>NW_027361696.1:101597500-102197500 GCF_039654945.1 Dendrobates tinctorius
TTATGCTGCATAGTACTAGGGGAAACTCACAGACACCAAGAAGGCAGGGGCAGATAGAGCCAGAACTCTTACACTATGTGCCCTTCACCCCTAGTCAGGTTGTCAGTTTTCTAAAAAATCTGCCAGACCCAAATATGGACCCCATGCCATTTTACCGAAGAATGCAGCAGAGCCAGCAGACACATGCTGCAACCTGGAGTGATCTCTGGTCCATAATGGAGATAAAAGCAGGTGAAACACTCTGGCCAATCATGAAGGAACACTTCAAGCTTCCACCAGAATTAGATGTGCATTCCTGGGAATCAGGATCAAAGCTAATTGAACAGCTCAGAGAGTGGGCAAAAGCCAGACAAGCACTCAGCCTGCATAACATGAGCCAAGCCGAGATAGAGTCTGTAGATGAGTTTCATGGCAGAGTGAGGCAAGTATTCCAAATTTTAGGCTTCATTATTCATGATCAGATACACGGACAAATGTTGGCACAGGCCTTTGTGCATGGACTAAGAGAACCAATCAAGAAACTGCTGATAGTGGCCAGGCCTGAGTACAGGACAATAGCAGTAGATGTCCTGCTCGCAGTAGCCAGAAGAATTGAGTCCCTCCCAGGAGTGCGGAGGACAGGCCCACCTGTGGTGGCCACTGACATGGAGGAGCAACTATCACACAGAGTTAAGAGAGCTGGCAGGTGTCTCAACTGTGGCATCTTTGGCCATTTCCGGAACCAGTGCACAGCACCCCGGCAACCTAGGTCATCCCGCAGAGGAATAGGCCAAGAAAGAAACACAGAAGACAATGAAGAACCCTGTCCATAGGACAGAGGCAAACCAGGTCCACCAGACGTCACGCCCCTGACATGTGAAACCCCGTCAGCGGACCCAATACCTCAAATCACTGGGGGCTGTCATATCTTTCCTTGTGGACACTGGTGCAGTCAGAAGTGAAAAAATCCTCGACCCCACCAGTCTATCAGAGCACTGTGTGTCTTATATGGGGACTGCAGGTCAAGACAGACGTTCCCCAGCTTGCAAGCCCCTGAGCATGTGGACACAGCCAGGATACTCCATCCTGTTCCAGTTTACGGTGGAGACCTGCCCACCCCTCCTGATGAGCGCAGACCTACTGCAGGAACTGAAGGTGACCAAAGTGTCCCATGAAAATGTGACTTTGACCTCTTCTCCACCCCAGGCACAAGAAGAATCAATCACGCCCATGCTGGTGGCCCTACAAGAGCCTCGCTAGAACAACCGGTGCAACCCTACCCAAGGAGGTGCTGGACATAGCACCCGGAAGCCTATGGCCCAAGGGAGACTTCAAGTTGCGCCAGTGCAGATGTCACCCAAGTCTGGAACCCCAGACACTCAGAAGGCCCAGCATCCGCTGCTCATCACCCAGTGCCAAACAGCCTCTGACCAACTGGAGGTCTAAGTGGAACTGCTGTTCAAGAAACGGCCTAAGAACTTTGGCATGGGCCAGGAAAACTCTCAACCCAGAGGGACCATACCCGCTTCGTGAAATGGCTGCACTGCTTCCGGCTACAGCGCCAGAGGATCATCTTGGACAAGATTCTGAAGATGCTCCCTGAAGTTAATCCAGGCCCTAGACCAGAAGACAGCCACTCAGATCCTCAAATTGGTTAACAAGATGCTGACCTGAGATCAAACTGGGTGAAAGGAACTGCTGCTGGTTGGTAAAGAAGACGCCCCAGCAAAAAGACCTCCTGTGAGAGCAAGAAAGCTCAGCCAGACGTCATCTCCAATGAAGAGGAACCCAGAAAACGACTTGTTTTCCTGCCGGCCTTGTGCCAGAAGTTGGGAGTCACTCATGGCACTGTGAAGAGCAAGACCAGATTGAGCCGCCTCACCAATGGGAATCATCATGCAGTCCTAGCTTTTCTCGATCAAGAGGAAGACTGTGAAAGGAGAACCAGACTGGATTGAATGGTGCATAAACCTAAGGGCTGTGAGCGAAGCAACCGTGTTTGAAACCCCAAGTTGTGCCAGATCTGCACACTCTGCTGACAAACCTGCCAGCCACAGCAACGGTGCTCACGGCAATGGATCTGCCCGAAGCTCCCCTCAATGTTCCCCTTCACCTGGATGACCAGTTCCTGAAAATGCACAAGGGGGGGTGAGGAACAAATGGACAGTGATGCCCAAGAGGGCCTGGAACAGCCTTTCACAGCTCGTCAGAGCATTGTCCTCCATCCCCGTCAACTGGATTGCGGAGCATGCAGAAGTCATCGACATTGCTACCTGCACAGCGCTTTCCATGTCTCCTTTACTCTGCCTGGCGGAGCAGCAACGTAAGTTCTGCAAAAACAAAGTCCAGTGGTGTCAAAAGCAAGTTCCTGAAGACACCGTATCGCTCACTAGATGAAACACTTGACAGATGACCGGAGGACCGCAGAGGAGAAGATGGCTCCCTCAACAACTCCGAAGATGCAGGCCTCCCTGGTGGTCTAGTCTCGTACTGCAGAACTTGGATCCCTGGTGCTCCAGGCTTAATACAGCCTTCGTCTCGTGCAGGAAACTGAAAGACTTCATGGTCTCTGCGCCAGCTCTAGGCCTCACTGACTACGACAAGCCATCCCATCTTGGCCGAACATGCTACTGGCCAGTCCTAAAACAGACCCCGCCGAGGAAAACCAGAGGCCTCTAGACTGCCTCTCAGCCGGCCTGGATCCAGTTGCAAGGGGGGCCCTCCTGCATGAAAACAATATCTGCAGCACATGCCTTCCTGACAAGGCTGCTCTCCACCACTCTTCAGTGCTCTCAGCCGTTACCCGTCTCTACTCCCACTCCCAAGGGAGGATGCGGATACCGACCCTCAGATGAAAAATCTGCAAGATACCGTAGATGGCTCCAGTTTTGCAAATGATGAAGGAAGATTCCACATGGGATGTGCAGTGACCAGCAATCAAGACATCCTATGGTCCAGAAGTTTGTCAGCCAAAGAGCCCAAGAAGCGGAACTGATAGAGCTGACGAAAGGCTTGCCAGATTGCGAAGAACAAAACTTCCAGGTACTCGCATGGCATAGCACATGACTTCGGACCCATCTGGGCTGCAAGAGACTTCATCACAGCAAGCGGGTCGACCATGAAGCACCATGGAGCCATCAGAGACCTGCGGGACACTCTCCAACTACTAAAAATGGTGGCAGTGTTGAAGGTCAAGGCACACGGAAAATTGAACACAGTAGAGACACGAGGCATCAACATGGAAGACGTGGCAGCCAAAGAAGCAGCCAGAGGAAGACAATATGGAAAATGGGAGAGGTCGTAGAGCCGGACGGCTACTACATGACGACTGAAGATGAGAAAACCTGGCATACAGAAGTCAATGGGAAAACCGGTGAAGACGCCATCTCTGAATTGGACAGAAGTGCTGCCTGCTCCTCCACCAGCCAACGAGCTAAATCACTTCCAGGATGAAGACTCTGACGTGGATATGAATTCTGAGGCAGAAGAATGGTGCCCACCTTTACCAGAAAGGACGTATTTGATGGAGAACATTTCAGAAGATTGTCCTCCACCACCCCCTCATGGGGAAGCTTCTTCTCCAGCACAGTCCTACGGTCAGGAGTCCACGGCAACACTTACCCTGTCCCCCCGAGATGAGCTGCATGAGTCCGAAGGTATCCCAAGGCTACAACAGTTTGACCTTCCCCCTCATCCCCGGAGAATACCGGCTGGATCTGTACCAATGCAAAGAGTCCCAAGTCCTCCTCTGACACAGTCTAACCCGAGTCTTCATACAGAGGGAGGCACGGACATAGACGAAACCTCAGCTAAAATCCCACAATCAGCTCAGAGAATGTCAATTACCACAACCCAGTCAACTAAACCTGACAAAATGACTTCCTGAAACCTGTACAAGAAGTAGCAGGATCAGACTCGGAAGGAGGAGAAGGAAAGCTGGATGCTGTAGGGCAAAAGCACTGGGCTCCAAGAAACCGGTCTACCTCAAAACGTCTACCTCAAGACAGACCCAGTCTACCTCAAAGTGTGTACCCTACAGTGGTTCAATGGGCACATGGCCCCCGCACAGAATTGAAGACACAGATGAATGACCTGATTAGGCTGGACTCCCACCTTAACAGCCAAATTCCTAGCAGCTGCCTGGCCTCCGACAAATTCAACATCGGACAAGCGGGAAAAGTTCCCCCACGCCATCCGGCCTGAAGACTTCCCAGTAAGGAACCGGTTGGCGAAGACTACTGCAAAGAAGCTACTCTCAAAAAATAATGAGCAGATATGGGGGTTCCAGAAGCAATAGCAAGTGATCAGGGACCTACATACACAGCAAACCTGACACAAGAGATCTGATCAGCAGTAGGGTCAGACTTAAGCGGGAGTCACACATAGCAATCTCGCTAGCGATATCGCTGCTGAGTCACAACTTTTGTGACGTAACAGCGATCTCACCAGCGAGATCGCTGTATGTGACAGCGATCAGCGAGCGGCCCCCCTGCCGGTATCGCTGATCGCTGTAAGAAACCTCTGGACATTTTTTTGGTCGCTTGACTCCCGCTGGCCAGCACGCATCGCTGCGTGTGACAGGCGGAAGACCAGCGATCAGCTGTAAAAAATAGAATTAAAATAAAAAATATTGTTATTCTCACCTTCCGACGTCCCGCGCAGCATTTCCTGCCTCTCTCCACGCTCCGGTCCCAGTGATTCTTTGCACGAATGACCGCGAGACTTCGTGCTCCTGCGAGACCGTGACATCTCGTGGTCATTCTCGCAAAGGATTACTGGGACCGGAGCGTGGAGAGAGGCAGGATGGCTGCGCGGGACGTCGGAAGGTGAGAATAACAATATTTTTTATTTTAATTCTATTTTTTACAGGGATGGCAAGCGATGCCGGGCGCTCTGCATCGCTGTGCTGATCGCTGGTGAAGCTGTCTGTGTGACAGCTCACCAGCGATCACATAGCGACTTACCAGCAATCCTGACACCTTGATATCGGTGTCGGTATCACTGGTAAGTCGCTATGTGTGACTCCAGCTTTAGGCCTACACACACTACCCACCATCCCACATGATAGACTAGGTGGGACACTTAAGAGCAGCATGCTAAAAAGTTCTGCCAAAAAACAGACAAACCCTGGCATTAGACACTCCCATAGGCTCAGAAAAAGCTGTCACCAATATGAGACTTTATTTGGGTCTAACCCCCAGGTTAGGAGTATTCTTTACTTGGCAGTTAACTATGCAAAATGATACTTTGTCTGCATGTGTAATTGAATTTATCAAGAATCTTGCTAATGTCCATTCTCGAGTTTTCTCCTTCATTGCCAGGTCCAGATTCGAGGGCCTAGTATGCATGCCCTGAAGTCAGGAGACTGCTGAGTATTGGTGGAAAAAGTTCGTAAAGAGAAGCACTCAATCCCAGATCCGATGGCCCTTCTCCAAGTGCTGACGCCACCAACCTGAAGGGAAAACCCCCACCTGGATCCACGCACCGCATTGCATGAAAAGTCCTTCATACCAGAAGATACACCTGAGCTGGAATGATGCTGTGGATGACCTACCTGACTGAATAAATTACCTACCTGATAGACAATACACATGCACTGACTGCATAGACTGCTAACTAAGAGACTTTGATTACATTACACCAAACCCCCGTTAGGGACAGATCTCCTGACCGCACATTTGCGAAAGTCTGTACAGAGGAGGATGTATGCACTAGGCATATGTCAGCCCACTGGCAGCATAAAAGAGTTGCAGCGCTTTGGGCCAGGAGCAGGATTTTAGGGCAAGTGATATCTAAGGGGGGATTGTTATGGAAAAATATATGTATATGTATTTTAATCTAGATCTCACTTGCCTGCTATAGGCTATATACTGCTATATACTCATATACACTCTAAAGTATATATTTCTATATGCGCACTTAGAGATATATTAACAGCTGTCCTGAACTTTGTTATCAGTTGCTAAAGATGACCTAACCCCATGAAGCAAGAGCATTGTCTTGTGACATTTGTCCCAGACATACAGAAGTGGAAGTTAGGCCAGATGGTCCAAGCCGATATTGGAGTCTTGACAAGGGGCAGTATATCATCTGATGCTCAAGTCACCTTAGGTCAGACACCCATATATGTTCATGTATTTAAACTGACCAATTAGATAAGAAGTTCAGCCTTTATGTTAATGAGTAACCACTCCTTTGTACAAACTGATAAAAAACCATGTATGTTTCAATAAACCAGCAGAGTTTTGCTGGAAGGTATTGCTGCTAACCAAGTGCGGCGTCTTTCCTTCCTTGAGCGCTCAATAAGACTCTGTCTAATTAGGACAGGCCACAGCACGCACAAGGGTATATCTACCCAATCAGTCAAAAAATCCACAACACCGGGATGACCGTCATCTTATTCGAATGTCATTCAGCAACCACAGGATGACATTATGTGACCTACAAAAGGAATGGCAAATGGCAGCTGGGGTGAAGTGCACGGCAAGAACAGTGTAACAGGCTCCTAGAGGCAGGGCTCAAGTCATGTAAAGGTAGAAAAAAGCCTTTCATCAAAGAGAAGCAAAGGAGAGCCAGGCTGAAGTTTGCCAAAGACCCTAAGGATTGGACCATAGATGACTGGAGTAAGGTAATCTCTGATTAGTCTAGTTTTCAGCTTTGCCCAACACTTGGTGGTCTAATGGTTAGACGGAGACCTGGAGAGGCGTACAAGCCACAGTGTCTTACACCCACTGTGAAATTTGGTGGAGGATCGGTGATGATCTGGGGATGCTTAGCAAGGCTGGAATTGGGCAGGTTAATCTTTGCGAAGGATGTATGAATCAAGCCACATACAAGGTTATCCTTGGAAAACAGTTGATTCCTTCTGCTCAGGCAATGTTCCCCAACACTGAGGACTGGATTTCCCAGCAGGACAATGCGCAATACCACAAAGCTAGGTCAATCAATGTGTGGATGAAGGACCACCACATCAAATCCCTTTCATGGCCAGCCCAATCCCCAGACCTGAACCCCATTGAAAACCTTTGTAATGTAATCAAGAGGAAGATGGATAGTCACAAGCTGTCAAACAAAGAAGAACTGCTTAAATTTTTGTACCAGGAGTGGCATAAGGTCATCCAAAAGCAGTGTGAAAGACTGGTGGAAAGCATGCCAAGACGCATGAAAGCTGTGATTAAAAATCATTTTTATTCCACAAAATATTGATTTCTGAACTCTCCGTGAGTTAAAACATTAGTATTGTTGTTTCTAAATGATTATGAACTTGTTTTCTTAGCATTATTTGAGGTCTGCAAGCACTGCATTTTTTGTTATTTTAACCATTTCTCATTTTCTGAAAATAAATGCAAAATTTCGTGCTTGAAAATTCGAAGATATGTTGTCAGTAGTTTATAGAATAAAAGAGCAATTTACATTTTACTCAAAAATATACCAATAAAGAGAAAAATCAGATAAACTGATAATTTTGCAGTGATCTCTTAATTTTTGCCAGAGCTGTATATCTACTTATATTTGTTTTGTGTGTGTAAACATTATAAATTTGAACATGTAATGATATTATGGTCTTCAATGGAGAATGAAAAAGAAGAGGTTGAACAAGGAAATCACATCACAATTCTTCTTTTTTTTTAATAATATATCTTTATGTAGCTCTATGGATTTACAAAAACACATGAAAAACAACATTAAAAATGCATAAAAAAGTATGGATTTTCCACTGCGTTTTTCTGTCAAGAGATGCTGAAACCTTGCAGAAATTTCTGCAAGTAAATACGCAATGTGCGCACATAGCCTAAGTCTTCTACTAAAAGTGAAAACGTGTTTATCATAATAATAATTTTTATTTCTATAAGGCCAACATATTCCACAGCACTTTACATTTCAGCAATCTGTGCCAGGGTTGCTAATCGTCTGTGTCAGGTCTTTCTGCGTGTAGCAGATGCTGCTTCATCCAGGGCACTTTCCAATGTCTTATAATGTAACAATGCTAAGTCTGGACAGGAGGAGAATGGAGCTAAAGATGACTGTAGATTATTCATAAGCTGCTGGTTATTGATGGGCGGCACGTAGATTTCTGTATGAGTATTCTTAGTGGGACGACAGTTCTTGAAGAAAGAGGGTTGAGGTCAGTGGGAGATGGGAGTTAGTAAAGTGATACACTGAGCAGAGTTGGGAGAAGATCAGGTTCAGTGTATTCCTGTCTTCATGTGTAGTAGAGTTAGTAAGTTGTGAATGGCTGAGAGAGGAGGTTAGAGAAAGAAAATAAGTAGCAGATGCAGAGAGTGGATTACACTGTTCTACAGCCAAACTGGTTCAGACATGAAAACAATTGAACTTAACTAAATTTGTGGTGCTGAAAATGAATATGATGCTTACATTTGCTGATTGGTTGTAGTTTACAAGATCCAGATCCAGATTAATCTGTATTGTATCTCTTTTTCGTACTGTTTTTGATTGTATGCTTGTATTTTTGTTTCATCTTTTTTAACCTTTTTAAGCACTGTACTTGTAAATGAAAACTAAAATGTAATGTTTGCTCCTTGTTACTTTAAATGTACACACAAATCCTGAGTAGGGTAAGCCTAGTTTGTTTGTGTTACCCTGTGTATGTGAGAGTGCAATAAGAGTAGTACGTGGCCCATTGCAAGCGTCTCACCGGCCTATCAAAATGACGAATGGTGACAGTGAAAGGTGTGGTATCGGAACTGGCTGTGGGGGATGCGCTTAGCACATCATCATGCCTATTGTGATAGGTGAGTGGACAAGTGAGTTTGGGAAGCGGCATTCCCCTTTACAGCAGCATCCGTGGCACATGTTGCAAGCAAGTTGTGTTTATTACAAATTGGTTGTGTTGATCCTAACATGCAGTATTTGAAAAGCCCTGAAACTTTGAACTTTTCAACTATGCCTCCAACTGTATCACTAGGGACATTCAGTGAACTTGCAATCTCCCTGTTTACTTTTCCTCATTTATGCAAGGCATTGATATACTTTCTTAGGCTGGTTTCACATTTGCGTTTTTGTTCGCGGTAATTTAGCGCTAAATAGCGCATGCGTTTTTTTTTCCTATACTTTGCATGGGATGCGCTTATGTGCGCATACACATGCGTTTGTACGCGTTTTACCGTGCATGCGTTTTTTTGCGGTATGCGCTCGGGCGCACAAAATGCAACTTGTTGCATTTTTTGTGCGTCCGATTTGCCTCAAAAAAACGCATGCGCGCGCAATGCGTTTTTTTACAGCAAGACACCCATTATAAGTCTATGGTGAGCATATGTGCGCATTGGCATGCTTATGTATGCGTTTTTTTGCACATGCGGTTTTTTTTTACCATTAGTTTAGACAATGGAATTTAGGGGTTTGGGTAAAGTTAGGGTTAGTTAAGGGGGTTTAGGGTTAGGGTTAGGGTCAGGGTTAGGGTTAGGGTTAGGGTCAGGGTTAGGGTCAGGGTTAGGGTTAAGTATGGTTTGGTTAAGGGTTAGGGTCAGGGTTAGGGTCAGGGTTAGGGTTAAGTATGGTTTGGTTAAGGGTTAGGGTCAGGGTTAGGGTTAGGGTTAGGGTTAGGGTCAGGGTTAGGGTCAGGGTTAGGGTTAAGTATGGTTTGGTTAAGGGTTAGGGTCAGGGTTAGGGTTAGGGTTAGGGTTAGGGTCAGGGTTAGGGTTAGGGTTAAGGTTAAGTATGGTTTGGTTAAGGGTTAGGGTCAGGGTTAGGGTTAAGTATGGTTTGGTTAAGGGTTAGGGTTAGGGTTAGGGTTAGGGTCAGGGTTAGGGTTAGGGTTAAGGTTAGTTAGGGTTTGGGTTAGGGATAAGTATGGTTTGGTTAAGGGTTAGGGTCAGGGTTAGGGTTAAGTATGGTTTGGTTAAGGGTTAGGGTCAGGGTTAGGGTTAGGGTTAGGGTTAGGGTCAGGGTTAGGGTTAGGGTTAGGGTTAGGGTTAGTAAAGTCATGGTTTGGGTTAGTGTGAGGGGCCACCTAATGTTGGAAAAAACGCAAATGCGGTAAAAACGCACTAAAAACGCATACAAACGCATAAAAACGCTGCGTTTTTTTCATGCATGCTCATAAAAATGCTTGAAAAAAACGCAGCAGTTGTATGCTTTTGTATGCGTTTTTCAATGCGTTTTTTTGCGGGAAAAACGCGCTGCAAAAAAAAGCAAGTGTGAAACAGGCCTTAGCTGTTCAGACTTCTTTCTTGATTAAGGATCCATTTACATAGACCGAATGGCGGCATGATATGACCACCGATCAGTCAACTTTTACCCACCACAGTCATTAAATGCATGTTTATACAAACCAAAGTAAAACTTGTGCACTACAACACTTAGTGCACATAGGCTGCCATTGCTCTTGGCAGTGCGAGTACTGATTACATAAGATGGTGCAATGCCAAGAACGGAGATTTTTTTTTTTTTTTAGCTAAACAAAAGATCATTTCATTTTTTGTGAGTTTTACCCGAACCACACCTGATGGAACTAATGAAACCTAGATTAGTTGCATCAGAGTCTTGAGGTAACACCTGATTTGCAAATATGTGGTCCTACGAGGGATTCAATTCAACTGGGGTGAATAACTCTGAGACTGTAGTAGCCACTGAAGTTGGCGTTTTCTTTTAAATTTGAAAAAAACACTTTTTTATTAGTTCTGTTGAGGAACTACAATTGTTTTTGTTTCATTAGTTTATTGCAAACAGCAGAAACTTGCATATTTTGCAATTAAACTTAATTTACAATGTGCATTAGATCATTTTCAATTGCAATTGTATCTAACCTTACCATTTGTGACATTCCAAAATGCGACTTCTATAACTGGAAAGAACCCTAATATTGTTTCCGAAACTACTGTAAGGAAGGCTGACAAACACCATACGACTGCTGAAGTGATGTCACAGATCACAGCCAGAATATACAGTGTATCTGGGATACTACTGGCCAGATCATTCACATATTAAGGCCCTGAATCATCATTGTTGTTTCTCCACTTTTCTACAGTAGTTTCTTATTTGCTCTTTATTAATGATTTTGGCATTTGCGCCTTGGACTCTATAAGATTAACACAATTTTTAAAATTGTCTTTCTTTTTTAAGTCTTTTTTTATTTCTCCTAAACATCTTTGTTCATATAGATGTTTTCGAGAGAATATTGAAATACAACCTCTTAAAATTTGGTGGGGCTTTTTGTCACATCTCACCCTGATTCCTGCCTGAAGTAAAGACCCCGTCACACATAGCAATCTCGCTAGCGAGATCGCTGCTGAGTCACAAGTTTTGTGACACAACAGCGATCTCACCAGCGAGATCGCTGTGTGTGACAGCAATCAGCGACCGGCACCCCTGCTGGTATCGCTGATCGCTGTAGGAAAGCCCAGGACTTTTCTTTGGTCGCTGGTCTCCTGCTGGCCAGCACACATCGCTGCGTGTGACAGGCGGGAGACCAGCGATCAGCTGGTAACTAACGTACACATCGGGTATCGAAGGGACGTGCGTCCCTTAGAAACCCGATGTGTACGTTAGTTACCAGTGCGCTGATGCAGGGGGCTGGTAACTAACGTACACATCGGGTATCCAAGGGATGCACGTCCCTTGGATACCCGATGTGTAAGTTAGTTACCAGCTCCCTGCATCAGTGCGCTGGTAACTAACGTACACAGCGACGCGCGCACTCGGCGTCGCTGTGCTGATCGCTGGTGAAGCTGTCTGTTTGACAGCTCACCAGCGATCACATAGCGACTTACCAGTGATCCTGACACGTTGATATCGTTGTCGGGATCGCTGGTGAGTCATTATGTGTGACGGGACCTTAAGATTTATTACTCTCAATGTGAAGTTGCAACTTAAAGGACTTTGCAAAGACAATAAGTTGCAAATAATGAATCAGAGTGACTGCAAACTTGTAGATAAAGTGAACCTGTCAACAGGATTGTGCTGAGTAATCTACAGGTAGTGTCAGGTTGGCGCCATTATACTGATTAAAGCCCTGTGTACTTACTCTTTTGGCTCCAGTTCATATCTACTGCAATGCCAACACTTGCTCCCTTTTCCAAAATGGCTGTGGCTGCTGCATCCGTGCACAAGAGCGGTGAACACTTCCGGTTTGCATTCCAGAAGGCATCTGAAATAGCGATGTACAGGATTATGACATCACAGGAAGTTTTCTTTTCACCTGCGCGCCGCTGAGATGGCCAGAAGGAACGCAGTGCCGATCGTGTGGCCCACCCCTCATGTGCAGTGGGATCATGATGGTCATTGTGCACAGCTGTGATGGGGGTATTTAATACTTGGCACATGCGTCAGTCCACACAGCCCCCTGAGGAAGCCCATAGCACGAAATGCGTGTCGAGGGTCGTGGTGGACGCACTCAGCAGAGATCCCACATGGGTAAGCACTATTCATGGCACTTTAGACAGGTTTGGTTGTTATTCTACTAGGGCCATGTGCAATGTTGGAGGGAGTACGTGGGGGGAGATGTGATACCTTGTAAGGTGAACAAATGATGATGTGCTTATATGGCATCTTCTCCCTCTTCTTATGTTCCTCTTTG
The DNA here is from genome assembly GCF_039654945.1 of Dendrobates tinctorius. NCBI lineage: Eukaryota > Metazoa > Chordata > Amphibia > Anura > Dendrobatidae > Dendrobates > Dendrobates tinctorius. Next base: position 101,610,015 of record NW_027361696.1, read on the forward strand.
TGGTATGTTGGATAGTCCTTGAATATAGCTAATATAGTCTGTGCATTTATATATTTTTCTGTTGGGCTCGTCCATTATGTCATTCCTATCTCTCATCACATATATATATTTTGTGAAAACACTTTTATGAGATTTGTATCAATAAATATTGTAATTTTATTATTACATACTTGCTGGGGCACATGTTCTGAGTTTTTTGTAGGATCATAGTTGTGGGAGTTTGCCCCCTTTTTCTTTCCCTTTAGTGCCATGGGCACGTTCATTTTGAGGGATTGCTATACCAATGTATGCATCCGCAAGGTCAGTTTTTGTGAAAGGTTAAAATGATACCTAGGTTGATTAAATCCATCTTGTGGTTGTTGTTTAATCTTTATTTTCAGTTTTAGTGCTCTGCTTACATATTGATCTGTATGGCTCTGGACAGGTTACTGGCGACACCTGCACTGTAGCATGATACAAGAGATAATATGAATATTTTCCTTTCATTTACACATATGGTCTTGTTTAAGAAATTGATTTTTTTTTTTTTTTCAAAAAACATGGTGCCGGCGGCCACGCCTGCGCAGTCGCATCTATCGCAGTTTTTAGTGATAGACAGTGACATTTAAGAGATTGACAGCAGAACTTTTAATCACATACAGCTCTGTAGTGGGATTAGTGAGGAAAGCAGACACTGTCTGTCATTGCATTTTTTACACAGAAGACTGCTCCAAGCTATAGTAGGTGTGTGTTCTTTTCCCCCAGACCCCAGTATGTTGCTGCCTGGTTATGATTGGTCAATATCATGCAAGGGAAAAAGTTCATGGCTTTAGAGAAGAATCTGTGGCAATGCCCCTCGGATTTAACATAATTGATAACCTAAATCATTTAGTGTCTCTGTGACAGACAAGAAAAATTAAAAAAATAAAAACTATTCCACGATGTGGCCAGTTTAACATGCACAAACTTGTGAAAGGTCCATCTGCTAGGTAAGTTTCCTGAAATTTATATTCAAGATTTAGGTAGTGAAGCTGTCACGTTCTAGAGCTATAGAGGAGCTCAATAACACATTTTTATATCTCCTTCTTTTCGTTGTTTTTTTAGACTTAAAATTGAATATTGTACAGAAGTTCTGCACTTACAGTAAATAAGATTGAGGATTATCTTTTGAAAACGTGAACAAAAAGCTCAGAGATGTTGATGGACCTTTACAGGCAATGTGTCACATTTATTTTTTTTAAGTTTTAATGTTTTCATTTTTTAAAAAGTGAATACAAAAATTACCTTTTATTTTTTAATTAGTTGTTTTTCTGGCCCTGGGGCTGCCATTTGTATTTGCTTGTCGGATACAGATTGGAGATTTTATCTCCTAGGCTGTAGCCATATGGGTGTGCACTGATCACAGTGCTTTGTAAGAGCAGTTCACTTCAGAAAAAGAAGCCTGTCATCATTTTTTTGTAACCCAGCGTTATGTGCTTAGCTCCATTCATCATTTAGCTCCCAGGATCTGTAAGCTAAAGCAGCTTTCTGAGCATCAGCTTCCACCTATACCGCTCAAGGGATTTGTGGCAGTGATAGGATCTTGTACTCTGCACAATTTGTGGTGAACAGATCCATCCAGTGTTCGATAAGCAGAGGCAAAAAGATTATACAGAGTGCAGAATTTCATCAGTATGTGATTTGCAATGCTGTAGCCAACAAAATTGCGCCACACTCTGATTCTGATATTCCTGCATTGCATTGCTATTGCTTCAGTGAGCAAAGTTAAATAGCTGCTCTCTTTAGTGGCTGGAAAATATAAAAAACTAAACTTGAATTTTTCATATGTTATCCAACTTAGGCTGGTTTCACATTTGCGTTTTTTTGCGCTGGAAAAAAACGCATACGTGCGCATGCGTTTTTTCCCCTATATTTAACATGGGTGCGCATACCTGCGCGCTGGTAAGCGCACGTATGCGATTTTCATGCGCTGTGTTTTTTGGGGTGTGCGTTTGTATTTTCCAGACGCAGCATGTTGCATTTTTTGGCCCTGCAAAAAAGCGCATGCGCACGTATGCGCACGTTTTGCGCTAAAAATGGCCATTATAGCCTATGGATGCGCATACGTGCGCACTGGCATGCTCATGTATGCGTTTTTTTGCACATGCGTTTTTTTTTGTTAACCATGGAATTTAGAGGTTTGGGTTAGAGTTAGGGTTAGTTAAGGGGGTTTAGGGTTAGGGTTAGGGTCAGGGTCAGGGTTAGGGTTAGGGTTAGGGTCAGGGTTAGGGTTAAGTATGGTTTGGTTAAGGGTTAGGGTCAGGGTTAGGGTTAGGGTCAGGGTTAGGGTTAGGGTTAGGGTCAGGGTTAGGGTTAGGGTTAAGGTTAGTTAGGGTTTGGGTTAGGGTTAAGTATGGTTTGGTTAAGGGTTAGGGTCATGGTTAGGGTTAGGGTCAGGGTTAGGGTCAGGGTTAGGGTTAGGGTTAGGGTTAGGGTTAGGGTCAGGGTTAGGGTTAGGGTTAAGGTTAGTTAGGGTTTGGGTTAGGGTTAAGTATGGTTTGGTTAAGGGTTAGGGTCAGGGTTAGGGTTAGGGTCAGGGTTAGGGTTAGGGTCAGGGTTAGGGTTAGGGTTAGGGTTAGGGTCAGGGTTAGGGTTAGGGTTAGGGTAAGGGTCAGGGTTAGGGTTAGGGTTAGGGTCAGGGTTAGGGTTAGGGTTAGGGTTAGGGTCAGGGTTAGGGTTAGGGTTAGGGTCAGGGTTAAGGTCAGGGTTAGGGTTAGTTAGGGTTTAGGGTTTGGGTTAGGGTTAAGCATGGTTTGGTTAAGGGTTAGGGTCAGGGTTAGGGTTAGGGTTAGGGTCAGGGTTAGGGTTAAGGGTTAGGGTCAGGGTTAGGGTTAGTAAAGTCATGGTTTGGGTTAGTGTGAGGGGCCACCTAATGTTGGAAAAAAACGCAAACGCGGTAAAAACGCACTAAAAACGCATACAAACGCATAAAAACGCTGCGTTTTTTTCATGCATGCTCATAAAAATGCTTGAAAAAAACGCAGCAGTTGTATGCTTTTGTATGCGTTTTTTGAATGCGTTTTTTTGCGGGAAAAATGCGCTGCAAAAAAAAGCAAGTGTGAAACTAGCCTTAGAAAAAATAAAAACAAAAATGTTCAAGTTTCAGAATTTTTTTTTGGGAGGGGTGACATATTTCCTTAAACAGCTATTTGCTGGGGTTGTCTATCTAATCAAATACATTCATCATCCTGGACCTGAACTGGTTTTAAGAAGTGACGCCAAAGTCCCCTTTGTGAATGGAACTGTGGCGGTATGCTTGATCACAGCCAGGGCTGCCATCAGGGCATTATTGCCCTTACTACTGTATGGGGCCTGGTGATTAGGAGCAACCCCCCCCCGACATTTTGCTCAGGCTTCTGATTTCGAACACCAATGTATAACAACACTGTGGTGTTTTAAAGAGACACCTACAGTGTTGTAAGTGCAGCTAGTGAATGGAAATGGGCACTGTAGCTTTAAGCTGCAGCACGGTGCATCATGGTCCGTCCTGACGTGACGTCACCCACTGCTCCACTTCCTCATTCCGGAGCAGAACAGCGTGCGATGTGCCATGTGGGAGTGGATGGCGGACGGTGGACAGCGGATGGCCAAGCAGACCAGGTGACGTGGCAGGCGGACCAGACGACGGGGCAGGCAGGCAGGCCGCTGACCGGACGAGCAAGTAGAGATGTTGGGTGAGCAGGGTGAGTCTCCATTCCGGTGAGAAGAGGCTTAGCTCAGTGGTAACTGGGGGCAGGGGCAAGCATCCAACAGGGCCCAGAACCAGGGCAGGGGGCCCGCATTCCAACAGGGCCCAGACACGGGGCCCGCATTCCAACAGGGCTTAGGCAGGGGGCCTGCATTCTAACAGGACCCAGGCGGCAGGGGGCCCACAATCCAAAGTTGCCTGGGGCAGAATGGAGACAAGGGTGCAGGATTGGAGACACAGGGGCAGAATGCAGACACAGGGGCAGGATTGGAGACACAGGGGCAGAATGGAGACAAGGGGCAGGATTGGAGACATGGGGGCAGAATGGAGACAAGGGGCAAAATTGGATACACGGGGGCAGAATAGAGACACGGCAGCAGGATTGGAGTCATGTGGGCAGGATTGGAGACTTGGGGCAGAATGGAGGCAAGGAGCAGAATGGAGACAAGGTGTAGTATTGGAGACTTGGGGGCAGAATGGAGACAAGGGGTAAGAATGGCGACAAGAGGCAAGAATTGAGACAATGGGCAGAATGGAGACAAGGGGCAGGATTGGAGACATGGGGCAGAATGGAGACATGGGGCAGAATGGAGATATGGGGGCAGAATGGAGACACGGGGGCAGGATTGGAGACACGGGGCAGAATGGAGACAAGGGGCAGAATGGAGACAAGGGGCAGGATTGGAGACATGGGAGCAGAATGGAGACACGGGGTAGAATGGAGAAACGGGGCAAAATGGAGACAAGGGGCAAGAATGGAGACAAGGAGGCAGGATTGGAGTCACAGGGTGGAATGGAGACAAGGGGGCAGAATGGAGACACGGGGCAGAATGGAGACACGGGGCAGAATGGAGACAAGGGGCAGAATGGAGACAAGGGGCAGAATGGAGACAAGGGGCAGGATTGGAGACACAGGGCAGAATGGAGACAAGGGGCAGAATGAAGACACAGGGGCAGAATGGAGACCGGGGGCAGAATGGAGACATGGAGGCAGGATTGGAGACACGAGGACAGAATGGAGACAAGGGGCAGAATGGAGACAGGAGGCAGGATTGGAAACACGGGGCATAATGTAGACAGGGGGCAGAATGTATACAAGGGGCAAAATGTAGAAATGGCAGGATTGGAGACATGGGACAGGATGGGAGACACTGGGCAGAATGGAGACATGGTGCAGGATGGAGACAGGTGGGGAGGGAATATGGGGTGGGATGGAGACAGATGTTGCAGGATCATGGTGCAGGATGGAGACAAATGGGGCAGGATGGAGACAGATGGGGCAGGATCATGGGGCAGGATGGATACGATGGAGACAGATGAGGCAAGATCATGAGGCATATGGGGCAAGTGTGGCAGGATCAAGGGGCAGGATGGAGACAGATGGTGTAGGATCATGGGGCAGAATGGAGACAGATGGTGCAGGATCATGGGGTAGGATGGATACGATGAAGACACATAGGGCAGATGGGGCAGGATCATGGGACAGATGGGGCAGGATCATGGGGCAGGATGGAGAGAGATGATGTAAAATCATGGGGCAGGATGGATACAATGGAGACAGGTGGGGCAGGATCATGGGACAAATGGGGCAGGATGGAGACAGATTGATTAGGATCATGGGGCAGGATGGATATGATGGAGACAGATGGGGCAGGATCATTGGGCAGATGGGGCAGGATCATTGGACAGATGGGGCAGGATCATGGGGTAGATGGGACAGGATCATGGGACAGATGGGCAGGATCATGGGGCAGGATGGATATGATGGAGGCAGATGGGGCAGAATCATGGGGCAGATGAGGCAGGATCATGGGGTAGATGGGGCAGGATCATAGAACAGATGGGGCAGGATCATGGGACAGATGGTGCAGGATGGGGAGATCATATGGGGCAGGAAAGGACATCACATGGGGGCAGGATAGGAGAACATATGGCTGGAGCCAGACACACGGGGGCCAGAATGGGGGTTATTATTACCATAGGGGCTAATTAAGGGATATTATTACTGCAGTGATGTATTTATTTTATTTTTTGAGGATACTGTTTTAAATGGGTAGGCGGTCCTGTTACTGTACAGAGCAACACTGTCGCCTTTTTTTCTTCATCTGGTGTAGTTTAGAATTTGGGAAAAAAATAAGTAATGTGTTCTGCAAGTGGTGCTCTAGATAACTGTGTTATTTCCTGCAGAGACGAGCCCTGGCTGGAAGAAGAGATGGCGGTCTGTGCTGGATGAAGATTAAAAGCGAAGATGAAGGACTTCACCTAGAGACATCACTGGTGAGTCAGTATGTTACCTGTACACTAACAATATACACTGTTTACTATATACAGCGGTCCTATGTACAATGTCACCAGTGATCACTCTATTACCTTTACATTATACACTATAAACAGAGCTCCTGTGTATAATGTCACCGTGATCACTGTATTACCTGTACACAGACACTGCATACTAAGTACAGATCTCCTGTGTATAATGGCAATTATGGTGACATTAGTATTGTGTTTTTTTATTACTGATCAGTATTGTAGTATTCAGTCACTATGTGGTGGTAATATGTTGTCCGGCCATGGTGTGGTGGTATTTGTTCCTTGTATTTGCTATTATTTGGTCACTATGTGATGGTAATATGTGATCTGGTCATGGTGTGGTGGTATTTGCTCCTTGTATGAGGTATTATTTGATCAATGTGGTGGTAATATGTGGTTTGGACATGGTACGGTGGTATTTGTTCCTTGTATGTGGTATTATCGGTCATCATGTGGTGGTAATATGTGGTCAAGACATGATGTGGCAGTATTTGTTCCTTGTATTTGGTATTATAGGTCACTATGTGGTGGTAATATGGTGCATGGTCATGGTGCGGTGGTATTTGTCCCCTGTATGTGATATTAAAGGTCATTTTAAAAATTGAAAAATAAATAAAAATTTACCGAAATTGTATTGGATATTTAAAAAAAATGTTTAATAGGTTAGAGTAGAGTAGGGCCCATCCAAAAGAGTCTACCTTGTCGTGGTGGCGGCTTAAAAATCTTTTGACTGTGGACAGTTCGAGGGGTGGAGGCAGGGCTGGGGTGGAGCCTGGGCGGAGTCTCAAGGGGGCCCTGAAAATGTTGCCAGTATGGGGCCCCAAAATTCCTAGTGCCAGCCCTGATCATAGCTCTAATTACTGTGGCACTAGGGTGATCGGATCGCATATGGGGGGGAAAAAATGTCAGAATCTTGTTCGCCTGGACCCCACAAAATGATTCCCCTTTCCAGATATTGAGAGAGCCAAAATTTGAGCTCGATCAAACGACGTTAACCCGTGCCGCTCGTCGCTCAAAGTTTGAAAAAATCCAAATTGAGGTATTTTAAGATTTAGGTATTTTGCATAGTCTGTTAGACTACAAAGAATGTGACAACAACATTGCAGAAATAGCCCTGACCAAATTTTCGAACCATTTGTGGTATTTGAATGCAGAGTTGGTGGGATTATCGTTTTTTGATCCCACCATTACAGACAATGAAAAGTTGTTAATGGCTAATAAATTGCTCAGTAGCACAGATGAACCATCAGAGCACGCTAACCTACATGAGTTGATAATTTTACATAGTTATCTAATCTATTCTAGAGCTTTTGTTAAAGTAGTTTTTGAAACGTCAGAATATAATGCTCGGCATTTGCTTACAACTTGCAGGACATATTGCTTTTGTTCTTCATCTTTTGTCAGAAGGTCGTTAAAGTCGGTTACTTCCTACCTCTTTTAATTTTTCTTTCCTAACTTTTGGATTTACAACCCTAGCGTGCTCTGATGGTTCATCTGTGCTACTGAGCAATTTATTAGCCAGTAACAACTTTTCATTGTCTGTAATGGTGGGATCAAAAAACGATAATCCCACCAACTCTGCATTCAAATACCACAAATGGTTCGAAAATTTGGTCAGGGCTATTTCTGCAATGTTGTTGTCACATTCTTTATAGTCTAACAGACTATGCAAAATACCTAAATCTTAAAATACCTCAATTTGGATTTTTTCAAACTTTGAGCGACGAGCGGCACGGGTTAACGTCGTTTGATCGAGCTCAAATTTTGGCTATCTCAATATCTGGAAAGGGGAATCGTTTTGTGGGGTCCAGACGGACAAAATTCCGACATCGATTTTTTGCGGTCACCCTACTGTGGCACTGACAGAATGGCCACAATGCACTACTGTTTAATTTACACAGGGGATATTGTGTGAGGGTTTGTGGGGGTCCCAGTGCTCAGATGCTCAGTGACCATACATTTTTTTTATTATCCCGTGGATAGGTGATGATCGTATTTAGGAATTCAGTGGGAGAAGTCTCTTTCAGTACACAAAATTGTTTACCTTCTTCATCACTATCTCTGTATAAATAACGTTTGTAAACAGAGTAATGTTCTAAAACCAGTATTACTGCAAACTGGCCAGGTGGTGTACTAGAAAACAATAGATGGATGCAATAAGACCACACCTGCTACAACTGTTTCCCCTGCGATGCCGCTATTCTACATTCCTTTTTGTAGCAGACACTAAATGGCAAAAAGGAAAAGAAAATGTGCGGATAAAAATAGCTTTTTGCTTGTTCAACTTCATGTTGGGCCCTGTGTCTACCACATTTGATTATACAAAGAATGAAAGCATGCATCTGAAAATATATCTAAAAAGTATCAAGATATCTAATGTCGGGGACCCTCTTATTTCTATACATACATACAGCTATAGAAATGCTTAGACCATACTCATACTCTGAAAACAGCACAAACCTGATCTCTACCTTTTACCCTTAGATTCATATTATAATATAAACAATGGATGATATTTTTGTCCTCTGATAACCCACTCTTATAATGTTACGTCAAAATAGTGATGAAAATATTGTTTTCCATACACTATCTTTTATTGAATAAAAGGGACCACACATTAAAAACATACAGCAGTATTTGGTATGCATGTAAATGTAGCAACTCACAAGATAAAGTTACCAGATTGGTGCTACTGAATAACAACTTGCCACGAAAAAAACAATTCATATATATATATATACAGTGGGGCAAAAAAGTATTTAGTCAGTCAGCAATAGTGCAAGTTCCACCACTTAAAAAGATGAGAGGCATCTGTAATTTACATCATAGGTAGACCTCAACTATGGGAGACAAACTGAGAAAAAAAATTCCAGAAAATCACATTGTCTGTTTTTTTTTCATTTTATTTGCATATTATGGTGGAAAATAAGTATTTGGTCAGAAACAAGCAATCAAGATTTCTGGCTCTCACAGACCTGTAACTTCTTCTTTAAGAGTCTCCTCTTTCCTCCACTCATTACCTGTAGTAATGACACCTGTTTAAACTTTTTATCAGTATAAAAAGACACCTGTGCACACCCTCAAACAGTCTGACTCCAAACTCCACTATGGTGAAGACCAAAGAGCTGTCAAAGGACACCAGAAACAAAATTGTAGCCCTGCACCAGGCTGGGAAGACTGAATCTGCAATAGCCAACCAGCTTGGAGTGAAGAAATCAACTGTGGGAGCAATAATTAGAAAATGGAAGACATACAAGACCACTGATAATCTCCCTCGATCTGGTGCTCCACGCAAAATCCCACCCCGTGGGGTCAGAATGATCACAAGAACGGTGAGCAAAAATCCCAGAACCACGCGGGGGGACCTAGTGAATGAACTGCAGAGAGCTGGGACCAATATAACAAGGCCTACCATAAGTAACACACTACGCCACCATGGACTCAGATCCTGCAGTGCCAGACGTGTCCCACTGCTTAAGCCTGTACATGTCCGGGCCCGTCTGAAGTTTGCTAGAGAGCATTTGGATGATCCAGAGGAGTTTTGGGAGAATGTCCTATGGTCTGATGAAACCAAACTGGAACTGTTTGGTAGAAACACAACTTGTCGTGTTTGGAGGAAAAAGAATACTGAGTTGCATCCATCAAACACCATACCTACTGTAAAGCATGGTGGTGGAAACATCATGCTTTGGGGCTGTTTTCCTGCAAAGGGGCCAGGACGACTGATCCGGGTACATGAAAGAATGAATGGGGCCATGTATCGTGAGATTTCGAGTGCAAACCTCCTTCCATCAGCAAGGGCATTGAAGATGAAACGTGGCTGGGTCTTTCAACATGACAATGATCCAAAGCACACCGCCAGGGCAACGAAGGAGTGGCTTCGTAAGAAGCATTTCAAGGTCCTGGAGTGGCCTAGCCAGTCTCCAGATCTCAACCCTATAGAAAACCTTTGGAGGGAGTTGAAAGTCCGTGTTGCCAAGCGAAAAGCCAAAAACATCACTGCTCTAGAGGAGATCTGCATGGAGGAATGGGCCAACATACCAACAACAGTGTGTGGCAACCTTGTGAAGACTTACAGAAAACGTTTGACCTCTGTCATTGCCAACAAAGGATATATCACAAAGTATTGAGATGAAATTTTGTTTCTGACCAAATACTTATTTTCCACCATAATATGCAAATAAAATGAAAAAAAAACAGACAATGTGATTTTCTGGATTTTTTTTTCTCAGTTTGTCTCCCATAGTTGAGGTCTACCTATGATGTAAATTACAGACGCCTCTCATCTTTTTAAGTGGTGGAACTTGCACTATTGCTGACTGACTAAATACTTTTTTGCCCCACTGTATATATATATATATATATATAGTGGTGTAGTGACCACTGTGTCCGCTAGGGGGCGCTGTGTGGATGTCCTAGGAGAGAGGATGAATGGCAGAGTCATAAATGACCATTATGTATCTCAAGGTGGGTGGCCTTGAGATGAAGGCTTGCTTATGTGCTGATCAGCAGAGCTGATCTTTCGTTCCAATGTGTCAGGGAGAAGCCTTCAGATGATTGATGAGACGGGCGGGTTCAATCATCTACAAATCCACCCAGGGGTGTGGTTAGGAACGCTATTGTAAAGGATGTGTGAATGGTTCAAGGACCTGTGGTGAGGTCATAGCCATGTGACCCGGTGGGCGTGGCTACGGACCATATAAGGTGGCCATGGTAGATCACATGAGTGAATGCAGGGACCTGGTTGGTCCGTTTTGGAAGGCCCCATCTGGGAGAGATGGGGGCTGTCTTCCTGACAGCAAGGAACGCTGTGTTGAATGGCTGCAAGTGCCTGATGATTCCCTGGAGGGAATGGACGTCTGCCGCATGATGAAGGAACTATAAGGAAACACTGACGTGGGTGAGATAACTGAGGCTGAAGAGCCTGTGTATGAATAACCTGTGTGATCACAGGGATTACCGAGCTGAACTCTGTCATGGACGCTATGCTGATGTTATGAACTTTATGTTGCTGCTGTGGGTTTATGAGGCTAAATAAACCGCATGGACTATGATTGTTTATGGAAAACCTGTGCCGGAACTGGTTTTGTGGCTGCTAAGTGAGTATCCCCTACTTGAATAACAGCACTACCTTACAATATATATATATACACACAGCTCTGGCAAAAACTAAGAGACCACCATGTCAAAACCCTGTCATGGGCAGCCCATTCTCCAGACCTGAACCCCATTGAAAACCTCTGGAAGGTAATCAAGAGGATGATGGATAATCATAAGACATTAGACAAAGAGGAACTGCTTAAATTTTTGCACCAGAAGCAGTGTGGAAGGCTGGTGGCAAGCATTCCAAGAGGACTGAAAGGTGTTTTCAAAAATCATGGTTATTCCACAAAATATTAATTTCTGAACTCTTCCTGAGTCAAAACATTAGTATTGTTGTTTCTAAATGATTATGAGCTTGCTTTCTTTGCACTATTTGAGGTCTGAAAGCACTGGGTTGTTTTTTTTGTAACATTGACCATTTCTCCTTTTCAGAAAAAAAAAACTTATTGCTTGGAAATTCGGAGACCTGTTGTCAGAAGTTTATAGACTAGGGATGAGCGAGTACTGAAGTATTCGGATTCGCTATACTCGTACCGAGTATACCCTAATACTCGGGTATTCGGTACGAATAGCAAGTCCAATGAAAGTCAATGGAAAATGCGAGTAATTGTCTGCTGGACCCTACAAAGCGGTCTGGGGGATGAGGAAAAGGCTAAAAAATGTGTAAATGTTAAAAAATGTATGTTGTAAACAAATGTATATAACATGGGGGCACCTGGTCAGGGGCTGCATGATTGTTTTTACACCACTGCTTCACTAGAATGTACAAACACTATTTGAAGTCCTGTGGTTTTTTGCCGGAAGAGCAGGACTTATACGCCACTTACGCAGTGCCAGTGATATATCAGAAGTGCCGTAAGAGCGACTGATGATGGCGGCGATCTTCTGACAGCTGTGTAAGTGGTGTAAGGAGAGCAATCTGCCCTAAGGGCTGTGTTATGGTTAATGCAGGAAGAAGCCAGCCATCATCATCATCATCATGACAAGGGATTCATAATTATAAAGCTTGGAGTACTGTCCTTGTTGTGCCACTGCCCAATGTGTAGGCATAGATATAGTGTCTTCAAAACATTAGCCCTAGGGGCTGTATCATGGTTGATGAAGGAAGCAAGGCAGGTCTGAAGGGCCAAACAATTATGCTAAAGCCAGGACTACTAACATAGAGGTGGCCGTGCCCAGTGTCCAGGCATAGCCATAGTGTCTCCAAAAATTATAGCCCAAGGGGCATGATACCATGGTTGATGAAGGAAGAAGGGTCTCGCTCTCATCACAAGTGCCTCCGATGGGAAATATTAATTAACGTAACATTGTTTTTAGCTTATTAACCATGAGGTACATGTGTCAGAAGCAGGTTTTGAAAACATGTGTAAGAAGAAGAAAAGGGGCTTGTATGGCAAGGGATGGATGTGTTCACCAATTTAAAAAAAAACGTGTTGGGTGACTTTAGGTTGGGATACTGTCATCTGGAGGGCTTAAATACTGTTGCTAAATCCAGTCCTTGTTAAATTTTATCAGAGTCAGCCTGTCTGCATTCTCTGTTGTCAACCGTGTGCGTGTATCTGTGATGATTGCCCCAGTGGCACTGAAAACAAGCTCTGACATCACACTAGCAGCAGGGCAGGCCAGCACCTCCAAGGCATAGAAGGAGAGGTCGGGTCAACAATGCAGCTTGAATACCCAGTAATTAAACGGTACAGAAGCGTCAGGAAGGACGCAGGTATGGTCACTTAGATAGTCATTGACCATCTTGATCAATTTCTCCCTCCTTGACATTGCTACTGTTCCAGCTAGTCCTTGTTGATGAGCTGGTTTATTGAAGATAGCCCAGTTTGTGGACATTTTACCACCACCTCTTTTGGACCTGCTTGGCGTATCTCTTCTAATTAATGTGTGCTGTTGCACAGAGCTGGTATCTCTGCTAGCAGTGGTGTCTGAGGGTGCTGTTGCCATCAAATGATCGACAACAGCCTTCTTGAAGGATTCCATTGTGAAACCCCTTGGTGACTGCAACAGTAGCGAAGGATATTTGTCCTTGTACTGTGGGTCTAGAAAGGTGGCCAACCAGTATAGGTTGCTATTGAAAATGTGGATTACGCTAGGGTCTTGGCACAGACAGTCAGATATGAAGTGTGCCATGTGTGCCAAGCTGCAAAGAGGCAAATGTTCTGTGACCCCTGAAGGAGGAACAATACCCATCCTCTCACACTCACTCTCCTCCACTTCCTCCTCTTCAGCCAACCCATGCTGGACAGACATGAAGCTGGGGTTGGGATTCCCCTCTGTAGCATGAGGTGTCCCATCGGTACCACTGAAAAAGAAGTCCTCTCCCTCCTCATTTTCATCATCATCTTCATCCCCCAATGTTACCTGATGATATTGGCTGGGCTGGGTAGGATCACCCATTGTGAAATCTTGCTCCATACCCAGCTGCTGGGCACGCAAAGATTCAATTTTTTCGATTCTGCTGCGATTTTTTTTCAGCAGACATAGCATAGGGATGGTTACACTGATAATAGCCTGATCACCGCTCACAAGCTTGGTGCAGTACTCAAAGTTATCAAGCACCTCACAAATATCAGTGATCCACACCCACACGACAGTTGTTATGTGTCTTGGCTGAGTCTCAGTGTGACAGGCAGGTTTAAAATGGTATTCAGAAAGTGCCCTCTGCTGCTCACTTACCCTTGCCAACATATGATATGTTGAGTTCCACCGTGTTGGCATGTCGCAAATGAGTTTGTGGTTTGGCAAATTAAATTGCTTTTGAAGCGCTGCAAGACTGGCAACAGCGGTTGAGGAGTGGCGGAAATGGGCACAAATACGGCGCACCTTCTCAAGTAGGCAAGTCACGGTATGTTTTTATACATTTCTGCACCACTAGGTTCAGCACGTGAGCCATGCATGGCACGTGTACCAGCTTCCCGAGCTTTAAAGTCGCCACCAGGTTACGCCAATTGTCGCAGACAAAAAGACCAGGTTGGAGTTGCAGTGGGGAGAGCCACTGATCGGTCTGTTGTTTTTATTCCTTGCCACAGCTCTGCTGCAGTGTGTGGTGTTTCACCTAAGCAGATCAGCTTCAGCAGAGCGTTTTGCCGCTTTGCCGATGCGCTGCTACACAGCTCCCAAATTGGGAGTGATGTGAAGGGTAATTCAGCATAGGATGACGAGGCGGAGGAGGAAGAAGAGGGGAGACTGGACGTATATGATGAGGCGGAAACCCTGATTGAGGTTGGGCCCGTTATTCGTGGCATGGGTAGGATATGTGTTGATGGTCCAGTTTGAGACTTTGTCCCACCCTCCACCTGGTTGAGCCAGTGTGCCTTGACAGAGATGTATCGTCCCTGGCCACAAGAACTTGTCCACGTGTCTATTGTAAGATGGACCTTCCCGGTTATGGCGTTGGTGAGTGCCCGCTTTAGATTGTTTAAGACATACTGGTGTAACGCGGGGACGGCACACCGGGAAAAATAGTGCCGGCTGGGAACCGAGTATCGTGGGGCAGCCACAGCCAAAAGATCACGGAGGAAGACAGGTGACTCTGTTGAAATGCGTTGTGGACTATGTAATAATCAAAAGATTTTAAATCCACCATCTCCCTGCTCTGCGCTCCTTTTGATCGGGTTATTACCCAGAATTGCAATTACCCTCCTCTCTAGAGGCACCCGGCAGGAGCTACATTGTTCCCCTATCTACGCATGGATGCACCTAAATAAAATAGGAATGGTTGGTGATATCAACTTCCTGTTTGTGGAACATTAGTATACGGGAGGGGGAAAACTTTTCAAGATGAGTGGTGACCATGGTGGCCATTTTGGATCCAACTTTATTTTTTCCAATGGGAAGGGGGTCATGTGACACATCAAACTTATTGAGAACTTCACAAGAAAAACAATGGCGTGCTTAGTTTTAAAGTAATTTTATTGTTTCAGTGTGAACAACTGAAAATATGTCTTATATTCTAAGTTCTTCAAAGTAGCCACCTTTTGCTTTGATTACTGCTTTGCACACTCTTGGCTTTCCCTTGATGAGCTTCAAGAGGTAGTCACCAGAAATGGTCTTCCAACAGTCTTGAAGGCGTTCCCAGAGATGCTTAGCACTTGTTGGCCCTTTTGCCTTCACTCTGCGGTCCAGCTCATCCCAAACCATCTCGATTGGGTTCAGGTCTGGTGAGACTGTGGAGGCCAGGTCATCTGGCGTAGCACCCCATCACTCTCCTTCTTGGTCAAATAGCCCTTACACAGCCTGGAGGTGTGTTTGGGGTCATTGTCCTGTTGAAAAATAAATGATGGCCCAACTAAACGCAAACCGGATTGAATAACATGTCGCTGCAAGATGCTGTGGTAGCCATGCTGGTTCAGTATGCCCTCAATTTTGAATAAATCCCTAACAGTGTCACCAGCAAAGCACCCCCACAACATCACACCTCCTCCTCCATGCTTCACGGTGGGAACCAGGCATGTAGAGTCCATCCATTCACCTTTTCTGCGTCACACAAAGACACAATGGTTGGAAACAAAGATCTCAAATTTGGACTCATCAGACGAAAGCACAGATTTCCACTGGTATAATGTCCATTGCTTGTGTTCTTTAACCCAAAAAAGTCTCTTCTGCTTGTTGCCTGTCCTTAGCAGTGGTTTTCTAGCAGCTATTTTACCATGAAGGCCTGCTGCACAAAGTCTCCTCTTAACAGTTGTTGTAGAGATGTGTCTGCTGCTAGAATTCTGTGTGTCATTGACCTGGTCTCTAATCTGAGCTGCTGTTAACCTGCGATTTCTGAGGCTGGTTGTCAGAGACACCGCACTGCACTTGCTCATAGAGCCAGTGCACGTGTCCTGAGTACAGAAGCAGTGCTAAGAGTTACCTGGGGAGCAGGGCAGCAGAGGTGACCAGGCGTGCTTCAGGCTAATAGTGTCAGGATCCAGTCAGTGCTGGAAAGTAAAGATGCATAGGACCTGCGGACACTGAAACTGAATAGTCTGCACGGGACCTATGGTCATGTGACTGCAAGGGGGCGGGGCTTAGCGTCCTGTATTCAGATAGGACAGGACACCATACAACAACTCAGAGTCAGGCAAAACAGAGGTCACAGCAGTACGGGCAAACGAGGTACAGAGGGACAAACAGACGGGTAGTCAGACAGAGCCAAAGGTCATACACAAGAGGGCGACGTGGTACCAAGGGGACGAGCAGAGAGAAGTCGGGTCACAAGCAGAGAGTCATACACGAGAGGTAGCGCAGTACAAGAGGGTCAGGCAGAACTCGTAACAGGGACAGAACCAGATCACAACCGAACAAGCAAGCAAGATATCAGGCACAAGGCACACGTATACAAGAGGTCACTTAACTCAGCCGAGGGCAGGAGTATAACTGACACCGGACCCAGGTCCAGTGAGCACTAAATAGGCTCCTGCTGCCAGAGAGAGGCAGCACAATTAACCCATAGTCTAACCAGGACGGGTCAAAGCGAAATCCCGTCCTGGATCATGACACTGGTGACTCGGATTAACTTCTCCTCCGCAGCAGAGGTGACTCTTGGTCTTCCTTTCCTGGGGCGGTCCTCATGTGAGCCAGTTTTTTTGTAGCGCTTGATGGTTTTTGCCACTGCACTTGCGGACACTTTCAAAGTTTTCCCAATTTTTCAGACTGACTGACCTTCATTTCTATCAGCTGTGTATCCACCAGACTTCTGCACAACACAACTAATGGTCCCAACCCTATTTATAAGGCAAGAAATCCCACTTTATTAAACCTGACAGGGCACACCTGTGAAGTGAAAACCATTTCCGGTGACTACCTCTTGAAGCCCATCAAGAGAATGCCAAGAGTATGCAAAGCAGTAATCAAAGCAAAAGGTGGCTACTTTGAAGAACCTAGAATGTAAGACATATTTTCAGTTGTTTCATACTTTTTTGTTAATTATTTAATTCCACATGTGTTAATTCATAGTTTTGATGCCTTCAGAGTGAATCTACAATTTTCATAGTCATGAAAATAAAGAAAACTCTTTGAATGAGAAGGTGTGTCCAAACTTTTGGTCTGTACTGTATATATGTATACGCTGTTCAAAAAAAGGGGAGATTTAAACAAGACGATGTGACTCCAAGTCAATCACACTTCTTTGAAATCAACCTGTCCAGGTATGAAGCAACACCAATTGTGAATCAATTTCTCCTGTTGCTATGCAAATGGATCAGACAACAGGTAGAAATGATAGGCAATTAGCAAGACAACCACTATAAAGGAGTGATTCTTCAGCGCAGGGGGTGACCGCAGACCATTTCTCTGTTCTCATCCATTTTGCATTTTGTCATTGCTCTCACACCTAGAGGTACTGTACAGTAGTATAAGGCGGTTTCCACAACTTGTCATGCCCGTCATGTCTGTTCTGTTGCATGACCCCTGGAGCGGTGTGCACGCGCACCTCACTGTAATGCCTGTCATGTCTGTTATGCTGCATGACCCCTGGAGTAGTGTGCACGCGCACCTCGCTGTAATGCCTGTCATGTCTGGTATGCTGCATGATCCCTGGAGCAGTATGCACGCGCACCTCATCTCATGGCTGCCTGCCGTTGCTGGTGCGCACTCGTGCTCTACCTCATGGCTATACGCCATTGCTTGTGCGCACATGTGCTTCATCTCATGGCTGTGTGCCATCGCTAGTGTGCACTCATACCTCACCATGGCTGCATGCCTTTCCTGTGCGCATGTGTGCTTTACCTCATGGCTGCATGCCATTGCTGTGTGCGCGCCCTTCTCTGCTCTGCCTGCTGCAGTCCTCTCTATGATTCTGGAGGACCGAATCCAGCAATCCTCTCTATGGTCTAGGAGGTCCTGACCCAGCAATCCTTTCTATGGTCCTGGAGGACTCGACCATGTAATCCTCTCAATGGTCCGGGAGGACCTGATCCATCAATCTTCTCTATGGTACTGGAGGACCTGACCATGTGATCCTCTCTATGGTCCAGGAGGACCTGACCCAGCGATCCGCTCTATGGTTCTGGAGGACCTGACCCAGAAGTTCCCCCCATGGTCCTGACCCAGAAGTCCAGGTGCTAATGCCCTATGAGACCGCTCCTTCCTATGGTCGGGGCCTGAGTATCGTGTTGCTTCCCTGCTAGGCTGTTTGGTCTGCTTGGTTGCTCCCTATATTCTGTGCCTCTGCACTCTGCCTTATTGTTCTTCTTCGCACTCGCTCTGTGCTTGTATGTCCTCTGGTGTCCTGTGTTTGTCCTTGTCCTGTACTTCATCTGGTGTCTTGTTTTTGTCTGGTGTCCTGTACCTGGTCCCATATCTAGCCTTATGTGCCTTTCCTGTACTCTGTCTTATTGTGCTCCTTTAGCACAAGCTCTGCTTCCTTCCTTTGCTCTGCCCTTTCGCGCTCTTTTGCACAAGCCTTTTCTGTACTATGCCTCGCCGTGCTGTCTGTACGCACCTTGGCCATGTACTCTGTCTTGAGCCTTACATTTTCATTCTGACTTTCTGCTCTCCTTTAGCACAAGTCTTGTCTTGTACTCTGTGCTTTGCCATATACCCGGCTTTGTGCTCTGGCATACACTCCGCTTTTCCCTTGTTCCCGGCTCTGTTCCTCAGCATACGTTCCGCTACCTGTCCGTACTCTGCTCTATGTCTCTGACTGGGCTCTGGACTCTAGCATACGCTCTGCTTCTCTTTCTTGTACCAGGCTCTGTGCTTCAGCCTACGTTCCGCTCCTTGTTCTGTACCTTACCTTACCTTGCCTTGTTTCTTCGCATACACTTTGCACGTGCCTGGCCTTCCCTCGCCCGCCTGTTTGTGCCTCAGCCGTGCCCGCCTTAGCCGTGCCCGCCTGCTTGTGCCTCAGCTTTGCTCATCGGCCAGTGACTTAGCTGTGTCCGCCTGTTATTCCTCAGCCGTGCTCGCCTCAGTCTTGCCCGCATGTCTGTGCCTCAGCCCGACCAGCTAGCCAGTGCCCCAGTCATGCTCTCTGGGCTTCCTTGCACTCACGCTGTCCTTGCACTGTGCATTGCGTGCCCTCTTGGCACATGCAGGCCTTAGCCTGCTCCTTGGCATACCTCCCCGTGCTTCTATAAAGCACGCGCAGGCCCTGTCATGAACCCTAGCGTGCCTCCTAGCATGCACAGGCCCTAGCCTGTACCTTGGCGTGCCCTCTAGCACACACAGGCCCTAGCCTGAACCCTGGCGTGCCTCCTAGCACGCGCCCTGCCTTGCACCCTGCCTTGGACCCTGGTGTGCCCCCTAGCTGGTGCCCTGTCTTGAACCCTGCCCTGGACCCTGGTGTGTCTCCTAGCATGCATCCTACCTGGAACCTTGCCTTGGACCTTGGCGTGTCTCCTAACACGCACCATGTCTTGAACTCTGGCGTGCCTCCTTGCCTGAACCCTGGCTTGCTTGCCGGATGCCCAGAGCCTGCCAATCGCTGCCAGATGTCCGGAGCCTGATGACTGCAGCCTGATGTCCGGAGCTGATGTCCGCAGCCTGATGTCCGGACCCTGTCGATCGTTGCCAGATGTTCGGAGTCTGATGCCATCTAGCCCTTGCCGCAACCCTGGCGTGCCACCTAGCACATATCATGCCTTGGTCCTTGGCGTGCCCACACACGCACCTTGCTATGTTTCACTTTGTCCTTGTAACTGTCACAGTCCAATTCTTGGATCTGTGTCAGATTCAGGATTGCCTCATTTAAACCTTTTTTTTTTCCTTTCATGCCTGGGAGCTTAATATGGGTTTTTGCCCCCGATGGCCATAGGTGTTATTGCATGTCTGTTGTTTTCCCTGCTGATGTGACCACTCCTTTTGCTATATAAGGTCACATGGTGTATCAGCAGGTGTTGGTAATAGCAGGTCCTTTTAGGATTCCAACCACAGTGAAGTTAGCAGCTGGCTCTGAGGTGTTTAGCCACTGCTGAAACTGGTGCTGAACTTTGCCTGCCTGGTGTCTGCAGCAGAGATAGATGGTGAAGGTAGCAGCTGGCTCTGAGGTGTCGAGTCACTGCTGAAAGTTAATCTGGTGATGAACTCTGCTGCCTGGTGACTGCAGCAGAGAAAGATGGTGAAAGTAGCAGCTGGCTCTGAGGTGTCGATCCACTGCTGAAAGCTGTTCTGGTGCTGCACTCTGCTGCCTGGTGACTGCAGCAGAGAAAGATAAGTGCTTTGGTGTTTTCCTCTTTTTCCTTCATGTGTATTAGTGCAGCGGTGGGACCAGTGTCTGCACTAGCCAGTTCCCTAGTAAGGGATAGGTGCAGGGCTAGTGACGGACTAGGTATCCTGGTCGGCAACAGTGAAGAGCCTGTATAGGGAACGCTAGGAGTGTTCAGGGACACTGCCTCAGGGGAGTGCAGGAGGTCTCCACATCCCCGTTCCCTATTGCAGGGCCGACCATTGTAACTGTTTCCCCAGTGTTCCCCTTTTGTCTTGTTGATTCAGTTACCGACCTGTGGGTCATGTCTCACTGGACAGGTATACGTGACAGTAACTATGTCTTGTTCCTTATTAAACCCTGAGACCACGCTTTATTGAAGAAACCCTCTGACCACGCTTTATGTCTTGTACCCTGTTGCCAAACACTCACACCCGTGTCTTCCTTGAGCCGTCCGTCTGGTTCCAGCAGTCGTGGTGGCTCACCCCCTTGGTCTTGCCCCTGACACTCCCTGTATAGGGGGGTTCCTCACAAGGTGCCTCGACCCAGAGGGTCCACTCTAGAAATCGACTCAGCAAAAGCTGACTCTGCCACACAACCCATAGAAGTTGCTCAGGTAGTGCAGCCCATCCAAGATGGCACATCAATGCAAGCTGTGGCAAGAAGGGTAGCTGTGTCTATCAGCACAGTATCCAGAGCATAGAGTAGATACCAGGAGACAGGTCAGTACACCAAAAGTCGAGGAGGGGGCCGTAGGAGGGCAACAATCCAGCAGCAGGACCGCTACCACCACCTTTGTGCAAGGAGGAACTAAATCCATGTGTCTGCTATATGTCTGAAACAGACTCCATGAGGGTGTTAGGGCCCGACATTCACAAGTGGGTGTTGAGCTTACAGCAACAAGATTGGCAGATTCAACATTGGCGCCCTGTGCTTTTCATGGATGAGAGCAGGTCACACTGAGCACATGTGACAGACGTGACAGGGTCTGGAGACACTGTGGAGAATGTTCTGCTGCCTGCCGCATCCCCCAGTATAACCGGTTTGGCAGTGGATCAGTAATGGTATGGAAAAGCATTTCTTTGGAAGGCCGCACAGCCCTCCATGTGCTTGCCACAGAGGTACCCTGACTGTCATTAGGTACTGGAATAAGATCCTTGGACCCATTGTGAGACCATATGTAGGTGCAATGAACCCTGGGTTCCTTCTGATGAACGACAATGCTAGGCCTCATGTGCCTGAAGTGTGTCAGCAGTTCCTGCATGATGAAGGCGTTGGTTCTATGCACTGGCCTGCCATTTCCCCAGACCAGAATCCAATTGAGCACATCTAGGACATCATGTTTTGTTCCATCCACCAACATTACGTTGCACCACAGACTGACAAGGAGTTGACTGATGCTTTAATCCAGGTCTGGCAGGAGATCTCTCGAAAGAACTTCCGCTGACTCATCAGGAGCATGCGCAGGCATTGTAGGATGTTCATATATACATGTGGAGGCCAAGCACACAACTGAACAAAATTCCTTTGTCTTGAGGCATTTCCACTGAAGTTGGATCAGCTTGTAATTTGATTTTCTACTTTGATTTTGAGTATCATTCCAAATCCAGTACTCCATGGGATATTAATTTTGATTTCCATTGAACATTTTTATGTTTTATTCCTCTCAACGCATTCCACTATGTAATGAATAAAAATTTGCAACTGGAATATTTAATTCAGTGATATCTAGAATGTGTATTTTAGTGTTCCCTTTATTTTTTTTGACTAGTGTATTTTATGTTTTTATAGATCGGACTGTTATGGCGATATCACAAGTATCTTTTTCTTTTTTTTAATGAAGGCAAAAGATGGCAATTTAAACTTTTATATAAATACTTTTTTCATATTTTTAAAACCTTTTTTTAATTTTTTATTCTATTTTATAGTTCCCTTAAGGGATTTGAATCTAAGATCATCTTATTGCTTGTACTATAGCAAAAATTACTTGTGAGAAGATTTTCAACATAAATCTTCCCTATCTACCTTGATACCATTTTCAGAGCCAGAACCAGTCTGAGCTAGCCTGTATTCATTTGCATTTTATACAATATTATTCTGTCTGTGCATTGGTTACATAGTGTACAATGCATGATGGTACAGAGTTAGCCAGAAAACCGACTTAAATACCTTTTTCTCCAAAAGTGGCAATAGTATTCTATTAGTGATATCTTTATTGCCTAACCAGAACAATTATGTTTGCAAGCTTTCAGAGCTCTGAGGCTCCTTCGTCAGGCAGGTTTACAAATGAATTACTGAGACAAGGGCACAACATTTAAGAGATATTAAAAACGGGACATTTGTGCATAGAGTGGGTGGGGCGATGTTTCCTAAAGATAAGCCAAGGAAATTAATTTATGGTGTTACAAATGGAGAGGTGGTAGTAGTGATAGCTTAGTGATCTGGTGTCAGTCTGGTGGAAGTGTGAACTGTGTCCATGTAGTGAGTCATAAATCCAGCTGTTAATGGGACTCATTGGCAAAGAGTTGAACATCAGTCATGATGCTGTTGTCGGGTGTCTCGTGATCAGGGGTTCCTTCCTTGTCTCTAATGCTAGGGACGCCCTAGCTCACCCTGTTCCACTGATTACTTCTGATGGTGAAGACAACGGGGCATGTACCTTGCCTTAGCTCCTGAATCCGCCCTCAGTCCGTACCCTTCCCCCACCAAGGGAAGAGGGAAGCAGTAGTGTACCGTAATACACCAACCAGACTAACAAGGCAATACAAACAGGGATAAAAGAAAATACCAATCACACAAATATACTCACGCAAACAACAGAGGTGAACACTGGGGAGTGGAGAATGGGAAAAGAAGGAAGGGAATTAGCACACAACCAAAACCTAGCAACAGTCTCAGATAAATCCACCAAATGTCTTCTCAAACAGCAATAACAAACTACCATCTCCTAACCATGCAGCTTGAAGCTAGGTCTGGCAATGAGTGCTTACCAGGGCCCAGAATATATAGGAGAGGGGAGTGGTCAACAGTGAACAGCTGAGAGCCTAAATGCAGGAAAGCTCTGAAGAGCTCTCAACTGAGCAGATTTACCCCAGCACTGCTAAAAGAAACCTGCACTATTTAATATGTAGATGAAAAGATTATCAGACACAAAACACCTAAGATAAATCTCAAGTTTCTTGTTAACATGTTCAGTTTGCCCGTTAGACTGCGGGTGGAATGCTGAAAAGAATGACAGATGGATCCCCAAACTAGTGCAAAATGCCTTCCAAAATTGGAAATAAACTGCATCCCCCAATCAGAAACAATATTGGTAGGGATCCCATGTAATTTTACAATCTCTCTGATAAAAAAAATTGCGCCAAGATCTTAACATTAGGTAAAGCAGGTAGCGCAATGAAATGTGACATTTTACTGAATCTGTCCACCATCACCAAAATTACAGTATTACCGAGTAGATCAGTGATAAAAATTTACCAATAAATGAGTCCAAGGTCTACTGGGAATTACCAATGGTTGGAGAGACAAAGACGGACAAATATGAGAGGTTTTAGAACACACCCAGACACTGCAGGCAACTACGTATTCCCGAACATCCTGATGTTCCCCTGACCACCAAAAACACTGCGTAATAAGATGTGTTGGTGGCTTTATTGCTAAGATGTCTGGACAAGACCGAATCATTATGTTCACTAATAACTATTAGACAAAGATTTACAGGTACAAACCTAACAGACAGGCAGCAGGGGCATCCCCTTGAGCCTCAACAACATCTTTCCCAAAATCACAGCAAATAGATGCAATAACTAACCCTTTTTGGAGAATAGGAACCAGTTCGCTTTTAACTACACCACTAGGAAAACAACGAGATAAGGCATCCACCTTAATGTTCTTGATCCCGGGCCTATAAGTAACTAAAAGTTAAACCTGGTGAAGAACAATGCCCATCTTGAATATCTAGGTGTTAGACATTTAGCAGACTCTAAATATACAAGATTCTTATGATCTGTGATTACCATAACCGGATAAACTGCCCCCTTGAGAAAATGATGCCACTCTTCAAAGGCCCACTTGATTGCCAAGAGTTCCCGGTTACCAATGTCATAATTTTTCTCCGCAGTTGACGGATTTTTTAGAAAAGTATGCACATGGATGGCATTTACCAGGAGATACAACCTGCAACAGTACAGCCCCCACCCCCCACTTCAGGTGCGTCAACTTCTACAATAAATGGCTGAGTGACGTCAGGCTGAATGTGAATCGGCACAGATGAAAAACACTCCTTCAATGTATCGAATACCTGCCTGGCCGGACTCGAACACTTGGAAAAGTCTGTCCCTTTCCTGGTCATATCATTCAGAGGTTTGGCCACTACCAAAATGTTTTTGACTATCTTAAGGTAAGAGCTGGCGAAACCCAACAAACTTTGTAACACCTTCAAATCCTCAGGATGATCCCAATCCAGTATCGGCAGGACTTTTGATGGATCCATGCGAAAACGGGTGGGCGAAAAAGCATAGCCTAGAAAAGGAGTCTCCTCAACAGAGAACATACATTTCTCTCTTTTGACAAATAATTGATTGCCTCTGAGTATCTGTTAGACTTGCCTGACATGTACCTGATGTGACTCAAAGTCAGGTGAATAAATTAATATGTCATCAAGATAGATCACAACAAATCTACCTAGCAGGTGACTAAAGATGTAATTTACAAAGTGCTTAAAGACGGCTGGAGCATCAGTCAACCCAAATGGCATTAAGGTTCTTCAGGCATATTGAAGGCTGTTTTCAACTCATCCCCCTATTTAATTTGAATGAGATTATATGCCCCCTTTGAAATCCAGTTTAGAAAACCATTTTGCTCCTACGATCAGATTAAAGAGGTCCAGGATCAGTGGGAGCGGATACGGATCCCGGACCGTGATCTGATTGAGTTGAACTTTTCGCGATATTGACTTTCATGGCCTGCCTTTCTGGACCAGAGATATTATATAGTCTGCTCTTTGGCAACTTGGCAACAGGGACAAGATTAATGGCACAGCCATATGGACGATAAGGAGGAAGTTCTTGGCACCCCTGCTCCGAAAAACCATCTCCAAAGTCAGACAGATATTTAGGCACACACATGGTATCCACTCTTGCTAGCCGGGTGCCCAGTGTTCTTGACATTACTCACTCCACTTTACCACCACCCGAGTCTGACAATCTACCACAGTGTTGTGCCAAGGTAGTCCAAGAACCACAGGAGAGGGCAGACCCTCTAGCACATAACAGTCAATACCTTCTGAGTGCATGGCCTCTACCTATAGATGTAACTCTCGGACGACTAGAGTAAAATACCCCTGTCTCAAGGGTGCACAGTTGATGGCTATTATGGGTAGATGTCTAGACAGTGTATGTGGCTTGAGGCCTTGGACCTGGACTAACCTATCGTCGATCAAATTAAAACCTGCCCCACTGTCCAGAAGGAAGAAATAACCACCTTATTTCTGCCCAGATGAATTTCAGCAGGTAGAAAAAACTGTGTCCTACCCACAGAGAAGATATGTACACCTGGGTTGCTAACTTCCCCACAAGCCAGGCTCCTTAGTTTTACGGTGGCTGTTTACAGTGAGGTAGGGAAGGACAAGTATTCACAAAATGGCCCTTTCTCCTACAGTAAAAACACACTCCCACTTTACGCCGAACTACAGTTTTATTCCCAGAACGAGTCGCAGAACTCAAATGCATGGGTTACCCAGATGACTCAGACCTGGGTTCCCTTGGCCCCAGACCTCCCACTCATTGGGGTGTCTCTTTATGTCTCTGGTGAAAAACGTGATCCACCAAAATAGCCAGAGACATGGCCACCTCAAGGGAAAATGCAGTCTCATACAAGGCTAATGTATCCTTCATCATAACGATAGCCCTTAACAAAACTGTGTACAGAGCATGGGGTCATTTCACTTAGTGTCAGTTAACCACCTCTGAAACCCAGAGAAATACTCCTCCACCAGCCGGACTCCCTGCTGAAGCTGACATAGTGAGCACTGAGCCAGAGAGATATGGTCGGGAGGTGGGATATATATGACCCAGCACCAGAAAAAATTCCTCCACCGTCCAGAGCGACAGGGAGTCCGACAGGAAAGAGAATGCCCATGCTAGCCACACTATTCTGACAACTAGCAGGGTGGGCAGTGGACACGTAGCCTTTTCTTATCACATGGTTGCACATGTCCTCCCCTGAAGACCTACAAGGAGAAACATATTGGGAGGCATGCAGGGCTATAAAGGGCAAGTCCATCTTAGGGAAAGATGTGGACTGTTCTTGTAAGGGCGGGAGCTATGAGGCTATTGTATTGATCCACAGGGACTAACAGGGTCAATGTTCCTTCTTTTACCCATTCTCAGACCTGATGAGGATGGTGTCTTTGGATATACTGCATGAGGTAACTTCCTCTTCACCATAGGGACGACACGTATTAGGTGAGAGATTTCATTTTTTTTACATTTGACGTTATAATGATATTTGTCTCCACTGTGGCTGTTTTTTCAATTATATTACCTACTAGCTGAAGAGCCCGGCGTTGCCTGGGCATAGTAACCAACTGTGATTAGTTATAACAAATTATAATGATTATATTGCACATAAAAACCGTGCATCTAATCCTATCTTGTGTGATACTGACTGCTGAGCCGTGTATCTAATCCTATTCTGTGTGATACTGTCTGCTGAGCCATGTATCTAATACTATTCTGTGTGATACTGTGTGCTGAGCTGCATATCTAATCCTATTCTGTGTGATACTGACTGCTGAGCCGTGTATCTAATCCTATCCTGTGTGATACTGACTGCTGAGCTTTGTGTCTAATGCTCTCCTGTGTGATACTGACTGCTGAGCTGTGTATCTAATCCTATCCTGTGTGATACTCGGCTCCCCCTGCAGTCTGTGTCAGAGGGTGGTCTGTGTTGGCACGGTAATAAATTGTGTTATTTCCAGCTTTACAGAAGGATGATAACACCATAGAAATTATAAGAATAATAGGCCTCAGTTACCACAACTGTCTACAAAGAAAACTGTTGCTGATAGCAACCAATCACAGCTCATTTTTCATTTTTTAAACAGCTCTGGGACAGCGTGGCGAGTTTTGAGTGGCGACTTTTGTGTTTCGACTTTTATGTGGCGAGGTTGGTGTATGTGTGGTGAAATGTGTGCTGAGGGTGGTATATGTGTTGAAGCACGTGGTAGTGTGTGGCGCATTTTGTGTGTGTGTTCATATCCCCGTGTGTGGTGAGTATCCCATGTCAGGGCCCCACTTTAGCAACTGTACTGTATATACTGTTTGGCGCCATCACTCTCATTCTTTAAGTCCCCCTTGTTCACATCTGGCAGCTGTCAATTTGCCTCCAGCACTTTTCCTTTCACTTTTTCCCCATTATGTAGATAGGGGCAAAATTGTTTGGTGAATTGGAATGCGTGGGATTAAAATTTGGCCTCACAACATAGCCTATGACACTCTCGGGGTCCAGATGTGTGACTGTGCAAAATTTTATGGCTGTAGCTACGACGGTGCAGATGCCAATACATACATACACTTTTTCCCCATTATGTAAATAGGGGCAAAATTGTTTGGTGAATTGGAACGCGCAGGGTAAAATTTTGCCTCACAACATAGCCTATGACGCTCTCGGGGTCCAGATGTGTGACTGTGCAAAATTTTATGGCTGTAGCTACGACGGTGCAGATGCCAATACATACATACACTTTTTCCCCATTATGTAAATAGGGGCAAAATTGTTTGGTGAATTGGAACGCGCAGGGTAAAATTTGGCCTCACAACATAGCCTATGACGCTCTCGGGGTCCAGATGTGTGACTGTGCAAAATTTTATGGCTGTAGCTACGACGGTGCAGATGCCAATACATACATACACTTTTTCCCCATTATGTAAATAGGGGCAAAATTGTTTGGTGAATTGGAACGCGCAGGGTAAAATTTTGCCTCACAACATAGCCTATGATGCTCTCGGGGTCCAGATGTGTGACTGTGCAAAATTTGGTGGCTTTAGCTACGACGGTGCAGATGCCAATACATACACTTTTTCCCCGTTATGTAGATAGGGGCAAAATTTTTTGGTGAATTGGAACGCGCAGGGTAAAACTTTGCCTCACAACATAGCCTATGACGCTCTCGGGGTCCAGATGTGTGACTGTGCAAAATTTGGTGGCTTTAGCTACGACGGTGCAGATGTCAATACATACACTTTTTCCCCATTATGTAGATAGGGGCAAAATTTTTTGGTGAATTGGAACACGGGGGGGTTAAAATTTTGCCTCACAACATAGCCTATGACGCTCTCGGGATCCAGACGTGTGACTGTGCAAAATTTTGTGGCTGTAGCTACGACGGTGCAGATGCCAATACATACACTTTTTCCCCATTATGTAGATAGGGGCAAAATTGTTTGGTGAATTAGAACGTGCAGGGTTAAAATTTTGCCTCACAACATAGCCTGTGACGCTCTCGGGGGTCCAGACGTGTGACTGTGCCAAATTTTGTGGCTGTAGCTGTGACGGTGCGGATGCCAATCCCGGACATACATACATACATACACACCCACATTGAGCTTTATATATTAGATGTGTAATAAAGGTGTTTTCCTTTTATACTGCTGTAGGGAGGAGGACTCCCTTAGAGTGTCTGGGCCGGAACCAAGGGGACCGCCATCTGGGTTCCTAGAGAAACGGTACCCGGGGGACAGGGGAGGAGAGCGAGCTACTGAAAGTGACAGGACAGCAAGGGGTGGGGCGAGTATAAAGAGGGCAGGGAGCACCCCGGGAAGTCAGTTGGTAGTACGCCAGACACAGAGAAAGAGACTGTGGGGGTGTGACAGAGCCAGAGTGACTGACGGCGACCAGTGGAGAGATCAACAGCAGGGAGATCTACGGCGGCCTTCAGAGAGGAGGTACCGAGCTTACCGGCAAGAGACTGTCGCCCCTCTCCTAATTGGGCCCGCGACCTTCCCACGGTTGTCCTCAGTCACTGTCGCTGCACTCCAGACCGTTGCAGCCTGCCCGGTGTCTCCCGCAGCCGCTGACACGCCACTTGAGCCTGTGGTTGCGGCCTGCCCACTGCCGCCCCGCCTTCGTCCTTGGTTGCGGCCTGTTCATCACCGCCCACAGCTTCCATTACCCCGCTGCAGTTGGCAGTTGGGGCCTGCTCCTCGCCTACGGAGAGACTCTTTGCACAGGCCTACCAATTGCCACTCTTCTAGACTGCATCACTACCCCGCTTGGGGGGACTGGAGTCCCCCGTGGACTCGCTAACGAACGAGACCCTGCTGTCGCTACAGGGGGTTACCGCAACAAAAGACTTCCTTAGGGCCTGTTGTGCCCCAACTTCTCACTCGCTGATGAATGGGACCCTGCTGTGGCTACAGGGGGTTACCGCAACAAAAGACTTCCTTAGGGCCTGTTGTGCCCCAACTTCTCCTGGGTGCTGAGACGCCTGAACACTACTGTAGTTTTACGACAGCTGGGCCCAGCGGCTCCATTTCATAAACGATACTTTCCAAAACAACACTCAGTCTCGTGTCTCGTCACTGCATCCCGTGAACCTGCTGTTACCTACATTTGGCGTAGTCGGCAGGATGCAGTCTCCGAGCGCGGACAATGGTGCCCCAGACCAGGGCAGGGCTGTGAACTCTACAGATAATGAGGGCCTCCGTTCCAGAATTTCGTTGGGGGCTATGCTGAACAACCTGCCTAGGTTTTCCGGCTCCAATACTATGTAATGGAGCTGGACAGAGCGGATGTGGGGACTCTTTCGGATGCACCCAATGACTCCTGTCCTGGAAGCCGAAGTAGCTCTCTTGGCATTAGACGGGGAGGTTCGGAGGTCAGTGATGTTGAGGCACCCGGGACACCGCAACACCTTTGATAAAGTTTTGCAGATAGTAGAACAGACCCATGGGGACCCAACTAATGTGGGAGAAGGACCCGGTTGTTCAGTCAAATGCAGGGAGAGGGGGAGACTATCACCCAGTATATGAATGTCCTCCAAGAATTGCATACGGCTATTGAAAGAAAGGATGGACCTATTGACATTACCCTACGTGACTTACTGGTGACTGGACTGCCAGACCCGTTAATAAAACAGGCATTACGGGAGCAGATCAGAATGAATCCCCATATAGACTTTTCAGAGGTGGGAAGTCAAGCACGGGCTCGAGAGGAAGAGCAGGGGATGGCGGTCCCCGTGGGGAATGTCTGGAGTGTGGAGGCTTCCGTGAACGCAGTCGAGGAGCCTCAATGGGTGGAAGAGATGAAACAAGAGTTGAGGAACATCAAGGGCGAGTTGGCCGAAATTAAGAGTAGGACCGAGTCCGGGACTGGACGGCCTAGTTTTAATCCTGGCCCCTGGGGGTCCCGCTCCCCGCGGGGCGGGCGGTCTGCGCAGGCCCGGTGTTATGAGTGCGGAGAACCAGGCCACTTCGCCCAAGAGTGTCCGCGGCGTGGGAAATATCCACCCCGGCGGCCATTAAACTAGAGGGCTTCGGGCTGGGGGGACGCCGCTTGGAGCCAAAAACCACAACTAGGGATGGTGGAAGTCCCGAAGATTTGGTCGCAAGATGTCCGGTGGTTTGGGTAGAAATGGAGGGCCGGGCAGTCCGGTGCCTGGTGGACACGGGGTCACAAGTAACCACGATGTCTGCAACTTATTTTCAACATAATTTCCCTGAGGCAGAGAGACCCAAGTGGGGGCCCATGATCAGACTAGTAGCCGCCAATAAACTACCAGTTCCGGTTGCCGGGGTGGTGTGGGTACAGGTGACGTTGTGCGGTAAATCCCTTGGTCGCAGAGGGGTGGTACTGACTCAAGGAGAAACTGATAAGCAGCATCCAGTCATCCTAGGCATGAACATACTACAGGAGTTCGGCAACCTGCTCCTCAATGATCCTACGCATAAGATCCTGAAGCAGTGGGGTTCTCACACGGCCCAGGAACAGGTATTCCAGCAGTTGGTGCGGGAAGCGCGGGTACATCAGGACTGCCAGGAAGGCGAGGCTCAGGGCAAAATCATCGTGCCAGCAGCTCCCCTGCTTGTGCTGCCTCCCGGGCAGACTGTGATGGCCCTGCCAATTCGAGCCTCGATACCCTTGGAGGGCATGGAGATGCAGGTGGAGCCATGCTGCTCGGAGCGCTTGTCTCCTGGCATACTAGTGGCCCGTTCCCTGACTACAGTGCAAAAAGGGACCGTCCTGGTGTGCTGCGTCAACCTCGAAGACCGAGACATCGTCCTGAAAGCGCGGACCGAACTGGCCAAGCTAGTAAGGCCTTTAGAACAAGTGCTGCCGGCTCCTGCAGTTCAATTGGGAGTACAATCCGAGAATTCTTGGGAAGTAACGATTCAAACTCTACAGGTCAACAAAGTCTTGGCTCAGGAGAAGGGTCGAAACATCCTGGAAGAGATGCGGGCCGAGCTCTCCGGGTTAACTCCAGCCCAGCTCTCACAGATAAAAACATTGCTCAGACAGTACCATGAGGTATTTGCTAGTCATGAGGAAGATTTTGGGTGTACCACTGCCATCACTCATGAAATCCCCACGACAGGGGCGGCCCCCATCCGAGAACGATACCGACAGATTCCTCCACAACTCTATCAAAGAGGTGAAAACTTTGTTGGCCCAAATGTTGCAAAAGGGGGTGATACGGGAAAGCCAAAGCCCCTGGGTGGCCCCCATTGTGTTGGTCCGTAAAAAAGATGGTACATTACGATTCTGTGTGGATTATCGAAAGCTGAATGCTTGCACTATTAAAGACTCATACCCACTGCCCCGCATAGAAGAATCCTTGTCTGCCTTGGGAAGGGCAATGTATTTTTTGACTCTGGACCTGTCCAGTGGGTACTGGCAGGTGCCCATGTCAGAAGAAGATAGGGCCAAGATGGCGTTCATGCTGCCTATGGGACTATTTGAGTTCAGTCGAATGCCGTTTGGACTGGCCAACGCCCCGGGAACCTTTCAGCGGTTGATGGAGCGGTGTCTGGGAGATCTCAATTTTGAAGCCACGTTGATATACCTGGATGATATCATCGTCTATGCTGCCATATTTGAGGACCACTTAAAGCAGTTGGGACGGGTGCTCGGTCGGTTGCAAAAGTACAGGTTGAAGGTAAAACCCCAGAAATGCCCCCTATTTCGCTCCCAGATTGAGTATCTGGGCCATGTCGTCTCGGCAGAGGGTGTGAGGCCATCTTGGGAAAAGGTTGCTGTTATTCAGGGAAGGCCTACCCCCGAGATGATAAAAGATGTGCGGGCCTTCCTGGGGTTGGCCGGATACTACCGTTGTTTCGTAAAGAATTTTGCATGTCAAGCTCGAGCCCTGCACAACCTGCTGAAGGGGGCTCCCGCTGGGGCAAATGGATGGAAAATCCAGTAGCAACAACTTCAGGAAGAGGCCTTCCGAGACCTCAAGGCTGCACTTTCGGATGCTCCGGTATTGGCCTATGCAGATTTCTCGCAACCGTTTATCCTACACACTGACAGGAGTCTTCACGGGCTGGGGGCTGTGTTGTCACAAATTCAAGACGGCTGGGAGAGAGTGATCGCCTATAGAAGCCGCTCACGCCATGACTCCGAGCGCAACCCTGACAGTTACAGCTCCTTTAAGCTCGAGCTACTCGCACTAGTGTGGGCCATGATGGAGCGGTTCGCAGAGTACCTGGCGGGCTCCGAGGTAGTGGTGCGGACCGAAAATAACCCGCTGGTCCATTTGGAACACGCCAAATTGGGGGCTCTGGAACAACGATGGGTGGCCCGGATGGTGAAGTTCAACTATAAAGTCATCTACAAAAGAGGGGCCGAGAATGTCCATGCTGACGCCCTCTCCAGGATTCGACATACGACCCCAGGAAAGAATTGAGACGACGAATTAGAAAGGGAAGAGATACCATTCGCCCTCACCGCTGCCGTGCTCACAGCTGCCACCCAAAAAGTATCTTCCCCAGAGACCCCAAGGGGCATACTGGAACAATCTCGAGATAAGTGGATGCAACAGCAACAAGAAGACGAAGAAGTTGGACTTCTCCGGACGTGGGTCACCACTGGCCAACAACCCACTGATTCCCAACGACAAACTTTGACTCAAGACATGTCACTGATGTTGTGACAATGGGAAAGGTTGGTTATCTGAAAGGGACTATTGTACCGTAAAATAACATCACAAACAACCTTCATGACGTTTTGGCAGGTGGTTACGCCCGGAGCCCAACTCCACGAACTGGCTCGAGAGGCCCACGAAAAAGGGGCTCATTTCGGAGCTAAAAAGACCTTGCAATGGTTGCAACAGAGAGTTTACCACCCACACTTGCCGACTGTTGTGGACGAAATTTGCCGGACCTGTCGCCTATGTGAATTATCCAAACCGCCCGCTCAGCGAGCCTCAGAACAGACAATCGTGACCTCAGCGCCCATGGAGCTCCTGATGGTAGATTACCTGACCATTGGTCCCACATTCCAGGGGTATGAACACTGCCTCATCATGGTGGATCATTTCACTAAGTTCGCTGTGGTCACCCCCACTCGAGACCAGACCGCGGAGTCGGCTGCCTCCGCAATTTGCAGAAACTTCATACAAGTATACGGCTGCCCCCAACTAATACATTCTGATCGGGGAGCATGTTTTTTGGGAAAAGTTATGGAAGATCTGCACCATCTCTATGGGATTGACAAATCCCGGACCACACCATACCACCCACAAGGAAGCGGGGCCTGTCAACGATTTAATCAGACATTAATCCAAATGTTGCGTACTCTGGAGAGTGACAAGAAGGCCCGTTGGCCCGAATATGTTCCTGAATTAGTATAGGTCTATAACAACCGATGTACATCGAGTTACCGGCTACACCCTTTACGCTCTGTTGTTCGGACGAGAGGGCAAAGGAATCACGGAGGTGGAGTTGGACCCCGAAGAGCCACAGCCCTGGACCGGAGTATCATCCTGGGTCCGAAATCATCGTCACCGGCTGCAAACTCTTCATCGAATTGTACATACTAAACTCCGAGATTTGGAACACCCAGGAAAGAATACAACTCCACCTCCCCACCTCCAAAGCGGGGACCGTGTACTTGAACTAGATCAACGCCCCCAGAACAAACTGGAACTGCGCTGGGAAGAGAGTCCCTATCGGGTCCTATGCCGTATTAATCCTGAAGGACCTGTGTACGAAATACAACCTGTGAAAGATGAAATGCTGCCTACCCGCATTGTGCATCGTAATATGTTACGCCCGTGTATTTCCACTTACCCGAAGCAACCGGAACCTGTCCCTCCGGCCTCTGAAATGCTACCCAAGTTTTGGGACCCGGATGACGACGAAGACTTTCCTCCAACTTCCAGAGGCCCTCCACTCAATGATGAGCCAACTGACACAGTTAACCCACCACCGTCCACCACCCCAGAAGACCTCACCCCAGTTGAACTAAGATGCTCCGAGCGGTCAACAGCCGGCAAACCCCCCGAACGATACAAGTAAGACCAGTTCATATGGCAACAAAAATTGATATCCCTACAGACCAATCCCAATATACTGAGGCCCTCGCCCGAGGACTGGCGAGCTTACAGGATGGGAGAGTGTAGGGAGGAGGACCCCCGTAGAGTGTCTGGGCCAGAACCAAGGGGACCGCCATCTGGGTTCCTAGAGAAACGGTACCCGGGGGACAGCGGAGGAGAGCGAGCTACTGAAAGTGACAGGACAGCAAGGGGCGGGGTGAGTATAAAGGGGGCAGGGAGCGCGCCGGGAAGTCAGTTGGTAGTATGCCAGACACAAAGAAAGAGACTGTGGGGGTGTGACAGAGCCAGAGTGACTGACGGCGACCAGTGGAGAGATCAGCAGCAGGGAGGAGATCTACGGGGGCCTTCAGAGAGGAGGTACCAAGCTTACTGGCAAGAGACTGTCGCCCCTCTCCTAATCGGGCCCGCGACCTTCCCACGGTTGTCCTCAGTCACTGCCGCTGCACTCCAGCCTGTTGCGGTCTGCCCGGTGTCTCCCGCGGCCGCTGTCAAGCCACTTGAGCTTGTGGTTGCGGCCTGCCCGCTGCCGCCGCACCTCCGTCCTTGGTAGCGGCCTGTTCATCACCGCCCACAGCTTCCATTACCCCGCTGCAGTTGGCAGTTGGGGCCTGCTCCTCGCCTACGGAGAGACTCTTTGCACAGGCCCAGTCCGTGCGCGTGGCCATCCAACCGTCATCTCTTCTAGACTGCGTCACTACCCCGCTTGGGGGAACTGGAGTCCCCGTGGACTCGCTAACGAACGGGACCCTGCTGTGGCTACAGGGGGTTACCGCAACGAAAGACTTCCTTAGGGCCTGTTGTGCCCCAACTTCTCACTCGCTGATGAACGGGACCCTGCTGTGGCTACAGGGGGTTACCGCAACAAAAGACTTCCTTAGGGCCTGTTGTGCCCCAACTTCTCCTGGGTGCTGAGACGTCTGAAGACTACTGCAGTTTTACGACAGCTGGGCCCAGCGGCTCCAGTTCATAAGCGATACTTTCCAAAACAACACTCAGTCTCGTGTCTCGTCACTGCATCCTGTGAACCTGCTGTTACCTACACTGCCCCTATGTAATTTCATACCTATAGAGTAATAGTTAAGTTTTACTTTTCTCACCTTGCTGCTAAATTATTATTATTACAGTGAAATGTGCCCTTCTCTGATGGTGATGAAAGGACAAGAGGACACATATGACAAGGAGAGTCCGTAAGTTAAGTGACTGTTTGTACTGTAGGAGAGAAGTGGTAGTTCCAGGAATACTTCTTTCAGTCTGCGGTCTCTGTGGAATATGGGTTGTAAATCAGCACCAGTCTTCCTTACGATGCTTATGTAAGGATTGCATGAGACTACAAGATGCACCTTGCTGTTATCCTCCCTCTATTTGTAATCCAGGGGGCTGCTTCTTGGGATCATTGTAGCTCTGTGGATCTGTTCATCTACTACCAGTGGATGTATGCTTGTAGGAATGTATTCCTCAGTGACAGTGTCAAAGTACTGTTGCTCCTTCCCTATCCCTCAAGCTATGGGGTGCCCTAGTCTATCCCTGTCCTTAGGATTACCCAGGAAGGTGTAGATGCTGGGGTCATGTGCCTTGCTATGCTCCTGACTTACACTTATCTGTTCCCTCCCCCACGCAGGAGGATGTGAGGCTGAAATGTTTAGGATTACACTAACCAGACAGACAAGGGAAGACAGACTGGGATCCTACAAAATGCACTCTCCAAGCAACAGAGTGGAACAAAAGGAAGGGTTAGGTAGGTGAAACCAAATAGGAGAGGATGAGGATAAACACACAAACAAACACCACACAGAAATCTCCAGAACAGCTCTCCAATCGCCAACTCCAAACACCAAACAACTCCAACTCCAAACCAGGCAGAATGAAATATCAGTGGCAATTCCCAAATGCCAGTGGCAAGCATACTGTATATAAGAGGAGAGTGTCCAACACAGAACAGCTGAGGCAATCCATGATGCAGAGCTCCAGGAGAAAAACTGAACTAATTAACCCAGCAATGCCAGAGCATTAGTATGATGGTGAATCAGTTCTAACCAGTGCAGAAGATCGGGAAAAACCTGACGTCACAATCTTCTGGCCCCTCTCTGTTGTGGTATCCCTGTGACAGATAGCAGGTGTATGTAGTTTTCTATCCTTACTGTCTGAGCAGATCCAAATGTATCTCAGAATGTGACTGTAGGTGATAGAACAGCTTTCATGCTAGACACACAAAAAAATCTATCTAAAATATGCCAGACATCCTGTGTGTTTACGGTAAATGATGTATATGGTCGTGTCCAGAAAATGTACTTGAGAATTTGAGAAATTGATGGTGAGCTTGATGGATGGGTGGAACCTGTTGAAATCGTCGTGGAAGTTAAGCAGATCATCTTTTGAGTCTGTCCAGATTATTAGCAGATCATCAATGTAGTGGAAATATGCTAGAAGTTTAATAAAATAAGATGGCAAAAACTCCTTTTCTAAATTAGCCATAAACAAGCCAGCATATTGTGGTGACATTTTGCTGACCGTACATTGTAGCAAAATATTTAGTTTGATTTCCTTGGCTTATCTTTAGGAAGCATCACCCTATAGAGGTGTGCTTCATTTCATTCAGTCATTGTTGTCGTCGCCCACACAATTTGAATGATGGTCCCAGGGTTGTGCAGGCGTCACACAAATTTGCTTTGAAAAATCCTGCGCTTGCGCAGTGTCGATATGGGAGCTGCGCATGTGCCGAGATGAGCAAATTGCATCACAAACAATGCACTGGGGACATTTTACATGCTAAAAAAGACATGACAGGCTCCCGTAAAATGTTGTGCTGTTGTCTCAGTAATTTATTTGTAAACCTGCCCGAGGAAGGAGCCTCTGTTCTCTGAAATCTTGCAAACATAATACATTTGGTTAGCTAATAAAGGTATCACTCCAAGAATACCTTTGTCATTTTGGAGCAAAAAAAAGTAATACATTGGCAATATGAAAATCTCATTTATACTACTAAAGACCTAGTTATACAAATGTTTTAAGGTAACTATGACCCCCTTAAAACAAATATAATTCATGCTCTTGTTTTTGGTACCAAATGAACAGTATGACACCCTCATGCTGATTTAATATCCAGATTAGTATACGCAGTTTTGAAAATAATTACGAATTTAGACTTGGTCGTAAATGCTTTGTATTCATGATGTACCCCCTTAATAACTGTACAACTGACAAGTCTATTCCTTTTGTGCATTACCCTACAATCAACCGGTGTATATGTGACCACATCCTATCTATATATATATACCGGTATATACTGTATATATATATACAGTACAGACCAAAAGTTTGAACACACCTTCTCATTCAAAGAGTTTTCTTTATTTTCATGACTATGAAAATTGTAGATTCACTCTGAAGGCATCAAAACTATGAATTAACACATGTGGAATTATATAGTTAACAAAAAAGTGTGAAACAACTGAAAATACTGTATGTCTTATATTCTAGGTTCTTCAAAGTAGCCACCTTGCTTTGATTACTGCTTTGAACACTCTTGGCATTCTCTTGATGAGCTTCAAGAGGTAGTCACCGGAAATGGTCTTCCAACAGTCTTGAAGGAGTTCCCAGAGATGCTTAGCACTTGTTGACCCTTTTGCCTTCACTCTGCGGTCCAGCTCACCCCAAACCATCTCGATTGGGTTCAGGTCTGGTGACTGTCGAGGCCAGATCATCTAGCGTAGCACCCCATCACTCTCCTTCTTGGTCAAATAGCCCTTACACAGCCTGGAAGTGTATTATGGAGGACACTGTGCTCTTAGGAACCTTGAGTATTACAGAAATTCTCAAAAGTTATTGTGCAATTTGTCCTGAGTACGCTGATACCTGATATGTGAGGGCTACCACTGTTTCTGCGCATGGCAGAGCTCAGAAGGGAAGGAGCGCCATTTGGCTTTTTCAAAGCAAAATTGGCTGGAATTCAGATCGGACGCCATGTCATGTTTGGAGAGCCCCTGATGTGCCTAAACAGTGGAAACCCCCCACAAGTGAAAACTAACCCCCCCCCCAAGTAACTTATCTAGATGTGGTGAGAACTTTAAACCCCCAAGGGCTTCACAGAAGTTTATAACATACAGCCGTAAAATTAAAAAATCACATTTTTTCCACAAAAATAATCTTTTCACCCCCAATTTTTATTTTCCTAAGGGTAATAGACTCCAAAAGTTATTGTGCAATTTGTCCTGAGTACGCTGATACCCCACATGTGGGGGTAAACCATTATTTGGGCGCATGGAAGAGCTTGGAAGGGAAGCAGCGCCATTTGACTTTTTTGGCTGGAATTGAGATCAGATGCCATGCCACGTTTGGAAAGCCCCTGATGTGCCTAAACAATGGTAACCCCTCACAAATGACCCCATTTTGGAAACTAGACCCCCCAAGGAACTTATCTAGATGTGTGGTGAGCACTTTGAACCACCAAGTGCTTCACAGAAGTTTATAACGCCCGGACGTGAAAATAAAAAAATCAAATTTTTTCCTCAAACATAATCTTTTAGTCTCCAACTTTTTTATTTTCCCAAGGGTAACAGGAGAAATTGGACCCCAAAAATTGTTGTCCAATTTGTCCTGAGTACACTGATATCCCATATGTGGGAGAAAACTACTGTATGGGCACACGTCGGGGCTCGGAAGGGAAGTAGTGACGTTTTGGAATGCAGACTTTGATGGAATGGTCTGCGGGTGTCATGTCGCATTTGGAGAGCCTCAGTTGTGCCTAAACTGTTGAAACCCCCCACAAGTGACCCCATTTTGGAAACTAGACTCCCCCAAGGAACTTATCTAGATGTGTGGTGAGCACTTTGAACCCACAAGTGCTTCACAGAAGTTTATAACGCCCGGACGTAAAAATAAAAAAATCTAATTTTTTCCTCAAACATAATCTTTTAGTCTCCAACTTTTTTATTTTCCCAAGGGTAACAGGAGAAATTGGACCCCAAAAGTTGTTGTCCAATTTGTCCTGAGTATGCTGATATCCCATATGTGAGAGAAAACTACTGTATGGGCACACGTCGGGGCTCGGAAGGGAAGTAGTGACGTTTTGGAATGCAGACTTTGATGGAATGGTCTGCGGGTGTCATGTCGCATTTGGAGAGCCTCTGATGTGCCTAAACTGTTGTTCATAGAAGTTTATAACGTAGAGCCATAAAAATAAAAAAATCATATTTTTTTTTCCACAAAAATGATATTTTTGCCCCCAACTTTTTATTTTCCCAAGGCTAACAGGAGAAATTGCACCCCAAAAGATGTTGTGCAATTTGTCCTGAGTAGGCTGATACCCCATATGTGGGGGTAAACCACTGTTTGGGTGCATGGCAGAGCTTGGAAGGGAAGGAAAACCGTTTGACTTTCTCAACGCAGAATTGCCTGGAATTGAGATCAGATGCCATGTCACATTTAGAGAGCACCTGATGTGCCCAAACAGTGGAAACCCCCCAATTCTAACTCCAACCCTAACCCCAACACACCCCTAACACTAATCTCAGCCCTAACCCTAATGGCAAAATGGAAACAAACACATTTTTTTTTAATTTTATTATTTTTCCCTAACTAAGGGGGTGTTAAAGGGGGGTTTGATTTACTATTTTTAGCGGGTTTACTATTTTTAGCTGTCATACGCTAAACAACGCTTTTTATTGTAAAAATAGTTTTTGCATCACCACATTTTGAGAGCTATAATTTTTCCATATTTTGACCCACTGAGTCATGTTAGGTCTTATTTTTTGTGAATTGACGTACCATTTTCGGGCACATGACATTTTTTGAACGCTTTTTATTCCGATTTTTGGGACGCAGAAAAATTGATAAAGCAGTTTTATTCTTCGGGTCAGTACAATTACAGAGATACCTCATTTATGTAGTTTTTTTATGTTTTGGCGCTTTTATGCAATCAAAACAATTTTATATAAAAAATTATTTGTGCATCGTTTTGTTCTGCAAGCTATAACGTTTTTATTTTTTCGCTGAGGATGCTGTGTAGCAGCTCGTTTTTTGCGGGACAAGATGATGTTTTCAGCGGTACCATGGTTATATATATCGGTCTTTTTGATCGCGCGTTATTGCACTTTTTGTTCAGCGGTATGATGATAAAGCATTGATTTTTGCTTTGTTTTTTATTTTTATTTTTTAAGGGGTTCACTAAAGGGGTTAACTAGTGGGATAGTTTTATAGGGCGGGTCATTACGGACGCGGCAATACTAAATATGTGTACTTTTATTGTTTTTGGTTTTTTTAGTTCAAAAAAATGAATTAGGGAATTTTTTTTTATTTAATTAGGGATTTTTTATAAATTTTTACACTTTTTTTTTTACTTTATTTTATTGTCATCACTGTAATGTGTCAAATCGCTGATCTGACAGTTTGGACAGCACTCTGGCAGATCAGCGATCTGACAGGAGCTGCACAGGCTTCCTCCGTGCCTGCTCTCTGCAGGCACTGAGGAAGCCGCCGCCTCCCTGCAGGCCCCTGAAGGGGAAGGAGACCTTCAGAGCAGCGCAGCACATCGTGCTGCTCCGGTGGTCTCAGGGAAGCACGGAGGGAGCCCCCTCCCTGCCGATGCTTCCCTAATCCCCCGGTAGACTGCGATCATGTTTGATCGCAGTGTGCCAGGGGTTAACATTCCGGGGGCGGTCCATGACCGCCCCGACACATAGTGCCAGCTGTGATAATCAGCTGACACCTGGCCTTGATCAGCGGCACCCCCCCCCGGGAGCGCCGCTGATCGCTTAGATGTACTATCCTGTCCCCAGTCATACGGTCCCGGGTACCGTGGATGGGATAGTAAGTCTCATGTCAGAAAGGGGTTAAACACAGCTGGACTCCAATAAAGGAGTAGAACCATCTCAATTTAAGTATGGTACTTAACTATGAGTGTCTGAGCAAAGGGTCTGAATACTTATGACCATGTGATATTTCGTTTTTTCTTTTTTAATAAATTTGCAAAAAATTCTACATTTCTGTTTTTTTCAGTCAAGATGAGGTGCAGAGTGTACATTAATGAGAGAAAGAAATGGACTTTTTTGAATTTATCTAATGGCTACAAAGAAATATATATATAGTCATTTTTTACATATTAAAAATTACAAAAAGGAAAATGTGCACCCTTGGAGATTTGCGTGCTTAGATGACTTCGACCAAGGTTTCAGACTTTAATTAGCTAATTAGGGTTATGGCTTGTTGACTATCATCATTAGGAAAGGCCAGGTGATTCAAATTTCCTAGCTTTCTAAAAACACAGCCTCCTCTAGCCTTGTGCCAAAAATCGCCAGCCATGGGTTCTTCTAAGCAGCTGCCTAGCACTCTGAAAATGAAAAGGGTGGAGCTCTACAAAGTTGGAGAAGGCTATAAGAAGATAGCAAAGTATTTTCCAGTTTCCTTTCTTCATTTCTATATGCATTTAAGAAATGGCAGTTAACAAGAAGCAAAATTTCAGTGCTCGCAGGATTGCTAAAGAGACAAATCAGCACCCCAGCTTGACTGTAAAAGACCTTTAGAAAGATACAGCAAACTCTGAAGTTGTCGTACATTGTTCTACTGTTGAGAGACACCTGCACAAATATGACCCTCATGGAAGAGTCTTCAGAAGAAAACCTCTCCTGCGTCCTCACTAATTCAGCATCAGATGTATGAAAAAGAACATCTAAACAAGCATGATGCATTTTGGATACAAGTCGCATAGACAGATGAGGTTGAAATAGAACTCTTTGGCCATAATGATCAAAGGTATGTGTGGAGAAAAAGGGCACAGAAATTCAGGAAAAGAACATCTCGCCAACAATTAAGCATGGTGGTGGATGAATCATGCTTTGGGGTTGTGTTGCAGCCAAGACATGGGGAACATTTCATGGGTAGAGGGAAGAATGGATGCAATGAAATTTCAACAAATTCCAGCTGCAAACATAAGACCATCTATAAAAAAGCTGAAGTTAAAGAGGATGGCTTCTACAAATGGATAATGGTCCTAAGCACACGTTAAAATCCACAATAGACTACCTGAAAAGGTGCATGCTGAATTTTTTACAATGTCCCTCAGAATCCCCTGATCTGAATATCATTGAAAATCTGTGGCTAGACGTCAAAATAGCAGTGCATTCAAGACGACCCAGGAATCTCACAGAAGGAAGAATGGATGAAAATCCCTCAAACAAGAATTGAAAGAACATTATCTTACTGCAAAAAGCATTTACAAGCTGTGATACTATCAAAAGGCAATGCTACTAGGTACTAACCATGCAGGGTTTGCAAACTTTTGCATTGGCCCATTTTCCTTTTTGTAATTTTGTAATTTTTTAAATGTAGAAGATGCATTTTTTTTGCCTAAAATACAAAGGAAATGTGTCATCTTTAAGGCTAGCTTCACACTAGCGTTCGGCAGGGCTGTGGATGGCAGCCTACTTCCTTCTTTCTTCCTCTGCTAAGCCCTGCCTACTGCCGTCCTCTGCAGCTCTGCCCTAAGCAAGTGTGAATCCAGCCTAACTTTAGGCTTTAAATAGATCATTTCATCTTCAACTTGCTTGGTCACAAAAACTGTAATTTTGACCAGGGATTCCCAAATTTTTACATGCCCATATGTACTGTATATTGTGGGAATGCTACTCACTTGGGTGCGTCGGGAGGCAAAACAGGAAGCATTTCAGTTTCAAAGCCCATGCTGGTTTATTGCTGCTTCATAAACCAGTCATAAGCAAAGGAAAAAATAAACAGCCTTTAGTGCAGGCATAACAAAGTAAACAGCTCTTTTGAAAAAGTTTCTTGAGAGCCAGTCCTGTTCACACAGGCTGGATAGTATCAAATATACCGTCTCAGTCTGGATATAACACACAGTAGACCTTCTTCCTCCACACGCAGACCGTGTGTCAAATAACAAACTCCATCTTAACATGTTAACGCCACCCAGAGGTTGGGTATGTGGGCATCCAGACACACCCATCTTTCAGGCTACCCTTAACACTTGGCTCAGATGACCAAACAATCATCTTAGTGCTATGTGCACTAGAGCAATACTCCAGGATTAGATGACAGATGACAACTATCTCTGTATACATACCTCCCATCCACTATGTGTTTGGTAGCTGCTTTACATACCTCCTTCTTCTGCTTAAAGCCATGGGGCTTGGCACCTTCTACTAGACACGGGATTCTTGAGAGGGCATCTGCATTACCATGTAGCTTCCCGATTCTATTTTACACATGGAAGCTGAAATTCTGCAGGACTAGAAACCAGTGGGTGACACTATCATTTTTCCCCTTTTTCTCCCTCATCCTCCTGAGTGGGGCATACTCTGATACTAATTTAAATTGTTGCCCTAACAAATAGTACCGTAATGTGTCCACTGCCCACTTTATTGCCAAGTATTCCTTTTCTAGAATAAAATAATTCTTTTCACATGCAGATAGCTTCCTACTCAGGTATAGAACTGGGTGCTCCTCCCTGTGTATTTCCTGAGAAATGACTGCTCCTAAACCAACATCTGAGATCTTTCTGGAGTACAAATTCCCTCTTGATGTCGGAGGCAACCAGGACCGGTTGCTTCCAAAGGGTCACTTTCAGTTCTTGAAAGGCCATCTCCACCTCCGCAGGCAATTTTGCCATGGATTATTTTGTCCTTTTAAGGAGGTCAGTCAAGAGTGTGGCCATCATGGCAAAGTTTGGGATGAATCTCCTATTATATCCCACAATTCCTAGAACGGCTCTTACTTGCTTCTTTGAGAACAGACTCAGATAGTTTTGGATTGTGTCCACTTTACTGATTTGAGGTTTGATCTCGTCTCTATCTACTACATATCCCAGGTATTTGGCTTCTTTCCTTTTGGCACATTTTTGGGGATTTATCAGAAACCCCATCTTCCTAAGAGTTTCATACACCGTCTGTGCTTTTTGCAGATGACTTCCCCAATCCGGGCAGGAGATTACAATATCGTCTAGGTATGCCATTGTGTAATTCCTATGGGGGGGTGAGGATTCAGTCCATGGCCCTAAGAAAAGTTGGTTGGGGCTTCCTGCATGCCAAAAGGCTTCCGGACGTATT
Source organism: Dendrobates tinctorius (assembly GCF_039654945.1). Classification (NCBI taxonomy): domain Eukaryota; kingdom Metazoa; phylum Chordata; class Amphibia; order Anura; family Dendrobatidae; genus Dendrobates; species Dendrobates tinctorius. Next base: position 101,654,876 of record NW_027361696.1, read on the forward strand.
GGAAGCATCCATCAGCAGTAGAAAAAGCCATCTTCTCCTTGGCTTCCTGTCATATAAGGATTTGCTAATATTCTTTCATTAAATGGAAGGTGGTTATGTACCTTGCCAGCCCAAGTCTCTTAATTAGCTCACTGACACGTGGCATCGGTTATGCGTCGAACTTGGATACTTCATTCAGCTTCCTATAATCATTGCAGAATCTCCACTCGTCATCGGGTTTTGGAAGCAGGACAATCGGGCTAGACCATCCACTCTTGGATTCCTCAATGACTCCAAGTTTCAACATACCACTTAGTTCCCTGGAGATCAGCTCTTGTCGGGCCTGGGCAATTCGACAGGGCTTCAAGTTCACCGCACATGGGGTTCCAGGACCTCATAGCCTATGACCTTGGTACACCCAGGCAATTCTGAAAATAGGTCCCAGTTCTGCTGCAGCAATTCCCGACACTGCTGTTTTTGTGCCTTCGACAGTGTCTCCGCTATTGCAACTCCTTTCCCCTCGGCTTATGGCTTAACCTGCATACATGGAGTTTCAACAAGCTCTCTGCCTTGTCACGGCTTGATGAGATTGACATAGCAGACCTGATATGGCTTACATCTTTCCGGTTGATAAATTGTGTAATTCATTTCACCAAGCTTTTCCATTACCTCATAAGACTCTTGCCACTTGGCCAAGAGTTTACTCTCCATGGTGGGAATTAGTACGAGGACTCGGTCCCCGCCGTTTAACTGCCTCACTCTGCCTGACCGCTTATAGACCCTACCTTGAACTTCTTGTGTGTGGAGATGTCCTTTTATGATTGGCATCACCTTCGCAATCCTCTCCTGCATCTGAGCGATGTACTTGATGATGCTCCGGTGGGCCTGACTCCAGCTTCCTAGGTTTCCTTTGCTATATCAAGGAGACCCCATGGATGTCGGCCATATAGAAGTTCAAATGGAGAGAACCCAGTAGAGGCCTGTGGAACCTCCTGGATAGAGAACAGCCGATAGGTAGGAGAAAGTCCCAGTCTCTACCATCCTTTTCTATGACCTTCCTAAACATACTCTTCAATGTTTTATTGAATCTTTCCACAAGGCCGTCTGTCTGGGGATGGTATACTGATGTATTCAGTTGTGTAATTTGCAGGGCCTTACACAGTTCTCTCAACACTCTACTCATAAACGTTGTTTCTTCCTCAATCAGGCTCTCCCTCGGTAATTCTATCTGGGAAATACATGGATCAACTGGGGAGCTATACTTTTCGCTGAGGAGTTTCTCAGGGAAACTGCTTCAGGGTACTGCGTAGCATAGTTCAGGATGACCAATATATATTGATGACCATGAGCAGATTTAACCAGGGTACCAGCCAAGTCCTTGGCAATTCTCTCAATCAGCACTTCTATGGTGGGTAAGGGCACGAGAGGACTTCAAAAGTGAGGGGTGAGGATGGTTAGCTGGCACAGGGGACAGGATCTGCAATACTTTAAGATTTCCTGGTGACATACGGGCCAATAGAATCTCTGCGTGACCCGTTCTTGAGTTTTGTAGATGGCAAACAAAGACATGTGAATGTGCCATTTCCTATACCCTCCATCCATAGGGTCCTGGTATTAATAACTGTTCCACTATCTCCTCCCTCACTTTCGGAACCTGGCACAATGAGTGTAAACCACTGGATGCTGCGCTATACCATTTATGACAGTTACATTGTGGAATGCTTCCTTTAGAGTTAGGTCCCTATGTTAGAAAGAACCCAAATATTTGCCAGTGACCCATAGCTCAGGAATGTTGGCCTCAGAGGACACTACCTCCTCATCCCCCACGAGGACACAGAAGGGAAACCTGTTAAACTCTGGGTGTGGTGATACTTCTTTAGGCCACTGAATAGTCTTTAGCATCCCCATGAATCCAGCAGATGCCAACCTTCTTCCCAGGGATCAGCTGGAGAGGAAATGTGGCCCTCACGAGAGTCACCAAACTTCCTGAATCTAGTTACTTGCCAACCATTTACCTGTACGGGACAAGCTTGTGGCTCCTCGCTGGTTGGACAGTTCACACTGCAGGCCAGATACGCATAGTATGAACAGCAGGGTCCCAGGCTACAGTCCATTTGCTCGGAGGTCAGGGGACAACAGGCACCTATATCGCCTGGGGTGTGACATTTCCAGCATATAATATTGCCATCAGGGATCTTTGGCATTACCTCCCCCTTGGACACCTCACCCACTTTTGGGCCTTTGCCCCCTGTTGGTATCCCCAGTATGGAATGGGCTGCATTCCCGTTGATGCCTTGATAATTTTTGATCAGTTCCCCAGCCTTTTGGGGATTACCCTGAGCAACCGAAGTCTGTATTGGCCTTGGAAGGGAATGCAGGAACTGGTCAATCACCACTCATTCTACCATCTGCGCAGGCGTAGAGGACTCTTGCTGCAACCATTTTTGAACCAGGTGCAGTAGGTCAAACATTTGGGAGCGAGGGGGTTTGTCACGGTGATACGCCAAGTGGTGGACCCACTGTGCCTTGACAGTCAGCATCACCCCCAAGTGCCAAAACACTACAGCTCTCTCCTTACCGCCTTCCGGAGTGAAAATTCATCCACTGAGCTTGGAGTTGGAGCTGTCACTGTGCCATGAACAGCCTCTGTAAGCAAGTAGATCTGCTGCTGCTGTTGTCAGTGCTGGTCTTGTTGCTGCCACTTTTGTTGTTGCATCTGTTGCATAAGCAGCTTACTTGTCTCCTGAAGTGCTAGCGCATGCTGCTGCTGGGCTTGCACCAGATGTTTACTCAAGTCCTCCATTTTGTCTGACATCGCTTGCTGGCATGCAGTACCTCTGTAGCAGTCAGATGTGTTCACTGGGAACGTTGCCCGCCCTTTTTACACCAATTGTGGGAATGCTACTCACTTGGGTGCTCATGTGCCGGTCCTCACCTTTCTGGCACATGAGCCGTGACTTGTGTCAGTGCATGTGCAATTATTCTTTTGGCTCTGCCTTCAGTAGGGCAAAGCATAGTGCGCAGGCATGACATCCATGTCAATTGAAGAAGGTTGATGGCGAGCAGCAGCTAGGAGAAGGGATGGAGAAGCCAGAAGCCATGTCCATCGGACCTGAATGAGAAGATTACCATACAGCACGGGAGAACTTCAAAAGGTTTTGGGTATACAGAGGAAGTCAGGGGGTTATATATGCAGTTATGGAATGCCTCACTGAATAAGGTGATAGTTTTAGTTGATATATGACAAAACTGGTGACAGGCTCCATTTAACCCCTTAGTGACAGAGCCATTTTGCAGCTTAATGACCAAGCCAATTTTTACCATTCTGACCACTGTCACTTTATGAGGTTATAACTCTGGAATGCTTTAACGGATCCTGCTGATTCTGAGAATGTTTTTTCGTGGCATATTTTACTTCATGTTAGCGATAAAATTTCTTCTATATGACTTGTGTTTATTTATGAAAAACACGGAAATATGGCAAAAATTTTGCAATTTTCAAACTTGAAATTTTTATGCCCTTAAATCAAAGAGATATGTCACACAAATTTCTTAATAAATAACATTACCCACATGTCTACTTTACATCAGCACAATTTTGGAGACAAATTTTTTTGTTAGGAAGTTATAAGGGTTAAAAGTTGACCAGCGATTTCCCATTTTTACAACAAAATTTACAAAACCATTTTTTTAGGGGCCACATCATATTTAAAGTCATTTTGAGGGGTGTACATGACAGAAAATACCCAAAAGTGACGCCATTCTAAAAACTGGACCCTTCAAGGTGCTCAAAACCACATTCAAGAAGTTTATTAACCCTTTACGTGCTTCACAGGAACTGAAGCAATGTGGAAGGAAAAATTTAACATTTAACTTTTTTTTGCAAAAAATTTACTTCAGAACCAATTTTTTCTATTTTCACAGGTGTTAAAAGAGAAAATGAACCACAAAATTTGTTGTGCAATTTTTCCTGAATACGCCAATACCCCATATGTGGGGGTAAACTACTATTTGAGCACACGGCAAAGCTCGCAAGGGAAGGAGCGCCGTTTGACTTTTTCAACGCAGAATTGGCAGGAATTGAGATTGGACGCTATGTTGTGTTTGGAGAGCCCCTGATGTGCCTAAACAATGGAAACCCCCAACAAGTGACCCCATTTTGGAAACTAGACCCCTTAAGGAACTTATCTAGCTGTATGGTGAGCACTTTGAACCTCCAAGTGCTTCACAGAAGTTTATAATATAGAGCTGTGAAAATAAAAAATCATTTTTATTCCCCAAAAATGATTTTTCGCCCCCAAATTTTTATTTTTACAAGGGTAACAGGAGAAATTAGACCCCCAAAAGTCTCTGTGCAATTTGTCCTGAGTGCGCCCATACCCCATATGTGGGGATAAACCACTGTTTGGCCGCACGGCAGAGCTCAGAAGGGAAGGAATACAGTTTGACTTTTTCAATGCAGAATTGGCTGGAATTGAGATTGGACGCCATGTCGCGTTTGGAGAGCCCCTGATGTGCCTATACAGTTTAAAAAAAAACACAAGTGACACCATTTTGGAAACTAGACCCCTTAAGGAACTTATCTAGATGTGTGGTGAGCAGTTTTAACCCCCCAAGCGCTTCAGAGAAGTTTATAAACGCAGAGCAGTGAAAATAAAAAATCATTTTTTTCCTCAAAAATTATTTTTTAGCCCGCTACTTTTTATTTTCACAAGGCTAACAGGAGAAACTGGACCACAAAAGTTGTTGTGCAATTTGTCCTGAGTACCCCATATGTGGGGGGGACCACTGTTTGGGCGCATGGGAGACCTCGGAAGGGAAGGAGCGCTAATATGGAATGCAGACTTTGATGGAATGTTCTGCGGGCATCATGTTGCATTTGCAGAGCCCCTGATGTGCCTAAACAGTGGAAATCCCCACAATTGACCCCATTTTGGAAACTAGACCCCCCAAGGAGCTTATCTAGATGTGTAGTGAGCACTTTGAACCCCCAAGTATTTCACAGAAGTTTATAAAGTAGAGCCGTGAAAATAAAAAACCTTTTTTTTTAGCCACCAACTTTTTTATTTTCATAAGGGTAACAGGAGAAATTAGACCCCCAGATTGGTCTGCAATTTGTCTTGCTGATGCCACATATGTGGGGGTAAACCACTGTGACTTTTTGAATGCAGAATTGATTGGAATCAATGGTGGCACCATGTCGCGTTTGGAGACCCCCTGATATGCCTACATAGTGGAAACCACTCAATTCTAGCTGCAACCCTAATCCTAGTCCCTAACCCTAATCCTAGTCCCTAACCCTAATCCTGACCCTAATCCAAACCCTAACCCTAATTCCAACCCTATTTCTAGCTAATACTAGAGAAGAGAGAGAGAGGATTCAAAAAGATTTAAATAAACTGGAGAAGTGGGCAGCAACTAACACAATGGTTTTTAACAGGGAGAAATGCAAAGTACTACATCTGGGCAATAAAAATGAAAAAAGCAGGTATAGAATGGGAGGAATAGGGCTAAGTGACAGCACATGTGAAAAAGACTTGGGTATACTAATAGATCACAGACTGAATATGAGTCAACAGTGTGATGCAGCAGCAAAAAAGGCAAATGCAATTCTAGGATGTATTAACAGAAGCATACAGTCTAGATCACGTGAAGTCATTATTTCCCTCTACTCCTCTTTGGTCAGACCTCATCTGGAATATTGTGTCCAGTTTTGGGCACCACATTTTAAAAAAGACATCAACAAACTGGAGCAAGTTCAGAAAAGAGCGACCAGAATGGTGACCGGTCTGCAAACCCTGTCTTATGAGGAAAGGTTGCAGGATTTGGGAATGTTTAGTTTGCAAAAGAGAAGACTAAGAGGAGACTTAATAGCTGTCTACAAATATCTAAAGGGCTGTCACATTTTAGAAGGATCAACTTTATTCTCATTTGCACGAGGAAAGACTAGAAGCAATGGGATGAAACTGAATGGGAGGAGGCACAGATTAGATATTAGAAAAAACTTTTTGACAGTTAGAGTGATCAATGAGTGGAACAGGCTGCCACGAGAAGTGGTGAGTTCTCCTTCAATGGAAGTCTTCAAACAGAGGCTGGACAGACATCTGACTGGGATGATTTAGCGAATCCTGCTTTGAGCAGGGGGTTGGACCAGATGGCCCAGGAGGTCCCTTCCAACTCTACGATTCTATGATTCTATGATTCTATGATCCTAACCCTAGCCCTAAGTCTAACCCTAAACCTAATTCCAACCCTAACCCTAATTCTAACGATAACCCTAATTCTAACACTAACCCTAACCCTAATGGAAAAGTGAAAATAAATATATTTTCTTTATTTCATTATATTTCCCTAACTAAGAGGGTGATAAAGGGAGTTATTTACTATTTTTTTGTGATAGGGTCTATCACAGTGATAAAAATGGACAATGAATGAATGGAATCTGCCGGCCGGCAGATTCGGCGGGTGCACTGCGCATGCGCCTGCCATTTTCTTGCCGGATCACCGGAGGAGGCAGGAGGGCCCGAGGACCGAGAGGACCATCGGGAAGTACTGGGAGGGGATCAGGGACCCTATTTCTCTCTCCTCTGATGTGTGATCACATCAGAGGAGAGAGAAAGTGAAAGGAAAATTGCGTCTTTTTTTTTGCAGTCGCCGTTATATGGTTAATAACAGTAATCACAAAAGCAGGGTCAGTAAAAACCGACCCGAATCATGTTCTCTAGGGTCTCAGCTACCCCAGGCAGCCGAGACCCCGGAGAAATTCTGACTCTGGGGGGCACTATTTACTTTTTCCACAGCGGCGCTGTGGTTTAAGTACCCTTAACTACCGCCGTTAAAAGGCATATTGGCGGTCATTAATGGCTTATATACACCAAAACATGCAGGAAAAAAAGATGGCAAAAATTGTTGGTAGTAGCAGCCTGATTAGATGACCATCAGAAACATCATACATAAGATGTATTAGTAAAGTTATATACAATTATGGTGCAATATAATATTATAACACCTAAGCAGAATAAATGCCCCCTCATGTAGACTTGATCAAATACATTATCCTTGGTGCATGCATTAAGAGATTAGGCAATGTCCGGCACAAGAATAAAATCCAAGTACACCAATTGAGGCAGGAGATATGTGCAGGTGAAATGTAGCGAGCAGGTGCTAAGCAGGAAGAAGTGAGCGCCATTCGGCTGTGTCCCTGCGAAGTAGGTTTCCCGTCAAAAATAATAGTTAATTAAAGGGGGAGCCTCCTACACCTCTATGGGGTGTGGTGCAGCAAAGGGTGTAGTGCTGGATGGGAGATACATTTCTCCCAGTAGGATAAAGTTTGGCATGGATTTTCCCTAAAGTTGAGGACCTGCAATGATGTCACGGTCACGTGATCAGCCCATGTGATGTGTACCTCAACTGTGGGTGGGGTTATGGGCTATGTAATGGAGATTAAAACACAAACAGAGAGCACAGAATGACAATTATGCAGAAATATCCTGCAGTAAAACATATAACAGTAGTCAGCAAGTCCTGATGAAAAGATGATAACAAATACAGGGTATTTAGTTGATACGTTTTTTTTGCAAAAAAATGCATACCAAGCTGCTTCCCCGCGTCAAGGTAACCCTATTGAAGCAGGAATGTAATGGAGATTGTTGTTTGGCATATGGTGAGTGTGAGTGGAAGATATGAGGAACTTGGCTAGAGTTAGCCTGAACTTGTTTTGTTGGACTACCCATGCTGCAAAGGCTTAGCAGCAAGACTCAAAACCACCCTGGGAATGGTAACTGGCGGACGCCGCTGACCGGGCAGCCATTTAGTTAAGCCCGTCCCGTGCAAGGGTGAGTCTGAGAACAGTGGTTCTCCAAGCTGGAGTACATTTGTGTTTTTGCTTTTCTTTCTGCCAACCTGCTGTTTAAAAGTGTCATTAAACCACTGAAGTTGGACTCTAAGGCCTATTTCACACATCAATTTTTTCAAATCAGTCAAAATCCACCAAAATTTGAAAATGTCGGATCCGCTTTTCTTGTGGTGGATCTGCCGTTTTTCTCCATTGAGATACATTAGTGGCAGATTTTAGCGGATGGTCATCCATTACGTCCGCTATTCGGCGGATCCGCCAGATTTCTGGCGGATTCTGTCTGAGGTGAACGAACTTTGATATGTTTTTTGGCGCCGTCAAAATGGCGGGAGATGGCAGATCCACCGTCATCCGCCATTTGATAGAATGGCCGCCTACGGGCGGCGGATCTGCCGGGATCCGCCATTTAGCGGAATCCGCCGGCGGAATCCGCTTTTTCGCACAGAGCATGCTCAGAAAAAAAGATACTTTTCCAGACAGTCCAAAAACTATATAAGGTGGGCTAATTAATCATTTCGCCCAGACATCCGGCACCAGCAAGACAGAAGAGAAGATAGAGAGAGAGAGAGAGCCTGCCATCAACTGCCCAGCAGCAAGACCCCAGCAAGCAAAAGCCAGGACCGAGAGGAGTACCTGCCCAGCACCAAGCCATGACCGAGAGGCCAGCCAGTGCCAGCCAGCACCAACAGCCTGCCAGCAAAGCCTGCAATTGTGTGAGTATAAAACTTATTTGTGTGTGTGTGTGTGTGTGTGTGTGTGTGTGTGTGTGTGTGTGTGTGTGTGTGTGTGTGTGTGTGTGTGGTCTGCCTGCGTGTCCGTGGCCTCTCAGTGTTGCATGGTTGTGTGTGTGTATTTTTATTATGGTTTTTTTTCATACTTTAATTTTTTTTCTATTGCATGTGTACTGCATTTTATTTTCTATTGTTTTTTTTTTTTATTTAATTTTTTTTCTGTTGCATTTGTACTGTATTTATTTGAATATTTGCAAGTGTGCTGTGATTGTGTTCTGCGTGTATTGCATGTGGTGTAACTGTATAATGTGTTCAGATTTTTTTATTTTTCATATACTGTTGCATTTAAAATAAAGAGCAGAGTAGCTCCTACCGGTTAAAAAAAATAATACAAAAAAAAATTATAATAAATAAAAACTGTTTTCAAAAAAATCTCCGTAGTATGATTGTAAAAATGATACGTGTGGGTATATCTAACATTAAGTGTTGGTATTGGGTATACATGCAATACCTAAACAAGGTAACTTTAAATAGTGGTTATACTCTTTTAAAGAGTGGTTATACTCTTACTGAGATATTATCAGTTAACTCTACATTATAAAATTACACACATACAATACCTAAACAAGGTAACTTTAAAGTGTGGTTATACTCTTACTGAGAGATTCTCAGTTAACTCTACATCATGCAATTACACACATACAATACCTAAACAAGGTAACTTTAAAGTGTGGTTATACTCACTGAGATATTCTCAGTTAACTCTACATCAGGGAATTACGCATGCAATACACCAAAACAAGCTCACTTTCACATATGAAGATTAAATTGTTTGGGGTGGTTTTTGCAATCAAAATATAACTGAAAATTGTATTTTTTTTCTTATTAAAAGTGTTTTTATAATTATTTCAGATCAGTTCAGGAAGTAACGCACACTTTGTATAGTAGCTTAGCAAGTGTATTTATACTTGAAGATCAGTTCAGGAAGGACTGCAGACCCGCCAGGCCACGCAGACCCGCCAGGCCACAGCAGAGCCACATAAAAGAGTGAAATTTTCTCTGTAATTATAAAGGCCTGAAAGCTTTTGTTATCCTTTGTATAGTAGCTTAACAAGTGTCTTTATACTTGCAGTTCAGGAAGGACTGCAGACCCGCCAGGCCGCAGCAGACCTACCAGGCCGCAGCAGACCCGCCAGCCAGACCGCAGCAAACCCGCAAGCTAGGCCAGAGCAATAATGTCTTCTTCTGGGAGCTCCCTCTCACATCATCAGCGAACTGAGGTTATAAAAATAATGGGTTTTTTTACTCTTATTTTACACAAATTTTTTTTTAACAATATATGCATGTATTATGTTTTCACAGGAAGCTGAATCTGAGGAGCTTCCAGGAGGAGACATGCAGGGTGGAGAAATGCATGGAGGGGGCACGCAGAGTGTAAGTTTAGCAGATACAAAAACTCACATACATACATACACAATGCTACACCCAACACAAACATTAATCACAGCACACATAATAACTACGCATCCATCCAACCACATACACATTTTTTTTTTTTTTTTACTGTCTTCACAATCCGGTGCCTGCACTAGAGCAACTCCCAGGACATCCCAGCGTCATCAAGGTGATGCCTCTGGTGGTCGGCGAACAGTAAGTAACCCTTTATTTGGGTGATAGATTAATGAACCTCATGTGTTTGAATTTAATATTCTTTTCTTTTTTTTTTTTCACAGGTTTCACAGCATGCTCCCCACAGACCAGTGGAAGAGGGTCTTATAATAGATGTGGACGCCCTCATCGAGGTTGTGCAACCACGGGAGCCGCTGTGGAACATGGCAAACAGCTTCCATGCCGACCAACCAACCACCCGACGGCTATGGGGTGAGGTGTGTTCGGAGGTTGTAGAGAACTGGGAGGAGCTTGATACGAGGGCCAGGGATTTTGTGCGTAAGTATTCCAGTTTTAGTAACTTATATTACAGCACGTGAAGTGTTGAATACTAACCACTTTTTTTTTTTTCCTTCACAGGTGACAGGGTTATCATACGGTGGCAGTCGCTCAGGGATCACTTCAAGAGGGACTTCCACAAGGAGATGCAGGCCCCGAATGGATCGAGAGGACACAGGAGCACCCAGTATAAACATTACAGAGCCCTGTCATTCCTCCGGTCGACGATGGTGAGCAGAAGGTAAATATTCCACACACCGCTTCTGTAATACAAATATTGACATGTTTAACCTAATTTTTTTTTCAGCAATGCTAAATGAAATATAAATATATAAATATATATTTTTTTCTCTTTTCTAGCACCATCTGCAGCACTCGGGAGCCTGCTTCTTAGTTGCCTCCCTTTGGAGGGATCCCTTCGGAGACCGCTACCGGGGACCACATCGAGGTATCCGACCCCTCTGTATCTTCCCTCTTGTCTCATCCCTCTATCCCCTCCACCAGCACTGGAGCAGCAGGGCAGTCTTCATCACATGAAGCTGCAGGTGACTATTTAGAGTTCCCTTTACCCCATCCCTCTGACACTGCCGCAACATCTCGACCAACTTTTGGTTCTGGACATCAGCGTCTGAGAGATCAGGAAAGGATGACCTTGTCTGACTGTTTAAATCTGAATTCAACCGTTCAGAATGCATTCTGTATTTTGGGGCAACAGTTAACTTCTGGGTTGAACAAGAGAAATCAAAGTATTATGAAACTCAGAAGTTACATGGAACGGATTAATTCAGAGTCAAACCAGGCGCCGAGACATATTTTTTTTCAATCAGTTGTCCGGCAAATGGAAGGTTTAAATCCTCACCTGCAGATGCGTGTGATGCAAGCCTGTCACAATGCTCTAGTGACTGCAGTATCTGAATCCTCCCAATCTACCCATGCACCTATTCCACTGTCCATCCTCCCTCCGTCCATCCTCCCTCTGTTCATCCTTCCCCCGTCCATCCTTCCACCGCCCATCCTTCCACCGTCCATCCTCCCACCACCATCCATCCCCCTACCACTCCTTCTCCTTTCTCTAGTTCCCCATTCCATTCTTCCCAGTACCTTCCTTCCCCATTGCATTATACCCCAATGCCCTCAACATACCCACCTCACACACACCTTCAATGTTCCCACAAAGATCCTCTGTTCAACTCCCGTCCCAACCTCATGTTTTCAACCCCCCTTCCACTTCTGATCCTCACCAACTCCGTTCCCAGTCCTCCACCCCCCCTCGATGTGGTAAACCCTGTTAACCCCTCCGATGATATCTCCACCCAACAATACTGGCATCACTAATTTTCTCCAAAATATTTAAAATAACGGTATCTAATTTTGTTAAAAAATTTTAAAATAAATATGTTTTTGTTTCAAAAGAATTTTATTGTGTCGTTTAATTTTTTTCTTTAGTGTAAACACTACTTGGTAAAGGTTCAAAGTACACCGGTGGTGTACAGGTAAAAATACACGACACTTGGTAAAGGTTCAAAGTACACCGGTGGTGTAGAGGTAAAAATACACAACACTTGGTAAAGGTTCAAAGTACACCGGTGGTGTACAGGTAAAAATACACAACACTTGGTAAAGGTTCAAAGTACACTACATACCCTGGTGTCCTCTATTCCTTCCTGCATCCGTCCGCCTAGCACTGCTGCATCCCCTGCGCCAGACACTACACCATCTAAGTGTCTCCACATCTACACTGCCCTGGGACAACAGCCCTGCCTGTGGAGGGCTATACCATCCTTGCTGCACCACACAATCTATCCCAGAGGATCTGTCTGCAGCGTCGGCTTAACACCTCTCTTGCCGAACACCACAGGTGGCGTCATGAACTATTCATCTAACTACGTTCCACCATTCACATCTTCCTATTACTTGGGCGCCGAGGGCCACGGTCTGGGTCACCGCTGCTGTGACACGTCCTGCTGATACCGGCCCAGTACCGAGTACCCCACAGCCCTGGGAGGGCAACCCACTAACAAACATATATGTCACGGCCCCTTACCTCTTTGCGTGCTCCACCCGGCGCGCTCCTGCTTTGCAGCGCGTCCCTGCACCCGGCCTCCAGCTCCCGCGGCGTCGGGCACTTGCTCAGAGCCTTACACCCGACGCACAGCCTCGTGGGTAGTGTGATGCGCTGGCCCCGCCCCCCTACATGGCGGCACCAACCGCTACATATGCTGGGCGTCTGGACAGGTAAGACGCCTGATTATCAAATACGGTGACTATGCCCTGTGCGGCGTTCGCTGTGTCCTCAGGCCCCTTCTTCTTTGCTTCTGTCTGCGCTGTGCTATGCCTCCGGGTACCTCGTATTTGCCCTCTGTCTGCGCAGCCTCTGTCTTTGCCCTCTGTGCCGGGGTTTCTTGCCTCCTGTACCCATCCAGCTCCTCTGTCCTGTTCCTGCCTCCATCTTATCCCACACCGTACCTCTCTGTTGCTCATCCTCCCTCTTGCCTTATACTTCATTGTGCTCCTTCTCTAATTGCAGCCTCCAGTCCTTGTTTCCCCTGGCTCTCCAGTCCGATGCCTTGCTAGGTCTCTGTGTGTCTCGATGTCTAACTCTACTGATACTTCTGTGCCTCCTAACACGTCTATTTGCCCAGTCGCCCCTTTGGTTCCGGCTGTCACGGTTCTATCCCCTGGGGGTCTGTCCATAACGCTCCCTGTATAGGGGGCGGTCTTCACCTGGGCACTCGCCCTCGGGGGCTCTGGAGCCGTGACCCAGATGGTCCACTTTCGGGTACCTTTTCTGTCCTCTTTTGTACTAGTAACACCGTAACAGCATAATCAGGCCATGGACCCCGCTGGAGCCACGGCAGCCCAAAAAGAGTTAGTTTTCCTTCGGGAGAACCAAACGCGAATGATGTCCTTTATGAAAACTATGGACTCGCTTCTTTCCGCCCTTCAGTCCTCTGACCCTGGTAACGCTGCCCAGTTGGCTGGCTTACAACAGGAATTGGCTCAGCAGCGAGACACCCAGTCACATATCCTCAGCTACATGGCTTCTGTGGATGGTCGGTTGCTGGCTCTGCATTTGGCCACGTCTGCTCCTCCTGCTGCGGGTTCCCATCCTCCTCCGCGGTGAGCCAAGCCTCCCCGGTATAGCGGGGACGCCAAATTGTGTCGGGGTTTTATTAATCAGTGCCGTTTCCATTTTGAATTGCTACCTCAGCAGTACCCCACAGACCGAGCCAAAGTGGCCTTCATCATTTCTCACCTGGAGGGGGACGCTTTGGCTTGGGTCAATCCTCTCTGGGAGCGTGATGACCCGGTAGTTACCCAGCTTTCCGTTTTTCTTGATACTTTCCGTTGGGTTTTTGACGAACCGGGCCGTCTAGCCTCTACCACTGAGGCTTTGTTTAACTTGTGCCAAGGTTCTCTAACTTTGGGTCAGTATGCTATCCAGTTTACGACCCTCTCCTCTGACTTAGGTGGGAATAATGAGGCCTTGGTGGGCGCCTTTTGGCGAGGCCTTTCGAGTCGTATAAAGGATGAGCTCGCTGGTCGCTATACCCCAACAGCCCTAGAGGATCTGATCTCTTTAGCCACTCGGATTGATCTTCGGTTTCAAGAGCGGGCTAGGGAGAGAAGGGTCTCTCGTCCATTTTCTTCTGTCCGCAGACCACCCAGTCCTCGACCTAGGAGTCTTCCTTCATCTCCGGCACCCGAACCTATGCAGGTGGACCGCCGGAAGCTCTCTGACCAGCGTCGTAAGGAGAGGAGCCTCCACGGTCAGTGTTTCTACTGCGGCAGCAGTTCCCATCTCATCTGAACCTGTCCGGAACGTCCGGAAAGCTTCTCCGCCTAGGCCAGGTTAGAGAGGCCTATGTGATACCTCTCTCACTCTCACTTTGTCTGTCCTCTTGCATGCTGGTGGTAAGCGGGCTTCTCTAGTGGCCTATGTGGATTCGGGTGCCGCCGGAAATTTTATTAGGTTAGAGGAGTTTAATAAGCTTTCTGTTCCAGTGAGGGCCTTGCAAAAACCTCAAGTTCTCGCCTCCGTAGATGGTCGACCCCTGCTAGAGACAGTCACTCTAGTTACTCATGAGGTGGAGTTGCAAGTAGGGGTTCTGCACAAGGAGAAAATTACGTTTACGTCTTAGCAGGTATTTCTCATCCTATCCTGCTTGGTCTTCCCTGGCTGTGGCTCCACAAGCCCACTTTAGATTGGCATAGCGGTAACGTCTTGCGCTGGGGGGAGTCGTGTCTGCTGTCGGTGCACTCCGTAGGTACTCCTCATTCTCCCCTTGTTCCCCATGGATTGCCTTCGGTGTACCATGATTTTTTGGATGTTTTTGACAAGAAAGAGGCTGAGACTCTTCCTCCGCATCGTCCCTACGACTGCCCCATTGAGCTCATTCCTGGTACCACTCCGCCTCATGGAAGGATTTATCCTCTCTCCTCGGCAGAGACCCAAGCGATGTCTGAATACATCCAAGACAGCTTGGCCAGAGGCTTCATTCGGAAGTCTTCGTCCCCTGCAGGCTTCTTTTTCGTAAAGAAGAAAGATGGATCCCTGCACTCGTGCATCGATAATCGTGGCTTGAATCAAATCACGGTGAAGAATAAGTATCCACTGCCACTGATCTCTGAGCTTTTTGATCGCTTGAAGGGGGCACGTGTGTTTACTAAACTTGATCTACGAGGGGCCTATAATCTGGTTCGCATACGCTCCGGGGACGAGTGGAAGACTGCGTTTAACATGCAAGATGGACACTATGAGTAATTGGTTATGCCCTTTGGGCTCTGCAACGCACCTGCAGTATTTCAAGAACTGGTTAACGATGTTTTTCGAGACCTCCTCTACTCCTGTGTCATAGTCTACCTAGACGACATCTTGGTCTTCTCCTCCGATCTGGTCACACATCGTCGAGACGTTCACCAAGTCCTCCAACGTCTCAGAGAGAACCACCTTTTTTCCAAGTTGGAGAAGTGCCTCTTTGAGCAAACTTCATTGCCTTTTGTTGGTTACATCGTCTCGAACTCGGGATTAGAGATGGATCCTGAAAAAGTCTCGGCAGTTCTCAATTGGCCTCGTCCTCTCGGAGTTAAGGCCATTCAGCATTTTTTGGGTTTTGCCAATTATTACAGTCAATTTGTCCCTCATTTCTCTTCCTTGACTAAACCCATCACCGCTCTTGTCCGCAAAGGAGCCAATCCCAATCATTGGCCCCCTGATGCAGAGACTGCCTTTGAGGCCCTGAAGCAAGAATTCGCTAAGTCTCCTGTACTCCATCGCCCGGATGCCAGTAGGCCATTCATCCTCGAAGTCGATGCATCTTCGGTGGGAGCAGGAGCAGTTCTTCTGCAGAAATCCTCCTCGGGTCGCACTCTCACCTGCGGATTCTTTTCTAAAGCTTTTTCCGCTCCTGAACGTAATTATGCCGTGGGAGATAGAGAACTCTTGGCCATAAAAATGGCTCTTGAGGAATGGCGCCATCTTCTCGAAGGTGCCCTCCATCCGTTCATCATTTTTATGGATCACAAAAATTTGGCCTACCTTCAGTCCGCCCAAAGGCTCAACCCACGGCAAGCCAGATGGTCACTCTTTATTGAAAGATTTGACTTCGAACTCCATTTCCGACCTGGGGAGAAGAACATCAAGGCGGATGCTCTTTCATGGTCATTCCTGGCTGTCGACAAGGAGGAGGGTCCAATCCATCTCATCGACCCTGCCAAGATCCTTACTGTGGCCCCATTAAGCCTGGTCTCTCCACCCTCAGGTAAGACCTTTGTTCGGAGTGGAGATCAAAGGTTCTCCGCTGGAGTCACTCATCAAAATTTTCCGGACATGCTGGAGTTAAAAAGACTCTCTCGCTTGTCTCCCGCCATTACTGGTGGCCTTCGCTTCGCAAGGACGTCCAAGATTTCATCGCCTCCTGTCCTTCTTGCGCCCGGAACAAGGTTCCTCGACATCGTCCCTCGGGACTCTTGCATCCGTTACCAGTACCTGCCAACCCATGGACCCATATTGCCATGGATTTCATCACTGATTTTCTCCCCTCTTCTCGATGTACGGTAATATTGGTGGTCATGAATCAATTTTCCAAAATGGCCCACTTCATCGCTCTGCCTGGTTTGCCTACCGCTCTCGAGTTGGCGAAGATCTTTCTGCTTCACGTTTTTCGTCTCCATGGGTTCCCTCAGCATATTGTCTCGGATCGAGGGATTCAGTTTACCTCCCGTTTTTGGCGAGCTCTCTGCGGATTGCTGAAGATAACGTTGGACTTCTCCTCAGCCTATCACCCCCAGTCGAATGGCTAAGTCGAGTGAGTCAACCAAGCGCTAACATCTTATCTTCGGCATTTTTCCAATGCTCATCAAGACGACTGGGTCTCTCTTCTTCCTTGGGTGGAATTAGCCTACAACAATCATCCAAGTGAAGCCTCTACCAAGTCACCCTTTTTTGTGGTTTTTGGTCAACACCCCGGCATTCCTCTTCCCGTATCCCCTACCTCGGGTGTGCCGGCAGTGGATTCCTTGTCTGTGGACTTCTCTCAGATTTGGAGGGAGACCAAAGTAGCTCTTGAGAGTGCCAGCCTCAGAATGAAGCGGTATGCTGACAAGAGACGGCTAGACGCTCCTCTGTATCGCCCTGGGGATAAGGTTTGGTTAGCTTCCCGGCATATCAGGTTGAAAATCCCCTCCTACAAGTTAGGTCCACGTTACGTTGGTCCATTTGAGGTCTTAAGTTGCATCAACGACGTGGCCTACAAGTTCAGATTACCCGCCTCTCTAAAGATTCCCAACACTTTCCATGTATCTCTCCTTAAACCAGCAGTGTTTAACCACTTCCACTCTGCACCTTCCCAAATCTCCCAACCATGTAGCTCTGACAACACCTTTGAGGTACGGGATATTTTGCCTATGAAGACTGTTAAAGGAAAGAATCTGTTTTTGATTGATTGGAAGGGTTTTGGTCCCGAGGAGAGATCATGGGAGCCTCAGGAGAATATTGATGCTCCGCGCATTATGGAACGTTTTCTCTCCAATGTTAGGAGGAGGGGGCGTAAAGGGGGGGTACTGTCATGGCCCCTTACCTCTATGCGCGCTCCACCCGGCGCGCTCCTGCTTTGCAGCGCGTCCCTGCACCCGGCCTCCAGCTCCCGCGGCGTCGGGCACTTGCTCAGAGCCTTACACCCGACGCACAGCCTCGTGGGTAGTGTGATGCGCTGGCCCCGCCCCCCTACATGGCGGCACCAACCGCTACATATGCTGGGCGTCTGGACAGGTAAGACGCCTGATTATCAAATACGGTGAATATGCACTGTGCGGCGTTCGCTGTGTCCTCAGGCCCCTTCTTCTTTGCTTCTGTCTGCGCTGTGCTATGCCTCCGGGTACCTCGTATTTGCCCTCTGTCTGCGCAGCCTCTGTCTTTGCCCTCTGTGCCGGGGTTTCTTGCCTCCTGTACCCATCCAGCTCCTCTGTCCTGTTCCTGCCTCCATCTTATCCCACACTGTACCTCTCTGTTGCTCGTCCTCCCTCTTGCCTTATACTTCATTGTGCTCCTTCTCTAATTGCAGCCTCCAGTCCTTGTTTCCCCTGGCTCTCCAGTCCGATGCCTTGCTAGGTCTCTGTGTGTCTCGATGTCTAACTCTACTGATACTTCTGTGCCTCCTAACACGTCTATTTGCCCAGTCGCCCCTTTGGTTCCGGCTGTCACGGTTCTATCCCCTGGGGGTCTGTCCATAACGCTCCCTGTATAGGGGGCGGTCTTCACCTGGGCACTCGCCCTCAGGGGCTCTGGAGCCGTGACCCAGAGGGTCCACTTTCGGGTACCTTTTCTGTCCTCTTTTGTACTAGTAACACCGTAACAGCATAATCAGGCCATGGACCCCGCTGGAGCCACGGCAGCCCAAAAAGAGTTAGTTTTCCTTCGGGAGAACCAAACGCGAATGATGTCCTTTATGAAAACTATGGACTCGCGTCTTTCCGCCCTTCAGTCCTCTGACCCTGGTAACGCTGCCCAGTTGGCTGGCTTACAACAGGAATTGGCTCAGCAGCGAGACACCCAGTCACATATCCTCAGCTACATGGCTTCTGTGGATGGTCGGTTGCTGGCTCTGCATTTGGCCACGTCTGCTCCTCCTGCTGCGGGTTCCCATCCTCCTCCGCGGTGAGCCAAGCCTCCCCGGTATAGCGGGGACGCCAAATTGTGTCGGGGTTTTATTAATCAGTGCCGTTTCCATTTTGAATTGCTACCTCAGCAGTACCCCACAGACCGAGCCAAAGTGGCCTTCATCATTTCTCACCTGGAGGGGGACGCTTTGGCTTGGGTCAATCCTCTCTGGGAGCGTGATGACCCGGTAGTTACCCAGCTTTCCGTTTTTCTTGATACTTTCCGTTGGGTTTTTGACGAACCGGGCCGTCTAGCCTCTACCACTGAGGCTTTGTTTAACTTGTGCCAAGGTTCTCTAACTTTGGGTCAGTATGCTATCCAGTTTACGACCCTCTCCTCTGACTTAGGTGGGAATAATGAGGCCTTGGTGGGCGCCTTTTGGCGAGGCCTTTCGAGTCGTATAAAGGATGAGCTCGCTGGTCGCTATACCCCAACAGCCCTAGAGGATCTGATCTCTTTAGCCACTCGGATTGATCTTCGGTTTCAAGAGCGGGCTAGGGAGAGAAGGGTCTCTCGTCCATTTTCTTCTGTCCGCAGACCACCCAGTCCTCGACCTAGGAGTCTTCCTTCATCTCCGGCACCCGAACCTATGCAGGTGGACCGCCGGAAGCTCTCTGACCAGCGTCGTAAGGAGAGGAGCCTCCACGGTCAGTGTTTCTACTGCGGCAGCAGTTCCCATCTCATCCGAACCTGTCCGGAATGTCCGGAAAGCTTCTCCGCCTAGGCCAGGTTAGAGAGGCCTATGTGATACCTCTCTCACTCTCACTTTGTCTGTCCTCTTGTATGCTGGTGGTAAGCGGGCTTCTCTAGTGGCCTATGTGGATTCGGGTGCCGCCGGAAATTTTATTAGGTTAGAGGAGTTTAATAAGCTTTCTGTTCCAGTGAGGGCCTTGCAAAAACCTCAAGTTCTCGCCTCCGTAGATGGTCGACCCCTGCTAGAGACAGTCACTCTAGTTACTCATGAGGTGGAGTTGCAAGTAGGGGTTCTGCACAAGGAGAAAATTACGTTTACGTCTTAGCAGGTATTTCTCATCCTATCCTGCTTGGTCTTCCCTGGCTGTGGCTCCACAAGCCCACTTTAGATTGGCATAGCGGTAACGTCTTGCGCTGGGGGGAGTCGTGTCTGCTGTCGGTGCACTCCGTAGGTACTCCTCATTCTCCCCTTGTTCCCCATGGATTGCCTTCGGTGTACCATGATTTTTTGGATGTTTTTGACAAGAAAGAGGCTGAGACTCTTCCTCCGCATCGTCCCTACGACTGCCCCATTGAGCTCATCCCTGGTACCACTCCGCCTCATGGAAGGATTTATCCTCTCTCCTCGGCAGAGACCCAAGCGATGTCTGAATACATCCAAGACAGCTTGGCCAGAGGCTTCATTCGGAAGTCTTCGTCCCCTGCAGGCTTCTTTTTCGTAAAGAAGAAAGATGGATCCCTGCACTCGTGCATCGATAATCGTGGCTTGAATCAAATCACGGTGAAGAATAAGTATCCACTGCCACTGATCTCTGAGCTTTTTGATCGCTTGAAGGGGGCACGTGTGTTTACTAAACTTGATCTACGAGGGGCCTATAATCTGGTTCGCATACGCTCCGGGGACGAGTGGAAGACTGCGTTTAACATGCAAGATGGACACTATGAGTAATTGGTTATGCCCTTTGGGCTCTGCAACGCACCTGCAGTATTTCAAGAACTGGTTAATGATGTTTTTCGAGACCTCCTCTACTCCTGTGTCATAGTCTACCTAGACGACATCTTGGTCTTCTCCTCCGATCTGGTCACACATCGTCGAGACGTTCACCAAGTCCTCCAACGTCTCAGAGAGAACCACCTTTTTTCCAAGTTGGAGAAGTGCCTCTTTGAGCAAACTTCATTGCCTTTTGTTGGTTACATCGTCTCGAACTCGGGATTAGAGATGGATCCTGAAAAAGTCTCGGCAGTTCTCAATTGGCCTCGTCCTCTCGGAGTTAAGGCCATTCAGCGTTTTTTGGGTTTTGCCAATTATTACAGGCAATTTGTCCCTCATTTCTCTTCCTTGACTAAACCCATCACCGCTCTTGTCCGCAAAGGAGCCAATCCCAATCATTGGCCCCCTGATGCAGAGACTGCCTTTGAGGCCCTGAAGCAAGAATTCGCTAAGTCTCCTGTACTCCATCGCCCGGATGCCAGTAGGCCATTCATCCTCGAAGTCGATGCATCTTCGGTGGGAGCAGGAGCAGTTCTTCTGCAGAAATCCTCCTCGGGTCGCACTCTCACCTGCGGATTCTT
Source organism: Dendrobates tinctorius (assembly GCF_039654945.1). Classification (NCBI taxonomy): domain Eukaryota; kingdom Metazoa; phylum Chordata; class Amphibia; order Anura; family Dendrobatidae; genus Dendrobates; species Dendrobates tinctorius. The sequence goes on from NW_027361696.1 coordinate 101,675,811, forward strand.
TTCTAAAGCTTTTTCCGCTCCTGAACGTAATTATGCCGTGGGAGATAGAGAACTCTTGGCCATAAAAATGGCTCTTGAGGAATGGCGCCATCTTCTCGAAGGTGCCCTCCATCCATTCATCATTTTTATGGATCACAAAAATTTGGCCTACCTTCGGTCCGCCCAAAGGCTCAACCCACGGCAAGCCAGATGGTCACTCTTTATTGAAAGATTTGACTTCGAACTCCATTTCCGACCTGGGGAGAAGAACATCAAGGCGGATGCTCTTTCATGGTCATTCCTGGCTGTCGACAAGGAGGAGGGTCCAATCCATCTCATCGACCCTGCCAAGATCCTTACTGTGGCCCCATTAAGCCTGGTCTCCCCACCCTCAGGTAAGACCTTTGTTCGGAGTGGAGATAGATCAAAGGTTCTCCGCTGGAGTCACTCATCAAAATTTTCCGGACATGCTGGAGTTAAAAAGACTCTCTCGCTTGTCTCCCGCCATTACTGGTGGCCTTCGCTTCGCAAGGACGTCCAAGATTTCATCGCCTCCTGTCCTTCTTGCGCCCGGAACAAGGTTCCTCGACATCGTCCCTCGGGACTCTTGCATCCGTTACCAGTACCTGCCAACCCATGGACCCATATTGCCATGGATTTCATCACTGATTTTCTCCCCTCTTCTCGATGTACGGTAATATTGGTGGTCATGAATCAATTTTCCAAAATGGCCCACTTCATCGCTCTGCCTGGTTTGCCTACCGCTCTCGAGTTGGCGAAGATCTTTCTGCTTCACGTTTTTCGTCTCCATGGGTTCCCTCAGCATATTGTCTCGGATCGAGGGATTCAGTTTACCTCCCGTTTTTGGCGAGCTCTCTGCGGATTGCTGAAGATAACGTTGGACTTCTCCTCAGCCTATCACCCCCAGTCGAATGGCTAAGTCGAGCGAGTCAACCAAGCGCTAACATCTTATCTTCGGCATTTTTCCAATGCTCATCAAGACGACTGGGTCTCTCTTCTTCCTTGGGTGGAATTAGCCTACAACAATCATCCAAGTGAAGCCTCTACCAAGTCACCCTTTTTTGTGGTTTTTGGTCAACACCCCGGCATTCCTCTTCCCGTATCCCCTACCTCGGGTGTGCCGGCAGTGGATTCCTTGTCTGTGGACTTCTCTCAGATTTGGAGGGAGACCAAAGTAGCTCTTGAGAGTGCCAGCCTCAGAATGAAGCGGTATGCTGACAAGAGACGGCTAGACGCTCCTCTGTATCGCCCTGGGGATAAGGTTTGGTTAGCTTCCCGGCATATCAGGTTGAAAATCCCCTCCTACAAGTTAGGTCCACGTTACGTTGGTCCATTTGAGGTCTTAAGTTGCATCAACGACGTGGCCTACAAGTTCAGATTACCCGCCTCTCTAAAGATTCCCAACACTTTCCATGTATCTCTCCTTAAACCAGCAGTGTTTAACCACTTCCACTCTGCACCTTCCCAAATCTCCCAACCATGTAGCTCTGACAACACCTTTGAGGTACGGGATATTTTGCCTATGAAGACTGTTAAAGGAAAGAATCTGTTTTTGATTGATTGGAAGGGTTTTGGTCCCGAGGAGAGATCATGGGAGCCTCAGGAGAATATTGATGCTCCGCGCATTATGGAACGGTTTCTCTCCAATGTTAGGAGGAGGGGGCGTAAAGGGGGGGTACTCTCATGGCCCCTTACCTCTCTGCGCGCTCCACCCGGCGCGCTCCTGCTTTGCAGCGTGTCCCCGCACCTGGCCTCCAACTCCTGCGGCGTCGGGCACTTGCTGACAGCCTTACACCTGACGCACAGCCTCCTGGGTAGAGTGACGCGCTGGCCCCGCCCCCCAACATGGCGGCGCCCACCACTACATATGCTTGGCGTCTGGACAGGTAAGACGCCTGATTATCAAATACGGTGACTCTGCCCTGTGCGGCGTTCGCTGTGTCGTCAGGCCCCTTCTTCTTTGTTTCTGTCTGCGCTGTGCTACGCCTCCGGGTACCTCGTATTTGCCCTCTGTCTGCGCAGCCTCTGTCTTTGCCCTCTGTGCCAGGGGTTTCTTGCCTCCCGTACCCATCCAGCTCCTCTGTCCTGTTCCTGCCTCCATCTTATCCCACGCCGTACCTTTCTGTTGTTCGTCCTCTCTCTTGCCTTCATTGTGCTCCTTCTCTAATTGCAGCCTCCAGTCCTTGTTTCCCCTGGCTCTCCAGTCCGATGCCTTGCTAGGTCTCTGTGTGCCTTGGTGTCTAACTCTACTGATACTTCTGTGCCTCCTAACACGTCTATTTGCCCAGTCGCCCCTTTGGTTCCGGCTGTCGCGGTTCTGTCCCCTGGGGGTCTGTCCCTAACGCTCCCTGTATAGGGGGCGGTCTTCACCTGGGCGCTCGCCCTCGGGGGCTCTGGAGCCGTGACCCAGAGGGTCCACTTTCGGGTACCTTTTCTGTCCTCTTTTGTACTAGTAACACCGTAACAGTATATACATATATATGTAAATTTTGGGGCACCTCCCTTCTACACTCTGTAGACAAAGGCAAAGCACTGAAGTTGCGAACAAAGTGTATTGTCACACAGTCAGGTAAGCATGGCAGACGCTTAGGTCCACACTTGCACACCCTCCCCCTGCATCATCCCTGACTGACTTTGCCTTCTCCCCTGTATCATCCCTAACAGACTGCGCCCCTTCCCCTGTATCACGCTCACTGCCTGAGCCCTTTCCCCTGCATCATCCCTGACTGAGCCCCTCTCCCCATATCACCCCAAACTGACTAAGGCGCCTCCCCCTATCACCCCTAACTGAGCCCCCTCCCCCTGTTTTACCCCAGACTGACTGAGCCTCTCTTTTTGAATCACCCCTGGCTGAGCTTTCTCTCACCTATCTTCCCTGAATGACTGTGTCCCTCCCCCTGTACCATCCCTGAATGACTGAGCCCCTCGCACCGTATCACCCCTTACTGATTGCACCCTCTCCCTTTGTATCACCCCTTGTCTGACTGCGCCTTCTTTCCCCCTATTATTCCTGACTGACTGACCCCCCTCTCTTTTTATGAACTTCATAAAAAGTTATGGTGTTATAAGTGGCAGAGAGATTTCCGTAAAAAAAAATGAATGGGGGGATGTAAGGGAAAGCTCTTACGATATCACTCTGGTGTCATACATAACTGATTTAGCCCACACCACCACTATTAGATGGAACATTCACATAATGTATTTGCTGCAGAATTTCTACAATGGAATACCCACAGCAAATTGGCACCCACCGAGGGCGAGCTGACCTTGTGAGGAACCACCCCCTATACAGGGAGTGTCAGGGGCAAGACCAAGGGGGTGAGCCACCACGACTGCTGGGACCAGACGGCCGGCTCAGGGGGACACTATGTGAGTGTCTGACGACCAGGGACAAGCAGGAAGCAAGGCAAGACGTAAGTTCAAGGTATCTTCATTTAGACAACTGCAGGAACATTCAGTGCAAAAACGTGACAAGCAAACATGGCAAGGTGCGTGCGTGGGTACGCCAAGGTCCATAGCATGGTACGTGCCAGGTGGCACGCCTGGGTACAGGCAAAGGCACAATGGCATCTGACTCCGGACAGCTGGCAACAATCGACATGATCCGGGCATAAGGCTGCGGACATCAGCTTCGGACATCAGGCCGCAGTCATCAGGCTTACGATCTCTGGCAGCGATTGGCAGGTTCCGGGCATCCGGCAGGCAAACCAGGGTTCAGGCAAGGAGGCACAACAGATATCCAGGCAAGGTGCGTGTTAGGGAACACGCCGAGGTCCAAGGCAGGATTCCAGGCAGGGTGCAAGGCAGTGTGCATGTGCAGGGGAAACGCCAAGGTTCAAAGCAAGGTCAAAGCAAGGTGCGTGTGTAGGGGACACGCCAGGGTTCAAAGTTCAACAAACAAGACAGGGTGCATGTGTAGAGACACGCCGAGGCACAAAGTTCAACAAACAAGACAGGGTGCGTGTATAGAGACACGCCAAGGCACAAGGTACAAGGCAGAGTCCTGCGCGTGCCAAGGGGCATGCCAGGGTCAGGTTCAACACACAAGACAGGGTCGTGCGCGTGCAGCGGGGCACGCCAGGGTCAGGGTTCAAGGCAGGGTGCGTGCTAGGAGCCACACCAGGGTTCAAGGCAGGGTGCGTGCTAGGAGCCACGCCAGGGTTCAAGGCAGGGTGCGTGCTAGGAGCCACGCCAGGGTTCAAGGCAGGAGACACGCCTCACTGGCCAGTGCACATGACTGAGACACAAGCACGCGGCACGACTAAGGCACAGGAGGCGGGCAAGGTAAATTTGTCACGTATGCCTGTCCTGTGTGACATGACTCAAAGGCCGGTAACTAAGACAGCAGGACTGACTAGTGACACTGTCCTGTGTGACGCGCCCAACAGGTCGGTACTGAAACAACAAGACAGTGGGAAGGGAAAACCAGACAGGGCAAGGAAAAGACAAAGCAAGGAGCAGAACCTGGAGAGGAACATAGGCAGAAACACAGAGTCAGGTCAGAGAGAGAACAGAGCTAGCAGCGGAGTGTAGGCCGAAGCCCAGAGCCTTGGGAGTAGTCAGGAGTGTGCTAGAGAGCACCAGAGGACAGAGGGAGCGAACAAGCAGCCATGCAGGGAGGCAACATAGTAATCAGACCCTGACCATAGGGAGGGGCGGTCTGATATAACACCATAGCACCTGCAGTTCCGGGTCAGGATCATGGAAGGACTTCCGGTTCAGATCCTCCAGGATCATAGAGAGCATTGCTAGAACAGCCTGAGTAGAACCATAGAGCAGGTCACATGATCAGGAGTTCAAGGAATACAGCGGATTGCAGAACCAGAGCAGGGCTGGAACATAGGAAAGGTCACATGATCAGGGGTTTTCAGGAATACAGGGAATTGCAGAACCAGAGCAGGGCTGGAACACAGGAAAGGTCACATGATCAGGGGTTTCCAGGAATACAGCGGATTGCAGAACCAGAGCAGGGCTGGAACATAGGAAAGGTCACATGATCAGGGGTTTCCAGGAATACAGCGGATTGCAGAACCAGAGCAGGGCTGGAACATAGGAAAGGTCACATGATCAGGGGTTTCCAGGAATACAGCGGATTGCAGAGTCAGACAGAGATGGATGTTTACCCAGCAACAGCATGCAGCCATGAGGTAAGGCGCGTGTGCACACTGCTCCAGGCAACTTGCGGCATAACAGACATGGCGGACATGACAGGTGCAGCTTTACGACTGACACTATCTTGTGCATTGCAAAGCATGAAATCAGGTGACTTGTATCTGCAGCATAAACTGACGCATTGTTCATTTCATATCCGTAGCACCGGACGATTCATGTTGTGAATTTTCTCAAAGTATAGATGAGATGCCATAAAATCTCACCCATAGCGCTGATGCTAATGTAGGTAACAGCAGTTTCGCAGGATGCAGTGACGAGACACGAGACTGGTTGAACTTTGAAAAGCAAACTCTTTATAATTTAAAGCCGCTAGGGCTATACTAAGCAACCAAAAAGAGGTAACAACAGTTGTCCTCGCAGGGACTCAGTACAACCAAACACTATTTGGAAAGAACACGGATATCCCGGCCGAGGCCGGTTACTATGGGGCCACGGCATGGCCGTCTACGAGTCCTTATCCTCTATAATGTCACTTATCCATCCTGACGTCCCTCAGCGTCTCTGTGGAAGCTGCGTTGCTGATGAAGCTGCTTTGGTGTCTTTGATGAGGCTGCTGTGGCATCTTTGATAAGGCTGCTGTGGAGTCTTTGATGAGGCTGCCTTGGCGTCGCAGCCGCTGGGCCCAGCAGCTGAAGATTTGGAGAAGTCTTCGGGCGCCCCAGTGCCCAGGAGGAGTTGGGGCACAACAGGCCCTGATGGAGTCCTGAGATGAAGTAACCCCCTGTTGTAACAGCGGGGTTGCGCTTGTTAGCGAGTTCAATGGGACTCCTGTCCCCAAGCAGGGTGGTGTCGCAGTGCTCAAGTGTGGCGATTTACTGGCCACGTGCACAGCCTTGGGCTGTGTTCAGAGTGTCTCTGTTGACGAGGAACAGGCCCCCACTGCCGACTGTCAGCGGGGTGAAGGCGGCTGTGAGCGGTGATAGACAGGCCGCAACCACGGGCTGATGTGAACCAGCAGCGTCCGCGGGTGGCAACGGGCAGTCCGCAACTGCGGGCTGAAGAGGAATGGCAGCAGCCAGGAGAGGGAGCGGACAGGCCATGGAGGGCTCGAACTCAGCGGTAACGGCCGAGGATGACCGGGGGCAGGCTGTAACCCGGGATTGAGGTGGAGAGACAGTCCCCTGTCGGTAGGCTTGGCGCCTCTTTCCTGAGGGCCACTGTGTAGGTACCCTCTGCTGCTGGTCACTTCTCTCAACTGTCAGTGTCCTTCCCGCTCTCTCATGCCCCCTCCGTCTTCTGCTCCGTGTCTGACGTATCACCAACTGACTCCCCTGTGCGCTCCCTGTCCCTTTTATACTCGCCCCTCCCCTTGCTGTCCTGTCACTCTCAGCAGTCCACTCTCCTCCTCTGCTCCCCGGGTACTGTTTCCTTAGGAACTCAGATGGCGGTCCCCTTGGTTCCGGTCCAGACACTCTACGGGGGTCGTCCTCCCTACACTATAAACTAAAAATTGGTGCTGTGGTTAATACACATCAGGGGACATTCATCATTCAGTTTGCATCACAATTTAGGCACCAGCTCTATCTATAACATTAAGGAGTGTATTGACGTATATTTTACCGATAGTAGCGTGTTGTACCACACAAATTGTGGTCTTGTAGTTACTTCTATGTAGAACGATTTCCTCTTGTGGGCCCACTGTGATGATAGTGATATATATGTACATATACACACACATATTTACATGTCTATTTGAAAATACATTAGACTATTTGTAAACCTGCAGGAATGTTACACAAAATAGCCACAAATACACATAAAGCTCCGTGCATGTGAGGACTAGGCAGCTGATAGGAGCCCAGGGCACTGGGCACAGCTGAGAGCAGCACGTCCAGGTCTCCTCAGTGCATGGCTGCTGCTCAGGGCTCACTGCGCAGACGCAGCCCCCAGGCAGACATTGTTCCTGACGTCACTGCGCTCCGCCCCCTGCCGCCTGGTGCTGCTCTGGAACTTGCCTTTGTTATTCCAAGCTCTCTGGCTGACACCAAGCAGATTGAAAAATGTGGGCTGGAACCTGCAGGACAAAACCTGGATACATGTGAAGCCCCTCAGACACAGCTGATGCTCTTCAGACGTCAGCCTCTCCTTGGCAATAATAAGAGGCGCAGGTCTTAGTGAAGAGAATGATGCAAGTATGCAGCAGTGCAGGGTGCTCCTCCTGGAAATCATAGCCATTTCTTATGTGAACTGGAATTTTCTTTACTTTTAGCCTAAGTCATATTACAAGACTCGTTAAAGGGTTGATTGTGACTTGTAGGATCGCTACTACCAACAGGTGGCGCTATACAGTTCAAGTCCTCTTTCTCTCTGAAGAGGCAATTTGCATATTAGTTGTAACTGCAAACTCAGCTCTGCTGCATCAACATTCCAAGTGCGTGGTGAGCGGTGGTGTGGAGCTGCAGCAGGTTACACCACTGTATGTAGGGCAGCTGCATGCACAGAAGCGCTAGGTGCTGCCACGTACTCGTTGCATGGCTTCATTTGTTTTGTAGACCAGCCAATTGCCTAATATGATCTATAAAGCATGGTGGTCACCTTGCAAGAATCTGCCGCTCATTGCCCCTCATTGGGTGGCTCCGCAGAAGCCTGACTGGTGCTTCGCCCTCCTCATTATTTATTTCATGTTTGTTTTTAATTGCTTTTCCTAATTGCCTCATCTGACAGTCCCCCTTCAGAGGCAGCAGTCACTAAGCACGACTCCTCTGGCAAATTCTCATCAAATATTGATTTCTGCTAGATGCTTTCTACCTCTGCTCTCCTGCCAGGATAAGGAGAGCAGTTTGCAAATCCCTGTACCCATAAGACGGGAGAGTAGAGATATAAGGGGTCATGCATTGCATGTTACATCTGAGAGCAGATTATTTAAAAAAAAATACTGTATATTGAATCTCTTTTTTTTACCATATGACCGATATGTTTGTTATATTGAGGCTCCTAGTAGTCATGAAAAGGTTCAATGACATCATGATTATCCACACGAGGAGCTGTAATATAGTTTCCTGGCACAGGATCATCCTTTCTTATTCTAGGTGAATCTTCTTTATTTAAAATGATAATGATCCAAAGCGGCAGCTACAACCTACAGCGAGATGGTAGGAAGGTCACAATACATGGACTTACGTCACCTTATAGTAGAACGCTATATGGCATATCCATAACACGAAATGTGGATTATGTTTGCTCAGTGCCGTTGCATGGCAGTTGCTACATAAATTACATTAGAGATAAATTCGAATGGATCCTAAAAAGAGGAGACGCATGAGGCGACGTACACATGGGGCATTTTCCTCGGCAGGCTTCATGAAGCTGAAATGCCGAAGCGACATGGATTACAAAGAGTGAAATTCGATGTAACATGAGCAGCATAAATTTAAATTGTTATTTTTGAAAACCACAAGCCTTGATTCATCAAAGCATCTACGCAAATACTTTGAAAAGTCGCAATATTTTGCAGCTTTGGATGTTTTCACGCTATTTTTGGGTAGCTCTGACAAAATGGGTGGAGCCGGGGAGAGGGTGTGGCAACAAAGTTATTAAAGAGGACCTTTCACCAAATTTTTCACGTTGAGCTGACACACAATGTAATAATGGCTGCAGAGCAGAAGAAAATGTTTTTGGTTTGTCTTAATTTAACCTCTTGGATGCGGAGACATTATCTATCACAGTATTTGGTCCCTAAACAGTAAATTTTCGCTATGACCAAGTGGGTGTTATCAGATAATTTTGACTAGTGGATAGTACTTCTTCTCCCTGTATAATGGTGACCAATCATAAGCAGGCGGCAACACAATGGCGTAATAAGAACACCCCCCACCATAACGTAGAGGAGATTTCTCAGTATGTGACATGTAATGATACAGTTCTGGTCTAAGCTCTTGCATGAGTCGATGAGGGGAGAGGAGGCACTGCAGTTGAGTTTATCTATGTCATATTACAAACCTGTGCTGTACTAACCCCTCCCTCACACTGCATGTTCAGAGATATGTCAGTAATCACATTAATGACTGCTGTGCTCAACTTGTAATCGCTCTACAGTCTGAGCAAAGCCTTCTGTGATTTTTCCATACACAGTAATGTCCGGAGCAGTCAGGTCATGTCTGATTTCACTGCAGAGTGATTAAAAGTTACTTGAGCGCTGCAGACATGTCACAAGTGTGTCTACTGATACACTCAGTCAGTAATCAGGAAAGCTGATAGGATTTGGAATATTGCAAAGAAAAGGAGACAGAAAAGTGCAATAGGGTCTTATCCACGTTAGAAGGAGAGATTACAATAAGAAATTTGCTCACCTGGTTAGGTTGAGAAAAAGCATAAAGGCTGGCAGCTTCTGCAGATCCACAGGTCCTCAACGGCCTGAAGAAATCATGCATTCAGGGGAATTTGTAGTAATATTCTGCGTTGCCGCAAGATAGGATTCCAGGAGAGAGATGTCAAAGATTTCAAACTTTGACATCTCTCTCCTAGAATCCTTTTTTGCGGCAGTGCGGAATATTACTACAAATACCCCAGGATTTGGAATATGACACAGCTAAACTCAGCTGCAATGCCCCCTCCCATCTCACTGACTTATGTAGGAGGTTAGACAAGGAGATCAGGGCTGTCTGACATGATACAGCTCACAAATTGAGAAATCTGCTCTAAACTATTTTGGAGCCAGTTTTTCTTTCCTCTGAGTAATGCTGCTTGCTTATGATTGTTTAGCATCTTACAGGGAGAAGTACACATCCTTTTCCACTTCACCCCCAAAGCATGTTTTCACCCTCCTGACCAGGCCAATTTTTTCATTTCTGACCACTGTCACTTTATGAGGTCATAACTGGAACGCTGCAATGGATCCCACTGATTCTGAAATAGGTTTTTTTGTGACATATTGTACTTCATGATAGTGGTAAAATTTCTTTGATATGACTTATGTTTATTTGTGAAAAAATTGGAAATTTGGCGAAAATTTTGCAATTTTCAAACTTTTAATTTTTATGCCCTTAAATCAGTCATGTCACACAAAATAGTTAATAAATAACATTTCACAAATGTCTACTTAACAAGAGCACAATTTTTTAAACATAATTTTTTTTTTGAGAAGTCATGAGTCATCGATTTCTCATTTTTACAACAAAATTTACAAAATCATTTTTTTAGTGACTGCATCACATTTGAAGTGACTTTGAGGGCCCTATATGATAGAAAATACCCAAAAGTGACACCATTCTAAAATCCGCACCCCTCAACGTGCTCTTAACCACTTTCAAGAAGTTCATTAAGCTTCACAGGAATTAATGGAATGTGGGAGGAAAAAATAAACATTTAACTTTTTTTCACAAAAATTTTCCTTTAGACCATTTTTTTTTACTTTAACAAGGGTAACAAGAGAAACTGGACCATACAATTTGTTGTGCAATTTCTCCTGAGCATGCTGATACCCTGTGTGTCTGAGAAAACCAATATTTGGATGCACGGCAGGGCTCGGAAAGGAAGGAGTGTCATTTGATTTTTTCAATGTAAAATTTGCTGGCATAATTAGTGGATATCATGTCATGTTTGGAGAGTCCTTTATGTGCCTATACTGTGGAAACCCCCAACAAGTGACACCATTTTGGAAACTAGACCCCTCAGGGAACTTATCTAGATATGTGATAATGTGATAAGCACGTTCAACCCCCAGGTGCTTCACAGAAGTTTATAACGTTGAACCGTGAAAATAAAACAAATCACATTTCTCCCACATAAATGTTTTTAGCCCCAATTATTGTATTTTCACCAGGGTAAAAGGAAAAAATGTACCCCAGTATTTGTTGTGCAATTTCTCCCGAGTTTACCGATACCCCATATGTATTCGAAAACTACTTTTGAGGCACAGTGCAAAGCTCAGAAGGGAAGGAGCTCCATATTACTGATGTGTCACAGAATTTGATACCATTGGTTAGTGAAGAAAAAATAATTTCCATTTTTACCACCAAGATTGTGTGTTAGCTCCAAATTTTACATTTTTATACTGGGAAATGTCACCAATGGCACCAAAATTTGCTCCACATTTTCTCCTGAATTTAGAGATACGCTATACAGTATATGGCTCTACAGTATTGCTTAGCCAAATGGAGAGACTCCAGAGGAATGGATCGCTATTTGCCTCCTGGAGTGCAGATTTTCCTAGAATAGTTTGCAGGCTCCATATACAGAGCCCTTAAGCGCTAGAAAAGCAGAATCCCCACTCAAGTGACCCTATTTTGGAAATTATACCCCTTTTGGGAATTTATCTACAGCTGTAGTGACGATTTTAACTCCATGGGTGTTTTCCAGAAATAAGCAGTAGTGGATGCTGCTGAGTGAAAATTGCAAATGGACATTGTAGTGACTAGTATGTTGAAGTGACCAATACGTTGTGCCAAGCTCATGCTTCTGGAGACTTGCACCTGTAAATTGGGCGGGCTCTCATCACTACAGAAATGCCAAACATGGGCACTAAGTGTGGTTTCGACACACTGGGTCTTAGAAGAGAGGGGGACATTTGGATTTTGGAGAGCAGAATTTGCTGAATTCCTTTTGAGGGTCGAGGAGCCAATTTGAATTTCCTAGAGCATTTATGCTACAAGTAACATAGAAGCCCTTATATGTCAGATAACGAACCTGAGTGGGGACTTGCTTTTTCTGCAGATTGAGTTAAAGTTTTTATTAGGAACATTTTACAGAACACTTATAATCAGATTTATCTGGAACTCTTTGCTGAGCACTTACTTTGGGGTTTCTATCTAAATCTCCAAGTGACATGACAGATGAAACCCCAAGGGATCCATTTACTATAATGAGGCAGCAGAGTTACTGTGGATTTTGTCTGGCCTCTGTTCAGCGTTCTTTTCAGAAGTGCACAAAACTCTGGTCGACCATGCTTTTATGTTCGCCTAAAAAAAACGGACACCGCCGAATCACAAGTCCTTTGGCATCCACAGTGAATCCATCTGCTTCATTATAGGAAATCTTCCGCTGGGGTTCCATCTGAATAGCGTATTTCAGAGATTTACATGGAAATCCTGGTGTAAACGCTCAGGGCAGAGTGCAGGATAAATGTGAGTCGAGCCTTACTGCGATGTTTGGGAGGCTAGAATGAATAAATCTACAGCAGGTGAAGAATTCATTTTCTGTTTCCTCGTGCGGTATAAGTGATTAAACAAATTTATTCTTCGGGTTGGTGCATTTACAGCGATGTCAGATTTATATTCATTTTTATGTTTGGCTGCTGTCACACAATAAAACACGCTTTTTGTTGCAAAAACTAGTTTTTAGATCGTGGCATGATGTCTAGCTTTTGAGGTTCTTTTGGTCTAAAATAACTTTGTCAGGCAAGTCCTATTTAAGTGATTTCTTGTTTGAGAACAGGTGTGGCAGTAATCAGGCCTGGATGTGGCTAGGGAATTTGAACTCAACTTCACAAAGAAGCGATAAACTGCTGTTAATTTATGTTTTAGGCTGTGTTTACACATAGCATTTCGCGGCGATTTTAAACGCGCAATTTTGCCGCGAAAACGCAAAAAAAAAAAGCATCCCATGCAATCCTATGGCATTCCGCACATGCTGTGCTAATGCTGCGGTTTTTTCCACTGCGGAATTGCATTGCGGAAAAATACACAGCATGCTCATTCTTTGTACGGAATCGCAGGAAAATCCGTACACATAGGAATGCATTGTTCTGCTTACTTTCCGCATGTGGCTGTGCCCACCATCCGAAAAGTAAGCAGAACATTTGCAGATGGTACCCACGGTCTGGAGGAGAGGAGATTCTCCTCCAGGCTTTGGGTACCATATCCCTGTAAAAAATAGAATTAAAATAAAAAAATCGTCATATTCTCACCTTTCGATGTCCCTCGCAGCGTCACCAGGTCTTAGCGATGCTCCCAGCAGGTCCCGTTCCCAGTGATGCATTGTGATAATGACCTTTGATGATGCCACGGTCTCGCGATACCGCGACGCCATCAAAGGTCATTATCGCAATGCATCACTGGTAATGGGACCTGCCAGGAGCATCGCAATAATCGGGAACACTTCAAGGGACATCGGAAGGTGAGAATATGACAATTTTTTATTTTTTTTATTATTTTTAACTTTATATCTTTTTACTACTGAAGCTGCATAGGCAGCCTCAATAGTAAAAAGTTGGTCACACTTGTCAAACACTATTTTTGACGAGTGTGACCAACCTGTCAATCAGTTTTCCAAGTGATGCTACAGATGGCTTGGAAAACGCTAGCATTCTGCAAGCTAATTATGCTTGCAAATCGCTAGTTTTTAAAATGTGGTTTTCTCGCATATTTCCTGCGAAATGGAATTCCCGCGGAAATTTCCACTGCAATTCCGCAACGTGTACACATAGCCTTAAGGGGGTGTGCAATCATTTTTTTCACACAGGGCCCTGTAGGCTTGGATTTCTTTTTCCCTTAATAATAAAGACCATTGTTTAAAAACTGCATTTCTGTGTTTACTTGTGTTATCTTTGTCTAATATTTAAATTTGTTTGGTGATCTAAAACATTTAAGTATGACGGACATACAAAAGAATAGGATATTGTCATGATACCAGTGCTGGGTGACCGGCACTTCTGGGGTTAATGTTTTGATCTCAGTGCAGACTCTTACCTGCACACCTGGGACCTATTATGGTGGCCTCTCATTGGTTCTGGGAAAGCTTCTTATAGCCTCAGGAAGCTCCCATCCCCCGTCAGTTATACTCTTGCCCTTTGCATTGTGTGGTAACCCATGAGTGTATTTGTGCTGTGTTCTGGTTGCTTGATTCTCTGTGTACGACTCGGTCTGTGCTCTGGATATTGCTTTGGATTCTGCTTGGTACCTTTTATGTCTGTTTGGTTTTGACTTCTGCTTGGCCCTGACTATCCGTTCTGTCTCATCCCTGGTACTTTATTGTTATCTCTGTGTATGACCCGGTTTGTCTGACTTTGAGTCTTCCTGTATAGTATTTTGCCCATCTCTGACAGCAGGATGCTAAGCCCCGCCCCCTTGCAGTCACATGACCGTAGGTCCTGTGTCTGCTTGCTAAACTTCAGCGTCCACAGGTCCTGTGTATCTGTACTTTCCGGCGGTACCTGACCCCGGGCCCCCTACAGTGCGGGTGAGTCCCTGCTCAGCAGAGGCTGCATGCCAGCGCTGACAGGATCCTGACATTATAACTGACCATTAAGTTTTTGGGGGTTTTTGTGCAGAGAGTTATGGATCACATACAGTCTCTGGCTGACCAGATGAAAAGTCTGAGTCAGATGTTTCCGGGTTTATCTCTGGAGCAGCAAGCTCTGGCTCGTTCTCAGCAGCAGGTTTCTGAGACAGTGCGAGGGGCTTTATCTGCTGGGTCTCCGGGGGCTGGGGAAAGGGATGTTGTTCTGGTGTCCCCGGAACCACCTGTTAAACTGCCTGACTTTTTTTCTGGGAACCAAAAGGAGTTCAGGGTCTTCATGGAGGGGTGCAAACTTTTTTTTAGTTTGAGACCATGTTCCTCTGGGGTCGAAAAGCAGAAGTTAGGGGTCATTATGTCATTATTAAGAGGGTCCCCACAAGCTTGGGCTTTCTCCCTTCCTCCCACTGCCCCTGAGAGAGTGTCTGTGAATGCATTCTTTGAGGCCCTCGGGCACATTTTTGATGAGCCTGACCGAGTGCGATTGGCAGAGGACATGGTGATGAGCGTCTGTCAGGGGAAACACTCGGCTGAGTGGTTTGTACTGAATTCCGCCGCTGGGCCGCAGAGGTCTCTTGGAACGGCGCCGCACTCCGAGGACTCTTTCGCAGAGGCTTGTCCGAGCGGTTGCAGAATGCCTTGGCGTTACATCCTCCACCTAACTCTCTCGAGGACGCCATGACCCAGGCACTCCGGATGGACCGCAGGCTGCAGGCCAGAGGGGTGATGCAGGTGGAGACTCCATTGTTCCCCAGTGGAATAGAGACTGCCCCTGAGCTCATGGATGTAGGCGCCCTCTCCCTGAAGGATACGGAGAGGAAACGCCGCAAGGACAAGCAGTTATGCTTTTACTGCGGTAAAACGGGACATTGGAAAAGGGAGTGTCCTGACTGCCCGTCTTCGACCCGGTTGGCGGGAAACGACTAGGTCTGGGTAGTCAACGGGGAGACTACGCAGACCCTCAGGTACCCTTTTCCTCGTTTTCTAAAGTGTTACTTCATGTGGAACTGTTTGTGGACGGTAGTTCTTTTCCCTCTACAGCCTTCGTGGACTGCGGATCATCGATTAATCTCATTGACTCCCAATTGGTCGCACACTGCAAGATAGGGACAGTTAGGCTCAAAGTTCCGATCAAGGTGATGGCCATTGACTCCTCTCCCCTCACTAAGGAGGGAATTCTCTTTATGTCTGACTTGTTTTCGCTCAGAGTGGGCGCTACTCATGTGGAAAACCTTAGTTGTTTTGTTCTGGACAATCTACCTGCAGGGTTGGTGTTGGGCATGCCCTGGTTACAACACCATAACCCAGTTATTAACTGGGAAACAGGGGAGATTGTTCAATGGGGGTTTAATGATTTTAAGATATGTGATAAATCCGCACTGCTGGTTGAACCTGTTAAATCTGTGTCTGTATCATCTGTCGAGCTGGAAGGTATTCCGGAATGCCTGAAGGACTTCGAAAATGTATTCTCCGAGGCCGAGACGTTACCGCCACATAGACCCTTTGACTGCGCTATTGAGCTGGTCCTGGGGGCTAAATTACCTAAAGCCCATCTGTTTAATTTATCCGGCCCTGAGCGCTTGGCTATGAAGGAGTACATTGTTGAAAGTCTACGCAAGGGACACATACGTCCTTCAGTCTCACCTGTGGCGGCAGGTTTCTTTTTTGTAAAGAAAAAAGATGGCGGGTTACGTCCCTGTCTCGATTTTCGGGACCTTAATCAGATTACTTTACGGAATACGTACCCCCTTCCGTTGATTCCCAATTTGTGTAACCAACTATCAGGGGAAAGTGGTTTTCTAAACTGGATCTTCGGGGGGCATATAATTTGATAAGGGTCCGAGAGGGGGATGAATGGAAAACTGCGTTCCTCACGTCCGAGGGACTGTTTGAAAATTTAGTCATGCCGTTTGGTCTTACCAATGCCCCCGCCATATTTCAGAATTTCATCAACGTGGTATTCTCGGATCTCATTGGTCGTTTTGTCGTTATCTACAAAGATGATATTTTGATATACTCTTCCGACAGGCATTCTCATCTGGAACATGTACGAACTGTTCTCCAAAGACTGAGAGAAAATCATCTGTATGCCAAATTGGAGAAATGTGTATTTTGTGTGCAAGAATTGTCTTTTTTGGGATTAATTGTATCCGGTGAGGGTTTTCGCATGGACCCCAAGAAGGTGCAGGCCATTGTGGATTGGGTGCAACCCCGAGATCTTAAGGGTCTTCAGCACTTCTTGGGGTTCGCCAATTATTACCGCAAATTTATCCGGGGGTTTTCGCAGGTGGTCAAACCTCTCACGGATCTAACATGCAAAGGTGCGAATGTGAGAAATTGGTCCTCGCTTGCAAAAGAGGCCTTTGCGACGCTGAAAAAATGTTTTATGTCTGCTCCTGTGTTGGTACAGCCAGATCCGTCCAAACCATTTGTGGTGGAGGTGGATGCCTCCGAGGTGGGGGTGGGGGCAGTGTTGCCCCAAGGGCCTGCCACTCTAACCAACCTCAGGCCATGTGCTTTCTTTTCCAGGAAGTTCTCTGCTGCTGAAAGAAATTATGATGTAGGCAATAGAGAGCTTCTTGCGGTCAAGTTGACGTTTGAGGAGTGGAGGCACTTTTTGGAGGGGGCCAGTCACCCGATTACTGTGATCACTGATCACAAAAATTTGTCATACATTGAGTCTGCTAAAAGATTAACGCCCAGGAAGGCCCGTTGGTCACTTTTTTTTTCTCGTTTCCAGTTTACTATTGCATTCCATCCAGGGTCAAAGAATGTCAAGGTTGACGCCTTATCTCGTAGTTTTCACCCTGTATCTGCCCCTGAGCCACCGTCCTCCATTCTGCACCCTGGGGTGGTGTTAGCAGGGAACTCGTCTGAATTGGAACGTGAAATTGAGGGGACCCAGTCGCTGGCTCCTGCGGCCAAGGCAGGGGGCAAGTTGTTTGCCCCAGAGCAACTTCGCCTTAAATTCTTGCAAGAGTTCCACAAATCCAAGTTGTGTGCTCACCCTGATATATCAGCCACGCGACTGGCGGTGGCTAGGATCTTCTGGTGGCCTACCCTTGGTTCTGATATAAAGAAATTCATTTCTGGTTGTGGGGTCTGCGCTCGTTCTAAAAGCTCCCATAGCCGGCCGGCGGGGGAGCTGATGCCCTTGGAAGTTCCCGAAAGACCGTGGACCCATCTGCCCATGGATTTTATTACCAATCTTCCCACTTCCAGGGGTAATACGGTGGTATGGGTAGTGGTGGACAGATTTTCAAAGCAGACTCATTTTGTACCCCTGTCCGCATTACCTTCTGCTGAGACCTTATCCAGATTGTTTGTGCAGCATGTGGTCCGCTTGCATGGGGTACCCCTGAATGTGGTGTCTGATCGTGGTGTGCAGTTTGTGGCTAAGTTTTGGCGTGCTTTCTGCAAAAAATTAGGGATATCTCTTTCCTTTTCGTCTGCATACCTTCCTGAGAGTAATGGTCAGACGGAACGCACTAATCAGTCTCTGGAACAGATCCTCAGATGTCTGACTTCTGCTAGACAGAATGACTGGTGTGATATACTGCCGTTGGCTGAATTTGCTTTCAATAGTTGGGTGAGTCAATCCACTGGTATGTCCCCTTTCTTGATCAACTATGGGTTCAGTCCTCATTTTGGTGAGTTTTCTCGTCTGGATTCGTGGTGTCCCGGGGCTGAGGACTCTGTTCAGCGGTTAAAAGATACATGGGCAGAAGTCCAGCGGCGTATATCTAGGTCTCAAGGCAGGTATAAGTTTTTCGCGGACAGGAAACGAACACCTGGACCCATGTTTCAGGTTGGAGAGAAAGTTTGGCTCTCCATGCAAAACATTAAGTTAAAGATTCCGTCAGCCAAGTTGGGCCCCAAATTTATTGGCCCGTACAAGATTGTGGAAAAAATCAACCCAGTAGCGTACAGGCTGTGCCTTCCACCCTCTTTCAAGAACCCTAACGTCTTCCATAGATCTCTACTGAAGCCCTTAGAAGCAGTTCGGGGAGAATCCGAGTCCGCTGCTCCTCTGGTTTCGGTTGAGGGACATGTGGAATATGAGATTGGTCACATCGTAGATTCTAGGTTGGTATGGCGGTCAGTACAGTACCTAGCTCATTGGAAGGGGTATGGGCCGGAGGACAGGTCCTGGGTGCCGGCCCGGTTGATGCATGTGGATCGCCTGGTTCAGGCTTTCCATGTTAGGTACCCGGGCAAGCCTGGGGGTCCAGAGGCCCCCCGTTGAGAGGGAGGTACTGTCATGATACCAGTGCAAGGTGACCGGCACTTCTGGGGTTAATGTTTTGATCTCAGTGCAGACTCTTACCTGCACACCTGGAACTTATTATGGTGGCCTCTCATTGGTTCTGGGAACGCTTCTTATAGCCTCAGGAAGCTCCCATCCCCCGTCAGTTATATTCTTGCCCTTGGCATTGTGTGGTGACCCATGAGTGTGTTTGTGCTGTGTTCTGGTTGCTTGATTCTCTGTGTACGACTCGGTCTGTTCTCTGGATATTGCTTTGGATTCTGCTTGGTACCTTCTATGTCTGTTTGGTTTTGACTTCTGCTTGGCCCTGACTATCCGTTCTGTCTCATCCCTGGTACTTTATTGTTATCTCTGTGTATGACCAGGTTTGTCTGACTTTGAGTCTTCCTTTATAGTATTTTGCCCATCTCTGACAGCAGGACGCTAAGCCCCGCCCCCTTGCAGTCACATGACCGTAGGTCCTGTGTCTGCTTGCTAAACTCCAGCGTCCACAGGTCCTGTGTATCTGTACTTTCCGGCGGTACCTGACCCCGGGCCCCCTACAGTGCGGGTGAGTCCCTGCTCAGCGGAGGCTGCACGCTGGTGCTGACAGGATCCTGACTGATATGAGGAAGCAGGCAAACACTTTTTCACACAACTGTAGATAGATATCCTGCAGATATATAATTTCACAACCCCCCTATATATAATAAACTTGCACATTTTAGTGCCTTTCCAGTGGAACTAAAGGATGTTTAGCCTTGTTTAAGCTATTAAATAAATAGTTAAATAAATAATTTAAAAAATGACTTGGAGTTCCCCATATTTTTGATAAGCAGTAAAAGTAAAGCAGACAGCTGAGAGCTGGTATTTTCAGGCTGGAAAGGTCCATGGTTATTGGGCACCATCCAGCCAAAAAAATAATAGCCAGAAGTTGCCTATATACTTTCTCCAATTATGGCACTTTGCCTGGCTCTTTCAGATTGACCTGGTTCATTGGTAATCAAGGTAATGGTAGTTGGGCTTAATATCAGCTGTGAATTGTCCCAAAACAAAGCTGGAATCAAGCCCTGATGTTAGTAATGGAGAGGTGTCTGTCAGACACCCCTATTTCTAACCCAGTGAGTAAAAATCAGAAGAGTGCAATCTGATAATAATATTGCAGTCGGTCCAATGTTATTCATTGAGGCAGTGCAGATCATTGTATTTTTTGTCTACTGTATTCGGCAAGAGGAAAAAATTGCACCATTCTGCGCGTGGTGTGAATCGTCCTGGACTTGCTAATTCAAGTCTATGGGTGCGAGAAAAAATTCAGACGGCAAACAAGCCATCCGTATGGCATGCGATTTGTAAGCAGAAACTCAGCCAGAAAATTGCATCAGCCAAGAGCAAGAAGTTGGGCTATAGGATTGTCTTGGCAACCTATAAAAAAGGAGAAAAACACACCTCCACGTAGATCAGGACCATGTCTAGACATCTAAATGTCAAGATGCTCTTTGTGTTGATGCAAGAAATACCTGAATTATAGGACTCTTAGGATTCTGGCTACGTGGACCACAGATGTTCAACTTTTTGTTGATAATTCTAAGCGGTTGGTGTGGAGAAAACCAGGCACTGCTCATCACCTGCCCAATACAATCCCAACAGTGAAACATGGGGGTGGCAGCATCATGCTATGGGGGTGTTTTTCAGCTGCAGGGACAGGACGACTGGTTACAATTGAAGGAAACATGAATGCGGCCAAGATATATCCTGGATGAAAACCTCTTCCAGAGTGCTCTGGACCTCAAACTTGGACGAAAGTTCACCTTCTAACAAGATAATGACGCTAAGCACACAGCTAAAATAACAAAGGCGTGGCTTCAGAACAACTCTGTGACCATTCTTGACTGGCCCAGCCAGAGCCCTGACCTAAACCCAATTGAGCATCTCTGGAGAGACCTGAAAATGGTTGTCCACCAACGTTCACCATCCAACCTGATGGAACTGGAGAGGATCTGCAAGGAAGAATGGCAGATGATCCCCAAATCCTGGTGTGAAAAACTTGTTGCATCATTCCTAAGAAGACTCATGGCTGTACTAGCTCAAAAGCGTGCTTCTGCGCAATACTGAATAAAGGGTCTGAATACTTATGACCATGTGATATTTCAGTTTTTCTTTTTTTCCCAAAAATTTCTACATTTCTGTTTTTTTTCAGTCAAGACGGGGTGCAGAATGTACATTAATGAGAAAAAAATTAACTTTTTTGAATTTGCCAAATGGCTGCAATGAAACAAAGAGTGAAAAATTTAAAGGGGTCTGAATACTTTCCAAACCCACTCTATATTGAGCGCCTTATCTTTCTGGCCCTAGTCATGGATCTGTGTCCATATGTGGCAACCTTTTGCAGTCTTTGTTTAGTCTTCTGTAATGCTGAAAATTCATGATACCATGCACTAAATTTTGTTTGCCACTGCCAAAGTGAATTCAACCTACAAAAGAGGAAGAAAGATAGCCTCATAATCCAATGTGCTGTTCGATTTGGTTGGGGAGTTGGAGGAGCACCACCACCACCAAAAGTAGCAGCATCAGCATCTGATGTACCAGCCCCTGATGAGGAGTCCAGCAGAAGCTGCAATTCAACACTGCCACCTGACACATCCCCGCAAGCAATACCCATCCCCAGAAGAGCAAGGCGCAGGAGCAACCTCTCCACCATGAGTACCAGGCACAAGGTAAATAGTGGTGTTTCTATGTGGCTCACACTGTTAATGATGATGGGGAGGAGGCCTTTGCTCATAGACTGGCACACTATATATGGGCAATTCCCCGGCCTGTCAGACTACGAGCAAAGGACGCTGTACAAATTGTGTTGGACGTCTGTACCTCCCCAAATAATCCCCTTGAGGTAACAGCAATCTAGTACCAATCTGCTTCATATGCCTGAGGTTGAACCACCTGCCTTATCACCATCACATCACCCCCAACAACCAGTAGCACAACCATTACCAAACATCCCAAACCAGCAACATTCTGAACCCACATAATATGGGGACCTGAGTGGAAAAAAGTCATGGCAACTGGTCCATACCTGGCTGACTCAACATCAGTACAGTGTGAGGCAAAGGCAACACCCTTGGATCAGCCACAGCCAGGTTGAGGTAACATATTATGGCCCAAGTAGCCAAGTCTATAGGTCCCCACAACTTTTTAACATCTTGATGTAGTATTTGCCGTCTACCTCTTCCTTTCTCCCTCCACCTTAACCACCACCCTAAAATCATACTTCAACCAATCCTAGCAAAATTCAAAAAATCAAAATAATTCTTGCTTTAATTAGTTATCCAATGGCTTCTACAGAAAATACTAATTCTTTAAAAGATACTTCATTATCAATTCTTTAAAAAATGAGAAACAATCTCAAAGGCACAAACAACACAGCTGATAACATAAGCGCGGATCGATTGATAGAGTCTAGACATGCGCATTGGTAGAGGAGGGACGCGCTGGGTATAACAATATGAGCGTGGATCTATTGATAGAGCCTGGACATGCGCACTGGTAGAGGAGGGATGCGCTGGGTATAACAATATGAGAGCGGTGTAGCATGTGTGGCGCGGATCCCTTGATAGAGTCTGGACATGCGCATTGGCAGAGGAGGAACACGCTGGGTATAACATTATAGGCGCGGCGTAGCTCTGCTTAACAGGAAGCGGAAGCATGGGGGACAAAAACTTGACATACTCAAGTTTCTGAGGGATTCGAACGAGTTCAGGATTAATAAGGCCTATAACTTTGAGGGACAACAAGGAAAAGAAAAGGATATAGGATCAGAGCTTTCTTCCTCTGAAGCAGAGACGTCTGATACGGAAAGAAGTTTTGGGGGCACAACGTGGAGACAAAGGGGTAGAAGTGGAGGTCAATTCTATAGAGGCAGATGGAGAAATCAGAGAGGGAATGCAAGAGGTCAATATGGGGGCAGAGGACAAGGCTACAATCAGACAGGCCCCAATATGGGAGAACAAGCCTCGGGATCCCTAAGTGTGATACCCCCTTCTTCTGCATCCTCCTCTACCTCTTCTTCTTTTTTGGATCAATGAGCCCCATTGGGCTACGATCTGAGAAAACGGAACTAGATGTCGTGGGCACCAACCAGATCATTAATTTGAGTAAACATGTCCTTTCACTAGGGGAGAGGAGAGTTTTAAGTAAGGGATTGTCGTTTGTCCCGACGACCCATTTTGACTCGTTCTCATGGATCAAGGACATTAACCTCTTCTGTCGGAAATTGAAGTGAGAAAGTTCTTCTCTCAGAATGATAGAGAACAGTGTCTGAGACTGGGGATTTATGAGGAGGAATTGGAGGGGGTTAATGTCCTTGTGGATCTTTTGGATGAGAATGAGAGAGATCGGGGTCTGGGTCCACATACAGATTTGAAACTTAAGAGTAAAAGAATGCCCCCCCCCGGTGATTATAGTAATATTGATATTTTCTTGAAAGTGGTCGAGGATGACCTGAAAAAGCTTCGTAATAATAACCCCAATGTTGGCTCTAACTTGAGTAGGGATGAGTTGGAAGCACTGGATGGTTTGGAGAGGAATACTGACATTATAATCAAGCTGGAAGCAGAAGCATGGGGGACAAAAACCTCTAGGGTCCAGATTTTCAGCGCAGGCGCACTAGTAAAGGTGGAGACATGTAGGTGGTATTAACCTATTAACCCTCGACTCCACCTTTTGATCTAAGTGGTGAGGTAACTATAAATGAGCATCATTCACTGCATTCTGATTGACACCTGCAACCAGGCGCAACATTTGATGCTCTGAGGGAGCATCTAATAGCATCATGAGCCTCCTGATGAACTCCTTGCGTGGGAGGGAAACGCGTTGAGGCGACACCTTAATGGCAATGAGCCAAGTTATACTCATTTGAATTCTTGCTGATTTTTTCATTTTGGGCATAGTACAATACTTTGAACATGAGGAATACGGGCTATATCGTTAATGGCCTTTATTTTATGGGAGGAAAATGTTATCAATTTACATATGATCTTTGAAATAACTGATACCTGTATTGGAATGAGTTTTTATTTGATCTCCCACAGAAGTTACTGGTTGCCATTTGTATATGTTGGTAACCCACCCTCATTGTTTTGAGATTTGTGTGGAGGATTATTTGTGACAGCAGTTTTTCAAATAGATTGTAATGTAATTGCTGTTTTGGCCCTATATATCCCTATAGAGATTGCTGGTACCATTATCATCATCGGAAGGGTCAGCAAGGGATAGCCTACGTGGAGCCGGGGCACCAGAGTAACTTAGGGTGAAACAGCTCCGCTGATAGGCAGGGATATTTACAAATATGGACCGGTAGTACAGTATAGTTTGTTAACCCATGCACTATGTTCCCACAAAATAATGAATTGATCCAGTTACTGTTTTCTCACCCCCATTTAGCCATTTTGGTGGTCTTTTGGCATGAGTCTTTTGATGGTCTTTTGGCATGAGTCTTTTGATAATGATTTGTTGTACTCAGCCATATTTTTGCTCTGTAATTTGATATTCTATATATAGAATTTAACAGGGCGAGTATGGATAGCCACCGTGGAGCGGGAGCGCCATTTGCGTTCCAAGAGGGCGCCAACCTCCGCTGTTAGGTAGGGAATAATTACAGGCCCCTATAGGGTCAAATAGAGTACATATCCCTACCTGACGTGGTATCATCATATGTTCAACCAATCCTAGCCCTCATCCTCCCTACGCAACTACCTATCTCAACCTGTAATTTTTTTTTTTTTTTAAATAGTTTAAAAAAGGACCATCCATCCATATGGTGAAAATATGGTGTCTTTTGCCTTTTATTTTTGAATGAATTAAGTTTAACAGAATTATGCCTGATTATTTATTGTATGGACACATTATTTGCTTTTGAGGTATCTTTAACCTTTTTTTAAAAAAAGTTACAAAGCATACACGCAAAAAAAATATATAATGTCAAATAACAAAGGAGTCATGGCAGGTAATACTTCCCTCTGGTGTTAAGAAATATGTTGCAAAAATATTCCATACTTTAAGTGCAAAAGGCTTCCACTATTCAGTTGGAAGAGGTGGTGCTGGTCATCAGGAGATACATCCTCCAGACTCTCATGGATCTGGGTATAGTTGTGGAGGACCTCATATGACTTCACTAATGATTTAAATTTGTCTCACTTAATTTCAGTGCTGACAAAAGCACCCTCCATTTAGCATACAATATTCCAAAGGCACACTCGACAACTCTCCTTTCACTTGACAACCATTAATTAAAAACATGTTGATGGTGATCGAGACCACGTCGTGGAAAGGGCCTCATGACATGCCACGTTAATTGGAAGGCCTAGTGTACAACCATGACATAAGGCGCTGGATGTAATGTTGAGCCAGATAAGGCCCATGGGGGTGGGACACCCAATTCCTTGTTCCTAAGCCGCCAACCCATTATGGGAGAACTGAAGATTTGGGAATCTCCTGTTCTTCCATAGGCTCCAATATCCATCATTACGAACTTGTATGTGCTGTCAACCAATGCCAACAGCACAACGGAAAAATACATTTTGTAATTGAAATATTGGGAACGTGAGTTCAGTGGTTTCTTCAGGTGGATGTCTTTCCCATCCATTTCCCCTATGCTGTTTGGGAACTGATATCTTTCCTGAAAACCAGTGGAAATCCTTTCCCAGTCCAGAGACCTGGGCTTTGGCATCACGGTCAGTTGTAGTTTGATCGACATCTCAGCACATGTTCTTTTAATAACTCCTGTAATGGTTGACTTGCCAAAGAGAAACTCAAGGTGTAAGGCAGCATCTGACAGGCCCATAGACAGAAACCTATAGAGGATCAACAAAAACAACACATGTAAGTAGATTTTACATTTGGGCAAAAAATGGCAAGATATTAAAAAAAATGCATATTCTATCACCATAAAATAACAACTTTATGCAACAGTGACATCGGTAATAATGTTTTCCAATGTGATTTGCTTATACATTATTTGTTGGTGTGTGGAGCCATTGGTAAATTTTGAGATTTGTCGTGGCGCAAACATATAGAAGTGGTGGAGATGGTGTTCCACTCTATAACACCCCAAGTGATTAAATGTATTTTATAGTTATGTATGTTATCATAAACCAAAACCTCCTGAGGCTGCTGTATAGCCTAGATAGTGTTAACTGTAACTGTAGGCCCAGATTGGGGAAGGAGAACCAAGAGTTAGTGTCAAGTTCAGGAAGTGTTAGTTCAGTTAGAGGGAGTGTGATGAAGGGCAAGCAGTGGTCAAAAGCAGTGAGCTGCTAGGGCCAACATAAGCCTGTTTCTCGGAGCAGTTGATTGACATAGAACCCTTCTGTGCGAATCCATCTGTCAGCCTGGGGACCTCAAGATGGACGTTGGGGTCTTGGTGCGCACTAAGCCTGCGGCGCTGCAGGAAGAGATAGTCTCAGACTCTCTGAGGAGGAAGCTAATGGAATCCAGGTTCAATGCCTTCGGTGGAGAAGAATTCCTAGTTCTAGAGGATATGCAAATTGCCTCTTCAGAGAGGAAGAGGACTTGAACTCTACAGCGCCACCTGTTGGTAGTTGCGATTCTACAAGTCACAATCAACCCTTTAACAAGAATTCTAAGTCATATTACCAGACTCGTTAAAGGGTTGATTGTGACATGTAGGATCGCTACTACCAACAGGTGGCGCTATAGAGTTCAAGTCCTCTTCCTCTCTGAAGAGGCAATTTGCATATTATTTTTAGGAGCATTGCATGGTGAATAAGCCTCCTTACCTTGACAAGCCAGAGCTGGTATAATAATAATAATCTTTATTTATATATACCAGCTCTGGCTTGTCAAGGTAAGGAGGCTTATTCACCATGCAATGCTCCTAAAAATAATATGCAAATTGCCTCTTCAGAGAGGAAGAGGACTTGAACTCTATAGCGCCACCTGTTGGTATGTCACTCTCCACAAGGAGAAACCTTACCCCTTAGACCTTAGTTCTAGAGGAGCTAGTAAGAGGGATACTCTATCCAGACAGAGAACTAGGGCTGAAGTTATGTCAGTTACCTGTGGGAAAGACTGTAAACTCCTGTGCCCTATCCTACATTCTTCATTGTAATGGCCGT
Source organism: Dendrobates tinctorius (assembly GCF_039654945.1). Lineage (NCBI taxonomy): Eukaryota > Metazoa > Chordata > Amphibia > Anura > Dendrobatidae > Dendrobates > Dendrobates tinctorius. Next base: position 101,702,529 of record NW_027361696.1, read on the forward strand.
AAACTGCTAAGTAAACGTTTGACTGTCATAAAGTATTTGGTGTCACTTAGATTGTGTGCTGTGAAGGTTCTGGAATATGAAAGCCAGTGGAGGCCTATGGTGTGATGCATCCCTCACTCAGTAGCACATGGGGACTGGGACACGTTTTTCCTGTAGAATGCTAGAGCGTGCAGAAGCAGCAGCTCTTTCACGACTACCTCTCTCAGTCACCATATAAACACACAGATGCCACATTGTTTCATGAGGTATGTCTTCAATGATTGTTGGAAAACAGCACATTAAAAAAAAAGTAGTCTGGTATTGAGAACAAAACAAAGCTAGCCATATTGTAAAATAAAGACACTAAAAGGATACAGAGATTGGAAAACAAAAAAAAAATAGTTCAATCACATAGTGCAAACATACCTTAGGGTGACAAGAAGATGTTCTTCAACGGAAATACATCTTCGCATGTTTGCATTGCTGTATGTACTTGCAGGTCATAGCTCCTCCAACAGGTGGTAAAGTGTGGGGATGGTCATGTGACAGTAGACAAAGAATGTGGCCTGGTGTCGGTGTATCTGAACATACAAGCACTGGAAGTGACCTCTTGTGGTTCATTGTGAAAACAGTGGATGATCCCACATTCTGCACCGCCTCCTGTGATCCACTGTTAATGGGTACCATTCCCCAAATTGTCCAGACAGCCCCCAATGTACTAGATCATGTTCAGTTGTGTTCAACATCAAATTGCAAGACAAATCAAAAGGCTAGATTTCCACTTAAAATGGTAAAGCCTAATATTTAGGTGCAGTGAGTAGGCCCAATTAGCTAATCCAAATCATTTGTGATAAAAATGTGCTTCAATGACAAATCAGAAGGCCAGATTTCCACTTATAAATCTTTAGGCTTAATATAGTGGTGCAGCCAGGAGGCCCAATTAGCTAATCCAAATCGTTTCTGATAAAACTGTGTTTCAGTGATAAATTAGAAGGCCAGATTTCCCCTTAAAAATCATTTGACCTAATATGGTGGTGCAGCCAGGAAGCCCAATTAGCTAGTCCAAATCGTTTGTGATAAACCTGTGTTTCAGTGACAAATTTGAAGGCCAGATTTCCACTTAAAAATCATTAGGCCTAATATTAGGGTTCAACCAGAAGCAGCAGCGTACTTGAGCACCTTGAACCTACCAGAGAAAATCATTCTTGGGGCCCACTATGTAGCTACATAGAAATAAATACAAGACCACCAATTGTGTGGTAAAACACACTAATATCAGGGTACAATATAAGGTAGTACACGTCTTAATTACGTGCAGCCCCCCTCATAGAATATAATGCAGCCTCCTCAGGGGTGGACCAACCGCCCGTGCAGCCCGTTCATTGAACGGGGGCCCCAGGGGAGAGGGGGCCCCTCCAGCACTGTATGGCTAATTCATGGCTCCGAAGCGTGTGGCTGGGCTGTGTGTTTTGTGCGCACAGAACCTGTGAGAGGGGAGGAGTCAGGGGTCACATGATCAGGGGCCTCCGGGTCTATGTGACTAGGCTATGTGTTCTGTGTGCACAGGACCTGTGAGGGGGAGGAGTCAGGGGTCACATGATCAGGTGCCTCAGGCTCCGTGTCTGTCTGCACTCTGCTGCAGGACCCTGCTGCGCTGGTTGTCATGCAACTGGGTGAGGTAAAGTTTCTGTATGGGGTCAGGAAGGTGTTACAGTGTGGATGTAGCAGAGCCGTGTGTGTTCGAGGTGGACGGAGCGGAGCTGTGTGTGTACGAGGTGTACGGAGCAGAGCCGTGTGTACAAGATGTATGGAGTGGAGCCACATGTGTACGAGGTGTACGGAGCAGAGCCACATGTGTACGAGGTGTACGGAGCAGAGCCACGTGTGTACGAGGTGTACGGAGCAGAGCCACGTGTGTACGAGGTGTACGGAGCAGAGCCACGTGTGTACGAGGTGTACGGAGCAGAGCCACGTGTGTACGTGGTGTACGGAGCGGAATCGCATGTGTACGAGGTGTGGGAAGCGGAGCCGTGTGCGTACTTGCTGTACGGAGCGGAGCCGCGTGTATATGGGGTATGCAGAGCAGTGTGTGTACGAAGTGGAGCTATATGTGCACTGGATGTACGGAGCGGAGCCAAGTGTGTACGAGGCATACAAAGTGGGCTTTTTCCCACCGAGACAGGAGTACACGGTGGAGCCCCGAGGAGCACTTTAAAACTCGCACGTGACGTTCCACCGGAAGTGATGTGCTGGAAGCTGACCAGAAATGAGGTAATTTCATGAGGCGATTGTGACAGAACCAGGAATGCTTCAGATCCATCACCATGTCCTGCTCCGACAGCGTGGACAGCAGGATCGCCTTGGAATCAGGGATGCCGGCCATGTGTGTGGATCATGATATGTCCTGCACCGGGAGGCTCAAGTGGGCATTACTATGGGAGCCGGGCTGCTATAATATCTTTATAGAATCTTTCTTTATTTCTTTCTTTCTCTCTCTCTGTTTCTTTCTTTCTCTGTTCTTTCTTTCTCTGTTTCTTTCTCAGTCTCTGTTCTGTCTTTCCCTCTTTTTCTTTCTCTCTCTCTGTTCTTTCTTTCTCTTTCTAATCTTTTTTTTCTTTCTCTCTCTCAGTTCTTTCTCTCTCGGTTCTTTCTTTCCCCTTTCTTTCTTTCTCTCTGTTCTTTCTTTCTTTCTTTACTTCTTTCTTTTTTTCTCTCTGTTCTTTCTCTGTCTCTCTCTGTTCTTTCTTTCCCATCTTTCTTTCTCTCTATCACTCTGTTCTTTCTTTCCCATCTTTCTTTCTCTCTATCACTCTGTTCTTTCTTCCCCTCTTTCTTTCTTTCTTTTTCTCTCTGTTCTTTCTTTCTTTCCTCTTTCTTTTTCTTTTTCTTTCTCTCTCTCTATTCTTTCTTTCCCCTCTTTCTTTCTTTCACTCTCCCTCTGTTCTTTTTTCTTTCCCCTCTTTTTCTCTCTGTTCTTTCTTTCTCCTCTTTCTTTCTCTCTCTCTCTGTTTTTTCTTTTTTTTTTCCCCTCTTTCTTTCTCTCTGTTCTTTCTTTCTCCTTTTTCTCTGTCTGTTCTTTCTTTCCCCTCTTTCTTTCTCTCTCTCTCTGTTCTTTTTTTCTGTCCCCGCTTTCTTTCTCTGTATTCTTTCTTTCCCCTCTTCCTTTCTCTCTCTCTGTTCTTTTTTTCTTTCCCTTTTTTCTCTCTCTCTCTCTGTTCTTTTTTCTTTCCCCTCTTTCTTTCCCTCTCTCTGTTCTTTTTTCTGTCCCCGCTTTCTTTATCTGTGTTCTTTTTCTTTCTTTCTCTTACTCTTTATCTCAGTTCTTTCTTTCGCTCTCTGTTCTTTCTTTCCCCTTTTTCTTTCTCTCTCTGTTCTTTCTTCTTTCTCTCTCTGTTCTCTCTGCTGTTTCTCGCTCTCCTTTCTTTCTCTCTCTCTATTTTCTTTTTTCTCTCTCTGTTTTCTTTCTTTTCCTTAGTACCAGTCAGTGTGCCCACAGTACCAGCCACTGTGCCCATAATGCCAGCCACTATGCCCCCAGTACCAGTCAGTGTGATCAGTAGTGCTAAATGGGTGCAGTTGGGCATGGACATGGGTGTGAGGTATGACTAATTATTTACCTATTGTGGTGTAGTAACCACTGTGTCCGCTAGGGGGCACTGTGTGGATGTCCCAGGAGAAAGGATGAATGGCAGAATACTGAATGGCCGTTATGTATCTCAAAGTGGGTGGCTTTGGGATGGAGACTTATGTGTTGATCAGCAGTGATACTGCTGAGGTGTTGTTTTAATGTGTAAGGGAGAAGTGTCCAGGTAACTAGAGAGATGGGCCTGGTTACCTACAAACCCACCCAGGGGGTGTGTTTAAAGCACTGTTGTAAAGAGTGTGTAAAGGCTTGAAGGACCTGTGATGAGGTCAGAGTCATGTGACCCGGTGGGCGTGGCTATGGACCATATAATGTGGCCAGGGTAGGTCACATGGGGGTGAATGCTGGGACCTGGATGGTCCAGTGTGGAAGGTCCCACTGAGATGGGGCTTCCTGCCTGACAGCTCATGTGGACGCTGTGTTTAATGGCTGCAAGTGCCTGAGAGTTCCCTGGAGGGAATGAATGTCTGCAGTATGGAGAAGCAGCCATGAGAGAACCCTGACGGGGTGAGATATAACTGTGAGGCTGAAAAGCCTGCGTATTGGACATTGCTAACAGAGTGAAGGTCTGTCATGGACGCTATGCCGTTTATATATTGCTGGTCATGGTTTATGATGTTTAATAAACCGCATGGACCGTTCTGAGTTTATGGAAAACCTGTTCCGGATCTGATTTTGTGGCTGCCAAGCGAGTGATCCCCTACTTAAATGACAGCGCTACCTCACACTATTCAAATTTACCATGTGGAGCGCCGCGGACCCGAGGCGCAAGGAGGAGAGCAGCGCTGCGGGAGGCAGCGGGAGCGGGTCCTGAGAGTGCGAGCGCCGGTGCAGAGGAGCCAGCCCTGAGTTGAGATCAGCATCAGTGCTGTGCTGTGCTGCCACTGTGGGGGAGGAGAGGAGGAGACAGACTGACTGTCACTCACTGTGCGTGTGGCGCCGGCCGGACAGTGGCTGCAGCCGCAGCTTCAGTGTGTGTCTGTGTCTGTGTGTGTGCCGTGCCCCATAACTAAATGCTGCAGCTCCGGAATGTGCGGACAGTGGATGGATCCTCTTGGTCTGGCCTGCCCTGCCTGCTCCAGGTAAGAGTACCAGAGCTGAGCAGAACTGTGGGACTGGGACCGAGGCAGGCATGATTTTGGGGGGCTCCTGCGGGAGAACTGAAGCATGGCAGGCATGATTTTTTGAGGCTCCGTCCTGGGGGGAGAACTGAAGCATGGCCTGGCTGCTCATGAATGGGGGGCCCCTGGCCTGGGGAGAAGGGAAGCATGGCCTGGCTGCTCATGAATGTGGGGGCCCCTGGCCTGGGAAGAACATGAAGCATGGCCTGGCTGCTCATCAATGGGGGGTCCCCTGGCCTGGGGAAAAGCATGGCCTGGCTGCTCATGAATGTGGGGGCCCTTGGTCTGGTGAAAACTTGAAGCATGGCCTGGCTGCACATCAATGGGGGGGCCTTGGCCTGGGGAGAAGCATGGCCTGGCTGCTCATGAATGGGGGACCCCTGGCCTGGGGAGAAGCTTGGCCTTGGCTGCTCCTGAATGGGGGGCCCTGGGGGAGAGGCTTGGCTGCTCATGAATGGGGCGGCTCATGGGGGGAGAAGAAACATGAATCGGGCAGCTCACATAGGGGGAGAAGCAGCATAAACTGGGGGAGCCACATAGGGCGAGAAGCACTATGCCAAAAGTAGACCGCATATGGGAGAGAGCATTATGAAACAAAGGAAAACAGGGGTGCCTATATATATATATTACCTGGAGGCTGTCTTGGGCTATATGTTATTTAGAGGCTATGCTGGGTATATTACCTATTACCTGGAGGCTGTTTTGGGCTGTATATATTACCTGAAGACTATGCTGGACTGTATCCATTACCTTAAAGCTATGCTGGACTGAATATATTACCTGGAGTGGAGGCTATGCTGGGCTGTATATATCACCTGGAGGCTGTGGTGGGCTGTATATATATTACCTGAAGGCTGTGCTGGGCTGTATATATTAACTGGAGGCTGTGATGGGTTGTATACAGTACAGACCAAAAGTTTGGACACACCTCATTCAAAGAGTTTTCTTTATTTTCATGACTATGAAAATTGTAGATTCACTCTGAAGGCATCAAAACTATGAATTAACACATGTGGAATTATATAATTAGCAAAAAAGTGTGAAACCACTGAAAATATGTCTTATATTCCAGGTTCTTCAAAGTAGCCACCTTTTGCTTTGATTACTGCTTTGCACACTCTTGGCATTCTCTTGATGAGCTCCAAGAGGTAGTCACCGGAAATGGTCTTCCAACAGTCTTGAAGGAGTTCCCAGAGATGCTTAGCACTTGTTGGCCCTTTTGCCTTCACTCTGCGGTCCATCTCGATTGGGTTCAGGTCTGGTGACTGTGGAGGCCAGGTCATCTGGTGTAGCACCCCATCACTCGCCTTCTTGGTCAAATAGCCTTTACACAGCCTGAAGGTGTGTTTGGGGTCATTGTCTTGTTGAAAAATAAATGATGGTCCAACTAAGCGCAAACCGGATGGAGTAGCATGCCGCTGCAAGATGTTGTGGTAGTCATGCTGGTTCAGTATGCCTTCAATTTTGAATAAATCCCCAACAGTGTCACCAGCAAAGCACCCCCACGACATCACACCTCCTCCTCCATGCTAGACGGTGGGAACCAGGCATGTAGAGTCCATCCATTCACCTTTTCTGTGTCGCACAAAGACACGGTGGTTGGAACTAAAGATCTCAAATTTGGACTCATCAGACTAAAGCACAGATTTCCACTGGTCTAATGTCCATTCCTTGTGTTCTTTAGCCCAAACAAGTCTCTTCTGCTTGTTGCCTGTCCTTAGCAGTGGTTTCCTAGCAGCTATTTTACCATGAAGGCCTGCTGCACAAAGTCTCCTCTTAACAGTTGTTGTAGAGATGTGTCTGCTGCTAGAACTCTGTGTGGCATTGACCTGGTCTCTAATCTGAGCTGCTGTTATCCTGCGATTTCTGAGGCTGGTGAACTCGGATGAACTTATTCTCCGCAGCTGAGGTGACTCTTGGTCTTCCTTTCCTGAGGCGGTCCTCATGTGAGCCAGTTTCTTTGTAGCGCTTGATGGTTTTTGCCACTGCACTTGGGGACACTTTCAAAGTTTTCCCAATTTTTCAGACTGACTTACCATCATTTCTTCAAGTAATGATGGCCACTCATTTTTCTTTACTTAGCTGCTTTTTGCTTGCCATTATACAAATTCTAACAGTCTATTCAGTAGGACTATCAGCTGTGTATCCACCAGAATTCTGCACAACACAACTGATGGTCCCAACCCCTTTTATAAGGCAAGAAATCCCACTTATTAAACCTGACAGGGCACACCTGAAAAGTGAAAACCATTTCTGGTGACTACCTCTTGAAGCTCATCAAGAGAATGCCAAGATTGTGCAAAGCAGTAATCAAAGCAAAAGATGGCTTCTTTGAAGAACAGAGAATATAAGACATATTTTCAGTCATTTCACACTTTTTTGTTAATTCTATAATTCCACATGTGTTAATTCATAGTTTTGATGCCTTCAGAGTGAATCTACAATTTTCATAGTCATAAAATAAAGAAAACTATTTGAATGAGAAGGTGTGTCCAAACTTTTGGTCTGTACTGTATATTACCTGGAGTCTGTGCTGGGCTGTATATATTACCTGAAAGCTGTTGCTGGACTGTATATATTAACTGAAGGCTATGCTGGGCTGTATACCATATTTTATTTGGAGGCTGTGCTGGGCTGTATATATTAACAACTAGAGGCAATGCTGGGCTAGTGGGCTATATATGTTATTTGGAGGCTGTGCTGGCCTGCATATATAATTTGAAGGTTGCAACTGGCAAATAATAAATACAGCCCAGCAGCACCCTACAGATATTATATCCAGCCCTGCATAGCCTCAATATTAGATAACAACAAATAACAAATAACTTTGTTGCCCTATGAAGGGCGGGGGGGGTGAAAAATTTCTTGCCCACTACAGTCTGTGTCCACCCCTGAGCCTCCTCATAGAATATTATGCAGCCCCCCTCATAGGGTGTTAATGCAGCACCCCACAAAATATAATGCAAACCCCTCATAAGGTATAAGGCAGCCCCCCATAGAATATAATGTAGCATCCTCGTAGGGTATAATGCAGCCCCCTCATATAGTATAATGCAGCCTCTCCACAGAATATAATGTAGCCCCTCAGGGTATAATGCATCCCACTCATAAGGTATAACGCAGTCCACCATAGAATATACTGCAGCCCTCTCATAGGGCATAATGCAGCCCCCCTCTTATAGTATGATGTAACCCCCCAGAATATAATGTAGCCTCCTGAGAGAATAATGCAGCCCACACAGAATATAATGCAGCCCCCCCAGAATATAATGTAGCCCCCTCTTAAAGTATAACACAGCCTCCTCATAGGGTATAATGCAGCCCCCCTCATAGGGTATAATACAGCTCCCCTCATGCAGTATAATGCAGTCCCCCTCATAGGGTACAATGCAGCTCCCCTCCACCTCAATCATTGTTATTCCCCTCCACCCCATCATTGTCCTCATCACCACCTCCATCACTGCCTTCTCAACCACCACCCCTATCATTGCCCTTTCCACCACCTCCATCATTGCCTCCTCCCCTCCACCATTGTCCTTTCCACCACTACCATCATTGTCCTTTCCACCACAACCATCATTTCTTTTTCCCCCTCCATCCCCATCATTGCCCATTCCAACACCTCCATCATTGCCTCCCCCCACCACCACCATCATTGTCCTTTCCACCACAACCATCACTGCCTTCTCCCCCACCACCCCATCATTGCCCATTCCACCATCTCCATTATAGCCTCTTCCCCCACCACCCCATCATCCTTTCCACCACCACCCCCATTGCCTTCTCCCCCACCACTCCCTTCACTGCTCTTTCCATCACCCTCATTATTGCCAATCTCCAATACACACACAGCACCACACACACATAGCGCACCACACGACTTTCTCACACACACAAACACACACACACACAAAGCACTGCACCACATACACACAGGCAGACAGACATACACAGCACCACTCACCTCTCCGCACGTTCCCAGCAGCCTTCTCTCTGAAACAGCAGCGCTGAATGATGACGTCATCCAGCTGCGCTGTGTCAGACAGGAAGCAACGGGCAGGAAGCAGGACGGCATTGGATCCGTGCAGCTCCTCTCCGCTGCCAAGCTGCAGGGATCGCTCCCTGCCCGCCAATTGCCCTCAGGGTTAGCCGCCCTTCAGGGGCCCATCCCCAGGGCCCCCGATGCATCCGCACCAGCTTTACATGTGGGCAGTGTTAGCCTCAGCCTGCGGCTAACACTGCCCACCAGGGGCGTAACTACTGAGGTCGTAGGGGTCACAGCTGTGAAAGGGCCAGAGTGTTTAGGGGCCCACTGAGTCCATCAAAGAAGCAGCTGGCTCCTGTCTGTGAGCTGCGTTCGCGTCATTTCCGGTCCTGAGCATTGTGGGGGAGTATTGGGTGTACTCACCAGCTTCAGAACATGCAGTACGCATGCTCTGGAGCCAACCAGTACACCCAATACACCCCCACAATGTACAGGACCGGAAATGACACGCTGCAGCGTCATTTCAGGAAGAACTCTGTGTCTGCACATCCTTCCCATAGCTCCTGAGTCCCAACCGTCCCGGATTTCGCTGGACAGTCCCGATTTGGTCCCTGTTGTGAGTTCATTTTCCCCTTCACCATTGAGGTCTGATGAACTCCCTTTTCTGGTGAAGGCAGGTAGTGAGGCTGATTACAAAGCACCTGAGCAGAATGATGATGACTGGGTGACTGGGATTGCTGACTGGATATAAGGCAGCCGACGCCCTTCTGCCTTGCGGGTGATTACTCTGAGGGATTCTTGGAGACCAGTCCGATTCCTGCTCCTCAAAAGCTAAGTTTTCTGCTCTACTTTGTGCATTTGTGTTTTGGTTTTGTTTTGCCTTGTTTTTCTGGATTTCTGCCTTTCCCTGCTGGGTGAGCTGAATTCCTTTTTGCTCTGTCTTCAGATAATACCTGAGTACTGATATAGTCTTTTTGAAGCCTAGCGTCTTCAGGGCTTTTTTCCCTATCAGTCTGCTCGTGTTTTTGAGAGGGTTTTGGCGGATTGCAGACAGCAGCTTTTCTATTCTGTCCTATTTAGTTAGCTTGGGCCCCATCATTTGCTCAGCCTATCTTTCTATCTGTGTGAGTGTTTTTTCATCTTGCTTCACCGTCATTATATTTAGGGGGCTGCCTATTGCTTTGGGGTCTGCTCTGGGGCAGTTTAGATTTCCCTTTCTGTCTTTAGGCTATGTAGTTCTCCGGCTGTGATAAAGGGGTCTAGGGCACCATAGGAACCCCCCACGGCTACTGCTAGTTGTTGTTAGGTTCAGGGGTCTGCAATCCGATAGCTGCCAACTTCTCTGGTTTTCTGGACTTAGCTAGTATTTCTGTTTTTGCCTCCTACGGTGACTCATTCATAACAGGTCCCCACCCGCTGTCCCGTGCGGGATTTTACTTTCCCGCACTGCAGGGAGATAAGCCGCACGCCCCCCCATGCACCAACCCCATCCTCGCCCTCCCAAAGACCCACGCAGCCCCTCACAGCCAGTAATCATCACTAGGCTGTCCTCTTCTGTGCAAACAGAACCTGTGATGAGGTCACAGGAGGGGGAGTCAGGGGTCACATGATCAGGAGCCTCGGTGTATGCAGGACTCTGCTGTGCTGGTTGTCATGGTGCTGATCTGGATGAGGGTAATATTGTGTGTGGGGTCAGGAGGGGTTTACAGGGTGGATGTAGCAGAGCCGTGTGTGTACGAGGTGTACGGAGCGGAGCCGCGTGTGTAGGAAGTGTACGGAGCAGAGCCGCATGTGTACTTAGTGTATGGAGCGAAGCCGCGCATGTACGAAATGTACGGAGCGGAGCTGCACGTGTACGAAGTGTATGGAATGGAGCCGCATGAGTACGAGGTGTACGGAGCGGAGCCGTTTGTGTAGGAGGTGTACGGAGAGGAGCTGCATGTGTTTGAGGTGTATGGAGTGCAGCTGTGTGTACTGAGCGGAGTCGTGTGTATGAGCTGGACGGGGAGGAGCCATGTGTGTACAAGGTGTACGGAGCGAAGCCACATGTGTATGAGGTGGTCGGAGCGGAGATGCGCGTGTATTATGGCATGGGGGGCCTCATTTGAAAGTTCGCACCGGGGCCAATAACTTTGTAGTTACGCACTGCTGCCCTAAGCAGCTGCTAGCCAGTATGCCAGCAGGTGTCAGTGCCTGGGCCCACCGAAGAATCCTCCGGTTCTCAGGTGGGCCAGTCCGACCCTGGCCAGTAGGAACAATTAGCTAATCCAAATCATTGTGATAAAACTGTGTTTCAGTGGCAAATCAAAAGGCCAGATTTCCAATTAAAAATCGTTAGACCTAATATTGTGGTGAAGGCAGGAAGCTCAATTAGCTAATCCAAATCGTTTGTGATAAAAACTGTTTTTCAATGACAAATCAGAAGGCCAGATTTCTACTTAAAAATTGTTAAACCTAATAAAGTATTGTGGTGCAGGCAGTAGGAACAATTAGCTAATCCAAATCATTTGTGATAAAGCTGTGTTTCAGTGACAAATAAGGCCAGATTTCCACTTAAAAAATCATTAGGCCTAATATTGGGGTGCAGCCAGGAAGCACAATTACCTAACCCAAATTGTTTGTGATAAACCTGCTTTTCAGTGTTGTACAAATAAGGCCAGATTTCCACTTAAAAATCATTAGGCCTAATATTTTGGTGCAGCCAGGAAGCTCAGTTAGTTAATCCAAATCGTTTGTGATAAACCTGTGTTTCAGTGACAAATCAGAAGGCCAGATTTCCACTTAAAAATCATGAGGCCTAATATTAGGGTTCAGCCAGGAGGATCAATTAGGTAATCCAAATTGTTGCGATAAAACTGTATTTGACAAAATCAGAATTCCAGATTTCCACTTAAAAATTATTAGGCCTGGGGCGTGGCCTAGGACCCTGGCTATGTAGGCAGCAGGAGTCCAGAGCTCCCGGTCTGATATCTTAAAAGCGACCCATAAAGCGACTGGAGGTCCACTGAAAGTATTTTATTCGGTTCAGAAGAGATCCCTGACCACCCTGGACCACTTTGATCCTACTATCAAGCTCAATTGTCCAGGGAAAAGTGAAGTTTCAATTTTCCAGAAGTCAATGAAGCACAACCACGTTCTTGACTTTCAATCCCAGCAGGCCTGCAGTGTGACAGAGCGGGGCTGAGGGGCGGAGTGATACTGCTCTCCACCGTGAGCTCCATTGAAGAGAGGATCTGAAGACAAGCGCGGGCTCTCCTCTCAGAGAAGACCACTGGGACTGGCTTCCCTAAACTTAAGGTACCCATTGCCACCCGTTATTCCGGCACACACGGTTTTCAGCGCTCTAGACCGGTGTGCAGGTGACGCTCCAATTAGATCTACATCCGCAGCACGGGAAAATTGTCCCTGCAGCGATACCAGGACAAGCAGCACGGGTCCTGCTCTGAAGTGGCTACGGCTCCTGGTGCATTACTGCTACTCCTCTCTACCTTTTGGGAGTACCCTGTTGAATCCTATATACTACACCGGGTTGAACTTCTTTATTGCAGATTGTACCAGTGGTGCGCTTGTATCACCTGGAAACATTTCAAAGGCGGGAAAACTCATCTCTCATGAACAAGCTTTGTTACTAAGTCACAGAGGACCCTGCACATTGCTTAGTTAGGATCCCTTACACAAAGTCCTTCTTTCTATGCAGGAATAACTCTTCCTAAGGATACCTTGTCGGTGCAATATCTGGCTTTTAAAGGGACATTCACCAGCTTTTTTCTCCCTAACTAACCTTGTAGCAGTTCCTATAAAATTACAGGATCTGATTTGTTGGACTTTACAGTCATTTAAGTTACATGTATATTTGTGTTATTTTGTAATACTATCTTGCTACAATATGCTTGTGGGGGATATTCTAAGAGTCTATTGTTAGCAGACTTTAATATCTCGATTTGTCAATTCAATACTTTTTTTTTTTTTAAATCTCAAACATACCTGATATAATTCTCGTATATTCCTGAAATCTAGTAATACCTACTCTACATCTCATTGAGCTTATTCCTAAAAATTGAATTCTAGTACTTCACTTAATTCTCGTATAAACCCTGACATAGGGGCGCTTGAACAAAATGGATGCTGCTACACTGAGAAAAAAAACTAAGGTTCAAAAAAATTCTATGTCACACATGTGGGCAATCTCAAAGTCATATGAAGACTTTCCTAGCCTGTTAAGCCTGGGCAAGTCGAGATCCCCATTGAAGGGAGATGAGTCGAGGTCTTCCTTTCTAAAACAATTGCAGATCCCAACCTATAGTAAATCTACTAAGGGAGGATAATGGCTCTGGTTTAAAAAATTTAGTGTAAAAATCTCAAACTAACATGCCCTCCTCTAAAGGTAACTCTAAAGGGGCAACCAGCCCTCCAGACCTGATTAATTCTGCTTTAAAGGGGATGGACACCACTATTTCGGCTAAACGAAAAGTTCATAATGATCAAGAGAGCATACCCCATTCTTGTGCTGCAGAATCTGAAATTTTCTCGGATGATTATTCCCCTAACAATAGTCCGGAGAGACAGAGGGTTAAAAGAACACACCAAACTGTCACAACAATAATGGCAGTGGCAATCCCTTTACTTGATTTGGACCAATATCTTGGTTCCAGTAAACAAGTTACAGAAGGTTTTCTAGCAGGGGTTTTCAAATCCTTTAGTGACGCTATGAAAATAGGGTTCGAAACACAAACCAGGACCCTTCAGGACACATGTAACAGTTTTAACCAAAAACTTGAAAAATCTAACAAAAGATTGACTACAGTAGAGGAGGACACTAGATTCCTCTCCAAACAGAATTCGGTCCTTCAGGAAGAGGTCTTATTTCTTAAAAATAAACTAACCGATCTCGAGGATCGAAATAGACAAAATAATTTGAAGTTAAGGGGTATTCCAGAATCTATTTCACCAGATAGTCTTTCAGGGTACACAAAACACCTCTTCAAGAAATTGGTTCCCAACTTAACAGACTTTGAGTTAAATATTGACCGTATCCACCATCTCCCTCGCCCACGGGGGATTTCTCAAGACAAGTCTAGGGACACCATTCTCAGAGTCCATTTTTTCGGCACCAAGGAGAAAATATTGAGCGCTATTAGAGATAGGGGTTCCTTTCCAGACCCTTATGGAAAAATAAAGGTTTTCTCTGACATTTCTAAAACCACGATGGACGCTCGTAGGTCTTTTAAAGATACTGCCACAAAACTCATGGAACTCAAAGTCCCCTACAGGTGGGGCTTTCCCACTAAACTGATTATTTGGTGTCACGATAAAAATCACATTATCAACACCCCTCAGGAGGGTCAGCGGTTCCTGGCATTTCTCCGGGAGGAACTGTGACGAGCATCAGCTTACGCTGAGTCATTTTTCTTCTTAGAGTGGACCCTCTGGACCGTGGCACCCACCCACCTAGGGCGAGCTGACCTAGTGAGAACCCACCCCCTATACAGGGAGTGTCAGGGGCAAGACCAAGGGGGTGAGCCACCACAGCAGCTGGACCAGACGGCCGGCTCAGGGAGACACTATTGAGTGTCTGGCAACAGGACGGACAGGATACGAAACATAAAGCGAAGTCACAGGGTTTCTTCAGCAAACGTGGTTACACACTTTATTCAGGTGCAAGGCATAAACAGGGAATCAGGTGCAGGGCACAAACGGTGAAACACGGCAAGGTGCTTGCAAGGGCACGCCAAATGTTCCAGACATAACACGTGCAGAAAACATACCAGGGTCCAGGGCAGGGTACGTGTTAGGGGTCACACCAGAGTTCCTAGGAAGGATGCGTACTAGGACACGCTAGAGTCCAAAACAAGGTGCATGCTAGGAGACACACCAGAGTCCAAGGCAGAGTGCGTGCATGGAGAGACGCCAAGGTCCAAGGCAGGGTGCGATGGCATCAGACTCCGGACTACAGGCAACGACCGACAGGATCCAGGCATCAGGCAGCGGACATCAGCTCCGGACATCAGGCCGCAGTCATCTGGTTCCGGACCTCTGGCAGCGGTCGGCAGGCTTCGGGAACCCGGCAGGCAAACCAGGATACGAGGCAGGGTGCGTGCTAGGAGACACGCCATGGTCAGATTCAAAGACGGAGGCCTGTACGTGCAGAGGACACGTCAGGGACAGGTACAACATAAAAACAAGGTGCGTGAATAGAGACACGCCAAGGTCAGAGTTCAAGGCAGAGTCCTGCGCATGCAGAGAGGCATGCCAGGGTCAGGTTCAAGGCAGAGTCCTGCACGTGCAGAGAGACACGCCAGGGTCAAGGTTCGAGGCAGAGTCCTGCGCGTGCAGAGAGACACGCCATGGTCAGGTTCAAGGCAGAGTCCTGCGCATGCAGAGAGGCATGCCAGGGTCAGGTTCAAGGCAGAGTCCTGCACGTGCAGAGGGCACGCCAGGGTCAGGGTTCGAGGCAGAGTCCTGTGCGTGCAGAGGGCACGCCAGGATCAGGGTGCTAGAACAGGGTTAAGGCCAGTGCGTGCAAGAGGGCACGACAGGGTACATGGCAAGACCTGTGCGTACTTGTACAGAAGCACGGGGAGGTATGCCAAGGAGCAGGCGAGGGCCTGCGCGTGCTTTAGAGAGCACGTAGAGTGCAGTGCAGAAACAGCGTTAGGTGCAAGGGAGCACAGAGAGCACGCCTGGGGCACTGGCTAGCTGATCGGGCTGCGGCATTGACAGATGGGCAAGACTCCAGCGAACCCGGCTGAGGCATGGCAGGCGGCACAGCTGTCACTGACCGACGAGCACGGCTGAGGCACAAGCAGGCGGGCACGGCTAGTGAGGGCACGGCTGAGGCACAAACAGGAGGCTAGGCAGGCCAGGCGCATGCAAAGGGCATGCGAAGCAACAAGGCAAGGCAAGACGAGAAACAAGACAGAGCTTAGACAGAGTACGGAACCAGGAATGGAAGCATAGGCAGAAACACAGAATCAGGTCAGAGCAAGAACAGAGCTAGCAGCGGAGCGTAGGCCGAAGCCCAGAGCAAGGCCAAGGCAGAGCCTTGGGACTAGCCTAGAAACATGCAAGAGAGCACAATAGGACAGAGTCTAGCAGCGGAGCGTAGGCTGAAGCCCAGAGCCAGGCCAAGGCAGGGCCTTGGGACTAGACATGGAAAAGAGCACAAAAGGCAAGAGAGGAGGAATAGTGCGTGTGCCAGGGATCACTACAGAGCACCATAGGAGAGAGTGAGGCAGAGCAAGCAAAGACAGAGACCATAGGGAGGAACAAGGCAGAGCAAGGCAAGGTACGGAACAAGGAACGGGAGCTTGACAGGAGCACAGAATGGAATCAGAGCAAGGAAGGACTACAAGGCAAAGCAGAGCAGAGACAAAACATGACACGAAGGACAAACACTAGACAAGGCACGGGACAAGAGACGGAGTACAAGCACGGAGCGTGTGTAGAGACGCACAACAGGGCAGAGTGCAGGGGCACAGAATAGAGGGAGCGACCTAGCAGACCAAGCAGCCATGAAGGGAAGCAACACAATACTCAGGCCCTGAGCATAGGGAGGGGCGGTCTGATATAGGGCATTAGCACCTCCACTTCCGGGTCAGGACCAGGGGAGAACTTCCAGTTCAGTTCCTCCAGGATCACAGAGAGCAGTCACATGACCAGGGATTCCAGACATGCAGAGATGATTGCAGAACCAGACAGTGCTGGAACCTAGGAAAGGTGACATGATCAGGGGTTCCAGACATGCAGAGATGATTGCAGAACCAGACAGTGCTGGAACCTAGGAAGGACACATGATCAGGGGTTCTTGGAACACAGAGATGATCACAGAAGGCAGAGCAGAAACGCAGGCATCTTGCAGCCCAACAGTTATGAGATGCGCGTGCACACCGCTCCAGGGGTCATGAGGCAAAACAGACATGACGGACATGACAGACATGGCGAGCATGACAGGAACCAGCTTTCAGGGATAAAGATTAGGAATTGAGATGTCTTTTGTTCTTTAATAACTATCTTTGGTCCTATATGCTTTTTTTAGTTGGTACAATATACCTCTAAACACATGATGTCCTTCCGGGATCTCGGCCACATATTTCTAATTTTGCCCCCAAATTAAGGTGAGATTTCAGCTGTATTGAAGTCCGCCAGGAGAACTCTTGCTACCTTATATTTTTTTTTCTTTTTAGGATAGCTCTCCTTTTCCTCTTAGGTCTGACTTTTTAGGCAAGTTTGCCTATCTGTTTCCTGTTTTTTTTTGTTTTTTTTTAGTTGTTAACCTGCTGTTTCCCATTTAGGAGTGTTATGCGGATTTTATCTTACAATGTCAGGGGTCTCAATAGCCCCCATAAGAGATTTGCAATATGGAAGGAGATCAATTACATTCACGCTGATATTGTTTGTTTACAGGAGGTTAAGATGGCAGTTGACCACCAACCATATTTCCAGCACAAAAAATACCCTCATCACTTCAAATCCTTAGGTCCTTCTAAGAAAGCTGGAGTCATTACTTTGGTAAGGCTGCTTTCACACATCTGGTGGTTTTGTTCCGGCCTGCAGCGGTGACACCGGATGCAGATGCGGCGCCTGATCCGGCTTGGAAAGCATTTAAAGGAGCCACACCGGGGACGAGAGAGGCAGCGGTATGCGGGGGGGAGAGAAAGAGATACGCGCGCGCGCCGGGCACTTGTGGGTTAAACCTCACAGTGTCTGCGCATGCGCTGTAGAAAAAGCCGTTCCGGCACTGCAAAAAAAGTTGCAGGCAACGTTTTTTGCTGACGCCGGACGGCGCAGGTTTGCCGTTTCCGGCTTAAAACGGAGGCACCGCATGTCCTTCCGACACGATGCGGCGATCATTAAATTCTATGTGCCAAAACCGGATCCAATTCCGGATCCGGTTTTCACACTTTTCGCTGCATCGTGCAGGATTCAAAAAGCCGGATGTGTGAAAGCAGCCTAAGTGGAGATGTTCCATTCAAATTGCTCAATGAGGTTACTGATTCCTTGGGGAGATATCACATCCTTGTTTGTCTCCTCAATAATAGGCTCTGCACGGTAGTGAACACCTATGTTCCCAATAAAAGACAAATTTCTTTCTTAAATAAACTTCAATAGAAAATTAACAAAATTGAAATCCGGGGACCTTGTCCTGGTTGGAGACTTTAACATAATACCCGACAGCAGCTTGGATTCTACCTCATCGGTCAGGTACAAGGCACCAGTACTAAAAAATTGGCTTAATCAAAATGAATACTATGACATATTTCGCTGCCTTAAAGCGTCTTCAAGGGAATACGCCCACTATTCGGATGTCCATATGACATCCTCACGAATTGATTTGATTCTTACAAATATTTTTACATTAACTAAGTTTCAAAGAAATAAAATCTTGAATAAGTCATTATCTGATCATTCCCCGGTCTTAGCACAATTCACAGTAGGCCCATCCCCAGAGAATACCCATCTCTGGAAAAACAACCCATCACTTTTTAAAATACCTGAGTTTAGACAAGAGATTGAAAATCATATTGACAACTTCTTCAATGAAAACCAATCAGAGGAAATTGATATTTTTACACTATGGAACGCCCACAAGGCTGTATTACGGGGAAATCTCATCCAGATTTCCTCGAGTTATAAAAAGAAAAACAGAAAAAATTGCCACATTACAAAAACAGATCAATGAGAGAAAGGAACAACAAAACAATCTGACACTTCCTTCCCCTGCCCTTCAAGGGGAAATCTTAAAACTTAGACAAACCCTAAGACTCGAAATTAGCCAAGAATACGAGACAGTAATCAAGGCCTCAAAATTTAAGACTTACACATCATTGAACAGACCCACCAGATACATGATGGCGAAACTGAAACAGGAAAGAATTAACAGAAAGATAAACAAAATAGTCTCCCTCTCGGGCGAACCCAAAACACACCCTAAAGATATTACCAACTCATTCGCAGAATTTTACCAGCGTTTGTATAATTTTAAAGACGACCCTGGGGCCCCTTTTGTAAACCACGAATCTATTAATAATTTTCTGGCGGACATCAACCTTAATTGGTCTTACCTGGAAGCAGCTTTAACTAAATTTGGTTTTAGCCAATGATTCTTGTCATCGGTCTTTGCGTTATATTCTGCCCCCACCGCCAGAATTTATGCTAATAATTGCCTCTCCAACCCGTTGACCATTTCGAACGGAACAAGACAGGGGTCCTCTTTGTCACCCTTGCTCTTTATATTAGCGATAGAGCCACTGGCTGAAAAGGTCAGATCCAATAAGAATATTGCAGGATTTGATTTCCCCTCCCGTCGTTTTAAAATTGGACTATTTGCCGACGACCTCTTTTTGACCCTACTGGACCCCTTAAATTCTATCAGAGCACTTGCTGCAGACTTGGTAATGTTTTCAAGGGCCTCTTTTTCAAGATTAACTCTCACAAGTCAACATTCTTGACCCTCAACATGACTAAAACGGAAATCGAGCAGCTAAAGAGAAGTACTGAGTTTGCCTGGGAAGATAAAGGGTTATTTTATTTTGGAAACACTTTAGCTAGTTCTATCCAAGCATCTGTCAAAGCAAATCTAAGTGGGATCCTTGCAACTGTCTCTCAGGATATTTCCTTTTTCAGGCAAAATCGTAACATAGTAACATAGTTAGTAAGGCCGAAAAAAGACATTAGTCCATCCAGTTCAGCCTATAAAATTCTGTCAGAATAAATCCCCTGATCTATGTCCTTCTAAAGAACCTAACAATAACTGTAAGATACAATACTGTTACGCTCCAGGAAGACATCCAGGCCTCTCTTGAACCCTTCGACTGAGTTCGCCATCACCACCTCCTCAGGCAGGGAATTCCAGATTCTCACTGCCCTAACAGTAAAGAATCCTCTTCTATGTTGGTGGAAAAACCTTTTCTCCTCCAGTCGCAGAGAATGCCCCCTTGTCACCTTCCTTGGTATAAACAGATCCTCGGAGAGATATTTGTATTGTCCCCTTATATACTTATACATGGTTATTAGATCGCACCTCAGTCGTCTTTTTTCTAGACTAAATAACCCTAATTTTGCGAATCTCTCTGGGTATTGTAGTTCCCCCATCCCCTTTATTAATTTTGTTGCCCACCTTTGTACCCGCTCTAGTTCCATTATATCCTTCCTGAGCACCGGTGCCCAAAACTGTACACAGTACTCCATGTGCGGTCTAACCAGAGATTTGTACAGAGGCAGTATAATGCTCTCATCATGTGTATCCAGACCTCTTTTAATGCACCCCATGATCCTGTTTGCCTTGGCAGCCGCTGCCTGGCACTGGCTGCTACAGGTAAGTTTATCATTAACTAATTGAACTCTCTATGTTTGGTAGGGTGATGGTTGTGAAATCCATCATTCTGCCCAAAATACTATATTTTTTCGGACGCTCCCGACCAGTCTCCCATTTCAATCCATACATAATTTGCAAAACCTGATAAAATCATTCGTGTGGAATGATGACAGGAGGCCTAGAGTGTCGGCAGAAATTCTATATCAACATAAGAGCAGAGGAGGTACGAGCATGCCGAACCTGCATGCATACTACTCGGCCTTATTAATTACGCAGAGCTGGTATTGGTGTGGGGAAGGTGACTTGACAGACAGACTTGACTGGAAGTAGGAAGGAACGGTTGATGCACTATGGACGGAGATTGACAAGGACAGCAGGGTGATAGCAGGGAAAGACAGACAGGAGAATGCAGTACATAGAAATGACCACAAGATGGCAGGGGGGAGTAGTTCAGGACTCAACAACAGCTTATGGCTTGAGAAACACTTAGTCATGGGGGGCGGGGAGATAGGAACCCAGGAGGGGAATTCCCAGTGAGAGAGGGGATAAATAGGACTGGTTGGGGTTCCAGGTTAGGTTAGTCCCGGAAGGAGCTCGGCAGAAGACGGTGGACAGCGAAGAGCTCGACTATGGGACTGACAGGAAAAAGACAGTCAGGGGGGTGGCCCTGACCCGATGGCCCCGGGGGTACCGATTGGACGACGACCTCGGGCAGGTGAAGCGCTGGCGGTAGATTGGTCTAGGACAGCCCCAGTGAAAGATCAGCGAGGGACGTTACTTCGACTGAAGGAAAGGTGCAGGTACCCGGGCCTGGAGACGGAGAACTGTAAAGTACTGCGGTGTGTGGTTGTGGTCATCAGGAGGACGACTAATAAAATCCGGAACTGTTGCAACTGAACTCTGCCTCTGTCTTGTCCTTGCTTCGCCTGGTGCCTGTGTCATCCGGACATGGTAAGCAGTGGACCACCCCCCAATCCCGGCTCCTACCACATTGGCTCAACAATAAACAAAAATTTCCAGCTTGGTTTTACCTGGAGAGAGACATAAGTAAATTTGGCTCTCTAAAAGAGTTGCTTTTCTACTTCTTGTTTCAAGAGCCTCAAAAGGCATCTTCTCATCCTATTTTCAGTCCCATCATTTCTGCGTGGAGATCACTGATCAAACCATATAAAAAAATTAACAAAGTTGAACAGGCCTTGAGGTTTCCGCTTTGTGTAGTGGCTTTAATATTTGACTTCCATCTCTCATAAATCTGGAGTAATTTAGGTATTAAAAAAATAAAAAACATACACAATGGGTCTCATTTTCTCACATTCAGCGAAATAAAAGCCAAATATAATGTCCCTTCCTCTGAATTTATCCCTTACTTAGTGCTGAAAGTAAGGTACAAAAAATCCTATTAGGCAAAGCATTTAATTATGAAATTGTGTCTTCACTGCTGTGCAGACTAAATAATAAAAATACCTGGAGCTTAAGGAATATATACTCCTCTTTCAACAGAGAGGAACACTCTCTTGCAAGAACATATATTTAAGGAGATGGGAGACCGACCTTGGGACTGTTGTTCCGATTGAGCAATGGGACATCGCCATAAAAAATACATATAAATCAACCATATCAATGACTCTTCACGAGTCTTATTTCAAACTACTTACCAGGTGATATCTCACGCCTATCAGACTCACCCACATTAACCAGGCCCACTCCCCCATTGTTGGAGAGGATGCGGACAACAGGGGAATCTTTAACACATCTTTTGGTGTTGCCCGAAACTAAAACATCTGTGACTCCAGGTTTCTCATCATGAGAAACTGGGTCTGAGCAGAAAAAGTAAATTAATGTGCATGCAAAATGTAATTGCATATGAACACATGACCTTTACACAGAGAAAAGCAAAACACAAAACAAATATCCTGGAATAAAAAAAGTAAAAAAATATATTGCAAAAATTGCATGAAGGTAGTAATAATAGTAATAATAAGGGTATTTAGGTAACATAATTTTGATCAAAATAATGTAGAAGCCATCCCGCCACGTCACGGCAACCCTTGTGGGACAGTCCTAACTCTTGTATTTAAAACCTTTCTACTTGTCAAGTGACGTAAATGTGAACAAGGACAGAGGGACTGAACCACCAGTAATAGTATAGGCCAGACAGGATGGATTTTCCAACTCAGAAAGAGTTAGGACTGTCCTAACTCTAAAGATTAAAGATACCCCTGTTGTCCGCATCCTCTCCAACAATGGGGGAGTGGGCCTGGTTAATGTGGGTGAGTCTGATAGGCGTGAGATATCACCTGGTAAGTAGTTTGAAATAAGACTCGTGAAGAGTCATTGACATTGATATTACTACCTTCATGCAATTTTTGCAATATATTTTTTTACTTTTTTTATTCCAGGATATTTGTTTTGTGTTTTGCTTTTGGTTTTCTCTGTGTAAAGGTCATGTGTTCATATGCATTTACATTTTGCATGCACATTAATTTACTTTTTCTGCTCAGACCCAGTTTCTCATTTGTTTCATTGTGCATTCTGTGCATATAAGGGTGTGACCGCCCTGTTTCTGAGTTGGAAAATCCATCCTGTCTGGCCTATACTATTACTGGTGGTTCAGTCCCTCTGTCCTTGTTCACATTTACGTCACTTGACAAGTGGAAAGGTTTTAAATACAAGAGTTAGGACTGTCCCACAAGGGTTGCCGTGACGTGGCGGGATGGCTTCAACATTATTTTGATCAAAATTATGTTAACTAAATACCCTTATTATTACTATTATTACTACCTTCATGCAATTTTTGCAATATATTTTTTTACTTTTTTTATTCCAGGATATTTGTTTTGTGTTTTGCTTTTGGTTTTCTCTGTGTAAAGGTCATGTGTTCATATGCAATTACATTTTGCATGCACATTAATTTACTTTTTCTGCTCAGACCCAGTTTCTCATTTGTTTCATTGTGCATTCTGTGCATATAAGGGTGTGACCGCCCTGTTTCTGAGTTGGAAAATCCATCCTGTCTGGCCTATACTATTACTGGTGGTTCAGTCCCTCTGTACTTGTTCACATTTACGTCACTTGACAAGTGGAAAGGTTTTAAATACAAGAGTTAGGACTGTCCCACAAGGGTTGCCGTGACGTGGCGGGATGGCTTCTACATTATTTTGATCAAAATTATGTTAACTAAATACCCTTATTATTACTATTATTACTACCTTCATGCAATTTTTGCAATATATTTTTTTACTTTTTTTATTCCAGGATATTTGTTTTGTGTTTTGCTTTAGGTTTCTCATCATATTGACTCCTTTACAGACAATTTTACCCTGACTCCTCAAAAAGTATTGCTTTCTTTGGACTTGGATCAGTTGCAGGTAGTGAGACAGGTAGTTATTCATATCCTTTTGGTAGTTAAAAATAACTTGGCTTACTTTTGGAAGAAATCTGACCCTCCTAAATGTTCAGATATCCTAGACAAAAATCTACCAACATAATGCTTTAGAATGGAGGTTTTCAGTTAGTAACAATATTATTCTCGCCTATACTAATAAGTGGAATGTCTGGAACAGTAAATTTAGACGAGTTTAAATTTCTCTCATGCACCTCCTTAAGTGATTGGACTAGACCGCCTTCTTGTATCTCCTCCTTAAAGGTTCAGCATTGTTGTGCCTCTTATTGACATTAGTATTTTGTATACTAATTAATGTATGCTTTGTTACAAGGGTTCTCTATTTTTTATGACCCTTACCCTTCCTATGTACATTTACCCTTTTCCCCTCCCTTTTTCTTGTTCCCCCTCCCTATCCACCTCCCAGTTTTATAAAAACTTTAATAAAAATATTTAAATAAAAAAAATCATTAGGCTTAATATTAGGGTTCAGCCAGGAGGAAAAATTAGCAAATCCAAATCGTTGTGATAAAACAGTGTTTCACTGACAAATCAGAAGGCCAGATTTCCAATTAAAAATCGTTAGACCTAATATTGTGGTGAAGGCAGGAAGCTCAATTAGCTAATCCAAATCGTTTGTGATAAAAACTGTTTTTCAATGACAAATCAGAAGGCCAGATTTCCACTTAAAAATTGTTAAACCTAATATTGTGGTGCAGGCAGTAGGAGCAATTAGCTAATCCAAATCGTTTGTGATAAAGCTGTTTCAGTGACAAATCAGAAAGCCAGATTTCCACTTAAAAATCATTAGGCCTAATATTTGGATGCAGCCAGGAAGCCCAATTAGCTAATAAATAAATAATTATTATTGTTATTAAGTATGGCAAATTTTGGACTCTCTGTTTCTCCTTGATATTATTGCCTTGGAGTCGCCAATTGAATGGGTTTATGATAAGTTAATACTAGTATTTTCTCTCATAAAGTTATGTAAGTTGTTAGCTATGGGAGAGTTATACCAGGATCTTTGAGGCTGGCTGCGTTCTCCTCACACACAACTAGCGTCGTTTCACAAAATGCTTCTGGGGGCACTCCAACAGTGCAGATAGAATCCCCATACTGCAATCAGGCAATGTTCAAATTAATATGGCTTGGAGATCGCAGTTATGCAGCTCAAGGGTTGTGGACAGCTATCCACAGACAGAAAACTGGCATCATGAACTGGATCGCAGCCTGCTGTGCCATCTACCTGAAGACATGCATCAGAATTCTGACACATAGGCTAATGAGAGACTGCAAAAACAGGACAGTGAGTAGTATTAACCCCGGGTTAGCTGTAAAAGGAGGTGATAGCCATGTCACACACTAACAATTTACCCGCAGGGGAGAAAAGAGCAGATTCCCGAGCTGAAGCTGCTAGTTTCCATGGCAGCGATACTATGGCTTCCATCTTGCCGCTCATCATGCTATATATCCCTGGTGCCCCCTGGCACCAGCTATACCCTATGTCAAAGGCATAAATGTTACTATTCTCATCAGTTAACTCACTGGTGCTGCACAGTGAGAGGACAAGTCCTGACCAGAGGCTTCCAAACAAACTGAAGAAGCTGTGCTCACTGAGTTAAGAGATACCTTTGATACCCACACTACAGTAGAAATTAAAATTATGTTTTTCAACTGCAAACAAAGACCTCAGGAGACTATAAGGGACTATGGACTAAATCTGCAGTAGGCCCTGAAGGCTATTCAGCAGACTGATCATGGAAGCACCTGAGAAGCTGATAAAAATGATAAAAGACAAGTTCATAACAGGCCTCCTGTCTAAATCAGCTAAAGTGCAGCTAAGAATGCTGTCTTTCCAAAACACTGATATAGATTTTACACATTTCAAGGGCCGGTCTATCCGTACCCTTCAAGAGCCTACTGACGCGGCCAGAGTTGGTGGCCCATCGGTCACTATGGATGTAGCTTCTTTGGGACAGTGGCAGGTGCTTTCGTCGATACCATGACACCTGACAACTGAGTCGTGACATTCTGACTTCAGTCGACCTTTCATCTTGCATAACGATTCTACCAACACGGGACTAGGAGCTGTTCTATCCTAAACATGTAATGGACAAAAAAAAATCATCTCCTTTGCGATCAGATCACTTCAACCATCATAAAGAAACCCCTCAAACTGCAGCAAGTTCAAGCTGGAATTAGTAGCTGTGGTTTGGGTTATAACCAAAAGATTCATTACCAACCTAGCTCCAAATTCACTGTGTACAATGACAATAATACGCTAACCCATTTGAATACAGCTCGACTAGGTGCTCTAGAACAGAGATGGATGGAGAGATTATCTAAATATCAATTTGTCATAAAGTATCAAGCCGGCTAGAAGAACAGTAATGCCGATGCGCTGTCTCAGATGCCGAATCTGCCTACATCTGAAGAAGACCCTAAATTGCTACAAGAGGCAGAAATGTCAGCTTATTATCACCAGGCTGTGCAGCAAAACTGCTGTCAAATGAATGAGAAGCCTCCAGGGTCCAGAAGACTGCCTGCAGACCTCCTGCCCCATATCAGGTGGAAGGAAGCCCAAGACAAAGATCCAGTTCTGTGCTGCGTAAAGTTTCTGATGGGCGAGAGGTCGTCTCCTGAAAAAAAGAACCCCCCTGAGGTCTACCAGCTCTGGAAAGAGAGGAAAAGGTCCTTCTTACATGAAGGTAAATTGAATCAATACTACACCATCTCACAGACCCATGAAGTCGTATGGAAAGTGATGGTACTCACCATTCATAAGAAACAAATCACTTTATTTCACATACACAGGGCATCGGCATAGGCACGGGAGCAATGTGCTGGAAGACGGACAACAGCCGTTTCGCGCTCAATGCGCTTCAAGAGGACCTGTTGAAGCGCATTGAGCGCGAAACGGCTGTTGTCCGTCTTCCAGCACATTTCTCCCGTGCCTATGCCGATGCCCTGTGTATGTGAAATAAAGTGATTTGTTTCTTATGAACGGTGAGTGCCATCCTGCTTTCTCTCTTCTCTACAATGAAATGTCCTGTTTTTTCGTTATGGGATTGAGCACCTGTTCCAAGTGGGATTAAGGTGTTTTTTATTTAATGTGGAGAAAAATACATGTGCGGACATTTAGGGTAATTTTCCCACACAACGGTGCCGGATATTTGTTTTTTCAAATCGTGGAAAGTGATGGTACTGAAAGCAGATGTCCCCATGGTCCTAAGAGCCTACCACAATCAGAGTGGCCACTTCGGCTGTAAGAAACTTGAGATGCTGCTACGCGACTGCTTCTACTGGCCTAGCAGGTGAAGCTCTGTTATCAACTGGTGCAGGCAATGTGGTCCATGTGCACCAAAAAGGAAACATCTGACAAGCCAGTGGTCTCCTTTACAGCCGATCATCATCAGACAGCCATTGGAAATGGTAGCCCTGGATCATGTGAAGTTTATTCCCAGTTGATCAGGACATCAGTATCCATTGACTATTGTGAACCATTATTCCTGGTTCCTAGTGGTCGTTCCAGTTAAGGATCTCACTGTTAATATGGCAGCTAAGGCCTTCAAAGAACATTTTTATAGCTATAATGGTTACATCTACCAGGTATTGACTGACCAAGGTCCAGGCTTTGAAGTGGAACTTTACTAACAATTGTGTGCATTATACGGATGTCGAAAATAAGCATGACAGCTTACCACCTGCAAAGGAATGGATTATGTGAAAGAATGAATGGGGTTGCAATGGAACTATTGTAGACCCTGCATCTGGAACAGTGTAACCAGTGGTCAGAGAAGTTGCCTGACTTAGTGTACATTTATAATCAAATCCTCATAAATTCCACCGGGTTATTCACCTGCGCACTTGATGAGAGCAAGACCAGGCAAGTTGCCAGTAGATCACCAAAAGGGAGCCATCAGATCTGATGATATCTTTAACCCTTCCAATGTCAATGGAATCCAAAAATGACAGGAACAGTATCAGAAAGTACAACAGTGCGTTATAGACCATCTGAACAAAGCAAGACAAAAGCGAGAGCAAGAATATAACAAACACGCACCAGTGAGGACACTGTAAGCTGGAGACCGAGTCATAAAGTGCAAAGCCAGGACCTATAAATTGGATGAACAATGGGAAGCAGAGCTGTAAACCAATTGTCTCCAAGAACATCAGGATCACAAAATAGTTTCTTGTGATAATCTTAAGCTGAATCCATCCAAACTATGTCAAGAAGAAAGATGTGGGCTGACTAGACCTCCTAAACATCAAGAATAGAGAACAGAAGAAATGCCCACTGTACTTGGTAGGTTCCCTGACAGTCGGATAAGATTTGGAGAAGTTGTATGTCACTGTGGGCACCTACTTGATCCCTTGAACTAGTTAAACTATGAGCGCCCTAGGCTATCCCTGTCCCCTGAATTACCCCAGATGGTGGAGATGCCAGGGTCTCATACCTTGCTATTCTCCTATCTTACCCTTGTCTGTTCCCTCCCTCACCCAGGGAGGTGTGACAATGAAGTGTATAGGTAAACACTAACCAGACAGACAGGGATAAACAGACAGGGATAAAAGAAAACTGCAATCATACAAATACACTTACAAAACAACAGGGTGGAAAACATGGGAGGAATAGGAAGGAAGAAAACAAATGGGACAAGATAAGGATAAATATGTAAATCAGCTCCACTCAGCAATCTCCTGAAAAACTCTCAGGCCGTCTACTTGAAGCGCCCCAGGGGCTGTTGGTTACTCAGTACTGGGTCGGTTGTCTTAAAGGGATGTGTCACAGTGGCAGTGACCTGGTCCGTGGCCCCAGGCGTTCATGTAAAAGTAAAGGGAAATTGAGTAGAAATAAAGTTTGTGTATAAGTCGTGACGCCACCTGTGGTATTCCGGTCAGTGGTGACCAGCGCTGCAGTGTTGCTTCTCTGGGACATATGTTATGATGCAGCAGAGTTGGTGAAGCTCTCCACAGGCAGAGCTGTTGTCCCAGGGCAGTAGAGATGAGTTTGAAGATAGTGAGGTAGTGTAGAGTGAAGGATGTAGCAGTGCTGGGTGGAAGGTGCAGAAAGAAGGTAGATGACACAGTTGCATGTAGTTCCAAGGCTTTACGTACAGTTCTGTCTGCAGTACAGATGCCTGCTTCAGTGCTGCATTCTCCAGGTGAGGGGTCCAGACAACTTCCAGGTAGAATGAAGTACACCCTTCCAGCATTCCCTGTCAGTATGTACCCTTTCTTGGTCATCTCCACACAATATGCTGCTTTCCACCTTCCTTCTTTTCCAGCACTTCACAATTATTGTCCCAGGCCAGCAGCTGCGAATCCTGTCAGACAATGCATACCCTTCCGTTTCTTTGATCCTATGTAGCTGCCTTTCCAGTTGGAATAACTGTGGTAGGGCCTGTGGTCCATAAAGCCACCACAGCTATCGACTTGCTATTAGCGCCCTGAAGTACGCTCACTAGGCTAGGGGCCATGACCCTTTGCGACCAAGTCTTTCCTCCACCTGACGTCTGTCAACGTGGAAATTAGCCCCACGGGGAGTACGCTCCAACCGTGTCTCAGAAGAACCAACTTTCCTTTTACGGAGCTTTCTGTCAAGCTATTCAATCCGGCAAGTCCTGCTGACTGGAGCTGCACAAGACACGTCCGTCTCCTTCCCTCCCTCTGAGGGAATCTGACCTAACTTCCTTGTAACCTACAATTCTCCCTAGCTCAAACTACGCTCCGCCCACCTCACAACACCCTTCGTGCTCCAAAGCAGGGGCCATAAAGGGTGCTCTGCTATTCTACGTGTGTGGATGTGGGATGGAATGTGGTCGGGTGTCTCCACCTTACCTGGTTGTGGGATACCACACCTCTGGGTGAGGTGCAGCATCTCTGTGGCGACTGGACCCTCAGTGGCGCCACATACTCCAAACATTGATCTCTCTCCTTCAGTACCAAACAAGGTAGTGGTACAGTGCCTACAAGTAGTATTCAACCCCCTGCAGATTTAGCAGGTTTATACATTCGGAATTAACTTGGCATTGTGACATTTGGACTGTAGATCAGCCTGGAAGTGTGAAATGCACTGCAGCAAAAAAGAATGTTATTTCTTTGTTTAATTTTTTTTTAAATTGTGAAAAGTTTATTCAGAGGGTCATTTATTATTCAACCCCTCAAACCACCAGAATTCTGTTTGGTTCCCCTAAAGTATTAAGAAGTATTTCAGGCACAAAGAACAATGAGCTTCACATGTTTGGATTAATTATCTCTTTTTCCAGCCTTTTCTGACTAAGACCCTCCCCAAACTTGTGAACAGCACTCATACATGGTCAACATGGGAAAGACAAAGGAGCATTCCAAGGCCATCAGAGACAAGATCGTGGAGGGTCACAAGGCTGGCAAGGGGTACAAAACCCTTTCCAAGGAGTTGGGCCTACCTGTCTCCACTGTTGGGAGCATCATCCGGAAGTGGAAGGCTTATGGAACTGTTAGCCTTCCACGGCCTGGACAGCCTTTGAAAGTTTCCTCCCGTGCCGAGGCCAGGCTTGTCCGAAGAGTCAAGGCTAACCCAAGGACAACAAGGAAGGAGCTCCGGGAAGATCTCATGGCAGTGGGGACATTGGTTTCAGTCAATACCATAAGTAACGTACTCCACCGCAATGGTCTCCGTTCCAGACGAGCCCGTAAGGTACCTTTACTTTCAAAGCGTCATGTCACGGCTCTTCTACAGTTTGCTCATGATCACTTGGAGGACTCTGAGACAGACTGGTTCAAGGTTCTCTGGTCTGATGAGACCAAGATCGAGATCTTTGATGCCAACCACACACGTGACGTTTGGAGACTGGATCGCACTGCATACGACCCCAAGAATACCATCCCTACAGTCAAGCATGGTGGTGGCAGCATCATGCTGTGGGGCTGTTTCTCAGCCAAGGGGCCTGGCCATCTGGTCCGCATCCATGGGAAGATGGATAGCACGGCCTACCTGGAGATTTTGGCCAAGAACCTCCGCTCCTCCATCAAGGATCTTAAGATGGGTCGTCATTTCATCTTCCAACAAGACAACGACCCAAAGCACACAGCCAAGAAAACCAAGGCCTGGTTCAAGAGGGAAAAAATCAAGGTGTTGGAGTGGCCTAGTCAGTCTCCTGACCTTAACCCAATTGAAAACTTGTGGAAGGAGCTCAAGATTAAAGTCCACATGAGACACCCAAAGAACCTAGATAACTTGGAGAAGATCTGCATGGAGGAGTGGGCCAAGATAACTCCAGAGACCTGTGCCGGCCTGATCAGGTCTTATAAAAAACGATTATTAGCTGTAATTGCAAACAAGGGTTATTCCACAAAATATTAAACCTAGGGGTTGAATAATAATTGACCCACACTTGTATGTTTAAAATTTATTAAAATTTAACTGAGCAACATAACTTTTTGGTTTGTAAGATTTATGCATCTGTTAATAAATCCTGCTCTTGTGTGAAGTTTGAAGGCTCTAACTTATTTGCATCTTATCAAACCTGCTAAATCTGCAGGGGGGTTGAATACTACTTGTAGGCACTGTAGCTATCAATAGCAAGGTCAGAAGCAAGGAGGCCCTGCTGAGAGTAACAAACCTAGAACAGCTCATACAACCCAAGACAGAGAACACCAGGATTCCAACTAAGCAGTTTAACCCTTGCAGCACCAGAGCAAAGAAAGTCAGCATTGCTAATAGGATGGTGAAGCCATTCTAACTACCACAAGTGTATGTGTCACCAGACGCTGTGATCCTCTGACCCCTGACCCCACTCTGTTGCAGTATCCTTGTGACACTATAGTAATACCCATCTTAGTCTTTAATCAAGAACTACCAGGAATGGCAAATGCACCGAAGTCTGCTGTATCCTTGATAAGTCCCATGGTTAGAAAACACTTGCCCAATACACCTAGTATTGCCCCCGTCTGCCACTAAGAACGCAGTAGACGAGGTCAGGTTCCTGTTATATAAAGACTTTAGCTAGAAAAGAGTCTACCAGTCCTGTGCATGTCAGTAAAACACCAAACTGTTATTTGAAATGTAAATATTTTATTGTTTGCAATTTAGTAGGGACTTTTTTGCTCCGTCTATATAGGGTACTAAGGGTTGAGCATGTTCCCATATATCCTTGTACCTATGGATTTGCCCCTTCAAAGGCTGGCCTCCTCTGTACTTAGGAGACATGGACTCTTAGCTGGCTTCCCTCTTCCAAGACTTTCGTTCAAGTGGGTGTTGTGGCTCCCATGCATACCTTATTGCATTTCTTACTTTTACCATAGGTGTAAATAATAATAATAATAATCTTTATTTTTATATAGCGCTAACATATTCCGCAGCGCTTTACAGTTTGCACACATTTTCATCACTGTCCCCGATGGGGCTCACAATCTAAATTCCCTATCAGTATGTCTTTGGAGTGTGGGGGGAAACCGGAGTGCCCGGAGGAAACCCACGCAAACACGGGGAGGACATACAAACTCCTTGCAGATGTTGTCCTAGGTGGGATTTGAACCCAGGACTCCAGCGTTGCAAGGCTGCAGCGCTAACCACTGAGCCACCGTGCTGCCCCAAATGAACAAGTTTCTAATATGTTCAAAGTTTATAACTTATGTTCTGTTTATGTTACAAGCTAGACTCGTGGATGAGATAAAATGAATAAGGAGGGATTGTGGCGCTCTGTAAAGTCAGGTGTCACAAATGTCTGATAGCTCTGATAGTGTGAGATGCCAGCTCTTCAGCCATTTTAACACACACAGATGTAATTAGTGTAAGGGCTATTGTGAGGTCTGGTGTGTAGCAGCCCCATATGGGAAATGCCAATCCCAAGAGAGGCAACCATGCAACCCTGAGATTGAGTGGTGCTGGAGTTCAAGGAGGCCTGCCAATGTTTTCGCTGTGGTCGCTGTTGGGATTCCAGTGAAATCTGTGCAGCCACGTGCAACATTGTGTCCTGCACGGTTTAAGAGGTGTCCAACTGTCAGATGACACCAGTTATGGAACAAAAGAGGGATGTCTCCATACAATCCTTAGTTAACAGCAGTGGGAAGAGCATTTTAGTGCACATTTAGTGCTATATAAAACCTACAAGAGACAAAATGAGAAAAAACCCTGCTGTCAATAAATAAGTAAAAAGCAAAAGTGCATTTAAATAATGCAGAGTTCCTAGTAATACTGTTTTTGATCAAAAATAGCATAAAAGCCATTCCACTGTCGACAACGTGACTCTGATCGGGGTGGTACTACACTGTCTAATAATAAAAACCTTACCATGTGGCAAAGTTGACCTCATGTGTGAATAAGGGCAGACAAAAGGACCGGGTCCCACCAGTGGACACCAGTCAGGGGAAGCCTTTAAATACAATTTCCAGCTCAGGAGAGGGAGGCCACACCCCAGCTTGCACAGAATGCAAAAATACCAAGAAAAAACACAAAATTTGAGCTTGGTTTTAGTTGGTATACAGTACATGCAGCACATAAATGCATGTTCACATTGGCCATAAATAAGTAAACTGAATAACTGTACCACAACTTATCTCATTTTATTCTGCTTAGGTGAACCTGACGACCGCTGAGACCACTGTGACTGTTTTCCGCCATAAAGCCCCGGCTTGATGGAGGCTGAATCAGACAGAAAACAGTGGATAAGTTGTAGCAGAAGTATACTCCATGTAATCCGGAGGACCGGATTTACATATTTGTATGCCCTATGACAAAGCACATAATTCTACACCCCCACCCACCTTCAAAAAGTTGATTTAAAATTTTCAATTTAATATGTAATACCGTATATACTCGTGTATAAGCCGACCCGAGTAATGCAGTGGAAAATGCAGCAGCTACTGGTAAATTTCAAAAATAAAAATAGATAACAATAAAAGTAAAATTAATAGAGACATCAGTAGGTTAAATGTTTTTGAATATCCATATTGAATTAAGAGCCCCATATAATGCTCCATACAGTTCCTGATGGCCCCATAAGATGCTCCATACAAAATACACCCCATATAATGCTGCACAAAGGTTAATAATGGCCCCATAAGATGCTCCATAGAATAATATGCCCCATATGCTGCCCCATAAGATGCTCCATACATTATGCCCCCATATGCTGCCCTATAAGATGCTCCATAGATTATGGCCCATAAGATGCTCCATAGGTTATGCCCCCATAAGATGCTCCATAGATTATGCTCCCATATGCTGCCCCATAAAATGTTCCATATATTATGCCCCATGTGCTGCTGCTGCAAATAAAAAAAAGACTTACTCACTTCTCGTCGCTGGGGGCCAGGTGCCGGTGTCCTCAGCAGGTGGGGACACCGACACGCTATGGGGGACAGGTGCTGGTGACACCGCTGGCTCAGGGCCCCGGCACCTGCGATATTCACCTTTCCCCGGTCCATCGCAGAGTGCTGCTCTGTCTTCTGGGTCTGTCTGTCAGTGACGTTCAGGCAGCAGAGGGTGCGGCATGCACTAACCACATCATCGCGCCCTCTGCTGCCTGAACGTCACTGACAGAGGATGTGGAGGACAGAGCGGCGCGCAGCGATGGACCGGGAAGGGGTGAATATTGCATATACTTACCCCCTCCTGGTGCGGTCTCTGCAGCCAGTGTGTCTCCGGCAGCTCTTCCTTCAGTGGTCACGTGGTACCACTCATTAAAGTAATGAATATGCGCATATTCATGACTTTAATGAGCGGTATCACGTGACCACTGAAGGAAGGCGCCTGAGACCAGGAGAAGCAGGGGGCTGCAGAGACGCGCCGGGGGGTAAGCATGATCTGACACCCCCACTCCCCCTCCCTCACTGACCCCCTGGCGTATATGACTCACGTATAAGCCGAGGGGGGGACTTTCAGCCCCAAAAAATGGGCTGAAAATCTCAGCTTATACGCGAGTATATACGATAGTTTATTTCTAAACCATATAAACAATTAATACAATCTTTAAAATCTTTATACATTATACTTTGCAAACATATTTTGATATGAAAAAAAATTCTGACACCTTTTTTTTTTTTTTTTAATTCTTTCCTTCTTTAGAGTACCCTAGAGTCTACAGTTTGGCTGGTGATTCTGTTATGAATGGGTCACCGAGGAGGATAGCAGGCCCAGGCTAAGCCACAGAAAACCAGAGAGGTTAGTAACTAAGCGGATGCAGACCCCTGGTCCTGTCCACACAAATAACAGTAGCCGTGGAGCGTACCTCTGATGATCCTAGACGCCTCGGCACAGCCGAAGAGCTAACTAAGCCTAAAGCAAGAAAAGGGGAAATCTAAACTGCCCCGGAGCAGACCCCAAAGGAATAGGTAGCCCCCAAACATATATTGTCGGTGAGACAAGATGAAAACACAAACACAGGCAGAAAAATGGACTGAGCAAACGATAGGGCCCACACTGACTAGACAGGACAGGAAAGGAAAGATACTGTCTGCAATCACGCAAAAAGCCTGCAAAAAGTCCAACATGTCTGATGCACAAAAACACTGAAGTCGCACGACTTCGCCCCCCCACTATATCAGCACTCTGGTATATTCTGAAAGCAAAGCAAAAAGAGACCAATATAAAAGGGGACAAAACAAACTGGCACATGCAGTAACATATGGGCGGTGATTCAGCACAGCCCCAGCCGGAGCTAGCTGACCCGCACAAAGCAGAGATAAACAAAACCAGATCAAATGCAAACAGAATAGCAAATGAACCACTTAGCTGGCCATGCAGGGAAAGAGCAGGAGACATCAGACCTCAGGAGGCACTGGAAGAAAATCACCAGCAGGGATAGAGGGAGTCAGCTGTCTTAAATCCCAATCAGAAACCCTAGATCTCCAATCGTCATCCTCATTATAAGGTGGCAAGCCTCTGTCAATCAGATTAGCTCCACTACCTCCAGTAACCACCAGAGGGAGCCCAGAAAGAGAACTGGAAGCCAGAGAGTGAATTCACAACACCCATGCCTCATGTGGTGGGGAGGGGACAGATTAGGGTTTTAACAGGAGCAAAGCAAGGTCAGAGACCTCTCTACCTTCAAGAGTACACCTGGGACAGGTGTTATGATTGAGTCACCGTAGGAGGCAAAAACAGAAATGCTAGCTAAGTCCTGAAAACCAGAGAAGTTGGCAACTATCAGATTGCAGACCCCTGAACCTATCAACACAACTAGCAGTAGCCGTGGGGGGTTCCTACGATGACCTAGACCCCTCCATCACAGCCGGAGAGATACATAGGCCTAAAGAAGGAAAGGGGAAATCTAACTGCCCCAGAGCAGACCCCAAAGCAATAGGCAGCCCCCCACATATAATGACGGTGAAGCAAGATGAAAACACTTACACAGACAGAAAGACAGGCTGAGCAAAGACGGGGCCCAAAAACTACCTAGATAGGAACGGATAGGAAGGCTGCTGTCTGCAATCTGCCAAAACCCTATCAGAGACAAAAGCCAACAAGCGGATATAAAAATGGCCCTGAAGCAACTAAGCTTCAAAAACTAAATCAGCACTCAGGTACCTTCAGAAGACAGAGCTCACGGAACACTGCACACTCCAGCAGGGAGTGGCAGAATCCAAAAAGCAAGAAAAACAAAAAACAAATCTTAGATGCAAAAAGGCAAAACAGAAAACTTAGCTTTAGGAGAGCAGGAATCAGACTGGTGTCCAAGAGTCCACAGAGAAATCACCCGCAGGGCAGAAAGGGCGTAGGCTGCCTTAAATCCAGTCAGTGACTCCACTCAGCCAATCGTCTTCATTAGTCCCAGGTGTCTGATAATCAGGCTCACTACCTTCCTTCACTAGAATAGGGAGTTCACCAGGCCTCAGTGATGGAGGGGAAAATGAACTCACAACAGTACCCCCCCCTTGAGGAGGGGTCACCGAACCCTCAATAACGCTACCAGGGCGATCAGGGTGAGCCCGATGAAAGGCACGCACCAATCTTTTGGCATGAATATCAGAGGCAGAGACCCAGGAATTATCCTCCTGACCATAACCCTTCCACTTAACCAAATACTGGAGTCTCCGTCTAGCCAGACGGGAATCCAGAATTTTCTCTACCTCATATTCCAAGTTACCTTCAACCAATACAGGGTCCGGAGGTGCCACCTCAGGCACAACTGGCTTAACAAACCTCTTCAACAAGGACTTATGGAACACATTATGGATCTTAAATGTGACAGGAAGAGCCAAACGAAAAGAGACCGGATTAATAATCTCCAAAATCTTGTAAGGTCCAATAAATCTAGGCTTAAACTTAGGAGAAGCCACCTTCATAGCAATATTTTTTGATGATAACCACACCATATCACCAATCTTAAACTGGGGACCAATGGTCCTATGTCGATTGGAAAACCGCTGGGCCTTTTCCTGGGAGAGAGATAACTTATCCACCACTTGGTCCCAGATCTGGTGCATTCTCTCCACCACAGTGTCAACACCTGGGCAGGCAGAAGGCTCCACCTGCCCTGAAGAAAATCGAGGGTGAAAACCAAAGTTACAAAAAAAAGGTGACATCAAGGTGGCAGAACTAGCTCTATTATTTAAAGCAAATTCGGCCAAGGGCAAAAATGAAACCCAATCATCCTGATCAGCGGAAATAAAACATCTCAAATACGACTCCAAGGTCTGGTTTGTTCTCTCTGTCTGCCCATTGGTCTGAGGGTGAAAAGAAGAGGAGAAGGACAACTGAATTCCCAACTTGGAACAGAACGTCCTCCAAAATTTAGACACTAATTGAACTCCTCTGTCAGATACAATGTTCTCAGGAATCCCGTGCAAGCGAACCACCTGTTGCAAAAACAGAGGCACCAACTCAGAGGAAGATGGCAACTTAGGGAGTGGTACAAAATGAACCATCTTAGAGAACCTATCACAAATCACCCAAATAACAGTCCTTCTTTGAGAGACCGGCATATCAGAGATGAAATCCATTGAAATATGGGTCCATGGCCTCCTGGGGACCGGCAAAGGCATCAACAACCCACTAGAGCGAGAACAAGATTTAGACCGGGAGCAAGTCCCACAGGACTGCACAAAATTCCTGACATCATGAGACAAGGTGGGCCACCAAAAAGAGCGACTCACCAGATCTCTAGTACCAAAAATACCTGGATGACCAGCCAATGCAGAGCAATGAACTTCAGACATCACTCTCTTCTTCCACTGGTCAGGAACATACAACTTTCCACTGGGGCAACGCTCAGGTTTGTCTTCCTGGAACTCTTGCAGAGCAAGTCTAAAATCGGGCGAGATGGCAGAAAGAACTACCCCTTCGCCTAAGATGGTGGCAGGCTTGGTCACCACAGGAGAATCAGCAAAGAAACTCCTAGAGAGGGCGTCTGCCTTGACATTCTTAGTTCCAGGAAGGAAAGAGACCACAAAATCAAAACGTGTAAAAAACAAGGCCCACCTAGCCTGTCTAGGGTTCAAGCGTTTAGCCGACTCTAGGTAAATCAAATTTTTGTGGTCAGTGAGGACCACAACTTGATGTTTGGCTCCCTCCAACCAATGTCTCCACTCCTCAAATGCCCATTTCATGGCCAACAGTTCCCGATTCCCCACATCATAGTTACGTTCAGATGAAGAGAACTTACGGGAAAAGAAAGCACAGGGATTCATTTTAGATGTTACCGGATCCTTTTGGGACAACACCGCTCCTGCACCAATCTCAGAAGCATCCACCTCTACCTGGAACGGGAGTGAGACATCAGGTTGCCGCAGAACCGGGGCGGAGGTAAATCTACGCTTCAGCTCCTGAAAGGAAGCAACCGCCTCCGGAGACCAATTCAACACAGCCGCACCCTTCCTGGTCAGGTCAGTCAATGGTTTGGCAATACTAGAAAATTTTGCTATAAATTTCCGATAAAAATTAGCAAAACCCAAAAACTTCTGGAGGGCCTTCAAAGAAGTGGCCTGAACCCAATCATAAATGGCCTGTACCTTGGCCGGGTCCATTTCAATAGTTGACGGAGACAAAATAAATCCCAAAAAAGAAATTCTCTGTACTCCAAAAAGGCATTTTGATCCTTTGACATACAGAGAATTCTCTCTCAAGATCCGGAACACAGTCCGAACATGTTCCACATGAGAATCCCAATCCTTGGAGAAGATCAAAATATCATCCAGATAGATAATCAAAAATTTATCGACAAAGTCTCGGAA
This sequence comes from Dendrobates tinctorius, assembly GCF_039654945.1. NCBI lineage: Eukaryota > Metazoa > Chordata > Amphibia > Anura > Dendrobatidae > Dendrobates > Dendrobates tinctorius. Next base: position 101,741,109 of record NW_027361696.1, read on the forward strand.
AATATCGTTCATGAAGCACTGGAAGACAGAAGGGGCATTAGTGAGCCCAAAAGGCATCACCAGGTACTCAAAATGTCCCTCCGCAGTATTAAACGCCGTCTTCCATTCATCCCCCTGCTTAATGCAGATAAGATTATACGCCCCCCTGAGGTCAAGCTTGGTAAACCAGCAAGCACCTCTGACTCTAGAGAATAGATCCGAAATCAGGGGTAACGGATACTGATATTTAATAGTAATTTTATTGAGGGCACGATAATCAATACAAGGCCTTAAAGAACCATCCTTCTTGGCCACAAAAAAAAAAATCGGCACCTAAGGGTGAAGAGGATGGTCTAATATGACCCTTCTCCAATGCCTCCTTAATATAGGACCGCATAGCCTCGTGCTCGGGTACAGATAAATTGAAGAGCCGACCCTTAGGAAATTTACACCCCGGATTTAGTTCAATTGCACAGTCATAACTCCTATGAGGAGGCAAGGACGCAGACTCATTCTCACTAAATACATCATAGTAGTCCACCAAATAGTCAGGAACCTCATGCGACTGAGGAGAGGTGGAAAAAACCAGAGCCTCACTAAAGGTACACCGGCAACCCCAACTCACCACAGACACAGACTTCCAATCCAAAACTGGATTATGAATCTGCAACCAGGGAAACCCCAGAACAACGGCATCATGCAGACCATGCAACACCAAAAATCTGCAATTTTCTTGGTGGTCTGGGGCGACCCGCATGACCATCTGGGTCCAAAACTGAGGTTTATTTTTAGCCAGAGGGGTAGCATCAATCCCCCTCAAAGGGATAGGCGTCTGCAGAGGTGTCAACGGAAATCCACAACGTTTAGCAAAATCCAAGTCCATTAGGTTTAGCGCTGCTCCCGAATCCACAAAAGCCTTGGCGGAAAATGTGGACAGGGAACAGATCAGAGTAATCGCCAAAAGAAACTTAGGCTGAACCCCACCAACAGAAAACGTGTGTGCAAAGCGTTTCTCACGTTTAGGACAAACAGAAATAACATGTGAGGCATCTCCACAGAAAAAACACAGCTTATTACGCCTTCTGAATTTCTGACGTTGCGCCTTAGACAAAACTCTATCACATTGCATAGGTTCAGACGTCTGTTCAACCGGTGGCAACACCTCTCGTGTAATCCTGCGTTCACGTAAACGCCGATCAACCTGAATGGCTAAAGACATAGAATCGTCCAGACCAGAGGGAACAGGAAATCCCACCATAGTATCTTTTACGGTTTCTGACAAACCCTTCCGAAAGAGAGCAGCCAAGGAACTATCATTCCAGGTAGTAAGGACCGCCCACTTTCGGAACTTTTGACAGTACAACTCTGCAGATTCTTGACCCTGGTTCAATGCTAACAGGGTCTTTTCAGCCTGATCAATAGCATTAGGTTCGTCATACAGCAACCCCAAGGCTTGAAAAAATGCGTTCACATTAGTCAGAATAGGGTCATCTGGTTTCAAAGAAAACGCCAAATCCTGGGGATCGCCGCACAGCAAAGAGATGACAATTTTAACCTGCTGCGCGGGGCTCCCTGACGAGTTAGGCTTCAAAGCAAAAAATAATTTACAATTATTTTTGAAACTCAAAAATTTAGATCGATCCCCAAAAAATACCTCAGGTGTGGGGATCTTTGGTTCAACAGCATGTGAACGAGCAAGATAGGCGGAAATTCCTCACACTTCAGCAGCGAGCTGCTCCACACGATCAGACACTTGCTGTATCTCCATTGAGAGAAAAAAAAAATTCCCCCTACGGCCTCAGAGATATAGAGGAAAGAATATACACACACCTTTTTTTTTTTTTTTTTTTAAACACAATTCTTTCCTGCTATTGAGTACCCCAGGATCTGCGGTTTGGCGGGTGATTCTGTTATGATTGAGTCACCATAGGAGGCAAAAACAGAAATGCTAGCTAAGTCCTGAAAACCAGAGAAGTTGGCAACTATCAGATTGCAGACCCCTGAACCTATCAACGCAACTAGCAGTAGCCGTGGGGGGTTCCTACGATGACCTAGACCCCTCGATCACAGCCGGAGAGATACATAGGCCTAAAGAAGGAAAGGGGAAATCTAACTGCCCCAGAGCAGACCCCAAAGCAATAGGCAGCCCCCAACATATAATGACGGTGAAGCAAGATGAAAACACTTACACAGACAGAAAGACAGGCTGAGCAAAGACGGGGCCCAAAAACTACCTAGATAGGAACGGATAGGAAGGCTGCTGTCTGCAATCTGCCAAAACCCTATCAGAGACAAAAGCCAACAAGCTGATATAAAAATGGCCCTGAAGCAACTAAGCTTCAAAAACTAAATCAGCACTCAGGTACCTTCAGAAGACAGAGCTCACGGAACACTGCACACTCCAGCAGGGAGTGGCAGAATCCAAAAAGCAAGAAAAACAAAAAACGAATTTTAGATGCAAAAAGGCAAAACAGAAAACTTAGCTTTAGGAGAGCAGGAATCAGACTGGTGTCCAAGAGTCCACAGAGAAATCACCCGCAGGGCAGAAAGGGCGTAGGCTGCCTTAAATCCAGTCAGTGACTCCACTCAGCCAATCGTCTTCATTAGTCCCAGGTGTCTGATAATCAGGCTCACTACCGTCCTTCACTAGAATAGGGAGTTCACCAGGCCTCAGTGATGGAGGGGAAAATGAACTCACAACAGTACCCCCCCCTTGAGGAGGGGTCACCGAACCCTCAATAACGCTACCAGGGCGATCAGGGTGAGCCCGATGAAAGGCACGCACCAATCTTTTGGCATGAATATCAGAGGCAGAGACCCAGGAATTATCCTCCTGACCATAACCCTTCCACTTAACCAAATACTGGAGTCTCCGTCTAGCCAGACGGGAATCCAGAATTTTCTCTACCTCATATTCCAAGTTACCTTCAACCAATACAGGGTCCGGAGGTGCCACCTCAGGCACAACTGGCTCAACAAACCTCTTCAACAAGGACTTATGGAACACATTATGGATCTTAAATGTGACAGGAAGAGCCAAACGAAAAGAGACCGGATTAATAATCTCCAAAATCTTGTAAGGTCCAATAAATCTAGGCTTAAACTTAGGAGAAGCCACCTTCATAGCAATATTTTTTGATGATAACCACACCATATCACCAATCTTAAACTGGGGACCAATGGTCCTATGTCGATTGGAAAACCGCTGGGCCTTTTCCTGGGAGAGAGATAACTTATCCACCACTTGGTCCCAGATCTGGTGCATTCTCTCCACCACAGTGTCAACACCTGGGCAGGCAGAAGGCTCCACCTGCCCTGAAGAAAATCGAGGGTGAAAACCAAAGTTACAAAAAAAAGGTGACATCAAGGTGGCAGAACTAGCTCTATTATTTAAAGCAAATTCGGCCAAGGGCAAAAATGAAACCCAATCATCCTGATCAGCGGAAATAAAACATCTCAAATACGACTCCAAGGTCTGGTTTGTTCTCTCTGTCTGCCCATTGGTCTGAGGGTGAAAAGAAGAGGAGAAGGACAACTGAATTCCCAACTTGGAACAGAACGTCCTCCAAAATTTAGACACTAATTGAACTCCTCTGTCAGATACAATGTTCTCAGGAATCCCGTGCAAGCGAACCACCTGTTGCAAAAACAGAGGCACCAACTCAGAGGAAGATGGCAACTTAGGGAGTGGTACAAAATGAACCATCTTAGAGAACCTATCACAAATCACCCAAATAACAGTCCTTCTTTGAGAGACCGGCATATCAGAGATGAAATCCATTGAAATATGGGTCCATGGCCTCCTGGGGACCGGCAAAGGCATCAACAACCCACTAGAGCGAGAACAAGATTTAGACCGGGAGCAAGTCCCACAGGACTGCACAAAATTCCTGACATCATGAGACAAGGTGGGCCACCAAAAAGAGCGACTCACCAGATCTCTAGTACCAAAAATACCTGGATGACCAGCCAATGCAGAGCAATGAACTTCAGACATCACTCTCTTCTTCCACTGGTCAGGAACATACAACTTTCCACTGGGGCAACGCTCAGGTTTGTCTTCCTGGAACTCTTGCAGAGCAAGTCTAAAATCGGGCGAGATGGCAGAAAGAACTACCCCTTCGCCTAAGATGGTGGCAGGCTTGGTCACCACAGGAGAATCAGCAAAGAAACTCCTAGAGAGGGCGTCTGCCTTGACATTCTTAGTTCCAGGAAGGAAAGAGACCACAAAATCAAAACGTGTAAAAAACAAGGCCCACCTAGCCTGTCTAGGGTTCAAGCGTTTAGCCGACTCTAGGTAAATCAAATTTTTGTGGTCATTGAGGACCACAACTTGATGTTTGGCTCCCTCCAACCAATGTCTCCACTCCTCAAATGCCCATTTCATGGCCAACAGTTCCCGATTCCCCACATCATAGTTACGTTCAGATGAAGAGAACTTACGGGAAAAGAAAGCACAGGGATTCATTTTAGATGTTACCGGATCCTTTTGGGACAACACCGCTCCTGCACCAATCTCAGAAGCATCCACCTCTACCTGGAACGGGAGTGAGACATCAGGTTGCCGCAGAACCGGGGCGGAGGTAAATCTACGCTTCAGCTCCTGAAAGGAAGCAACCGCCTCCGGAGACCAATTCAACACAGCCGCACCCTTCCTGGTCAGGTCAGTCAATGGTTTGGCAATACTAGAAAATTTTGCTATAAATTTCCGATAAAAATTAGCAAAACCCAAAAACTTCTGGAGGGCCTTCAAAGAAGTGGCCTGAACCCAATCATAAATGGCCTGTACCTTGGCCGGGTCCATTTCAATAGTTGACGGAGACAAAATAAATCCCAAAAAAGAAATTCTCTGTACTCCAAAAAGGCATTTTGATCCTTTGACATACAGAGAATTCTCTCTGAAGATCCGGAACACAGTCCGAACATGTTCCACATGAGAATCCCAATCCTTGGAGAAGATCAAAATATCATCCAGATAGATAATCAAAAATTTATCGACAAAGTCTCGGAAAATATCGTTCATGAAGCACTGGAAGACAGAAGGGGCATTAGTGAGCCCAAAAGGCATCACCAGGTACTCAAAATGTCCCTCCGCAGTATTAAACGCCGTCTTCCATTCATCCCCCTGCTTAATGCAGATAAGATTATACGCCCCCCTGAGGTCAAGCTTGGTAAACCAGCAAGCACCTCTGACTCTAGAGAATAGATCCGAAATCAGGGGTAACGGATACTGATATTTAATAGTAATTTTATTGAGGGCACGATAATCAATACAAGGCCTTAAAGAACCATCCTTCTTGGCCACAAAAAAAAAAACCGGCACCTAAGGGTGAAGAGGATGGTCTAATATGACCCTTCTCCAATGCCTCCTTAATATAGGACCGCATAGCCTCGTGCTCGGGTACAGATAAATTGAAGAGCCGACCCTTAGGAAATTTACACCCCGGATTTAGTTCAATTGCACAGTCATAACTCCTATGAGGAGGCAAGGACGCAGACTCATTCTCACAAAATACATCATAGTAGTCCACCAAATAGTCAGGAACCTCATGCGACTGAGGAGAGGTGGAAAAAACCAGAGCCTCACTAAAGGTACACCGGCAACCCCAACTCACCACAGACACAGACTTCCAATCCAAAACTGGATTATGAATCTGCAACCAGGGAAACCCCAGAACAACGGCATCATGCAGACCATGCAACACCAAAAATCTGCAATTTTCTTGGTGGTCTGGGGCGACCCGCATGACCATCTGGGTCCAAAACTGAGGTTTATTTTTAGCCAGAGGGGTAGCATCAATCCCCCTCAAAGGGATAGGCGTCTGCAGAGGTGTCAACGGAAATCCACAACGTTTAGCAAAATCCAAGTCCATTAGGTTTAGCGCTGCTCCCGAATCCACAAAAGCCTTGGCGGAAAATGTGGACAGGGAACAGATCAGAGTAATCGCCAAAAGAAACTTAGGCTGAACCCCACCAACAGAAAACGTGTGTGCAAAGCGTTTCTCACGTTTAGGACAAACAGAAATAACATGTGAGGCATCTCCACAGAAAAAACACAGCTTATTACGCCTTCTGAATTTCTGACGTTGCGCCTTAGACAAAACTCTATCACATTGCATAGGTTCAGACGTCTGTTCAACCGGTGGCAACACCTCTCGTGTAATCCTGCGTTCACGTAAACGCCGATCAACCTGAATGGCTAAAGACATAGAATCGTCCAGACCAGAGGGAACAGGAAATCCCACCATAGTATCTTTTACGGTTTCTGACAAACCCTTCCGAAAGAGAGCAGCCAAGGAACTATCATTCCAGGTAGTAAGGACCGCCCACTTTCGGAACTTTTGACAGTACAACTCTGCAGATTCTTGACCCTGGTTCAATGCTAACAGGGTCTTTTCAGCCTGATCAATAGCATTAGGTTCGTCGTACAGCAACCCCAAGGCTTGAAAAAATGCGTTCACATTAGTCAGAATAGGGTCATCTGGTTTCAAAGAAAACGCCAAATCCTGGGGATCGCCGCACAGCAAAGAGATGACAATTTTAACCTGCTGCGCGGGGCTCCCTGACGAGTTAGGCTTCAAAGCAAAAAATAATTTACAATTATTTTTGAAACTCAAAAATTTAGATCGATCCCCAAAAAATACCTCAGGTGTGGGGATCTTTGGTTCAACAGCATGTGAACGAGCAAGATAGGCGGAAATTCCTCACACTTCAGCAGCGAGCTGCTCCACACGATCAGACACTTGCTGTATCTCCATTGAGAGAAAAAAAAAATTCCCCCTACGGCCTCAGAGATATAGAGGAAAGAATATACACACACCTTTTTTTTTTTTTTTTTTTTTTTTTAAACACAATTCTTTCCTGCTATTGAGTACCCCAGGATCTGCGGTTTGGCGGGTGATTCTGTTATGATTGAGTCACCATAGGAGGCAAAAACAGAAATGCTAGCTAAGTCCTGAAAACCAGAGAAGTTGGCAACTATCAGATTGCAGACCCCTGAACCTATCAACGCAACTAGCAGTAGCCGTGGGGGGTTCCTACGATGACCAAGACCCCTCGATCACAGCCGGAGAGATACATAGGCCTAAAGAAGGAAAGGGGAAATCTAACTGCCCCAGAGCAGACCCCAAAGCAATAGGCAGCCCCCAACATATAATGACGGTGAAGCAAGATGAAAACACTTACACAGACAGAAAGACAGGCTGAGCAAAGACGGGGCCCAAAAACTACCTAGATAGGAACGGATAGGAAGGCTGCTGTATGCAATCTGCCAAAACCCTATCAGAGACAAAAGCCAACAAGCTGATATAAAAATGGCCCTGAAGCAACTAAGCTTCAAAAACTAAATCAGCACTCAGGTACCTTCAGAAGACAGAGCTCACGGAACACTGCACACTCCAGCAGGGAGTGGCAGAATCCAAAAAGCAAGAAAAACAAAAAACGAATTTTAGATGCAAAAAGGCAAAACAGAAAACTTAGCTTTAGGAGAGCAGGAATCAGACTGGTGTCCAAGAGTCCACAGAGAAATCACCCGCAGGGCAGAAAGGGCGTAGGCTGCCTTAAATCCAGTCAGTGACTCCACTCAGCCAATCGTCTTCATTAGTCCCAGGTGTCTGATAATCAGGCTCACTACCTTCCTTCACTAGAATAGGGAGTTCACCAGGCCTCAGTGATGGAGGGGAAAATGAACTCACAACAGTACCCCCCCCTTGAGGAGGGGTCACCGAACCCTCAATAACGCTACCAGGGCGATCAGGGTGAGCCCGATGAAAGGCACGCACCAATCTTTTGGCATGAATATCAGAGGCAGAGACCCAGGAATTATCCTCCTGACCATAACCCTTCCACTTAACCAAATACTGGAGTCTCCGTCTAGCCAGACGGGAATCCAGAATTTTCTCTACCTCATATTCCAAGTTACCTTCAACCAATACAGGGTCCGGAGGTGCCACCTCAGGCACAACTGGCTCAACAAACCTCTTCAACAAGGACTTATGGAACACATTATGGATCTTAAATGTGACAGGAAGAGCCAAACGAAAAGAGACCGGATTAATAATCTCCAAAATCTTGTAAGGTCCAATAAATCTAGGCTTAAACTTAGGAGAAGCCACCTTCATAGCAATATTTTTTGATGATAACCACACCATATCACCAATCTTAAACTGGGGACCAATGGTCCTATGTCGATTGGAAAACCGCTGGGCCTTTTCCTGGGAGAGAGATAACTTATCCACCACTTGGTCCCAGATCTGGTGCATTCTCTCCACCACAGTGTCAACACCTGGGCAGGCAGAAGGCTCCACCTGCCCTGAAGAAAATCGAGGGTGAAAACCAAAGTTACAAAAAAAAGGTGACATCAAGGTGGCAGAACTAGCTCTATTATTTAAAGCAAATTCGGCCAAGGGCAAAAATGAAACCCAATCATCCTGATCAGCGGAAATAAAACATCTCAAATACGACTCCAAGGTCTGGTTTGTTCTCTCTGTCTGCCCATTGGTCTGAGGGTGAAAAGAAGAGGAGAAGGACAACTGAATTCCCAACTTGGAACAGAACGTCCTCCAAAATTTAGACACTAATTGAACTCCTCTGTCAGATACAATGTTCTCAGGAATCCCGTGCAAGCGAACCACCTGTTGCAAAAACAGAGGCACCAACTCAGAGGAAGATGGCAACTTAGGGAGTGGTACAAAATGAACCATCTTAGAGAACCTATCACAAATCACCCAAATAACAGTCATTCTTTGAGAGACCGGCATATCAGAGATGAAATCCATTGAAATATGGGTCCATGGCCTCCTGGGGACCGCAAAGGCATCAACAACCCACTAGAGCGAGAACAAGATTTAGACCGGGAGCAAGTCCCACAGGACTGCACAAAATTCCTGACATCATGAGACAAGGTGGGCCACCAAAAAGAGCGACTCACCAGATCTCTAGTACCAAAAATACCTGGATGACCAGCCAATGCAGAGCAATGAACTTCAGACATCACTCTCTTCTTCCAATGGTCAGGAACATACAACTTTCCACTGGGGCAACGCTCAGGTTTGTCTTCCTGGAACTCTTGCAGAGCAAGTCTAAAATCGGGCGAGATGGCAGAAAGAACTACCCCTTCGCCTAAGATGGTGGCAGGCTTGGTCACCACAGGAGAATCAGCAAAGAAACTCCTAGAGAGGGCGTCTGCCTTGACATTCTTAGTTCCAGGAAGGAAAGAGACCACAAAATCAAAACGTGTAAAAAACAAGGCCCACCTAGCCTGTCTAGGGTTCAAGCGTTTAGCCGACTCTAGGTAAATCAAATTTTTGTGGTCATTGAGGACCACAACTTGATGTTTGGCTCCCTCCAACCAATGTCTCCACTCCTCAAATGCCCATTTCATGGCCAACAGTTCCCGATTCCCCACATCATAGTTACGTTCAGATGAAGAGAACTTACGGGAAAAGAAAGCACAGGGATTCATTTTAGATGTTACCGGATCCTTTTGGGACAACACCGCTCCTGCACCAATCTCAGAAGCATCCACCTCTACCTGGAACGGGAGTGAGACATCAGGTTGCCGCAGAACCGGGGCGGAGGTAAATCTACGCTTCAGCTCCTGAAAGGAAGCAACCGCCTCCGGAGACCAATTCAACACAGCCGCACCCTTCCTGGTCAGGTCAGTCAATGGTTTGGCAATACTAGAAAATTTTGCTATAAATTTCCGATAAAAATTAGCAAAACCCAAAAACTTCTGGAGGGCCTTCAAAGAAGTGGCCTGAACCCAATCATAAATGGCCTGTACCTTGGCCGGGTCCATTTCAATAGTTGACGGAGACAAAATAAATCCCAAAAAAGAAATTCTCTGTACTCCAAAAAGGCATTTTGATCCTTTGACATACAGAGAATTCTCTCTGAAGATCCGGAACACAGTCCGAACATGTTCCACATGAGAATCCCAATCCTTGGAGAAGATCAAAATATCATCCAGATAGATAATCAAAAATTTATCGACAAAGTCTCGGAAAATATCGTTCATGAAGCACTGGAAGACAGAAGGGGCATTAGTGAGCCCAAAAGGCATCACCAGGTACTCAAAATGTCCCTCCGGAGTATTAAACGCCATCTTCCATTCATCCCCCTGCTTAATGCAGATAAGATTATACGCCCCCCTGAGGTCAAGCTTGGTAAACCAGCAAGCACCTCTGACTCTAGAGAATAGATCCGAAATCAGGGGTAACGGATACTGATATTTAATAGTAATTTTATTGAGGGCACGATAATCAATACAAGGCCTTAAAGAACCATCCTTCTTGGCCACAAAAAAAAAACGGCACCTAAGGGTGAAGAGGATGGTCTAATATGACCCTTCTCCAATGCCTCCTTAATATAGGACCGCATAGCCTCGTGCTCGGGTACAGATAAATTGAAGAGCCGACCCTTAGGAAATTTATACCCCGGATTTAGTTCAATTGCACAGTCATAACTCCTATGAGGAGGCAAGGACGCAGACTCATTCTCACTAAATACATCATAGTAGTCCACCAAATAGTCAGGAACCTCATGCGACTGAGGAGAGGTGGAAAAAACCAGAGCCTCACTAAAGGTACACCGGCAACCCCAACTCACCACAGACACAGACTTCCAATCCAAAACTGGATTATGAATCTGCAACCAGGGAAACCCCAGAACAACGGCATCATGCAGACCATGCAACACCAAAAATCTGCAATTTTCTTGGTGGTCTGGGGCGACCCGCATGACCATCTGGGTCCAAAACTGAGGTTTATTTTTAGCCAGAGGGGTAGCATCAATCCCCCTCAAAGGGATAGGCGTCTGCAGAGGTGTCAACGGAAATCCACAACGTTTAGCAAAATCCAAGTCCATTAGGTTTAGCGCTGCTCCCGAATCCACAAAAGCCTTGGCGGAAAATGTGGACAGGGAACAGATCAGAGTAATCGCCAAAAGAAACTTAGGCTGAACCCCACCAACAGAAAACGTGTGTGCAAAGCGTTTCTCACGTTTAGGACAAACAGAAATAACATGTGAGGCATCTCCACAGAAAAAACACAGCTTATTACGCCTTCTGAATTTCTGACGTTGCGCCTTAGACAAAACTCTATCACATTGCATAGGTTCAGACGTCTGTTCAACCGGTGGCAACACCTCTCGTGTAATCCTGCGTTCACGTAAACGCCGATCAACCTGAATGGCTAAAGACATAGAATCGTCCAGACCAGAGGGAACAGGAAATCCCACCATAGTATCTTTTACGGTTTCTGACAAACCCTTCCGAAAGAGAGCAGCCAAGGAACTATCATTCCAGGTAGTAAGGACCGCCCACTTTCGGAACTTTTGACAGTACAACTCTGCAGATTCTTGACCCTGGTTCAATGCTAACAGGGTCTTTTCAGCCTGATCAATAGCATTAGGTTCGTCGTACAGCAACCCCAAGGCTTGAAAAAATGCGTTCACATTAGTCAGAATAGGGTCATCTGGTTTCAAAGAAAACGCCAAATCCTGGGGATCGCCGCACAGCAAAGAGATGACAATTTTAACCTGCTGCGCGGGGCTCCCTGACGAGTTAGGCTTCAAAGCAAAAAATAATTTACAATTATTTTTGAAACTCAAAAATTTAGATCGATCCCCAAAAAATACCTCAGGTGTGGGGATCTTTGGTTCAACAGCATGTGAACGAGCAAGATAGGCGGAAATTCCTCACACTTCAGCAGCGAGCTGCTCCACACGATCAGACACTTGCTGTATCTCCATTGAGAGAAAAAAAAAATTCCCCCTACGGCCTCAGAGATATAGAGGAAAGAATATACACACACCTTTTTTTTTTTTTTTTTTTTTTTTAAACACAATTCTTTCCTGCTATTGAGTACCCCAGGATCTGCGGTTTGGCGGGTGATTCTGTTATGATTGAGTCACCATAGGAGGCAAAAACAGAAATGCTAGCTAAGTCCTGAAAACCAGAGAAGTTGGCAACTATCAGATTGCAGACCCCTGAACCTATCAACGCAACTAGCAGTAGCCGTGGGGGGTTCCTACGATGACCTAGACCCCTCGATCACAGCCGGAGAGATACATAGGCCTAAAGAAGGAAAGGGGAAATCTAACTGCCCCAGAGCAGACCCCAAAGCAATAGGCAGCCCCCAACATATAATGACGGTGAAGCAAGATGAAAACACTTACACAGACAGAAAGACAGGCTGAGCAAAGACGGGGCCCAAAAACTACCTAGATAGGAACGGATAGGAAGGCTGCTGTCTGCAATCTGCCAAAACCCTATCAGAGACAAAAGCCAACAAGCTGATATAAAAATGGCCCTGAAGCAACTAAGCTTCAAAAACTAAATCAGCACTCAGGTACCTTCAGAAGACAGAGCTCACGGAACACTGCACACTCCAGCAGGGAGTGGCAGAATCCAAAAAGCAAGAAAAACAAAAAACGAATTTTAGATGCAAAAAGGCAAAACAGAAAACTTAGCTTTAGGAGAGCAGGAATCAGACTGGTGTCCAAGAGTCCACAGAGAAATCACCCGCAGGGCAGAAAGGGCGTAGGCTGCCTTAAATCCAGTCAGTGACTCCACTCAGCCAATCGTCTTCATTAGTCCCAGGTGTCTGATAATCAGGCTCACTACCTTCCTTCACTAGAATAGGGAGTTCACCAGGCCTCAGTGATGGAGGGGAAAATGAACTCACAACAGTACCCCCCCCTTGAGGAGGGGTCACCGAACCCTCAATAACGCTACCAGGGCGATCAGGGTGAGCCCGATGAAAGGCACGCACCAATCTTTTGGCATGAATATCAGAGGCAGAGACCCAGGAATTATCCTCCTGACCATAACCCTTCCACTTAACCAAATACTGGAGTCTCCGTCTAGCCAGACGGGAATCCAGAATTTTCTCTACCTCATATTCCAAGTTACCTTCAACCAATACAGGGTCCGGAGGTGCCACCTCAGGCACAACTGGCTCAACAAACCTCTTCAACAAGGACTTATGGAACACATTATGGATCTTAAATGTGACAGGAAGAGCCAAACGAAAAGAGACCGGATTAATAATCTCCAAAATCTTGTAAGGTCCAATAAATCTAGGCTTAAACTTAGGAGAAGCCACCTTCATAGCAATATTTTTTGATGATAACCACACCATATCACCAATCTTAAACTGGGGACCAATGGTCCTATGTCGATTGGAAAACCGCTGGGCCTTTTCCTGGGAGAGAGATAACTTATCCACCACTTGGTCCCAGATCTGGTGCATTCTCTCCACCACAGTGTCAACACCTGGGCAGGCAGAAGGCTCCACCTGCCCTGAAGAAAATCGAGGGTGAAAACCAAAGTTACAAAAAAAAGGTGACATCAAGGTGGCAGAACTAGCTCTATTATTTAAAGCAAATTCGGCCAAGGGCAAAAATGAAACCCAATCATCCTGATCAGCGGAAATAAAACATCTCAAATACGACTCCAAGGTCTGGTTTGTTCTCTCTGTCTGCCCATTGGTCTGAGGGTGAAAAGAAGAGGAGAAGGACAACTGAATTCCCAACTTGGAACAGAACGTCCTCCAAAATTTAGACACTAATTGAACTCCTCTGTCAGATACCATGTTCTCAGGAATCCCGTGCAAGCGAACCACCTGTTGCAAAAACAGAGGCACCAACTCAGAGGAAGATGGCAACTTAGGGAGTGGTACAAAATGAACCATCTTAGAGAACCTATCACAAATCACCCAAATAACAGTCATTCTTTGAGAGACCGGCATATCAGAGATGAAATCCATTGAAATATGGGTCCATGGCCTCCTGGGGACCGCAAAGGCATCAACAACCCACTAGAGCGAGAACAAGATTTAGACCGGGAGCAAGTCCCACAGGACTGCACAAAATTCCTGACATCATGAGACAAGGTGGGCCACCAAAAAGAGCGACTCACCAGATCTCTAGTACCAAAAATACCTGGATGACCAGCCAATGCAGAGCAATGAACTTCAGACATCACTCTCTTCTTCCACTGGTCAGGAACATACAACTTTCCACTGGGGCAACGCTCAGGTTTGTCTTCCTGGAACTCTTGCAGAGCAAGTCTAAAATCAGGCGAGATGGCAGAAAGAACTACCCCTTCGCCTAAGATGGTGGCAGGCTTGGTCACCACAGGAGAATCAGCAAAGAAACTCCTAGAGAGGGCGTCTGCCTTGACATTCTTAGTTCCAGGAAGGAAAGAGACCACAAAATCAAAACGTGTAAAAAACAAGGCCCACCTAGCCTGTCTAGGGTTCAAGCGTTTAGCCGACTCTAGGTAAATCAAATTTTTGTGGTCAGTGAGGACCACAACTTGATGTTTGGCTCCCTCCAACCAATGTCTCCACTCCTCAAATGCCCATTTCATGGCCAACAGTTCCCGATTCCCCACATCATAGTTACGTTCAGATGAAGAGAACTTACAGGAAAAGAAAGCACAGGGATTCATTTTAGATGTTACCGGATCCTTTTGGGACAACACCGCTCCTGCACCAATCTCAGAAGCATCCACCTCTACCTGGAACGGGAGTGAGACATCAGGTTGCCGCAGAACCGGGGCGGAGGTAAATCTACGCTTCAGCTCCTGAAAGGAAGCAACCGCCTCCGGAGACCAATTCAACACAGCCGCACCCTTCCTGGTCAGGTCAGTCAATGGTTTGGCAATACTAGAAAATTTTGCTATAAATTTCCGATAAAAATTAGCAAAACCCAAAAACTTCTGGAGGGCCTTCAAAGAAGTGGCCTGAACCCAATCATAAATGGCCTGTACCTTGGCCGGGTCCATTTCAATAGTTGACGGAGACAAAATAAATCCCAAAAAAGAAATTCTCTGTACTCCAAAAAGGCATTTTGATCCTTTGACATACAGAGAATTCTCTCTCAAGATCCGGAACACAGTCCGAACATGTTCCACATGAGAATCCCAATCCTTGGAGAAGATCAAAATATCATCCAGATAGATAATCAAAAATTTATCGACAAAGTCTCGGAAAATATCGTTCATGAAGCACTGGAAGACAGAAGGGGCATTAGTGAGCCCAAAAGGCATCACTAGGTACTCAAAATGTCCCTCCGGAGTATTAAACGCCGTCTTCCATTCATCCCCCTGCTTAATGCAGATAAGATTATACGCCCCCCTGAGGTCAAGCTTGGTAAACCAGCAAGCACCTCTGACTCTAGAGAATAGATCCGAAATCAGGGGTAACGGATACTGATATTTAATAGTAATTTTATTGAGGGCACGATAATCAATACAAGGCCTTAAAGAACCATCCTTCTTGGCCACAAAAAAAAAAACGGCACCTAAGGGTGAAGAGGATGGTCTAATATGACCCTTCTCCAACGCCTCCTTAATATAGGACCGCATAGCCTCGTGCTCGGGTACAGATAAATTGAAGAGCCGACCCTTAGGAAATTTACACCCCGGATTTAGTTCAATTGCACAGTCATAACTCCTATGAGGAGGCAAGGACGCAGACTCATTCTCACTAAATACATCATAGTAGTCCGCCAAATAGTCAGGAACCTCATGCGACTGAGGAGAGGTGGAAAAAACCAGAGCCTCACTAAAGGTACACCGGCAACCCCAACTCACCACAGACACAGACTTCCAATCCAAAACTGGATTATGAATCTGCAACCAGGGAAACCCCAGAACAACGGCATCATGCAGACCATGCAACACCAAAAATCTGCAATTTTCTTGGTGGTCTGGGGCGACCCGCATGACCATCTGGGTCCAAAACTGAGGTTTATTTTTAGCCAGAGGGGTAGCATCAATCCCCCTCAAAGGGATAGGCGTCTGCAGAGGTGTCAACGGAAATCCACAACGTTTAGCAAAATCCAAGTCCATTAGGTTTAGCGCTGCTCCCGAATCCACAAAAGCCTTGGCGGAAAATGTGGACAGGGAACAGATCAGAGTAATCGCCAAAAGAAACTTAGGCTGAACCCCACCAACAGAAAACGTGTGTGCAAAGCGTTTCTCACGTTTAGGACAAACAGAAATAACATGTGAGGCATCTCCACAGAAAAAACACAGCTTATTACGCCTTCTGAATTTCTGACGTTGCGCCTTAGACAAAACTCTATCACATTGCATAGGTTCAGACGTCTGTTCAACCAGTGGCAACACCTCTCGTGTAATCCTGCGTTCACGTAAACGCCGATCAACCTGAATGGCTAAAGACATAGAATCGTCCAGACCAGAGGGAACAGGAAATCCCACCATAGTATCTTTTACGGTTTCTGACAAACCCTTCCGAAAGAGAGCAGCCAAGGAACTATCATTCCAGGTAGTAAGGACCGCCCACTTTCGGAACTTTTGACAGTACAACTCTGCAGATTCTTGACCCTGGTTCAATGCTAACAGGGTCTTTTCAGCCTGATCAATAGCATTAGGTTCGTCGTACAGCAACCCCAAGGCTTGAAAAAATGCGTTCACATTAGTCAGAATAGGGTCATCTGGTTTCAAAGAAAACGCCAAATCCTGGGGATCGCCGCACAGCAAAGAGATGACAATTTTAACCTGCTGCGCGGGGCTCCCTGACGAGTTAGGCTTCAAAGCAAAAAATAATTTACAATTATTTTTGAAACTCAAAAATTTAGATCGATCCCCAAAAAATACCTCAGGTGTGGGGATCTTTGGTTCAACAGCATGTGAACGAGCAAGATAGGCGGAAATTCCTCACACTTCAGCAGCGAGCTGCTCCACACGATCAGACACTTGCTTTATCTCCATTGAGAGAAAAAAAAAATTCCCCCTACGGCCTCAGAGATATAGAGGAAAGAATATACACACACCTTTTTTTTTTTTTTTTTTTTAAACACAATTCTTTCCTGCTATTGAGTACCCCAGGATCTGCGGTTTGGCGGGTGATTCTGTTATGATTGAGTCACCGTAGGAGGCAAAAACAGAAATGCTAGCTAAGTCCTGAAAACCAGAGAAGTTGGCAACTATCAGATTGCAGACCCCTGAACCTATCAACGCAACTAGCAGTAGCCGTGGGGGGTTCCTACGATGACCTAGACCCCTCGATCACAGCCGGAGAGATACATAGGCCTAAAGAAGGAAAGGGGAAATCTAACTGCCCCAGAGCAGACCCCAAAGCAATAGGCAGCCCCCCACATATAATGACGGTGAAGCAAGATGAAAACACTTACACAGACAGAAAGACAGGCTGAGCAAAGACGGGGCCCAAAAACTACCTAGATAGGAACGGATAGGAAGGCTGCTGTCTGCAATCTGCCAAAACCCTATCAGAGACAAAAGCCAACAAGCTGATATAAAAATGGCCCTGAAGCAACTAAGCTTCAAAAACTAAATCAGCACTCAGGTACCTTCAGAAGACAGAGCTCACGGAACACTGCACACTCCAGCAGGGAGTGGCAGAATCCAAAAAGCAAGAAAAACAAAAAACAAATCTTAGATGCAAAAAGGCAAAACAGAAAACTTAGCTTTAGGAGAGCAGGAATCAGACTGGTGTCCAAGAGTCCACAGAGAAATCACCCGCAGGGCAGAAAGGGCGTAGGCTGCCTTAAATCCAGTCAGTGACTCCACTCAGCCAATCGTCTTCATTAGTCCCAGGTGTCTGATAATCAGGCTCACTACCTTCCTTCACTAGAATAGGGAGTTCACCAGGCCTCAGTGATGGAGGGGAAAATGAACTCACAACAGTACCCCCCCCTTGAGGAGGGGTCACCGAACCCTCAATAACGCTACCAGGGTGATCAGGGTGAGCCCGATGAAAGGCACGCACCAATCTTTTGGCATGAATATCAGAGGCAGAGACCCAGGAATTATCCTCCTGACCATATCCCTTCCACTTAACCAAATACTGGAGTCTCCGTCTAGCCAGACGGGAATCCAGAATTTTCTCTACCTCATATTCCAAGTTACCTTCAACCAATACAGGGTCCGGAGGTGCCACCTCAGGTACAACTGGCTCAACAAACCTCTTCAACAAGGACTTATGGAACACATTATGGATCTTAAATGTGACAGGAAGAGCCAAACGAAAAGAGACCGGATTAATAATCTCCAAAATCTTGTAAGGTCCAATAAATCTAGGCTTAAACTTAGGAGAAGCCACCTTCATAGCAATATTTTTTGATGATAACCACACCATATCACCAATCTTAAACTGGGGACCAATGGTCCTATGTCGATTGGAAAACCGCTGGGCCTTTTCCTGGGAGAGAGATAACTTATCCACCACTTGGTCCCAGATCTGGTGCATTCTCTCCACCACAGTGTCAACACCTGGGCAGGCAGAAGGCTCCACCTGCCCTGAAGAAAATCGAGGGTGAAAACCAAAGTTACAAAAAAAAGGTGACATCAAGGTGGCAGAACTAGCTCTATTATTTAAAGCAAATTCGGCCAAGGGCAAAAATGAAACCCAATCATCCTGATCAGCGGAAATAAAACATCTCAAATACGACTCCAAGGTCTGGTTTGTTCTCTCTGTCTGCCCATTGGTCTGAGGGTGAAAAGAAGAGGAGAAGGACAACTGAATTCCCAACTTGGAACAGAACGTCCTCCAAAATTTAGACACAAATTGAACTCCTCTGTCAGATACAATGTTCTCAGGAATCCCGTGCAAGCGAACCACTTGTTGCAAAAACAGAGGCACCAACTCAGAGGAAGATGGCAACTTAGGGAGTGGTACAAAATGAACCATCTTAGAGAACCTATCACAAATCACCCAAATAACAGTCATTCTTTGAGAGACCGGCATATCAGAGATGAAATCCATTGAAATATGGGTCCATGGCCTCCTGGGGACCGGCAAAGGCATCAACAACCCACTAGAGCGAGAACAAGATTTAGACCGGGAGCAAGTCCCACAGGACTGCACAAAATTCCTGACATCATGAGACAAGGTGGGCCACCAAAAAGAGTGACTCACCAGATCTCTAGTACAAAAAATACCTGGATGACCAGCCAATGCAGAGCAATGAACTTCAGACATCACTCTCTTCTTCCACTGGTCAGGAACATACAACTTTCCACTGGGGCAACACTCAGGTTTGTCTTCCTGGAACTCTTGCAGAGCAAGTCTAAAATCGGGCGAGATGGCAGAAAGAACTACCCCTTCGCCTAAGATGGTGGCAGGCTTGGTCACCACAGGAGAATCAGCAAAGAAACTCCTAGAGAGGGCGTCTGCCTTGACATTCTTAGTTCCAGGAAGGAAAGAGACCACAAAATCAAAACGTGTAAAAAACAAGGCCCACCTAGCCTGTCTAGGGTTCAAGCGTTTAGCCGACTCTAGGTAAATCAAATTTTTGTGGTCAGTGAGGACCACAACTTGATGTTTGGCTCCCTCCAACCAATGTCTCCACTCCTCAAATGCCCATTTCATGGCCAACAGTTCCCGATTCCCCACATCATAGTTACGTTCAGATGAAGAGACCTTACGGGAAAAGAAAGCACAGGGATTCATTTTAGATGTTACCTGATCCTTTTGGGACAACACCGCTCCTGCACCAATCTCAGAAGCATCCACCTCTACCTGGAACGGGAGTGAGACAACAGGTTGCCGCAGAACCGGGGCGGAGGTAAATCTACGCTTCAGCTCCTGAAAGGAAGCAACTGCCTCCGGAGACCAATTCAACACAGCCGCACCCTTGCTGGTCAGGTCAGTCAATGGTTTGGCAATACTAGAAAATTTTGCTATAAATTTCCGATAAAAATTAGCAAAACCCAAAAACTTCTGGAGGGCCTTCAAAGAAGTGGGCTGAACCCAATCATAAATGGCCTGTACCTTGGCCGGGTCCATTTCAATAGTTGACGGAGACAAAATAAATCCCAAAAAAGAAATTCTCTGTACTCCAAAAAGGCATTTTGATCCTTTGACATACAGAGAATTCTCTCTCAAGATCTGGAACACAGTCCGAACATGTTCCACATGAGAATCCCAATCCTTGGAGAAGATCAAAATATCATCCAGATAGATAATCAAAAATTTATCGACAAAGTCTCGGAAAATATCGTTCATGAAGCACTGGAAGACAGAAGGGGCATTAGTGAGCCCAAAAGGCATCACCAGGTACTCAAAATGTCCCTCCGGAGTATTAAACGCCGTCTTCCATTCATCCCCCTGCTTAATGCAGATAAGATTATACGCCCCCCTGAGGTCAAGCTTGGTAAACCAGCAAGCACCTCTGACTCTAGAGAATAGATCCGAAATCAGGGGTAACGGATACTGATATTTAATAGTAATTTTATTGAGGGCACGATAATCAATACAAGGCCTTAAAGAACCATCCTTCTTGGCCACAAAAAAAAAACGGCACCTAAGGGTGAAGAGGATGGTCTAATATGACCCTTCTCCAATGCCTCCTTAATATAGGACCGCATAGCCTCGTGCTCGGGTACAGATAAATTGAAGAGCCGACCCTTAGGAAATTTACACCCCGGATTTAGTTCAATTGCACAGTCATAACTCCTATGAGGAGGCAAGGACGCAGACTCATTCTCACTAAATACATCATAGTAGTCCGCCAAATAGTCAGGAACCTCATGCGACTGAGGAGAGGTGGAAAAAACCAGAGCCTCACTTAAGGTACACCGGCAACCCCAACTCACCACAGACACAGACTTCCAATCCAAAACTGGATTATGAATCTGCAACCAGGGAAACCCCAGAACAACGGCATCATGCAGACCATGCAACACCAAAAATCTGCAATTTTCTTGGTGGTCTGGGGCAACCCGCATGACCATCTGGGTCTAAAACTGAGGTTTATTTTTAGCCAGAGGGGTAGCATCAATCCCCCTCAAAGGGATAGGCGTCTGCAGAGGTGTCAACGGAATCCACAACGTTTAGCAAAATCCAAGTCCATTAGGTTTAGCGCTGCTCCCGAATCCACAAAAGCCTTGGCGGAAAATGTGGACAGGGAACAGATCAGAGTAATCGCCAAATGAAACTTAGGCTGAACCCCACCAACAGAAAACGTGTGTGCAAAGCGTTTCTCACGTTTAGGACAAACAGAAATAACATGTGAGGCATCTCCACAGAAAAAACACAGCTTATTACGCCTTCTTAATTTCTGACGTTGCGCCTTAGACAAAACTCTATCACATTGCATAGGTTCAGACGTCTGTTCAACCGGTGGCAACACCTCTCGTGTAATCCTGCGTTCACGTAAACGCCGATCAACTTGAATGGCTAAAGACATAGAATCGTCCAGACCAGAGGGAACAGGAAATCCCACCATAGTATCTTTTACGGTTTCTGACAAACCCTTCCGAAAGAGAGCAGCCAAGGCACTATCATTCCAGGTAGTAAGGACCGCCCACTTTCGGAACTTTTGACAGTACAACTCTGCAGATTCTTGACCCTGGTTCAATGCTAACAGGGTCTTTTCAGCCTGATCAATAGCATTAGGTTCGTCGTACAGCAACCCCAAGGCTTGAAAAAATGCGTTCACATTAGTCAGAATAGGGTCATCTGGTTTCAAAGAAAACGCCCAATCCTGGGGATCGCCGCACAGCAAAGAGATGACAATTTTAACCTGCTGCGCGGGGCTCCCTGACGAGTTAGGCTTCAAAGCAAAAAATAATTTACAATTATTTTTGAAACTCAAAAATTTAGATCGATCCCCAAAAAATACCTCAGGTGTGGGGATCTTTGGTTCAACAGCATGTGAACGAGCAAGATAGGCGGAAATTCCTCACACTTCAGCAGCGAGCTGCTCCACACGATCAGACACTTGCTTTATCTCCATTGAGAGAAAAAAAAAATTCCCCCTACGGCCTCAGAGATATAGAGGAAAGAATATACACACACCTTTTTTTTTTTTTTTTTTTTTTAAACACAATTCTTTCCTGCTATTGAGTACCCCAGGATCTGCGGTTTGGCGGGTGATTCTGTTATGATTGAGTCACCGTAGGAGGCAAAAACAGAAATGCTAGCTAAGTCCTGAAAACCAGAGAAGTTGGCAACTATCAGATTGCAGACCCCTGAACCTATCAACGCAACTAGCAGTAGCCGTGGGGGGTTCCTACGATGACCTAGACCCCTCGATCACAGCCGGAGAGATACATAGGCCTAAAGAAGGAAAGGGGAAATCTAACTGCCCCAGAGCAGACCCCAAAGCAATAGGCAGCCCCCCACATATAATGACGGTGAAGCAAGATGAAAACACTTACACAGACAGAAAGACAGGCTGAGCAAAGACGGGGCCCAAAAACTACCTAGATAGGAACGGATAGGAAGGCTGCTGTCTGCAATCTGCCAAAACCCTATCAGAGACAAAAGCCAACAAGCTGATATAAAAATGGCCCTGAAGCAACTAAGCTTCAAAAACTAAATCAGCACTCAGGTACCTTCAGAAGACAGAGCTCACGGAACACTGCACACTCCAGCAGGGAGTGGCAGAATCCAAAAAGCAAGAAAAACAAAAAACAAATCTTAGATGCAAAAAGGCAAAACAGAAAACTTAGCTTTAGGAGAGCAGGAATCAGACTGGTGTCCAAGAGTCCACAGAGAAATCACCCGCAGGGCAGAAAGGGCGTAGGCTGCCTTAAATCCAGTCAGTGACTCCACTCAGCCAATCGTCTTCATTAGTCCCAGGTGTCTGATAATCAGGCTCACTACCTTCCTTCACTAGAATAGGGAGTTCACCAGGCCTCAGTGACGGAGGGGAAAATGAACTCACCGAAGACCATCACAACATGGCAAGGCCATATTCTACATTACCCTTATGGGAAATCCAGCCCTGAATTCTTTTACTCTACAATATGACATTCATTAGAAGGCATAAGCCTTTCTAGGAATTTGGTGCGTCTTACATCAGCAGCCTTTGCATTAAAAGGAACCTGTCATCAGCAAAAAACATTATTAACCTGCACATATGAGGTTAAACTGCAGGTTAATAGCCTTATTTACCTGCCTGGTGCCTGCACAAAGCTGAATGCAGCAAGGAGAAAATGAACTTTATTCTCCCAGGCAGAATTTGCTTTCAGTCACGGGGGCGGCATGGGTGCTGGTTCAGTCACCGCTCTGAGAATACAAAGCGGCAGCTGTAACCACGCTGCCGACCCTGACTTAACTGGCTCTGCCTTAGGGTTGGCTTTGAGTCAGTGCTGGAGGTGCCATTACAGCGGTGGCTCTGTATACTCAGAACAGTGACTAAACCAGCATCAGGGGCATCCCTGTGACTGAAACCGAAAGTGGCCGGAAAGAATAAACTTAGTTTTCTCCCCACAGTGTTCGGCTTCGTGCGGGTGCTGGGCAAGTTATTAACGCTATTAACCTGCAGATTAATGCCATATTTGCAGGTTATTAGCGTTTTTGCTATTGAGAGGTTCCCTTTAACCCCTTCCTGACATGAGACGTACTATCCCGTCCACGGTACCGGGCCCGTATGACCGGGGACGGGATAGTACGTCTACCGCGATCAGCGGCGCCCACGTGGTGAGCGCCGCTGATCGCGGCCGGGTGTCAGCTGATTATCACAGCTGACACCCGGCACTACGTGTCAGGGGCGGTCACGGACCGCCCCCGACACGTTAACCCCTTGCACACCGCGATCAAACATGATCGCGGTGTACCGGGGGTTAAAGGGAAGCATCGGCAGGGAGGGGGCTCCCTCCGTGCTTCCCTGAGCCCCCCACGGCAGCGCAATGTGCAGCGCTGCTGCGGGGGGCTCCTTTCCTCCAGGCCCCCGAATCCAAGATGGCGACGGGGGCCTTCGGGGGCCTGGGGAAGCTGGCTTCCTCAGTGCCTGCAAAGCGCAGGCATGAGGAAGCCTTGTGCACTGCCTGTGACAGATTGCTGATCTGTCACAGTGATCTGTGATGTGACAGATCAGCGATCTGTCACAGGACAGTGATGTCCCACCTGGGACTATGTAATAAAGTAAAAAAAAAATTAAAAAAAAGTGTAAAAATAAATTTAAAAAAATCGCCAAATAAATTAGTAAAAAAAAAAAAAAATATTCCCCAATAAATTCATTTTTTGAAAATAATAAAAAAAAAAAACAATAAAAGTACACATATTAGGTATCGCCGCGTCCGTAACGACCTGCCCTATAAAACTGTCCCATTAGTTAACCCCTTTAGCGAACCCCTTAAAAAATAAAAATAAAAAACGAAGCAAAAAATAATGATTTATTATCATACCGCCAAACAAAAAGTGCAATAACGCGCGATCAAAAAGACGCATATAAATATCCATGGTACCGCTGAAAACGTCATCTTGTCCCGCAAAAAACAAGCCGCCACACAGCATCATCAGCGAAAAAATAAAAAAGTTATAACTCGCAGAATAAAGCGATGCAAAAATAATTATTTTTTATATAAAATAGTTTTCATTGCATAAAACCGACAAAAACATAAAAAAACGACCTAAATGAGGTATCGCTGTAACCGTACTGACCCGAAGAATAAAACCGCTTTATCAATTTTACCGCACGCGGAACGGTGTAAACGCACCCCCCCCAAAAGAAATTCATGAAACGCTGGTTTTTGTTCATTCTGCGTCCCAAAAATCGGAATAAAAAGCGATCAAAAAATTTCACGTGCCCGAAAATGGTACCAATAAAAACGTCAACTCGTCCTGCAAAAAATAAGACCTCACATGACTCGGTGGGTCAAAATAAGGAAAAATTATAGCTCTCAATATGTGGTGATGCAAAAACTATTTTTACAATAAAAAGCGTCTTTTAGCGTGCGACAGCCGCCAAACATAAAAACCGCCATAAATAGTAAATCAAACCCCCCGTTATCACCCCCTTAGTTAGGGAAAAATAATAAAATTAAAAAAATGTATTTATTTCCATTTTTCCATTAGGGTTAGGGCTAGGGTTAGGGCTAGGGGTGTGTTGGGGTAGGGTTGGGGTAGGGTTAGGGCTAGGGTTAGGGCTAGGGCTAGGGTTAGGGCTAGGGTTAGGGCTAGGGTTAGGGCTAAGGTTAGGGGCGTGTTGGGGTTCGGGTTGGAGTTAGAATTGGGGGTTTCCACTGTTTGGGCACATCAGGGGCTCTCCAAATGCAACATGGCGTCTGATCTCAATTCCAGCCAATTCTGAGTTGAAAAAGTCAAATGGTGCTCCTTCCCTTCCAAGCTCTGCTATGCGCCCAAACAGTGTTTTACCCCCACATGTAGGGTAGCAGCCTACTCAGGACAAATTGCAAAACAATTTTTGGGGTCCAATTTCTCCTGTTACCCTTAGGAAAATAAAAAATTGGGGGCAAAAATATCATTTTTGTGGAAAAAAATGATTTTTTTATTTTCACATCCGAGTGTTATAAACTTCTGTGAAGCACTTGGGGGTTCAAAGTGCTCACCACATATCTAGATAAGTTCCGTGGGGGGTCTAGTGTCCAAAATGGGGTCACTTGTGGGGAGTTTCAATAGTTTAGGTACATCAGGGGCTCTCCAAACGCACATGACACCCGCAGACCATTCCATCAAAGTCTGCATTCCAAAATGTCACTGCTTCCCTTCCGAGCCCCGACGTGTGTCCATACAGTAGTTTTCTCCCACATATGGGGTGTCAGCGTACTCAGGACAAATTGGACAACAACTTTTGGGGTCCAATTTCTCCTGGTACCCTTGGGAAAATAAAAAAATGGTGACTAAAAGATCATGTTTGTGGAAAAAATACGAATTTTTTATTTTCACGCCCGGGCGTTGTAAACTTCTGTGAAGCACTGGGGGGTCAAAGTGCTCACCTCACATATAGATAAGTTCCTTAGGGGGTCTAGTTTACAAAATGGTGTCATTTGTGGGGGGTTTCCACTGTTTAGGTACATTAGGGGCTCTCCAAAGGCAACATGACACCCGCAGACCATTCCATCAAAGTCTGCATTCCAAAACGTCACTACTTCCCTTCCGAGCCCCGACGTGTGCCCATACAGTAGTTTTCTCCCACATATGGGGTAGCAGCGTACTCAGGACAAATTGGACAACAACTTTTGGGGTCCAATTTCTCCTGGTACCCTTGGGAAAATAAAAAAATGGTGACTAAAAGATCATGTTTGTGGAAAAAATACGAATTTTTTATTTTCACGCCCGGGCGTTGTAAACTTCTGTGAAGCACTGGGGGGGTCAAAGTGCTCACCACACATCTAGATAAGTTCCTTGGGGGGTCTAGTTTACAAAATGGTGTCATTTGTGGGGGGTTTCCACTGTTTAGGTACATTAGGGGCTCTCCAAAGGCAACATGACACCCGCAGACCATTCCATCAAAGTCTGCATTCCAAAACGTCACTACTTCCCTTCCGAGCCCTGACGTGTGCCCATACAGTAGTTTTCTCCCACATATGGGGTATCAGCATACTCAGGACAAATTGGACAACAACTTTTGGGGTCCAATTTCTCCTGGTACCCTTGGGAAAATAAAAAAATGGTGACTAAAAGATCATGTTTGTGGAAAAAATACGAATTTTTTATTTTCACGCCCGGGCGTTGTAAACGTCTGTGAAGCACTGGGGGGGTCAAAGTGCTCACCACACATCTAGATAAGTTCCTTAGGGGGTCTAGTTTCCAAAATGGTGTCATTTGTGGGGGGGTTCCACTGTTTTGGTACATCAGGAGTTTTCCAAACGCGACATGGTGTCCGATCTCAATTCCAGCCAAAAACGTCAAATGGCGCTGCTTCCCTTCCGAGCTCTGCCATGCGCCCAAATAGTGGTTTACCCCCACATGTGGGGTATCAGCGTACTCAGGACAAATTGCACAATAACTTTTAGGGTCCTGTTACCCTTGGAAAAATAAGAATTGAGGGTGAAAAGATCATTTTTGTGGAAAAAATATGATTTTTTAATTGTATGGCTTTATGTTATAAACTTCTGTGAAGCCCATGGGGGTTCAAAGTTCTCACCACACATCTAGATAAGTTCCTTAGGGGGTCTAGTTTCCAAAATGGTGTCATTTGTGGGGGGTTTCCACTGTTTTGGTACATCAGGGGTTTTCCAAACGCGACATGGTGTCCGATCTCAATTCCAGCCAAAAACGTCAAATGGCGCTGCTTCCCTTCCGAGCTCTGCCATGCGCCCAAATAGTGGTTTACCCCCACATGTGGGGTATCAGCGTACTCAGGACAAATTGCACAATAACTTTTAGGGTCCTGTTACCCTTGGAAAAATAAGAATTGAGGGTGAAAAGATCATTTTTGTTGAAAAAATATGATTTTTTAATTGTATGGCTTTATGTTATAAACTTCTGTGAAGCCCATGGGGGTTCAAAGTTCTCACCACACATCTAGATAAGTTCCTTAGGGGGTCTATTTTCCAAAATGGTGTCATTTGTGGGGGGTTTCCACTGTTTTGGTACATCAGGGGTTTTCCAAACGCGACATGGTGTCCGATCTCAATTCCAGCCAAAAACGTCAAATGGCGCTGCTTCCCTTCCGAGCTCTGCCATGCGCCCAAATAGTGGTTTACCCCCACATGTGGGGTATCAGCGTACTCAGGACAAATTGCACAATAACTTTTAGGGTCCTGCTACCCTTGGGAAAATAAAAATTGGGGTGAAAAGATCATTTTTGTGGAAAAAATATGATTTTTTAATTGTACCGCTGTACGTTATAAACTTCTGTAAAGCCCTTGTGGGTTCAAAGTTCTCACCACATATCTAGATAAGTTCCTTGGGGGGTCTAGTTTCCAAAATGGGGTCACTTGTAGGGGGTTTCCACTGTTTAGGTACATCAGGGACTCTCCAAACGTGACATGGCGTCCAATCTGAATTCCAGCCAATTTTGCATTGAAAAAGTCAAACGGCGCTCCTTCCATTCTGAGCTCTGCCATGCGCCGAAACAGTCGTTCCCCCCCACATATCAGGTATCTGCGTACTCAGGACAAATTGCACAATAACTTTTGCAGTTCAATTTCTCCTGTTACCCTTGGTAAAATAAAAAAAATTGAACCTGAAGTATTTTTTTTATGAAAAAAAGTTAGATGTTCATTTTTTTTTAAATATTCAAAAAAATTCCTGTGACGCACCTAAAGGGTTAATAAACTTCTTGAATGTGGTTTTGAGCACCTTAAGGGGTGCAGTTTTTAGAATGGTGTCACTTTTGGGTATTTTCTATCATATAGACCCCTCAAAGTGGCTTCAAATGTGATGTGGTCCTAAAAATAAAATGGTGTTGTAAAAATGAGAAATCGCTGGTCAACTTTTAACCCTTATAACTTCCTAACAAAAAAAAATTTTGGTTCCAAAATTGTGCTGATGTAAAGTAAACATGTGGGAAATGTTAGTTATCAAGTTTTTTGTGTGCCGTATCTCTGTGATTTAAGGGCATAAAAATTCAAAGTTGGAAAATTGCGAAATTTTCAAAATTTTCGCCAAATTTCCGTTTTTCTCACAAATAAACGCAAGTTATTTGAACGAAATGTTACCACAAACATGAAGTACAATATGTCACGAGAAAACAATGTCAGAATCACCGGTATCCATGGAAGCGTTCGAGAGTTATGACCTCATAAAGGTACAGTGGTCAGAATTGTAAAAATTGGCCCGGTCATGAACGTGCAAACCACCCTTGAGGGTGAAGGGGTTAATCCTATTGTACCAAATACAATTGATGAATTGTCCACATAGAGGTAAGTATTTTTTGTTGCCTTCTGTATAAATTAGAGCAAAAGACAAAATTGGCAAGTTGCAGAAAAATTGCTTCTTGGATAGAAAAACTCCATGATATTGTACATGATATTGTACAGCACTGTGCAGAATATGGCAGCACATAAACTGCCTACAGCACTGAAGTGCAGCAACGTTGTTACTCTGGGTGATGTAAATGTTATTCAGTGGCTAGAACTGGGTAATATGCACAGCATCATAAAATCTACACACAAGCAATCATGTTACTAAACTGTTAAATAATTGGTTGGGGCAAGATTCTTTGACCCTCGCTAATATGTAAGTATCACAGATTCTCCCAGTGCAGCCTCCCTTACAGGCTACACAGAGCTCCTGTTCTCAGAACAGCAGTTGATTGAGGAGAATGTGACTAGACCTGTCCATCAGCATCCATCAATTGAAAATTAGCTTCCTCTAGTTTTTCCATTGGAGGAGTATGATGGACAGGTCTGGTCACATGCTCCTCCATCAGCAACCAATTTAAGAACGAGAACTTGGCAGTCTGTGAACAGGAGAACCTGTATTTCTTATATTTTAGTAAGTGCAACAAAATCATAACCCCGGCACATTTGTTAAAGTATGTTTGTCAACCCCTTTAGTATTCACTTAGAAATGCAACCATTACATGCAAAAAAAAAAATATTTTGCCAAATTCCATCGTGTGTCAATGCAGTGATTTGATTGCATTGGCCAATTGGCTCTGTTTACTTTTTTTTAGTCTCCCAAGAGTTAGATTGACCTGTGAACAGGCGAATAACTTTAAAAGAGATACTTTTCTGCACAAGACTCTGAGAAGAAACACAAAAAATGATCATTTGTAAAGGGGCACAACATTCATCCAGTCTAGACTCCTACTGTCAGTAAGCCAAAATAACATAGTGCATGTCCATGTATCTCAAATTAGTGCTATCCATTTTTTTTTATAGCTTGTGGCTGTTTTCGCATGGTCTATGTATGTTTTTAAGCAGCAGAGTCATGTCTGCGCTTAGTCCGAATTGAGGACCAAGGTCATACGTTTGCATGAATGGGTCTATGATGCAAACAAACAACACACAGATGCCATCCATGTTGCATCCATTTGCTGCTTGTTACAAACACACACGTTTGACAGCATTAAAGGGAATCTGTCATCAGTTTTGGCCGATATAAGTTATGGCCATCATCTTTCAGGCCTGATATACAGCATTCTATAATGCTGTATATCTGACCCCAACCTGACCTGTACAAGAAGAAAATTAACTTTTATTATACTCACCTGCGGGGCGGTCCAGTCCGAGGGGTGTCATGGGTCCTGGTCCGGCGCCTCCCATATTCGTGCGATGTCGCCCTCCTGCTTGCTTCATGTGGATGATGAGTCCCTGCATCATCCACACAGACTCCTCGGCACCGCGCTCCTGCCCAGGCGTACTTCTCTCCCTGTTGAGGGCAGAGCAAAGTACTGCATTGCGTAGGCGCCAGGAAAGGTCAGAGTGGCCCAGCATCTGTGCTCTGCAGTACTTACAGGTCGGGTTGGAGGCAGATATACAGAATTATGGAATGCTGTATTTCAGCCTTGAAAGGTGATGGCCGTCACTTATATCTGCCAAAACTGGTGATAGGTTCCCTTTAAGCCAAGTTTACAGAAGAAAACACCATTCACACAAGTGATTAAGAGTGTATGTGAAGAACGCTCAGATTAAGAACATGCTTTACTAAGTTGTTATCGATTTTCCTATTGTGTTGACCTTTATGAAAGCTGTTTCAAGATGCATAAATAAATCTTTTTGTTTGTACAAGCAAATTTGCATGTGAATTTTTCAGTTTACTCTGTGCAAAGGATCAGTAGCATATGACCTACATCCTACGATTTAAATTAAAAAACTTTGCACTGTGTATACAATGCTGGATTCCTATTGGATTGTGAATATTGTTTAACCTTTTAGTAACAGAGCCAATTTGGTACTTAATGACCAAGCCAATTTTTATAATTCTTACCACTGTCACTTTATGAGGTTATAGGTCTGGAATGCTTCAACAGATTCCAATGATTCTGAGACAGTTTTTTCGTGACATATTGTATTAGTGGTAAAATTTATTCGATATAACTTGCGTTTATTTATGATAAAAAATGGAAATTTGGCAAAAATGTTGCAATTTTCAAACTTTTAATTTTTGTGCCCTTAAATCAGTGTCATATTGCACAAAATAGTTAATAAATAACATTTCCCACATGTCTACTTTACATCAGCACAAATGTCATGATATGACACTGACCCTGTGTGTCGCGACCCGTCGACCGGTCGGTCACCAAACAACAAGACAAACAAGGGGACACCGGGGAAACAATTACAATGGTGGGCCCTGCTATAAGGAACAGGGAAAGGGACACCTCCTGCACCTCCTGGACGAACCTGACGTCCCAATATTGCTTCTTTCAAACAGTCACCAAGCAGGATAACTTGTCCCTCACTGAATCTGCACCTATCCCTCACTAGGGAATTCATAAGTGCGGACACTGGTCCCACCGCTGCACTAAAAAAACACCAAGGGGAGATACAACAGACAGGTTAAACAAAACAAGACTTAGCTTTTTCTGCTGCCTATGCACCGTGCAGCAGCAGAGTAAGACTCCTGAACTCAGCTTTCAGCAGAATCACCACTGCTCCAGAAAGCTCCTCTCTTCAGCAGAACCGCCACTGCTCCCGATAAGCTGAACCACCACTGCACCAGGTAGCTCCAGTCTTCACCATGGTTGGTATCCAAAAAGGACCTGTCATAACCAACAGTCAGCTGATGCACCAGGTGACCTTATATAGGAAGGTGGGAGTG
Organism: Dendrobates tinctorius; assembly: GCF_039654945.1. Classification (NCBI taxonomy): domain Eukaryota; kingdom Metazoa; phylum Chordata; class Amphibia; order Anura; family Dendrobatidae; genus Dendrobates; species Dendrobates tinctorius. Next base: position 101,772,488 of record NW_027361696.1, read on the forward strand.
GTCACCACCAGCACACGCAGACTAACTAAACATGTAGTAACACCAGCGGCCACCAGGGGGAAAAACTAATATTAACCTCTGATGGCCTGAAAGGAAAAAAGTTTATATGTGAGCAGCCCACACTGACACAGATCCAAAAATGGATCATGACAACAATTTTGGAAACATTTTGGAAAGTTGACCAGTGATTTCTCATTTTTTCAACAAAATTTACAAAACCTTTTTTAGGGACCACCTCACTTTTGAAGTGAGTTTGGGGGGTCAATATGACAGAAAATACCCAAAAGTGACATCATTCTATAAACTGCACCCCTCAAGGTGCGCAAAACCACATTCAAGAAGTTTATTAATCCTTTAGGTGCTTCACGAGAACTAAAGCAATGTGGAAGGAAAAAATGAACATTTTACTATTTACACAAAAAATTATTTTGAACCAAACTATTTTATTTTCACGAGGGTATCAGTAGAAAATGTACCGCAAAATTCGCTGTGCAATTTCTCCTGAGTACACTGATACCCCGTATGTGGGGGGAAAGCCACTGTTTGGGCAAATGGCAGGGCTTGAAGGGAGGCAGCCCCACTTGAATTTTTGAGAGCAAAATTGTCTGGAATCAATGGTAGGAGTCATGTCGCGTTTGGAAACCCCCTGATGCACCTAAACATTGGAAACCCCCCAATTCTAACTCCAACCCTAACACAGCCCTAAGCCCAACCCTAACCCTAACACACCCGCAACCTTAATCCCAACGATAACACTAACCACAACCCCAACACCACTCTAACCCCAACACCACAACCCTAACCCCAACACAACTCTAGCCTTAATCCTAGGCCCAACCCTAACCCTAGCCCAACCCTAACCCTATCTATAATCCCAACTATAACCATAACCCTAGCCCAACCCTAACCCTAGCTCTAACCATAGCACCAACCTAGCGCTAGCCCCAACCCTAACCCTAGTCCCAACCCTAACCCTAGTCCAACCCTAAGCACAGCCCCAACCCTAGCCCAACCCTAACTCTAGCTATAATCCCAACTATAACATTAACCCTAGCCCAAACCTAACACTAGCTTTAATCCTAGCCCCAACCCTAACTCTAGCCCCAACCAGAGGCGTATCTAGGCTCTCTGGCACCCGGGGCAAGAATTCGGTTCGGCGCCCCCCCCGACCCAAGTACCTATGCGACTTGCACACTTAGCTATGTACCCACGAGCTGCTCCTCCTAATGCTCTCAATGTTCAGTAAAAAACTGAGAGAAGCAGGAAGAGAAGCTCGTTGTCAAGTATGAAAATCGCACATGAGTGAAGTGTCCATGTGATGACTACTGGAACCAGCAGCGCTGAATCCTGACATTGCAGCTTCTGAATTCTCACAACGAATGCACTGCACACATTTAGGATTCTCCCTTGCCGATGTACAGTCATGTCAGCACAAGTATGTGATTTATATACTTCTGGCCACATTCCGACTAGACGTGCCCGGCTTCGCTCCGTTCACTTTCATTGAGTGAGGCCACACATGTCTAGTCAGCATGTGACCGTATGTATGTAAATTACCGGCATGAGAGAATCCTAACAGCGTGCAGTGAGCACTGTGAGAATTCAGAAGTCTGCAGTCACATAGAATGACTGCAGACTCCGTACAAACCTGGACAACCCCTTTAATGTTCCTAACAAATAAAAACATGAGAATTAGTCAGTAGCACAAATAATATTTACATCCAGGTACCTTATAGATGACGTCGTCTCTGCAGTCAGTCTCCTTTTCTTCTAGACCCCATGATGAGCTTTCTCATCCACATCTCGTCTCTGTAGACGTCCATCTTCTCCGGTCTTCTGCAGCAAATCTCCACACGACGCCCTTAAAGATAGAAGTGTCATTATAATGCTCCTAAATAAAAATATCTGCAATATACTGTCACCTCACACTATTCCCCTCCCTCCTCATACTGTCCCCTCTAGCATCCCACCTGTTCACCATACTGTCTCCTCATATATTTACCCCCTCACTCTCTATACTGTCTGCTCACACATATCCCCGACTCCCCATACTGTGTCCACTTACATTAACCCATTCGCTCCCCATACTGTCTGCACCAATCCCCCATACTGTTTCCTCATACATACTCTTTATTTTGTGTCCTCAAATCTCCCCACACATTAAATTCCCCCATCCCCAATCCCCCACATACATTAAGTACCCCATCCCCATTCCAAATCCCCCCACACATTAACCCAATCCCCACTCATTAACCCCCATCAGCACTCCAAATACCCCCACACATTAACCCCAACCCCACTCATTAACGCCCCCATACATTAACCCCCATCCCCATTCATTAACCCCCGCACACATTAACCCAATCCCCACTCATTAACCCCATCACCACTCCAAATCCCCACACACATTAAATAACCATCTGCACTCCAAATACCCCCACACATTAACCCCCATCCCCATTCATTAACCCCCACACACATTAACCCAATCCCCACTCATTAACCCCCGCACACATTAACCCAATCCCCATTCATTAACCCCCGCACACATTAACCCAATCCCCACTCATTAACCCCCATCACATTAAATAACTCCCATCTCCACTCCAAATCCCCCCACACATTAACCCCATGGCATCCCCACTCATTAACCCCCATCCCCACTCTAAATACCCCCACACATTAACCGCCATCCCCTCTACAAATCCCACCCCATCTCCCATCTTCGGTGGTTCTTCAGCTCCACAGTGGAGCACACTTACCACCAGCGTTTGCTTTGGGTGCAGGGGAGTGACGTCAGCAGCGTGATCACATGACATGATCACGCTGCTGAGGTCGCTCTGGCCCGGCGGTCAGAGCTTCAATTGTACAGGCATCTGTATAGACGCCAGTACAATTGCTCCCTGGGAGCCGGCACGGCCTCCTTCTCTGCGCCGGCTGTCAGCTTGACAGCTGACACAGAGAACCGCCGACTCTCAGGCGGGGGGCGGCAGAACGCAGCCGCCAGGGAGGACACTGCGGACCGCTGCGTTAGGCGGCCCGACTGCGCCCCCCTGCTGGCTGCGCCCGGGGCAACTGCCCCGGCTGCCCCCCCTAGATACGCCACTGGCCCCAACCCTAGCCCTAGCTATAACCTAATTATAACCTCAACCATAACTCTATCCCTAGCCTCAATCCTAACCCTAGCTCTAAGCGTAGCCCCAAACCTAAATCTTGCCTCAATCCTAAATCTAGTTCAACCCTAGCCCCAACCCTAACCCTAGCTCATCCTTAACCCTAGCTATAACCCCAATCAGCCTTAGCTCCAATCCGAACAATAAGCCCAACTCTAACATAAGCACAAACCTAACACAACTCTAACCCTTGCTATAACCCCAAATATAACCACAACCATAACTCTAACCCTAGTACAACCCTAACCCTAGCTCAAACCCTAGACCAACACTAACCCTAGCCCCAATCCTAACCCTAGCTATTATCCCAACTATAACCCCAACCATGACTCTAGCCCAACCCTAACTCTAGCTCTAACTGTAGCCCCAACCCTAATCCTAGCCCAACCCTAACCCTAGCTCTAACTCCAACCATAACCCTAGCCCAACCCTAACCCTAGCTCTAACTCTAGCCCCAAACCTAATCCAAGCCTAACCCTAGCCCCAACCCTAACCCTAGCTATTACCTCAACCATAACCTTAGCCCAACCCTAACTCAAACCCTAGCCCCAACCCTAGCCCATCCATAACCCTAGCCCCAACTATAGCCCAAGCCCAACCCTAACCCTAGCCCCAACGGTAACCCTAGCCTTAACCTAAACCCTAGCTCAATCCTAACCCTAACTGGATCCATCTGTCATAATCACCTATACGGCATCACAGGGATCAATTCAGCCACAGGGTGACAACTACATGGCTGCCAAACATCCATAGCGTTGATGGAAACATCTCAACCCTAACCCTAGCTCTAACCCTAGCCCCAGCCCTAACCTTAGCCGAACCCTAACCCTAGCCCAACCCTAACCCTAACTATAACCTCAACTATAATGCCAATCATAACCCTAACCCTAGCTCTAACCTTTGCCCCAACCCTAGCCCAACACTAACCCTAGCCCTAACCCTAACCCTAGCCTCAACTCTAACCCTAGACCAACCCAAACTATAACCCCAACCAGAACCCTATCCCAACCCTATCCCAAGCTCTAACCCTAGCCTCAACCCTAACCCTAGCCCCAACCCTAACCCTAGCACCACCCTAAACCTACCTTTAACCCCAACTATAACAACGATAAAGCTAACTCTAGCCCAACCTTAACCCTAACTTTAACCCTAGCCCCAACCATAACCCTAGCCCAACCCTAACCCTAGCTATCACCCCAACTATAGCCCCAACCATAACCTCAACTATAACCCCAACCCTAAACCTAGCTATAACCCCAACTATAACCCCAACCCTAGCCCTAAACCTAATGGAGAAATGGAAAAATATATTTTTTCATATTATTTTTACATAACTAAGGTTGTGATAAAGGGGGGTTTGCTTTACTATTTTTTTTATCACAGTGATAAAAATGAACCAATAGGAGAAATCTCCTATTGTTGCCAGGTGCCGGCTGGCAGATCTCAGCGGGCGCACAGCGCATGCGCCCGCCATTTTCCAGACAGAACTGGGGGATGCAGCAGGGTCCAGGGACATCAGAGATACCGGTAGGGCTCGGGGGACCCCATTTCTCTCTTCTCTGATGTGCGTAAACATTGGACACCCATTACAGGTAACGTATGACTTTGAGGGTGCAGTTTACATAGCAAGAGCAACAGAGCTATTAAATTTTATATATTTAATCCAGAAATGTAGGCAGTGTTTATAAAATTATGATACAAATTGGGAACAAAAGGAACAAAACAATACAATTTATACAACTACATGAAATAAAAAGGAATAACTACAGAAAATGACTAAACTTATTGTCACAGAAAGGGCTCAGAGCTTAGCGGAGGGAAGTACTCCAATTGGGAAAATGGACCACCCTCTCAGCAAACTATACTTCCAGAATGAACAATGATCCAAATACTCCTTTTTATTAGCTCAAGGTTAGACCCACACATACATCCCATTGATAACCTCATGGGGGCTGATTGGGGATGTGCGAACGCTGTTAGTATTTTAGGAACTACCCAATTTACAGGATATCTTTGCCTCTAAAGGTTATAGGCGGTAAATATTGTTGTCATGTTCCTTAACACAATTTTACCTTTATATAGAGATCAGACATGACCTGGAAAGCACAATCTTTTGGACAATTATTAAATTGGAGGGATCAGAATGGCCATACAGTGATGTGAGTGAATATGTTATGCTAGTCCATTCGCTATGATGCTGAAAATATATCTCCCATAAATATTGGATCGATGCAAACCCCAATATTCGTATCTGGACCCCGGAGACAGAGTGTCTAACTGCAATTGTCCAGTTTTTCTTTGAAGAGAACAAGAGTTAACTCTGAAGGTGTTAGATTTTTCACTTCTCTGTCTCTTGAATATACAGATCTCTGAGTCAATGTCTTGGATGGTGTCAGAATGGTGATGAAGAACAATCTTTTTGGGTGCCGTATTTTTCGGACTATAAGACGCACTTTTTTCCTCCCAAAATGTGGAGTAAAATGGGGGGGTGTCTTATAAACCGGATGTACCGGCTCTGACTGTGGTAGGGAGTGGGGAAACAGTTTCAGCAGAGCAGTTGGTCACAGAGGCAGGAGCTGGCGACACTGGCTAACTCCTGTGCCAGCTGCTAAAGAGAAATGAATATTCACTGCATTCCATCCTCATGGGCAGGGAGGGAAATAAAAATTTATTTCTTTTTGGCATCCTGGTATGAAGGGACCCATCCTATTTCTGGTATGATTGGTCCCATCCTTATTCTGGTATGATTGGCCCCATCCCGTTCCTGGTATGCATGGCCCCATCAGAAAAGATTAAAAAATCCATTGCCAGCAGCTGCTTAATGCTTGGAAGAAACTCATGGCAGGGACGTCATGTGCTGCTCACAAGCAGAGCACAGCTGCCGGAATACTCACTGGGACTGTTCATCACAGAGAGCAGTGAGTATTCATTGCTCTTCAGTAGCGCGCAGTGTCAGCCATTGGCTTCCTGCTGCTACCGGCGGTCACGTGTGCCGATACTTAAGAGAAATGAATATTCAGACTATTAATTTCTTTTAAGTAAACTAATAGCAAAGCCACTAAAGAGAACTAAAAATCCTCCAAAAATTCAAAAATACAGCAGAAAAAAGGGCAGCACTGCTTACCTGCCCAGATCTTTGAACAAATATATTACGGGATGCAGCCAGCCCATATAGCAAAGATGTTGCAAAACACAGGTGCAAAATACTAAATAGACAACCATTCATCACATATCCATTCATGGAGGGGGTGACTGCTTAGTATACATTTGCACAAAAGAGGCCTGTATAGGGCACCGTTCCTATGCAGGTAATGCATAGTGTCTGGTTCTCAGCCTATTAGTCACGCCCCTACTATTTGATTAGGCGGACCTGCCAGCACTCTCTAAATGCATCCCGTGTGAACAACCCTGTATACATGACCCAAAGTGCTGGGCTTGGCTGCACTCTGAAAAATAGTGCACAAAATACATATAAATATGTGTGGTATTGATCGATATGTTGGCCAAGATATGCAAGCTCGCAACCCAATGTGATGGGTCCTCACGCTTGCCATGCATACCAGGACTGGGATGGGGACAATCTTACCAGGATAAGGATGGGGCCATGCTTTCAGGACTGGGATGGGGCCATCATACCAGGTTAAGGATGGGGCACAACATACCAGGATAGGGACTATGCATACTTGGATGAGATGGGGACTCTGCATACTAGTATAGGGAAAAGGGCGATCATTCCTGCCAGGATAAGGAAGAGGGGAACCATTCCTACCAGGATAGGGATGAGGGGGCCATGCATACCAGGCTAGGGATGAGGAGGCATGCATACCAGGATGGGGATGAGGCCCATGCATATCAGGATAGTAATGAGGGAGCCATGCATACCAGGATAGGGATGAGGGAGCCATGTATACCAGGATAGGGATGAGGGAGCCATGTATACCAGGATAATGATGAGGGGCCATGTGTATCAGGATGGGGATGAGGGAACCATATTTACCAGGATAGGGGATATTAAGTACAGAATTGACCAAATTTTTTGCTTCAGTCTTTTTTTTTCCCTAATTTCCTCCTCTAAAACCAAGGTGCATCTTGTGGTCCGGTGTGTCTTACAGTCCGAAAAAAAAACATAAATATTATTTTCTTTTCTCTTTGACATACACATTGAAATTCACACAGCAAGAGTAAGGTCTTTTGTGGTGACCCAAGCCGGATGAGTGACTATAGACAATGTGTTATGACCGAGCTCTAACACTCACATGGGGATGAACAAACCAGGGGAGATGGTAAACCTGAACACGACAGGTTAACCCTTTAACGACCAGGGGTATTTCAGTTTTGCATTTTCATTTTTTGCTCCCCTTCCTCCCAGAGCCATAACTTTTTTATTTTTCTATCAATATGGCCATGTGAAGGCTTGTTTTTTGCAGGACAAGGTGTACTTTTGAACTACATCATTGGATTTAACATACCATGTACTGGAAAATGGGAAAAAAATCAAAGTGTGGTGAAATTGCAAAAAAAAGTGCAATTCCAGGGGGGGTTTTTTTTGGTGTTTTTTTTTACCATGTTGATTAAACGCGAAACCTAACCTGCCATTATGATTCTCCAGGTCATTACGAGTTCATAGACACCAAACATGTCTAGATTCTTTTTTATCTTAGTGATAAAAAAAATTCCAAATTTGGTTAAAAATAAAGTTGAGCTATTTTCCGATATCCGTAACGACTCCATTTATCATGATCTGGGGTTGGGTGAGGGCTTATTTTTTTGCGTGCCGAGCTGACGTTTTTAATTATACTATTTGGGTGCAGATACGATCTTTTGGTCGCCCGTTATTGCATTTTAATGCAATATTGAGGGAACAAAAAAATGTAATTCTGGTGTTTTTACTTTCTTTTTTGTTACGCCATTTATAAATCAGGTTAATTCTTTTTTTCATATTCATAGATCAGGCAATTCTGAATGCGGCAATACCAAATACAGTTGTGGCCAAAAGTATTGATACCCCTGCAATTTTGTCAGATTTTACTCAATTTCTTCCTCAAAATGATTGCAAACACAAATTCTTTGGCATTATTATCTTCATTTATTTTGTCTTAAATGAAAAAACACAAAAAGAATTGTCCTAAAGCCAAATTGGATATAATTCCACACCAAACATAAAAAAGAGGGTGGACAAAAGTATTGGCACTGTTCGAAAATTCATGTGATGCTTCTCTAATTTGTGTAATTAACAGCACCTGTAACTTACCTGTGGCACCTAACAGGTGTTGGCAATAACTAAATCACACTTGCAGCCAGTTGACATGGATTAAAGTTGACTCAACCTCTGTCCTGTGTCCTTGTGTGTACCACATTGAGCATGGAGAAAAGAAAGAAGACCAAAGAACTGTCTGAGGACTTGAGAAACCAAATTTTGAGGAAGCATGAGCAATCTCAAGGCTACAAGTCCATCTCCAATGACCTGAATGTTCCTGTGTCTACCGTGCGCAGTGTCATCAAGAAGTTTAAAGCCCATGGCACTGTGGCTAGCCTCCCTAGATGTGGACGGAAAAGAAAAATTGACAAGAGATTTCAACGCAAGATTGTGCGGATGTTGGATAAAGAACCTCGACTAACAGCCAAACAAGTTCAAGCTGCCCTGCAGTCCGAGGGTACAACAGTGTCAACCCGTACTATCTGTCGGCGTCTGAATGAAAAGGGACTGTATGGTAGGAGACCCAGGAAGACCCCACTTCTTACCCCGAGACATAAAAAAGCCAGGCTGGAGTTTGCCAAAACTTACCTGAAAAGCCTAAAACGTTTTGGAAGAATGTTCTCTGGTCAGACGAGACAAAAGTAGAGCTTTTTGGGCAAAGGCATCAACATAGAGTTTACAGGAGAAAAAAAGAGGCATTCAAAGAAAAAAACACGGTCCCTACAGTCAAACATGGCGGAGGTTCCCTGATGTTTTGGGGTTGCTTTGCTGCCTCTGGCACTGGACTGCTTAACCGTGTGCATAGCATTATGAAGTCAGAAGACTACCAACAAATTTTGCAGCATAATGTAGGGCCCAGTGTGAGAAAGCTGGGTCTCCCTCAGAGGTCATGGGTCTTCCAGCAGGACAATGACCCAAAACACACTTCAAAAAGCACTAGAAAATGGTTTGATAGAAAGCACTGGAGACTTCTAAGGTGGCCAGCAATGAGTCCAGACCTGAATCCCATAGAACACCTGTGGAGAGATCTAAAAATGGCAGTTTGGAGAAGGCACCCTTCAAATATCAGGGACCTGGAGCAGTTTGCCAAAGAAGAATGGTCTAAAATTCCAGCAGAGCATTGTAAGAAACTCATTGATGGTTACCGGAAGCGGTTGGTCGCAGTTATTTTGGCTAAAGGTTGTGCAACCAAGTATTAGGCTGAGGGTGCCAATGCTTTTGTCTGGCCCATTTTTGGAGTTTTCTGTGAAATGATCAATGTTTTGCTTTTTGCTTCATTCTCTTTTGTGTTTTTTCATTTAAGACAAATTAAATGAAAATAATAATACCAAAGAATTTGTGTTTGCAATCATTTTCAGGAAGAAACTGAGTATTATCTGACAAAATTGCAGGGGTGTCAATACTTTTGGCCACAACTGTATGTGTATATTTTATTTTTTATTGTTTTATTTTGAATAGGGGGTGATTTGAACATTTATATTTTTTTATTTAACCCTTTTCTGACATGTGACGTACTATCCCATCCATGTGACCCGGGCCCGGGGGACCGTGGACGGGACAGTACGTCACCACGATCAGTGTTGCTCATGGAGGGAGCGCCGCTGATCGCGGCCGGGTGTCAGCTGATTATCACAGCTGACACCCGACACTATATACCAGGGGCAGTCACGGACCGCCCCCATCACATTAACCCCTGGCACACTGAGATCAAACATGACCACAGTGTACCAGGGCATAGGGAAGAATCACGCAGGGAGGGGGCTCCCTGCATGCTTCCCTAAGACCCTCGCGTTGCTCCGAGGGCCTCCTCCCTGCAGGCCCCCATATCCAATATGGCCGCGGGGGTCTTCGGGGTCCTGCATGGAGGCGGCTTTCTCAGTGCCTGCTGAGAGCAGAGGCTGAGAAAGCCTCCTCATTGCCTGTCAGATCGCTGATCTGACACAGTGCACTGCAAAGTGTCAGATCAGCGATCTGACACTTTACAGTGATGTCCCCACCAGGGACAATATAATAAAGTATAAAAAATAAATAAATAAAAAAAAATTGTAAAAAATAATTTTTAAAAAAATCCTAACTAAATTTAAAAAAATTATACCCTAATAAATTCGGGTTTTTTTGTAAATAAAACAAAACAATAAAAGTACACATATTTAGTATCGCCACGTCCGTAACAACCTGCGTTATAAAACTGTCCCACTAGTTAACCCCTTTAGTGAACCCCTTAAAAAAGCAAAAAAACAATGCTTTATCACCATACTGCCAAACAAAAAGTGCAATAATGCGCGATCAAAAAGACGAATATAAATAAACATGGCACCGCTGAAAACGTCATCTTGCCCCGCAAAAAATGAGACAAGACCCAGCATCATCAGCGAAAAAATAAAAAAGTTATAGCTCACAGAATAAAGCGATGCAAAAATAATTATTTTTTATATAAAATTGTTTTTATTGTATAACAGCGCCAAAGCATAAAAAAAAATATATAAATGAGGTATTGCTGTAATCGTACTGAGGCGAAGAATAAAACCACTTTATCAATTTTATTACACGTGGAATGATGTAAACGCCCCCACAAAAAAATGAAATGCTGTTTTTTGTTCATCGGAATAAAAAGCGATCAAAAATGTCACATGCCTGAAAATGGTACCAATAAAAATGTCAACTCGCCACGCAAAAAGAAGACCTCACATGACTCTGTGGATCAAAATATGGAAAAATTATAGCTCTCAAAATGTGGTGATGCAAAAACTATTTTTACAATAAAAAGCATCTTTTAGCGTGTGACAGCTGCCAACCATATAAACCCACCATAAATAGTAAATCAAACCACCACTTTATCACCCCCTTAGTTAGGGAAAAATAATAAAATTTAAAAAAAATGTATTTATTTCAATTTTTCCATTAGGGTTAGGGCTAGGATTATGGTTAGGGCTAGGGTTAGGACTAGGGTTATGGTTAGGGTTAGGGCTAGGATTAGGGTTTGGGTTAGGTCTAGGGCTAGGGTTAGGGTTAGGGATAGGGCTAGGGTTAGGGCTAGGGTTAGGGCTAGGGCTGAATTTAGGGTTAGGGGTGTGTTGGGGTTAGGGTTGGAGTTAGAATTGGGGGGGATTCCACTGTTTAGGCACATCAGGGGCTCTCCAAATGCAACATGGCGTCTGATCTTAATTCCAGCCAATTCTGCGTTGAAAAATTCAAACAGTGCTCCTTCCCTTGCATCCAAACAGTGGTTTACCCCAACCTATGGGGTATCAGCCTACTCAGGACAAATTGCACAACAACTTTTGGGGTCCAATTTCTCCTGTTACCCTTGGGAAAATAAAAAAATGGGGGCAAAAATATCATTTTTGTGGAAAAAAATATGATTTTTTTATTTTTATGGCTCTACGTTATAAACCTCTGTGAAGCACTTGGGGGTTCAAAGTGCTCAACTCACATCTAGATAAGTTCCATGGTGGGTCTAGTTTCCAAAATGGGGTCACTTGTGGGGGGTTTCCACAGTTTAGGCACATCAGGGGCTTTCCAAATGCGACATGACACCCGCAGACCATTCCCTCAAAGTCTGCATTCCAAAACGTCACTACTTCCTTCCGAGCCCCAACGTGTACCCACACAGTAGTTTTATCCCACATATCGGGTGTCAGCGTACTCAGGACAAATTGGACAACAACTTTTGGGGTCCAGTTTCTCCTGTTACCCTTGTGAAAATAAAAAGTTTGGGACTAAAAGATCATGTTTGTGGAAAAAATATGATTTTTATTTTCACGCCTGGGCATTATAAACTTCTGTGAAGCACTTGGGGGTTCAAAGTGCTCATCACACATCTAAATAAATTCGTTGGGGTGTCTAGTTTCAAAAATGGGGTCACTTGGGGGGGTTTCCACAGTTTAGGCACATCAGGGGCTCTCCAAACGTGACATGACACCCACAGACCATTCCATCAAAGTCTGCATTCCAAAACATCACTACTTCACTTCCGAGCCCCGACGTGTGCCCATACAATAGTTTTCTCCGACATATGTGGTATCATCACTCAGGACAAATTGGACAACAACTTTTAGAATCCAATTTCTCCTGTTACCCGTGGGAAAATAAAACAATTGGGGACTAAAAGATCATGTTTGTGGAAAAAATATGATTTTTTTATTTTCACGCCCGGGCGTTATAAACTTTTGTGAAGCCCTTGGGAGTTCAAAGTTCTCACCACACATCTAGAAAAGTTCCTTGGGGGGTCTAGTTTCCATAATGGTGTCATTTGTGGGGGGTTTCCACTGTTTAGGCACAATGGGGCTCTCCAAACGCAACATAGCGTCCAGCCAATTCTACGTTGAAAAAGTCAAATGGCGCTCATTCCCTTCCGAGCTCTGCCATGCGCCCAAAAAGTGGTTTACCCCCAGATATGGAGTATCAACGTACTCAAGACAAATTGCACAATTACTTTTGGGGTCCTGTTTCTCTTGGAAAAATAAAAATTGGGGGTGAAAAGATAAGATAAGATAATCCTTTAATCGTCCCACCATGGGGAAATTCAGAATTTGTGGAAAAAGATATGATGTTTTCATTTTACGGCTGTACGTTGGGGGTTCAAAAAGTTCTCACCACACATCTAGATAAGTTCCTTTAGGGGTCTAGTTTCCAAAATTGGGTCACTTGTGGGGGGTGTCCACTGTTTAGGCACCTCAGGGGCTCTCCAAAAGCGACATGGAGTCGATCTCAATTCCAGCCGATTTTGTGTTAAAAAAGTCAAAAGCCACTCCTTCCCTTCCGAGCTCTGCCATGCTCCGAAACAGTGTTCCCCCTCCGCATATCAGGCATCAGCGTACTCAGGACAAATTGCACAATAACTTTTGTGGTCCAATTTCTCCTGTTACCCTTGGTAATATAAAAAAAATTGAACCTGAAGCAATTTTTTTGTGAAAAAAAGTTAAATGTTCATTTTTTTTAAACATTCAAAAAATTCCTATTAAGCACCTGCAGGGTTAATAAACTTCTTCAATGTGGTTTTGAGCACCTTGAGGGGGGCAGTTTTTAGAGTGGTGTCACTTTTGGGTATTTTCTATCATATAGACCCCTCAAAGTGACTTCAAATGTGATGTGGTCCCTAAAAAATTAATGATGTTGTAAAAATGAGAAATCGCTGGTCAACTTTTAACCCTTATAACTTCCTAACAAAAAAATGTTGGTTCCAAAATTTTGCTGATGTAAAGTAAACATGTGAGAAATGTTACTTATTGAGTATTTTGTGTGTCATATCTCTGTGATTTAAGGGCATGAAAATTCAAAGTTGGAAAGTTGCAAAATTTTCAAAATTTTTGCCAAATTTCTGTTTTTTTTTCACAAATAAACGCAATTATATCAAATAAATTTTACCACTAAAATGAAGTACAATATGTCACGAGAAAAACAATGTCAGAATCACCAGGATCCATGAAAGCATTCCAGAGTTATTACCTCATAAAGGGACAGTGGTCAGAATTCTAAAAATTGGCCCGGTCATTAACGTGCACACCACCCTTGGGGGTAATGGGGTTAAAGATGCTCTAAGGCTATGTGCAAATGGTGCATTTTTGCTGCTTTTCGTGGTGGTTTTTCCTTGCGGAAATGGGTCAAAAACACTATGGAATCCTTACTCCAGCTAATTCAATGATAATCCTGAAGTGTTGTGCATATGATCAGTCATTTTCTTTGAGTATTTGCAGTGCATTTTTTTCTGCAGCATGTCAATTCTTTGTGTGGATTTTTAGCATTTTTTACCCATTGACTTCAATTGAGTCAGTCAGACTCACAGCAAAAATGCAGGTATAACAATGTTTGGTGATTTCCTGAGTTTTTGTTTGCGCTTTAACTTTACGTTTGTTTACCAAAAAATGAGGCAAAATGTTCGTTTTTGTCACAGGGTTTCTGCTGCCAAGACATGCAAAAACCTTGCAGAAATTTCTGCAAGCAAATACTCAACATGTGCACATACCCTAAAGGTTCTCAATAGGGTTGAAGTCAGGGGAGGATGATAGCCACCAATGAGTTTCTCTCCTTTTATGCCCATAGCAGCTAATGACTGAGAGGTATTCTTTGCAACATGAGATGGTGTATAGTCATGCATGAAGATGATTTTGCTATGGATGGCATGGTTCTTCTTTTTGTACCATGGAAGAAAGTGGGCAGTCAGAAACTCTATATACTTTACCGGGGTCGTTTCACACCTTCAGGGACCTATCAGCACTCTTCCCATGATTCCAACCTAAAACATGACTGCTACCTCCTTGCTGACTTTGCAGCCTTGTTAAGACATTGTGACCATACCCCAACCATTCATCAACCATCCACTACTCCATCCATCGAGACCATCCAAGGTGCATGGCACTCATAAATAAACAAGACTGTTTTAAAATTAGTGTTCATGTTTGCCTGGGCCCACAGCAACCATTTCTGCTTGTGAGCATTGTTTAAGGGTGACCGAACAGTAGGTTTATGCACTACTGTAAAAGCCTCTTTAGGATCATACAGCTTGAGGTTTGTGGGACTCCTACAACTTGAGGTTTGTGGGATCCTACAACTTGAGGCTTGTAATGGCGTTTCAGCAGCTTTGTGTAGCTTTTGTTCCATCTCCCAACCTCTCAAAAGCATATTACAACGCTAATTAGCTTTCTATGAAATTGATATGTGTGAAAAAAAAATTGTGAATCTTAAAAAGGACAGTTACTGTTGTGAGAGATTATTATACTCTGTGTACTCCTGTATGTGATATACAGTTGTGCTGAAAAGTTTATAAACCCAGGCAGAATTTTTGCTTTCTTGGCCTTTTTTTTAAAGAATATGAATGATAATACCAAAACTTTTTCTCCACTCATGGTTAGTGTTTGGGTGTGGCCATTTATTGTCAAACTACTGTGTTTTCTCTTTTTAAATCATAATGACAAGACAAAACATGCAAATGACCTTGATCAATAGTTCACATACTCTGTTGATTTTGGCCTGATAACATGCACAGAAGTTGACACAAATGGGTTTGAATGGCTACTAAAGATAACATCCTCACCTGTGACCTGTTTTCTTGTAATCAGTATGTGTGCATAAAAGTTGAGTGAGCTTCTGGGATCCAGACAGACACTTGCATCTTTCATCCAGCCACTGACGCTTCTGGATTGTGAGTCATGGAGAAAGCAAAAGAATTGTCAACGGATCTATGGGAAATGGTAGTTGAAGTGTATAAAACAGGAAAGGGATACAAATAGATATCCAAGGAAATGATAATGCCAGTCAGCAGCGTTCAAACTGTGATTAACAAATGGAAAATTAGGGGCTCTGCAAAAACAAAATCACGGTCAGGTAGACCAACAAAATTTTCACCCACAACTGCCAGGAAAATTGTTTGGGATGCAAAGAGAAATGCACAAATAACATCAGCTGAAATACTGGACTCTCTGAAAACTGGAGGTGTGGCTGTTTCAAGATGCACAATAAGGAGGCACTTGCTGAAAAATGGGCTGCATAGTCGAGTCGCCAGAAGAAAGCCATTACTGCGCAAATGTCACAAAGTATCTTGTCTACAATATGCAAAACAGCACAGAGACAAGCGTCAAAACTTCTGGAACAAGTTAATTTGGAATTATGAGACCAAAATTGAACTTTTTGGCCAAAGCATAAACATTACATTTGGAAAGAGGTTAACAAGGCCTATGATGAAAGGAACACCATTCCTACTGTAAAGCACGGAGGTGGATCACTGATGATTTGGGGATGTGTGATCTACAAAGGCATAGGGAAATTGGTCAAGGTTGAAGAAAAGTAGAATGCAGCACATTATCAGCAAATACTGGAGGCAAATTTGCAATCATCAGGCAGAAGCTGCGCATGGGACGTATTTGGATGTTCCAACATGACAAAAATCCAAAACACAAGGCCAAGTCGACCTGTCGTTGACTACAGCAGAACAAAGTGAAGTTTCTGGAGTGGCCATCTCAGTCTCCTGACCTCAATATCATTGAGCCACTCTGGGGAGATCTCAAGTACGTAGTTCATGCTAGATAGCCCAGAAATTTACAGGAACTGGAGGCTTTTTACCATGAAGAGTGGGCAGCTTTACCATCTGAGAAAATAAAGAACCTCATCCACACCTACCACAAAAGACTTCAAGCTGTCATTGATGTTAGAGGGGGCAATACACGGTGTTAAGAAATGAGGTATGTGAACTTTTGGGGTCATTTGGATGTTTTGGGTTGTCATGACTTAAAAAGAGAAAGCAGTAGTTTGACAATAAATGGCTTCACCCAACCACTAACCATGAGTGGAGAAAACGTTTTGGTGTTATCATTCATATTCTCTGAAAAAAGGCCAAGAAAGCAAAAATTCTGCTGGGTTATGTAAACTTTTGAGCACAACTGTATTAGTGTTACATGTGCAATAGCTAAATATTTAAGTGTTATACACTACATATTATTTTAAAAAAATGGGCAGATGTGGGTACTGTTTGGCTGCAGCCTTGAAAACCTGCTCAACCAAACGCTGTAGCCAATCACTGACTCACATGACATTACCTGACAGAAGAGGAAGTGAGGAATGACTGGGCAATGATACAATGCCCCAATAGTCTTCTGCAGTGGCTTATGGAGATATATCTGGAGATATAGGGAACAAGTTTGACATACCGTATATACTCGCGTATAAGCCGAGATTTTCAGCCCTTTTTTTGGGCTGAAAGTCCCGTTCTTGGCTTATACGTGAGTCATATAGCCAGGGGGTGGGTGGGGGAGGGGGAGCGGGGGTGTCACATCATACTGACCTCCCCTGGCACGTCTCTGCAGCCCCCCTGCTTGTCCCACGGTCTCCTTTCCTTCCTACAGCGGTCACATGGTACCGCTCATTAAAGTCATGAATATGTGCTTATTTATGACTTTAATGAGCGGTACCACATGACCACTGAAGGAAGGGAGACCGTGGGACAAGCAGGGGGCTGCTAAGACCACGCCAGGGGGAGGAAAGTATATGCTATATTCACCTGTCCCGGTTCCAACGCTGCCCGCCGGGTCCCTCTGTCAGTGACAATCAGCCAGCAGAGGGACCTGGCGGGCAGACAGCGGTGAGCTGCATTGGAACCGGGACAGGTGAATATCTCATGTGCCGGGTCCTAAGCCAGCAGCGACACATGTCCCCCATAGCGCGCCGGTGTCCGCCTGTTCAGCACACCGGCACCTGGCCCCCAGGGACAAGAGGTAAGTGTCAGAGACACCGCACTGAACTTGCTCACTGAGCCAGTGTGCGTGTCCTGAGTAAAGCGAAAGCGTGCTCAAAGCTACCTGTGGAGCGGGCAGCAACTGAATAGATGCGTACTTCAGAGCCGCAGGACCTGAAGCACGTGACTGCTAGAGGCGTGGCCTAAACTCCACAGAGCTTGGAGCTGCAAGACAATTCCTAGCAGAGTAACTGCGAGACAAAGTTACCCAGGGGCATAGACAGTGAGAATAGTCAGGACGTAGCCAATAAGTCACACACAGAGATAGCTGCAAGGTACCAAAGGGGGCGAGCAGAGAGTAGTCAGGTCACAGGCAATGAGTCATACACAGATAATAACGCAGTACAAAATCAACAGGCAAACTCACAACGGGAAACAGAGCCGGGTCAGAACCATATAAACAAGCTATAGCAACAAACAGGCACACGAGGGTCAGCACACTAGGCCAAAGGCAAAAGTATAACTGGCAGGGATTGAAGCTACCCAGGGGTTTATAAAGCTCTCCCAGAACCAGAAAGAGGCCACAATCATTAACCCCAAGTGTGCAGGTCAAAACCTGCACAGAGCTCCAGACATTAACCCCCGGTGTGCAGCTCAAAAACCTGCACTGGGATCATGACAGTAAGTATGTCTTTTTTTTCTTAAATACCTGCAGTAGTGGCAGCAGCAATATATGAGGGCATAATCTATGGGGAATCTTATGGGGGCAGCATATGGGGGTATATTCAATGGAGCATCTTATGGGGCAACATATGGGGTATATTCAATGGAGCATCTTATGGGGGCAGCATATGGGGCCATATTCTATGGAGCATCTTATGGGCAGCATATGGGGCATAATCTATGTAATGTCTTATGAGGCCAGGGCATATTATTCTATGGAGCATCTTATGGGGCCATTATTAACCTTTGTACAGCATTATATTGGGTGTATTTTGTATGGTGCATCTTATGGGGCCATCATGAACTGTATGGAGCATTATATGGGGCTCCTGATTCAATATGGCTATTCAAAAACATTTAACCTACTGATGTCTCAATTAATTTTACTTTTATTGGTATCTATTTTTCTATTTTTCTATTTTAAATTTACCTGTAGCTGCTGCATTTTCCACCCTAGGCTTACAGTTGTGTCCAAAAGTATTGACACCCCTGCAATTCTGTCAGATAATACTCAGTTTCTTCCTGAAAATGATTGCAATCACAATTTCTTTGGTATTATTATCTTCATTTAATTTGTCTTAAATGAAAAAACACAAAAGAGAATGAAGCAAAAAGCAAAACATTGATCATTTCACAGAAAACTCCAAAAATGGGCCAGACAACCTCAGCCTAATACTTGGTTGCACCACCTTTAGCCAAAATAACTGCGACCAACCGCTTCCGGTAACCATCAATGAGTTTCTTACAATGCTCTGCTGGAATTTTAGACCATTCTTCTTTGGCAAACTGCTCCAGGTCCCTGATATTTGAAGTGTGCCTTCTCCAAACTGCCATTTTTAGATCTCTCCACAGGTGTTCTATGGGATTCAGGTCTGGATTCATTGCTGGCCACCTTAGAAGTCTCCAGTGCTTTCTTTCAAACCATTTTCTAGTGCTTTTTGAAGTGTGTTTTGGGTCATTGTCCTGCTGGAAGACCCATGACCTCTGAGGGAGACCCAGCTTTCTCACACTGGGCCCTACATTATGCTGCAAAATTTGTTGGTAGTCTTCAGACTTCATAATGCCATGCACACGGTCAAGCAGTCCAGTGCCAGAGGCAGCAAAGCAACCCCAAAACATCAGGGAACCTCCGCCATGTTTGAAGTCTCTTGTCAATTTTTCTTTTCCATCCACATCTAGGGAGGCTAGCCACAGTGCCATGGGCTTTAAACTTCTTGATGACACTGCGCACGGTAGACACAGGAACATTCAGGTCTTTGGAGATGGACTTGTAGCCTTGAGATTGCTCATGCTTCCTCACAATTTGGTTTCTCAAGTCCTCAGACAGTTCTTTGGTCTTCTTTCTTTTCTCCATGCTCAATGTGGTACACACAAGGACACAGAACAGAGGTTGAGTTAACTTTAATCCATGTCAACTGGCTGCAAGTGTGATTTAGTTATTGCCAACACCTGTTAGGTGCCACAGGTAAGTTACAGGTGCTGTTAATTACACAAATTAGAGAAGCATCACATGATTTTTCGTACAGTGCCAATACTTTTGTCCACCCTCATTTTTATGTTTGGTGTGGAATTATATCCAAATTGGCTTTAGGACAATTCTTTTTGTGTTTTTTCATTTAAGACAAATTAAATGAAGATAATAATAACAAAGAATTTGTGTTTGCAATCATTTTCAGGAAGAAACTGAGTATTATCTGACAGAATTGCAGGGGTGTCAATACTTTTGGCCACAACTGTATACGCGAGTCAATAAGTTTTCCCAGTTTTTTGTGGCAAAATTAGGGGGGGTCAGCTTATACAGGGGTCGGGTTATACACGAGTATATACGGTACATCATTCAGTTGCCTCTACAATCATTCTCCTTCGTGCACTCAATGTGTCTCCAAGACCAGTGGCATTAGACCCTCTGGCCATACGGTTGCCTTAGCAACTGCACCAGGCATAATGAGTCCTGCAAATCTCCACACCTGATGTCAGATTAGGCAGGAGAGCAGAAGTATAGGAACGCTTTCAGGAATCTTTTTATATAGGGTAGGTTTTAATCCAACTGGTACTGAGCAAGCACAGTAATTATCTGTGTATGTATAGTAACAAAATCTTTGTTTCAAATAGCAAATACATATTGTATCATTATCTGGAATATGGAAAAATGGACAAACAAAAACTTTACTTCCCACGCAGTCTATTTACCCCAACGTGCCCTAAAAAGAGCAGAACTTATGAGCAAAGTTCAAACTTTGATACATTTATGAAAAATTAAGGCTAAATTTAATTGCCAACTTCAATATTAATGAATCATGGTCATGAAGCCTTTTACGTATGCATATAATATACAAGGTAACAGTTTTTAAAAATGAGAAAGATACTGTATATATGGTTTACGGAATTACAGACAGGTTGAGTGAGGGTAGTAGACAGTTTTTGCCTTTGGCAAACACACCTAAATGTAAAATATTAGTGATCTACATTCAGGGCATCTCTTTACAACCTAGTTAGAAGGCAGAAATCTACGCCCAGACTTATAAGATAACAGTTGACTGACAATTATCCTTGATTCCCAGGGCAAAAGACAGGTAGATACAAAAGATTCCTGTTGTTGCTTATTGAAGAACAATAAGCAATGGTCCACATCCAACTTGCCTCTCTCTTACTTCTATTAAAGATTGTCAAGCAGTCTAACTACATTACTCACTTCTTCATCCAGCACCACTTTCTTACTCCTCATCATCAATTGCCCTTGTCATCAATGTCATAATGCCAATGTGAACACAGTCTTTTCACATAGTGAGAGAAGAGTACAGTATGACACCTCCAACCAAGAAAAAAATCGCTTTGCAGGCTCCATGAATAAGGCTAACTGGACCAGGAAAACTCAGTTCTGCACAAAATATTTATTAAAACCTAGATTTACAAAAATTTGACTAGCTGACATTTCAAAACATTTACCTCCTTTTTTTATTTTGAATTTCTTGGTGCCTTAAATTATCAGTATGATAATATATAGAAATCTAATGTAAGCAGCTTATTTCATTAACAATATCCAAAAGAATTCTGGACCATATGTTTTTAAATGATCTGCAGACTGTCATGCTTTAAACAGCATTCAGACACTGGCATCACAAGTATCTGAATTTAAAAGAATTCAGCTTTTTTCAAAAATATTTGCTTTTTTATTTCAAAACACTTAAAGGTGTATTTATTGTTCTTTTTTAGCATTAGCCCCTTGAGGACCAGGTGATTTTTCATTTTTGCGCTTTTATATTTTCGTCCCCTTATGCAAAGAACTTTTTCATTTACACGTCAACATAGCCAATGTGAGGGCTTGTTTTTTTGTGGGACAAGTTGATTAATAACGTCCATTTTATTTAATGATGTACTGGAAAAGGGAGAAAAATCCAATTGCAGTGAATTCATTTTACTGTAAAAATTACCTGGCAATATGTGTATCCAGATCGGTATGATTACACAGATTTCAAACATGTATAGTTTTTATTTTCCTTAAGTGGTAAAAAAAAATAAGAAACTTGTTAAAAAAAATTTCCCTGTGACACCATACTGTGTTTTCACCCATCCCTTTTGCTCACTTCCCAATCTGTGTCCGCATATATTCCCTCCTTGCTCCTCATACTGTATCCGCACCCATCCCCCCACTCACTATACTGTGTCATGCCCCCCTCTTACTAATTCC
This sequence comes from Dendrobates tinctorius, assembly GCF_039654945.1. Lineage (NCBI taxonomy): Eukaryota > Metazoa > Chordata > Amphibia > Anura > Dendrobatidae > Dendrobates > Dendrobates tinctorius. The sequence goes on from NW_027361696.1 coordinate 101,794,435, forward strand.
TCATACATGCCCTCTATTTTCCACTTGCTCCTCATACTGTGTCCTCAAATTTCACCTGCTTCCTCCTCCCCATATTGTATTTGCACACTTCCCTTCCTTGTTCCCCAAACTGTCTCCTCAAATCTTATTTCTTCTTCCCCCCATTCTCCGCTACACTAAATCTTCGGTGTCTTTGCACGCATCTCTACAGCACCGGTGAATAACGTGATCACTCCGCTGATGACGCCCTGACACGGCAGTCAGGGCTTCAATTGTTCTCGCAGTTGAAAGATGCGAGCACTATTGAACACTGGGAGCCAACGAGCTGTACCTTCTCTGAGGCAGTTATCAGTTTGTCAGCTGGCTCAGAGATTGGTCAACTACCAGAGGCCGGGAAGACACCTCGGACCGCCGCAACAGGGAGCCCAATGGCTGCTGGGCACAGGGCAGAAGCCCCTCTTGCCTCCCTTATATATGCCTCTAGTCTCCTATGAACGCCAGCCACTAGCTGGCTGTCAGGAGCAACCATCATACGAGGCACAGGAGTCTTCAGCAGACCCCTGGCCATCATGGCAATCTAATGTTGCCTCGCAATCACATCACAGGTGCGCCAATGGGTATATAGAACAGAGGTAATACCAGTGTAATATGTAATTGCCACTCTCTGCTTTTCTGATCTCACTGCAGAACTGTGTGTGATTATGCCTGGCACATCTGCAGGTTCCTCAGAGCTTCAGGTTCCAGCTCACAGGCAGACAGGGCTGCAACATGGGCGGACATACTGCATGTATGGAGGACAGGGGGCCTGATCAGCTGCTGAAATATCTTGTTCTCTGATAGAGCCAGCTAACTAAGAGGAGAAGAAGGGGGCCCGTACCTGAGTCTTTTGCTGTCAGAGAGGGGCCTCTTCCTCTCCTCTGATTTGATGCTGCCACTCACTCTATGATGCAGGAGCCCCGGAGTCCTGGACATGCCCGCGAAATCCATGGACATGTCCCTGGCTTCTCTGCGTTGTGCAGGCAGGAACAGGCCTGGTAAGTATGGCTGATCTCAGCCAATCCTCTTTGCTGCCTCCTCACTGCCTCTGACTGCTGTTGGGAACAGCCTTCGAGCAGTCAGTATATCTGACACCTCTCCTGCCTCCTGAGCAGTTCTGACAACTGAACTGCCTGATCAATGTTCACATGAGCTATCACACCAATCCCCCTGTTCCCTGTAACTACCTGCACCCCCTGTACTGAGGGGCTTTATTAGAAAACCGCTGCACTGGCCCATTCAGAAGCAGGAGCTGCAGTGTGAATGCTGTCTGACTGGACTAGTGCAGCCATTCCTCAATAAAGACGGATCAGTACAGGGGTGGCAAGTGGCTACAGGGGGGAGGGGAGGGTGATGTGATGGCCGATGTTTACATGGGTCAGACACCTGCCAGAACCTCTCAGGAGAAAGGAGGAGAAGTGTCAGATGCACTGACTGCTGGGAGGTTGTTCTCTACAGATATCAGAGGTAGTGAAGAGGCAGAAGGACTGGCGACACCATAATGGAGCTGCTGGAGATGGAAGAATGCACCTGCCAGAAGAACCACATGTGTAAGTAATAAAATGTGTACAGACTTACTATTGAAAAATGAGGATGAATGAACTCATGGAGATCAACATCCAACACTGCGGAGACACCATCACATGTTTCTCAACGCAGTGATGCTAGAGCAATGCCCCATCCCTTATGGGAAATATGCAAAAACATGTAAATCAAGAGCCGCGGAGACACCATCACGTTTCTCAACGCAAGAAATGACTAGCCAGGTCTTTCACCGGGAAGGAACAACCACGGGAAGGGCAGTCTCCAATGAAGGAAACCACCTATGCCAAAAATTGGTATCCATCCACAGACAGCTGTTTCGGGGTATTGCCCCTCATCAGTGTGGAGTAGGAAACTGGCTAGTAGGAGCAATGCCTAGTAAAAGACTGTGAAAAATGAGGATGAATGAACTCATGGAGATCAACATCCAACACTGCGGAGACACCATCACATGTTTCTCAACGCAGTGATGCTAGAGCAATGCCCCCATCCCTTATGGGAAATATGAAAAAAAAATGTAAATCAAGAGCCGCGGAGACACCATCACATGTTTCTCAACGCAAGCAATGACTAGCCAGGTCTTTCACCGGGAAGAAACAACCACGGGAAGGGTAGTCTCCAATGAAGGAAACCACCTATGCCAAAACATGGTATCCATCCACAGACAGCTGTCTTTTACTAGGCATTGCTCCTACTTGCTTGCCTTGAGAAACATGTGATGGTGTCTCCGCGGCTCTTGATTTACATGTTTTTGCATATTTCCCATAAGGGATGGGGGCATTGCTCTAGCATCACTGCGTTGAGAAACATGTGATGGTGTCTCCGCAGTGTTGGATGTTGATCTCCATGAGTTCATTCATCCTCATTTTTCACAGTCTTTTACTAGGCATTGCTCCTACTAGCCAGTTTCCTACTCCACACTGATGAGGGGAAATACCCCGAAACAGCTGTCTGTGGATGGATACCATGTTTTGGCATAGGTGGTTTCCTTCATTGGAGACTGCCCTTTCCGTGGTTGTTCCTTCCCGGTGAAAGACCTGGCTAGTCATTGCTTGCGTTGAGAAACATGTGATGGTGTCTCCACGGCTCGTGATTTACATGTTTTTACAGACTTACTATTATCTGTTTGTAAAAACATGTATATATGTACCAGTACTGTGCCTATTTGTGGGTGTATGTGTATAAATACATAGATGATCACAGTACACTATATATACAGTATATGTATGTGTATTAAAACCTGAGTGTACAGTAGTTATCTGTGTGTGCATAATTTTATATATATATATATATATATATATATATATATACGCACCCATACACACAGTCAGGGCCGAAAGTGTTTTCATGTATCGATGTGTACTTTGGTTATCTGTGCGTGTATGTGTTGTAGGGATTCACTCTGGTAGGTAATGGCAGGGCTGCAGTAACGAGGCAACACACAGGCTTAAAGTCCAATTTTAGTGGTTTAATGTCACGTTGCATACAGCAAATTAACAGAAAGTAAAGAAAAACATAAATGTACTCCAGCTTGGAGAACCACTGGTCCCAGATTCATCCCTTGCACGCGACGGGCTTAATTAAGCGGCTGCCAGGTCCGCGGCATCTGCCAGGTGCCATTCCCAGGGTTGTTGAGAGTCTTGCTGCTATAGTCCTGCAGCACGGGGATCCTGTATACAAGTTCAGGCTAAGTCCAGACAAGTTCCTGTAACTTCCAAACACACTCACCATGTGCTAAACACCAACCTCCATTACATAGCCCATAACCCCTCCTACAAGTGAGGTAGACATCACATGGGCTGATCACGTGACCATGTCATCATCGCAGGTCCTGTATTTAGGGAAAAACCCGGCCAAACATTAACCTGCTGAGAGAAATGTATCTCCCATCCAGTAAAATACCCTTTACTGTACCACATAGTGTACACACTGGTAAGAGTACAATAAATTGTATATACTGTATATAATATATATATATATATATATATATATATATATATTAGTACCAAAGACACAGTAGACAGTATGTGTAAGGGTAAATATCGCTTAAAGGGAACTAGTCAGCAGTTTTGGCCACAATAAGATGTGGCCACTGCCTTTCAGGGCTTATCTACAGCATTCTATAATGCTGTAGATAAGCCCCTGATCTGACCTGAAAGAGAATAAAAATAGGTTTTATTATACTCACCTAGGGGGCGGTCCGGTCCTATGGATGTTGCAGGTCCGTGTCCGGGTCTGAGTCCTCCCATCTTCTTGCGATGCCGCCCTCCTGCGTGCTTCACAGGCTCCTCAGCATTGCGCTCCTACGCAGGTGTACTTCTCTGCCTTGTTGAGGGCAGAGTAACTTACAGCATAGCGCAGGCGTTGAGACTCTCTGACCTTTCCCGGCACCTGTGCACTGCAGTACTTTCCTCTGCCCTCAACAGGCCAGATAAGTATGCCTGCGCAGAAGCGCGATGACTGGGAGCCATGAAGCAACAGGAGGGCGGCGATCATAAGAAGATGGGAGACGCTGGACCAGGATCTGTGACGCCCATCGGACCGAACCGTCCACCCGGGTGAGTATAAGAAAAGTTATTTTTCTTATCTTTCAGGTAGGATCGGAGGCTTATCTACAGCATTATAGAATGCTGTAGATAAGCCCTGAAAGGCGGTTGCCATATCTTATATTGGCCAAACCTGGTGACAGATTTGCTTTAACGGAGCATTCCCGGGGCCAGACAAATCGCCGGTGCGGCTGCATTGGGTCCAGAAGTGGAGTGAGGCCACTGACACCAGCAAATATTTCAGCTCGATCTGCATCCTCGGACGCAGATTCAGCTGAAATATATTGCAGCGCAGGGGATCCGCCAGTTCTGCTGCAGTACACGCCACTGACCAAGTTGCATCCAGCATCTGACCTCGGTGTGCCTGTGACTGGGGGGCAAATGGCAGACGTCATAAGCGATGGTGGGGATGCCGAAGTCAGCTAGCGGCTCTTGCACTGGTTGCAGAAGAGGATGCCGTGTGGCGTGGGAATGGAGAAAGATGAGCAGAATCAGGCTTTTTCATGTGTTGCAGAAGAACAAGACAAATTATCAGAGAACGTGGCATGTAGCGCTATACCTGACATGGTGCCCCCTCCTCCCTCCATGCAGGGATGCCAGCTTACTCACCAGCCCATGGCGCTGTCCCCAGCATGCTCCTGCCTTCTCCCTCCACTATGCACGCTGCACTGTGTCCCAACAGTGTGCCTAAGCTAGAATGGGTTACAAAACCATAAGTAAGACATTGGGTGAGGAGACAACTGTTGGAGCAATAATAAGAAAATAGTACGAAATGAAAGAAATACAAAATGACTGTCAATCGACATCGATCTGGGGCACCATGCACAATCTCACCTCGTGGGGTATCCTTGATCATGAGGAAGGTGAGAGATCAGTGTTCTGTCTCCGACATTTAATTCATAATCTTTGATTGTCTATCTGATAATATTACTAATGAATAGAATGTTCAGTTTCTTCCATAGATTTTAATGCTTTCATTGTTTCTGGCTCCATCTAGTGACCAGAGTCATAATCTCAGTGTTATTGTGTGTTGTACTTCCTGAATCTTTTCCCTCCATTCACAATGTATTCTGGGAAGGTTGCAAGGCACCCTGGTAAGTTTTGCAAAGGATTATGGTTAGTCCAGTCCCCATTTTCCTTCCAGTTCTCCATTTTCTCTCAGCCTGCATCCTGGAAGCATCTCATTTCCCTTCTCCCTTTGTGACAGTATCGCTGGTATGTAATCACGCTTCCTGTGTCTAATTTCTGTCCCATATTAGCTTGCCTAGTTAGTTTTCCCCTGATCAGCAAGTAGTGCAGATGTTGATTCATAATGTATTATGTATGATATGTATCCCTGATGTACCCTGTATTGACTCAGTGTATATATATATGTTTGTATTGTAATGTCACTGCATCAATATACCACCACATTCAATAAAATACAGATTCAACCTACAGTCTCCTTATTGGACCCGGTATAGCGGTTTGGCTGCCTCTATAAGCTACATGAAGTCTGCTTCAATTAGTAAGGACAGAACAGTGAAACAGTGGCTATCCAGCTAGTGGGAACTCAGAGATAGAAATGTCTTCCATCCTGCAGAGGACAGTTACACAGCGACATCCAGCTAGTGCAATTCAGGGAAGCTTGCAGGAACTAGTGAAACTACAGAAATCCATCTAGTGAGATTCAAGTCACCGGCTACACAGAGACTAATGCAGCTGCAGCAATCTCTGCACAGCCAAGCATCCCTCCAAGACACCATGTCCCACAAATCACACAGGACAAAATCCGCTACATCCATCTCCTCAAAGACTGTATCCATCAGCAGCGCAGTCGCCATTGCCCGCGCAAATGCTGAAGCCGCCAAAATGCAAGCAAGCTATGCTGAAGAAGAGATGCTACTTAAATTAGAGAAAGCACGCTTAGTTGATCAAGAGAGAAAGACGCAGTTAGAGAAGGCACGTGTGGATGCCTCCTTAGAGAGCCTAGCAGTAAAAAGAGAGGCTGCTGCAGCACTAGCCGAAGCAGAATCACTAGAAGCTGCGCACAACCCTGAGCTGCATAGCCGGAGCATTACGTCAAGTCTGAAATTGCCACTGCAAGATCCGCCACAACGCACATCTCAGTATGTTAATGAACTTCCTGATCCAAACTATAACCAAGAACACGACATATCCAGTGAAGCGAATGAGAGTCATCATGAGGTTCAGCTCCTGGAAAACGTGGAGCAAAACAGCTCTGCTAATGTCTACCTTGCCCCTCGCCAGGCAACCAACGTGAATCACCTTGCTGACACACCGCACATCAGACCGAAGCAATATGACATTATGACACCGAATGGCGCCACCCTGAGGATACTAACAGGTATGAACGCACCTCACATCACTATTAGGGTGACCCATCACCAGAATACTTTGCTGACAACCGGTTTACAACAGAATTTGCTAAGTTCTTCACACAACGTGATCTGGTTGCCAAGGGGCTCATGAAATTCACTGACCATGCCGAAGGTTACAGGGCTTGGAAAGCTTCCTTCCAAAATGTGACTAGAGACTTGGGGCTACAACACAGGGAATAGATAGACCTCTTAGTCAAATACCTAGGAGAAGAGCCAGTCAAACACGCAGTAAGGGTCAGAGACATTAATATAAATCACCCTCAAATTGGCCTCAAAGAGATCTGGAAGAGGCTGGATGAGTGTTGCGGCTCAGCAGAGGTAATAGAGAGAGCCTTGTTCAAAAGAATCGATGACTTTCCTAAAATATCTAACAAAAGTCTCCAGAAACTTAGAGAACTAGGTGATCTGCTAAAGGAGGTCCTAGCTGCCAAATGTGAAGGTGACCTACAAGGACTTTCATTCCTTGACACAGTCAAAGGTGTTAATCCTATTGTCCAAAAGTTGCCCTACAATCTACAGGAGAGGTGGCACACACGTGGTTCCACGTACAAATACAAACACAGTGTTCCATTCCCTCCCTTCTCCATTTTTGTACATTGTATACATGAACAAGCGACAATCAGAAATGATCCCAGCTTTGACTTTGCCATGTCATATGCCACACCGTCGCCAGCTGTAAATCCACGCAGAACATCTGTTTCTTCTCCAAATTCCAATTACATGTCTGCTGGCCGCTCTCAATCAGAGACAAAGGTACAGGACCCTGACAAGCAGTGCCCGCTCCATCAGAAGCCTCGTCCTCTCCTGAAATGCAGAGCCTTCAGGGGAAAATCTATGCCAGATTGCAGAAGCTTCCTGAAAGAGAACTGTATCTGCTACAAGTGCTGCTCGTCCACCACTCATCTCGCCAAGGATTGTAAGGTTAGTGTAAAATGCACAGAATGTGGCAGCACAGATCATAACACTGCCCTACACCCTGGTCCAGCTCCATGGAGTGCACAAAACACGCCAGCTGACAGTGAGCATGGCGGGGAGGAAAGGAACACTGATGCAGCTATGCCAGAGATCACTTCACAATGTACTGAAGTCTGTAAAGGGACAATAGACAGTAGATCCTGTTCAAAAATATGCCTCGTCAGTGTGTACCCAAAGGGTCATAGAGACAAAGCTGTGAGACTGTATTCTATCTTGGATGGTCAAAGTAATCGATCTTTGGCTAGATCAACATTCTTTGACCTATTCAACATCAAAGGGCCAAGCACCCCATACTCATTAAAGACATGTACAGGTACTGTGACAACTGCAGGTAGGAAAGCTACTGACTACCAAATTGAGTCCTTAGACGGACGATTCTGCCTACCACTACCTACAATCATCGCGTGTAATCAGATCCCAGACAACAGATCTGAAATCCCTACACCAGATGTGGCAATCCATCACGCTCACTTGAAACACATAGCACACCTTATACCAGAACTCGACCATCAGGCACAGATAATACTGCTGTTGGGAAGAGATATCCTACAGATTCATAAAATGAGAAGTCACATCAATGGACTCCACAATGCTCCCCATGCCCAAAGGTTAGACCTAGGATGGGTCATAATAGGAAACATATGGTTGGGAAATATGCACGCCCCATCTTCTGTGTCAAGTATGCTAACAAATACATTGGAGAAAGGATGCCCATCTCTGTTTCAACCTTGCAACAACGAGTTCCATGTCAAGGAACTACCACACAGCATCCAACTACCCAATCATTTAATAGACTTTACTCATGACAGCAGTATGGTGTCAGGAAGCTATGAGGATCAGTTGGGGTGCACAGTCTTCCAGAGAACTAAGCAAGACAACCAAGTAGCAATGTCGGTAGCGGACAAGTTGTTCTTAGAGGTAATGGACAAGGGATTTGTAAAAGATGAGACCAACAGCAGGGTCGCACCTCTTCCCTTCAAAACCCACAGACCACGTCTACCGAACAACAGAAATCAAGCATTAAAATGTTTCTCCTCTCTCAAACATAATCTGCAAAAGAAACCAGAGATGAAAGATCACTTTTTCTCCTTCATGTCAAAGATTTTTGAGAACTGCCATGCAGAACTAGCTCCTACTCTCAAAGACTCTGAAGAATGCTGGTTCCTACCCATGTTTGGAGTATACCACCCCAAGAAACCAGGCCAGATTAGAGTGGTGTTTGACTCCAGTGCTAAGTTTGATGATGTCTCCCTGAATGATGTTCTACTGACAGGACCAGACCTCTATAACAAACTGCTGGGAGTACTTATGCGCTTCTGTAAGGATTCCATTGCTTTCACCGCTGACATCCAGCAAATGTTTCATTGCTTCCTTGTGAGAGAGAGAGACAGGAACTTCCTAAGATTCTTCTGGCACAAAGACAATGATCCTACTAAAGAGGTCACAGAGTATCGCATGAGAGTGCACATCTTTGGCAATAGTTCTTCACCTGCAGTTGCCATTTATGAACTCAAAAGGTCAGCTCAAGAAGGAGAAACAGAATACGGATCAGATGTCAGACAATTCATGGAAAAGGACTTTTATGTTGATGACTGTCTGAAAGTCATGCCTTCGAACGAGACTGCCATCAGTCTTCTCAGGAGAGCCCAAGAGATGCATGCTTGCTCTAACCTCAGGCTTCACAAAATAGCCTCAAACAGCCAAGAACTCAAGGAAGCATTCCCTTCACAAGACTTATGTAACAGTCTCAGAGACTTGGACCTGGGGTCAGACCCCACACCAATGCAACGCAACCTCGGGCTTCTCTAGAATCTACAGTCAGACACCTTTACCTTTCAGGTCAGCCAGGAAGAAAAGCCTTTCACACGCAGAGGTGTCCTGTCTACCTTCAACAGCCTGAACGATCCCTTGGGTTTCACAGCTCCTTTTACTATACAAGGCAAAGCCATACTAAGAGACTTAACTAAGGAGACATCTGACTGGGATGAACCTCTGCCACCTGATAAGAGAATCCAGTGGGAGGTATGGAAGAATTCTATAGCAGCCCTCTCCAACCTGAATGTTCCAAGACCATACACCCCTGTGCCTTCTACAGAAATACAAAGCCAAAGACTGTATGTATTTGCAGATGCTTCTGTCAAAGCAATAGCTGCTGTCGCCTATCTCAAAACTGTGGACTCCAAATGTCAGAGCCACATTGGATTCGTTATGGGGAAGGCCAAACTCGCTCCACAACCAGAGCACACTATACCAAGTTTAGAACTTTGTGCTGCAGTCTTAGCCATTGAGTTAGCAGAGTTCATCGCATCCGAGATGGACATCGACCTGACACAGGCCAAATTCTACTCAGACAGCAAAGTAGTCCTTGGATAAATCCACAATGAAGCTAGACGATTCTACGTTTATGTCAACAACAGAGTGCTACGAATTAGGAGATAAAGTTCATCCAAAACAGCGGCATTACATCCCCACGGACCAAAATCCTGCAGATCACGCAACTAGAGCAGTTGACGCAAGTCGACTAGGAAGCACAACATGGCTCTCAGGACTAAAACTATTGTACACTGAGGAATGTTGTCCAGACACCTTTGAACTAGTAGGAGAGGACTCAGGTGCTGAAATTCGCCCTCAAGTGTCTACACTTCATACAACGACCTCTGCTATCCAGCTTGGATTCCACAGATTTGACAAGTTTTCAAGTTGGAAGTCACTTACTCGAGCCATTACCTGCCTGACTCATATAGCTCGCTCATTCAAGATCACCAGAGCTTGTGACACAGAAAGATGTAAAGGTTGGCATCTCTGCAAAAACACCTATGTTACCTCTGACTTGAAATCTTCCAGAAACCACATCATCTCCACTGTTCAGTGAGAAACCTACTCTGTGGAAATCCAATGTCTCATTAGCAAAGCTCCAATGCCAGCGAGCAGCGCATTGAGAAAACTCGACCTATTCATCTACAACAACGGTCTGCTGAGTGTAGGAGGCCGACTCAAAGAAGGTAAAATGGAGTTTGAGAAGATATTCCCTCTTATCATTCCCGGAAAATGTCATGTTGCCTACCTAATCGTACAACACTACCATAATCTGGTCAAATACCAAGGAAGACTATTTACAGAAGGAGCCATCAGAACTGCTGGCCTGTGGATTGTCGGTGCAAAGAAACTCATCGGTAGTGTCATCTACAAATGTATTACCTACCGTAAGCTTCGTGGTTCCACTCAAACCCAAAAGATGGCTGACCTACCAGCAGATAGACTCAGCCCAGACCCTCCTTTTACCAGCGTTGGTCTTGATGTGTTTCGGCCTTGGTCAGTTGTTACACATCACACGAGAGGCGGACAAGCCAATAGTAAACATTGGGCTGTCATGTTTACCTGTCTGTCAATCAGAGCTGTCCACATAGAGCTCATTGAGTCACTTGACACTTCAAGCTTCATCAATGCTTTGAGACGTTTCATTGCCATCTGTTGTCCTATCAAACATATACATTCAGATGCAGCAAAAGGAATTGGGAATACCTTCAAATCTAGACCATAAGACTCTCGAGAGGTTCCTCAGTGACCAAAGTTGCACATGGTCATTCAACCCACCTCACTCCTCACACATGGGTGGATCTAGGGAACGAATGATGGGTCTAGTACGGAGAATTCTTGACTCCACTCTTCTTCAGGATAGAGCAGCAAGACTTACCCTCGTAAGCTTAACCACCTTCATGGCAGAAGCTGCAGCTATAATCAATGCAAGACCCTTGGTTCCCGTCTCTAACGACCCCGAGGAACTCTTGTTATTGACTCCAGCTACTCTCCTCACCCAGAAAGCAGGACTATCCAGAGCCTCTCAAGGAGGATTCCACGTTAAGGACCTCTACAAATGCCAATGGAAACAGGTACAAAGTCTTGCCAATACATTCTGGGACAAGTGGCGGAAACAGTATTTGTCTACCCTGCAACCACAGACAAAGTGGCAATCTACCAGGCCTAATCTGAGGATTGGTGACCTCATCCTTGTGAAAGACTGTCAGGGCCATCGGAACCAGTGGCCACTTGGACTAGTGACTGCAACATTCCTGAGTAAGGATGGCAACGTCCGCAAAGTCGAACTTAGGATGGCCAAAGGGAATGAACTAAAGACACTCTCCAGACCAGTAACTGAGCTGGTCCTATTGTTGTCTTCAGAGAATAAGAATATTGACATCCGTTTGCTGCCAGACGGGGAGTGTTCGGTCTCTGACATTTAATTCATAATCTTTGATTGTCTATCTGATAATATTACTAGTGAATATCCAGAATGTTCAGTTTCTTCCATAAATTTTAATGTTTTCATTGTTTCTGGCTCTATCACGCTTCCTGTGTCTAATTTCTGTCCCATATTAGCCTGCCTAGTTAGTTTTCCCCTGATCAGCTAGTAGTGCAGATGTTGATTCATAATGTAGTATGTATGATATGTATCCCTGATGTACCCTATATTGACTCAGTGTATATATATGTTTGTATTGTAGTTTCACCGCATCAATATACCACCACGTTCAATAAAATACAGATTCAATCTACAGTCTGTGACGACTCCTGGAGTGGACCCTCTGGGTCGTGACACCAACCCTCCCAGGGCGAGCTGACCTAGTGAAGACCACGCCCTATACAGGGAGTGTCAGGGGCAAGCCCCAGGGGGTGAGGCACCACGACTGCTGGCACCAGGCGGCCGGCTCACAGGAGACACGAGTGGGTGAGTGTGTCTGCAGGAACGTGTAAAGCGTGGACACGGGAACACGTGGTATACAGAGACTTTGTGCGTCCGGGTGTGAGTGAAGCAGGATGCGTGCAAGGAGCACGTCAGAGCACTGAGTCAGGCAGCAGGTGTGCCAGGAGGTGTAACAGAGTACAGGAGCAGGGTGTGTGCCAGAGGGCACAACTGAGCATAAGACAGAGAGCAGGATTGGTACGTGTGCCAGGAGGCACAACAGAGTAGGAGACTGAGTACAGGATCAGAGCATGTGCCAGGAGGCACAACTGAGTATGAGACAAAGCACAGGGTTTGAGTGTGTGCCAGGAGGCACAACTGAGTATAAGACAGAGCACGGAATCAGAGTGTGTGCCAGGAGGCACAGCTGAGTATAAGACAGAGCACGGAATCAGAGTGTGTGCCAGGAGGCACAACTGAGGATGAGACAGAGTACAGGGTAAGAGCATGTGCCAGGAGGCACAACCGAGTATGAGACAGAGTATAGGGTCAGAGCATGTGCCAGGAGGCACAATCGAGTACGAGGCAGAGCACAGGGTCAGAGCGTGTGCCAGGAGGCACAACCAAGTACAAGGCAGAGTGCAGATTCAGAGCGTGTGCCAAGAGGCACAACAGAGTGCAAGGCAGGGGACCTGAATACAGCGCACAGCCAGGCAGGGACACGGCAGACCAAGCCAGGAAGCACAACAATAATCAGGCACCTCCCCTAGGGGGAGGTCGTCTGATATAGCTCATGACTACTACTGGTTCCGGGTCAGGACCTAGCCAGAAAGCACATGACCACTACAGGTTCCGGGTCAGATCCTCCATTACCATAGAGAGGACCAAGCCCTATACAGCACTGACAGGAGCGCGCAAGCGCAAACGTGACATGTAGGGGGAGACCCGGGGACGAGAGCTGCGCGTGCGCACCCGACGGGACCCCCGGAGTGACCACGGCTTCGGAAGAGATGACGTCGGGACCGAGGTCCCGCCCCCAGGTGAGCGCGGCGTGACACAGTCTCCTTATTGGACCCCAGTATAGCGGTTTAGCTTCCTGTATAAGCTACATGAAGTCTGCTTCAATTAGTGAGGACAGAGCAATCAGCCTAAAACTACACGTGGGGAACTTGATAATGATCTCAAGGCAGCTGGGACCACAATCACCAAGAAAACCATTGGTAATACATTACATCATAAAATTTAAAAATCCTTCAGTGTCCGCAAGATCCCCCTGCTCAAGAAGGCACATGTGCAGGCCCATCTGAAGTTTGCCAATGAACATCTGGATGATTCTGTGAGTGATTGGGAGACGGTGCTGTGGACAGATAAGACAAAAATTGAGGTCTTTGGCATTAACTCAGCTCGCCATGTTTGGAGGAAGAGAAATGCTGCCTATGACCCAAAGAACACCGTCCCCACTGTCAAGCGTGTAGGTGGAAACATTATGTTTTGGGGGTGTTTCTCTGTTAAGGGCACAGGACTGCTTCACCACATCAATGAGAGAATAAATGGAGCCATGTACGATAAAATCCTGAGTGACAACCTCCTTCCCTCCGCCAGGACATTATAAAATGGATTGTGGCTGGGTCTTCCAGCAAGACAATCACCCAAAACATACAGCCAAGGCAACAAAGGAGTGGCTAAAAAAGAAGCACATTAAGGTCATGGAGTGGCCTAGCCAGTCTCCAGACCTTAATCCCATAGAAAACTTATGGAGGGAGTTGAAGCTCCGAGTTGCAAAGCGACAGCCTCAAAATCTTAATGATTTAGAGATGATCTGCAAAGAGGAGTGGACCAAAATTCCTCCTGACGTGCGCAAACCTCATCATCAACTACAAAAAACGTCTAACTGCTGTGCTTGCCAACAAGGGTTTTGCCACCAAGTATTAAGTCTTCTTTGCTAGAGGGATCAAATACTTATTTCGCACTGCAAAATGCAAATAAATTTATATAATTAATACAATGTGATTTTCTGGATTTTATTTTTGATATTCTATCTCGCAATGTTAAGATTAACCTACCCTTAAAATTATAGACGGTTCATGTCTTTGTCAGTGGGCAAACTTACAAAATCAGCAAGGGATCAAATACTTTTTCCCCCCACTGTATGTTAGGTGTTTGGTGTGTATGCAACTGTATGTTGCCAGGTCCCCCATCCCTAGTCTGATCTAGTATCCCATATCCCATACCCTGTGTACTGTTATTAGTGCTCACTTCCTGTGACTGCTTTGGCGGTGTCCGTATCCTGATATCGTGTCTGCGGTACCGATACCCTCCCGTCCCTTATTATGTAACTTCCTCTCTATTTATGTATGTACCAATACACTCCCGTCCCTTATTATGTAACATCCTTTCTATTTATGTATGGTGCCTGCCTTTGTTATATAACGTCCTGTTATGTGGAGCGTCGTCCATTATTACACAGTATCATCTCTTGTCATTTACAGCACCGTCCCTTACATTGCGTGTTCTCATTATTTTTGCTATTCACAGCGCCCTCTCTTTATTGCATAGTGTCCTCTCCTGTAAAATGTAAAATGACTGCTGATGGAGCAGCATCTGACCAGAAGACCAGTCCATCAGCCGCATCATCACAAAAGAAGCTTTCCCGTGCTTCATCAGCCATCATTTCAGTTTATATCTAACAAAAGTGGATGATATGTAATAAAGAACAGGGAGGTATAAATAACACCATAAATGGAGGGGGCCCCAGATACATTTCTTGCACAGGGGCCTCAAGCTGTCTGTGTCCGCCCCTGGGCTGCAATATTGTTGCAATACAGCAGAATTGTGAGATCTGCAGCAAATGTGTTTATTAGGAGACAAAGTTCAGTTCTACTGTAAAATAATCTCTGGAGGCAGATTCTCATGCTGAACTGTGTTCGGCCCTTAGCCTGGAACAGCTCATTTACATATTAAGAAAGACATGAATTTCTCTGTAAAAGACATTGGATAGCAGACATCAAAGTAACATTTTATTCAGCTCTTTTATGACCTACATGCCCATCTAGACGACTTAGGAGGGTTGATTCTACTTACAGATTCTCTTTAAGGCCGGGGTCACACTAGAGAGAAATACGGATGAGTGAGAGGCGTAAAAACCACGCATTGCACACGGACCAATGATTCTCTATGGGGTAGCTCCCATCAGTCGTATATTTCTCGCTCGTATTTTACGGTCCATGCCAATCACAGCATGCTGCGATTGTCAGCGTACTACGCCCGTAGTACGCCAATGTAAGTCTATGGGTGTGCAAAAAAAACGCATTACACACAGACCAGACGTGTGACTTGCGAGAAATACGCACCCGTGTCCTTTAGAAAAGCCGGCAATTCAGTGCGCGATACAGTAAAATCACACTGACAGGTTTAATAAAGAAACAAAAGAATAGCTATATACATATAGTATATATACAGTGTATATATATATATATATATATATACATGTCCTTGATACACATATAAATTTAAATTCAAAGAAGCTTTATAGGCAGGACTAAATACACATTAGTTTTGCCAAAGCAAGTGTACAGAAGGGAATGGGGATAGGGACTGTAAGGATGTTGGGTAGGGGTTGTAGGAAAGGTGGATGGGGGCAGATCGAGGATGGGGCTATAGAAGTCCATGGCATAGGGAAGGTGGATGGGGGGATGGGGCAGATCCAGGGTGGGGCCCATAGAAATTCATGGCATATCATAGTTCTCTTTCTCGCAGTCTATGACATTCGCTCACATATTGCGCTGCTATCTCCACTGCTCTCTCTTCTTCCCCCAGCAGGATATATGTTTTCTCTTCCTCCTTCATGGTGATGAAATCCGGGAAGAGATGCGAGAGTCTCCTGAAGTGAGTGTCCCTCACTGCTGAGTATTTGGGGCAGTGTATACAGTATACAGTATATATATTTATATTTCATACAGTTCTACATAGCAGAATAGCCGCAAAATCAATTGCCGGCTTCTGTAAAATCATTCCCCAACCCGACATGAAATGACACATGGTTTACATACAGTAAACCATTTCATTTCATGTATTTTTTTATATGTCCCTGACTATGAAATGACGCATGATTTACATACAGTAAACCATTTCATTTCATGTATTTTTTTTTATGTCCCTGACTAATAATTAAATTAGGGTTTGTGTGTAAAATTTGGGACGTCTAGGTGTTAAATTTAGGGGTTAATTCGTTGCAAAAAAATGCGTGGGCTCCTGTGGCAAAATCGCAACCAGATAGGTAAAGCAGGTGAGTGAGGGCAGATTTTAATAGCCTTGAGAGAGACCATTGTTTTTGCCCCCCCCCCCGGCTAAAAAAATCTGCCCCCAGACACCCCAGAAAAGGCGCAACTGCCTCTTATCCTTTCTATTCCCATTGCACTGTAGCGGTGGCTAATGGGTTAATATTAATGGGTTAATGTCATCTTGCAATTGGAAGGTGACATTAAGCCGATTAATAACGGAGAGGTGTCAATTAGACACTTATCCATTATTAACCCTAGATTATTAAAGGGTTAAAAAACACAGACATTAATTAAAAATTATTTTAATGAAATAAAGACAACTAGTTTTTGACAAGATTAATTGCTCTGGTAATCCATAAATAAACCATCGACCTGTAACAAAAAGAAAACCAAAAAGCAAACGTATCCTTACCTCTCCACTGCTCAGTCAGGTCCCCTGCTGCAATCCATCAGAAAGGGTTAAGTGGTTTACACAGGGAACGGAGCTAATGCGACCAGCCCCATGTAAACCACTGCCAGAATGAATTATTTCATCTCTGCGCAGCCTCCCTGGCTGCCCTGAGATGAACTAATTACCGTGGGAAAGTTTCTGCATTTTTTCCCACCCTCATTAGTTCACCTCAGGTCAGCCAGGGGACTCCGCGCAGCATCTGTCACGTCAGCGGGAGTCCTCGGCTGACTTGAGGTGAACTGATGAGCGTGGGAAAAAAGTCAGAAATTTCCCATGCTAATTAGTTCATCTCCAGGTAGCCAGTGAGGCTGCACAGAGCTGAACTAATTAATTCTGAAATAGTTTACAGTGGGGCTGGTCACATTACAGCGTGGGACATGACTGAACGGCGGAGAGGTAAGGATATTGTTGCTTTTTTATGCTTTTTCTTGCAGATCATGGTTTAATTTTTAAATAGCAGAGTAATAAAAATTTGTCAAAAACTTGGTGTCTTTATTTCATTAAAAGACTTTCGAATTAATGTCTGTATGTGGTTTTTAACCATTTCATAGTCTAGGGTTAATAATGGATCGGTGTCTTATTGACACCTCTCCATTATTAATCGGCTTAATGTCACCTTCCAATCGCAAGGTAACATTAACCCTTTGTTATTAACCCATTCGCCACCGCTACAGGGCAATGGGAATAGAGAGGATAAGTGCCAGAAAAGGCGCATCTTTTCTGGGGTGTTTGGGGGCAGATTTTTGTAGCCGTGGGGGGGGGCAAAAACAATAGTCCCTCTCAAGGCTATTAAAATCTGCCATCACTCACCTGCTTTACCTCTCTGATTGCCAAATTACCGCGGGAGCCCACACAATTTTTTACAACGAATTAACCCCTTAAATTAACACCTACACCTCCCAAATTTTACACACAAACCCTCATCTAATTACTAATGAAAGACATATAAAAAAAAACATGAAATTAAATGATTTACTGTATGTAAACCATGTGTTATTTCAGTTATTTCATGTCGGGTTGGGGAATTATTTTACAGAAGCCGGAAATTGATTTTGCGGCTATTCTACTATGTAGAACTCTATGAAATATAAATATATATATATATATATAAAATATATGTGTGTCTCAATGACATGTGTATATATACAGTTAGGTCCATATACACTCACTGGCCACTTTATTAGGTACACCTGTCCAACTGTGTGTTAAGACTTAATTTCTAATCAGCCAATCACATGGCGGCAACTCAGTGCATTTAGGCATGTAGACATGGTCAAGACAATCTCCTGCAGTTCAAACCGAGCATCAGTATGGGGAAGAAAGGTGATTTGAGTGCCTTTGAACGTGGCATGATTGTTGGTGCCAGAAGGGCTGGTCTGAGAATTTCAGAAACTGCTGATCTACTGGGATTTTCACGCACAACCATCTCTAGGGTTTACAGAGAATGGTCCGAAAAAGAAAAAAAATCCAGTGAGCGGCAGTTCTGTGGCCGGAAATGCCATGTTGATGCCAGAGGTCAGAGGAGAATGGGCAGACTGGTTCGAGCTGATAGAAAGGCAACAGTGACTCAAATTGCCACCCGTTACAACCAAGGTAGGCAGAAGAGCATCTCTGAACGCACAGTGCGTTGAACTTTGAGGCAGATGGGCTACAGCAGCAGAAGACCACACTGGGTACCACTCCTCTCAGCTAAGAACAGGAAACTGAGGCTACAATTTGCACAAGCTCATCGAAATTGGACAGTAGAAGATTGGAAAAACGTTGCCTGGTCTGATGAGTCTCGATTTCTGCTGCGACATTCGGATGGTAGGGTCAGAATTTGGCGTAAACAACATGAAAGCATGGATCCATCCTGCCTTGTATCAACGGTTCAGGCTGGTGGTGGTGGTGTCATGGTGTGGGGAATTTTTTCTGGGCACTCTTTGGGCCCCTTGGTACCAATTGAGCATCGTTGCAACGCCACAGCCTACCTGAGTATTGTTGCTGACCATGTCCATCCCTTTATGACCACAATGTACCCAACATCTGATGGCTACTTTCAGCAGGATAATGCGCCATGTCATAAAGCTCGAATCATCTCAGATTGGTTTCTTGAACATGACAATGAGTTTACTGTACTCAAATGGCCTCCTCAGTCACCAGATCTCAATCCAATAGAGCATCTTTGGGATGTGGTGGAACGGGAGATTCGCATCAGGGATGTGCAGCCGACAAATCTGCGCCAACTGTGTGATGCCATCATGTCAATATGGTCCAAAATCTCTGAGGAATGCTTCCAGCACCTTGTTGAATCTCTGCCACGAAGAATTGAGGCAGTTCTGAAGGCAAAAGGGGGTCCAACCCCTTACTAGCATGGTGTACCTAATAAAGTGGCCAGTGAGTGTATATTTGGACAGAGACAACATTTTTCTAATTTTGGTTCTAGACATTACCACAATGAATTTTAAACAAAACAATTCAGATGCAGTTGAAGTTCAGACTTTCAGCTTTCATTTAAAAACAGGGTGGCACATGTTAAGGAGCTGAAACTCCTAAACCCTTCATCCAATTGTAATGTGGATACCCTCAAATAAAAGCTGAAAGTCTGAACTTCAACTGCATCTGAATTGTTTTCTTTAAAATTCATTGTGGTAATGTTTAGAACCAAAATTAGAAAAATGTTGTCTCTGTCCAAATATATATGGACCTAACTGCATATATATATATATATATATATATATATGTATTCAATGTGTCTATATCTATTCTTTCTTTTGTGTTTGAAAACCTGTCATAGGGATCCATTATATGTCCATTTTACATACGGGTGCTTACATGCGCAAAATACGCGAGCACAGCTTGATTACGGATGACATACGGAGCACTATTTAGGGGACATTTCTCCGTATTACGCATATAAACTACGGACCGTATTTTGCGTTGGTTAGTGTGACCCCGGCCTTAGTCTAATTGTCTCCTGAGAATGAGCCTTGTATTCCTGCAGCTGCAAAGAGCAATGTTTAAAATCATAATCCACATATGAATAATACAAAATGAATAAGTAGAATATTTTTATATTAAAAAAAAACTTCTCACCCCACAATGGGGGTGGTCTTTTTTTGGCCTTCCTCATTCTTGGGTCCTCTACCAGAGGCCTGGGAGTTTGAGGGTTCTGCACAGAATCTTAGCTGTTCCCAGTACTGGACAAAGAGTACAAATGTTGCTTCTGGGATCTGTTGTAGCCATTTTCCCAGCTTAGAGTTCACTGCTCCAAGTGCTCCTGTCACCCAGGGCCGTATCTAGGGGGGGGGGCAGCCGGGGCAATTGCCCAGGGCGCAGCCAGCAGGGGGGCGCAGTCGGGCCGCCTAATGCAGCGGTCCGCAGTGTCTCCCCCCGGCGGCTGCGTTCTGCCGCCCCTCTGGCCTGGGAGTCGGCGGTTCTCTGTGTCAGCTGTCAAGCTGACAGCCGGCGCAGAGAAGGAGCGCGTGCCGGCTCCCAGGGAACAATTGTACTGGCGTCTATGCAGACGCCAGTACAAATGAAGCTCTGACCGCCGGGCCAGAGCGACGTCAGCATCGTGATCAGGTCATGTGATCACGCTGCTGACGTCACTCCCCGGCGCCCAAAGCAAACGTTGGTGGTAAGTGTGCTCCACTGTGGAGCTGAAGAACCACCGAAGATGGGAGATGAGGGGGACTTAATGAGTGGAGATGGGGGGGATTTGTAGAGGGGATGGCGGTTAAAGTGTGGGGGTATTTAGAGTGGGGATGGGGGTTAATGTGTGTGGGGGTTAATGAGTGGGGATGCCATGGGGTTAATGTATGGGGGTTATTTAATGTGATGGGGGTTAATGAGTGGGGATTGGTTAATGTGTGCGGGGGTTAATGAATGGGGATGGGGGTTAATGTGTGGGGGCGTTAATGAGTGGGGATGGGGGTTAATGTGGGGATGGGGTTAATGAGTGGGGATGGGGGTCAATGTGTGGGGGTTAATGAATGGGGATGGGGGTTAATGTGGGGATGGGGGTTAATGTGTGTGGGGGTTAATGAATGGGGATGGGGGTTAATGTGTGGGGGCGTTAATGAGTGGGGATGGGGGTTAATGTGGGGATGGGGTTAATGAGTGGGGATGGGGTCAATGTGTGTGGGGGTTAATGAATGGGGATGGGGGTTAATGTGTGGGGGTATCTGGAGTGGGGGTGGGGGGATTTGGAGTGCTGATGGGGGTTAATGAGTGGGGATTGGGTTAATGTGTGGGGGGATTTGGAGTGGGGATGGGGGGTTATTTAATGTGTGGGGGGATTTGGAGTGGGGATGGGGGGTACTTAATGTGTGTGGGGGATTGAGGATGGGGGATTTAATGTGTGGGGAGATTTGAGGACACAAAATAAAGAGTATGTATGAGGAAACAGTATGGGGGATTGGTGCAGACAGTATGGGGAGCGAATGGGTTAATGTATGTGGACACAGTATGGGGAGTCAGGGATATGTGTGAGCAGACAGTATAGAGAGTGAGGGGGTAAATATATGAGGAGACAGTTTGGTGAATAGGTGGGATGCTAGAGGGGAATAGTGTGAGGCAACAGTATATTGCAGACATTTTTATTTAGGGGCATTATAATGACACTTCTATCTTTAAGGGCGTCGTGTGGAGATTTGCTGCAGAAGACCGGAGAAGATGGAAGTCTACAGAGACGAGATGTGGATGAGAAAACTCATCATGGGGTCTGGACAAGAAGAAGAAAAGGAGAACGACTGCAGAGATGACGTCATCTATAAGGTACCTGGATGTAAATATTATTTGTGACACTGACTAATTCTCATGTTTTTATTTGTTAGGAACATTACAGGGGTTCTCCAGGGTTGTGCTGAGTCTGCAGACATTCTATGTGACTGCAGACTTCTGAATTCTCACAGTGCTCACTGAACGCTGTTAGGATTCTCTCGTGTCGGTAATTTACATACATGCGGTCACATGCTGACTAGACATGTGTGGCCTCACTCAATGAAAATGAACAGAGCGAGGCCGGGCACGTCTAGTCGGAATGTAGCCAGAAGTATATAAATCACATACTTGTGCTGACATGACTGTACATCGGCAAGGGAGAATCCTAAAAGTGTGCAGTGCATTCATTGTGAGAATTCAGAAGCTGCAATGTCAGGACTCAGCTCTGCAGGTTCCAGTAGTCATCACATAGACACTTCACTCATATGCAATTTTCATAGGTATGGTCCTGTGACAACGAGCTTCTTTTCCTGCTTCTCTCAGTTTTTTACTGAACATTGAGAGCATTAGGAAGAGCAGCTCGCAGGTACATGGCTAAGTGTGCAAGTCGCATATGTACTTGGCGGGGGGGGGGGCGCCGAACCGAATTCTTGCCCCGGGTGCCAGAAAGCCTAGATACGCCTCTGCTGTCACCACTGGAATCACTGTTGCCTTCACCTTCCACATCTTCTCCAGTTCTCCTTTGAGACACTGGTATTTCTCCAGCTTCTCATATTCCTTCTTTCTGATGTTGCTGTCACTTGGCATTGTCACATTTATTATCATTGCTGTCTTCTGATTCTTGTCTACTATCACAATGTCTGGTTGATTAGCCAACATCTTCTTATCCGTTTGGATCTAAAAGTCCACACGATTTTAGCCCTTTCATTCTCCACCACTTTGTCTGGGGTCTCCCACCTGGACTTAGGGGGACTTAGCCCATATTCTGTGCAGATGTTCCTGTATACAATTCCCGCTACTTGGTTGTGGCATTCGGTATATGCTGTTCCTGCTTGCATTTTGCATCCTGCCACTATGTGTTGGACTGTTTCTGAGGATTCTTTGCATAATCTGCACCTTGGTTCTTGTCTTGTGTGGTACATTCATGCTTCTATGGATCTGGTACTTAGTGCTTGCTTTTGTGCCGCTATGAATTGATTAGTGCTTCTGCACTGTCTCAGAGTCCAGCTTTCTCTAGCCATTGGTAAGATTTCTCCATGTCAGCCACCTCCATTATCTGTCGATGGTACATCCCATGCAGCGGCTTGTCTTGCCATGGCGCTTCATGTTCCTGTTCTTCCTTCCAGATCTGTTGTTGTTGCTGCCTTAGGCTTTCTCTCAGTGTAAGGTGAATGCAAGATGTGCCGTAAAAGTACTTGACGTGACCTGGTGTCTATGTATGTGGGGAGACAGCTAGAGACAGTGAAAGATGGGAAAGTACTGGGCTTTGACCACTAGGGGGAGACCAAGAAGAGCAGGAAAGGGTGAAGGTGCAGTACTTAAGTTTGGCCACAAGATTGGGACAGAGAGCAGTGAGAAAAGGGCTTATCAGCAGCTTAAGGCTAGGAAACCGCATAGTCATAGTGGGCGGCGTTACAGGGGCTCTAGAGGGGAATTCCCGGGGAGGGGAACAAATAGGCAGAGAGAGTTTCAGAAGGAAGCCAGTCCAGGAGGAGGAGTTCAGCAGAGCAGGAGACTGAAGGAGGAAGAGACAGAGAGGAAGAACCCCGGGAGGGACTGGAAGGAGAAACGGTCAGGGGGTGGCCCTGACAGGACAGCCGCAGGACAGAGGAAGCCCGGGGGTACCAGATGGACGGACTCGGACAGATGAAGCACTATGGTGGTGGGCCTAAGTCAGCCACAGTGAAAGAGCCGCGAGGGCCGTCACTGTAAAGGACAGAAAAGGTGAAAGGCACCCGGGTCTGTGTGTAGAAGCTGTCGTGCTGCTGTTGTGCTGCCGTGGTCGTCGAGAGGACGGCAAATAAAGAGGACCTCTTGAACACACATCGGTTTCTGTCTCCAGTCTGTTCGCAGCGAAAAAGGGACCACCTCCCAATCGGCATACGTACCTACACTAGCATCTCATATTTTGGTGACATTTTTCTGATGTATTCCTGGATACTCCTTGTTTCATCCGTGATTGTGGCTTGGATGCTTATCAAGCCTCGACCACCCTCCTTTCTCTTGTAATACATACTTTGAGTGCTAGACTTAGGGTGGAGACCTCCATGCATTGTGAGGAGTTTTCGTGTCTTCACATCTGCAATTTCCATCTCTTCTTTTGGCCAGCACACTATGCCAGCAGGGTATCTCATAACTGGCAGGCAGGGCCGGCGTTAGGGGCAGGCAGACCAGGGAGCTGCCTAGGGCCCCCGCTCCCCCAGGGTCCCCCAGCTAGCGGCACATCATGCCACCGCTATGGGGCCCCTGTGAGGCAGGGGGGCCCACCTGTCCCCGGCGCTGACTCCCCCACCGCCGCATTGAACTATACCAGCGTCATAGATGCCGGGTACAGTTCACAGCAATGATGGAGGAGAGAGAGTTAGCTGACGCTC
The DNA here is from genome assembly GCF_039654945.1 of Dendrobates tinctorius. Lineage (NCBI taxonomy): Eukaryota > Metazoa > Chordata > Amphibia > Anura > Dendrobatidae > Dendrobates > Dendrobates tinctorius. Next base: position 101,818,604 of record NW_027361696.1, read on the forward strand.
CCTCTCCCAGCATTCCCCGCTCAGCCTCTGACACACAGTTGGTGCGCGATGACGTCATCTCGCTCTCACTGTGTGCCAGGCAGAGCAGGAGACAGGAGACAGCTGGGAGCAGCGCGGGCAGGAGGAGAAGGTGAGGAGTGTTTTTTGTTTGTTTTTTTATATATCGCTGTGTGTGCTGGACCGTGGGGCCACTCTCGGGGGGTATGCTATGTGCGGCTGAGCTATATATACCATGTGAGGCTGGGCTGTATATACCATGTGGGGCTGGGCTATATATACCATGTGGGGCTGGGCTATATATACCATGTGGGGCTGGGCTATATATACCATGGGGGGCTGGACTGTATATATCATGTAGGACTGGGCTATATATACCATGTGGGGCTGGGCTGTATATACCATGTGCGGCTGGGCTATATATACCATGTGGGGCTGGGCTGTAAATACCATGTGGGGCTGGGCTGTATATACCATGTGCGGCTGGGCTGTATATACCATGTGCGGCTGGGCTATATATACCATGTGGGGCTGGGCTGTATATACCATGTGCGGCTGGGCTATATATACCATGTGCAGCTGGGCTGTATATACCATGTGTGGCTGGGCGCTATATACTATGGTGCTGGGTTGTATACCATGCGGTGCTGGGCTGTATACCATGTGGTGCAGGGCTGCATACCATGTGGTGCAGGGCTGTATACTATGTGGTGCTGGGCTGTATACCATGTGTGACTGGGCTGTACACCATGTGGTGCTGGGCTACATACCATGGTGCTGGGTTGTATTCCATGTGGTGCTGGGCTGTATACCATGTGGGGCTGGGCTATATACCATGTGGTGTTGGGCTATATACTATGCAGCTGTGTTATATACCATGAGGGGGTACATTTTACATTATATTCTATGGGGAGGCTGTGTTATATAATATGGGGGGCTGTGTTGTGAGTTCATTTTCCCCTTCATTACTGAGGCCCGAGGAACTCCCTCTTCTGGTAAAGAAAGGTAGTGAGCCTGATTATCAAACACCTGAGGCTGATGATGATGTCTGGCTGAGTGGAGTTACTGACTGGATATAAGGCTGCCGACGCCCTTCTGCCCTGCGGGTGATTTCTCTGTGGGATCCTTGGAGACCAGTCTGAATTCCTGCTCCTCTAAAGCTAAGTTTGCTGCTCGGCCTTTTGCATTGGTGCTTTGACTTTGTTTTTCTGGATTTCTGCCATTCCCTGCTGGGGTGTGCTGATTTCCTTTAGCTCTATCTTTTGAAAATACCTGAGTGCTGATTTAGTTTTTGAAGCCTAGCTGCTTCAGGGCCTTTTTCATATCAGCTTGTTGGCTTATGTCTTTGATAGGGTTTTGGCAGATTGCAGACAGCAGCCTTCCTGTCCTTTCCTATCTAGGTAGTTTTGGGCCCCGTCTTTGCTCAGTCTATCTTTCTGTCTGTGTTAGTGTTTTCATCTTGCTTCACCGTCATTATATGTTGGGGGCTGCCTATTGCTTTGGGGTCTGCTCTGGGGCAGTTTAGATTTCCCCTTTCTTTCTTTAGGCCTATGTATCTCTCCGGCTGTGATCGAGGGGTCTAGGTCATCGTAGGAACCCCCCACGGCTACTGCTAGTTGTGTTGATAGGTTCAGGGGTCTGCAATCTGATAGTTGCCAACTTCTCTGGTTTTGTAGACTTAGCTTGTATTTCTGCTTTTGCCTCCTACGGTGACTCATTCATAACAGAATCACCCGCCATACCGCAGATCCTAGGGTACTCAATAGCAGGAAAGAATTGTTAAAAAAAATAAAAAAAAAGTGTATATTTTTTCCTCTATATCTCTGAGGCCATAGGGGGAATTTTTTTTTCTCTCAATGGAGATAAAGCAATTGTCTGATCGTGTGGAGCAGCTCGCTGCGGAAGTGCGGGGAATTTCCGCCTACCTTGCTCATTCACATGCTGCTGAACCAAAGATTCCTACACCTGATGTATTTTTTGGAGATCGGTCTAAAGTTTAAAAATAATTGTAAATTATTTTTTGCCTTGAAGCCTAACTCGTCAGGGAGCTCCGCGCAGCAGGTTAAAATTGTCATCTCTTTGCTGCGTGGCGATCCCCAGGATTGGGCGTTTTCTTTGAAACCAGATGATCCTATTCTGACTAATGTGAACGCATTTTTTCAGGCCTTGGGGTTGTTGTATGACGAACCTAATGCCATTGATCAGGCTGGCATTGAACCCGGGTTGTGATTCTGCAGAATTGTACTGTCAAAAATTCCGAAAGTGGGCAGTACTTACTACCTGGAATGATAATGCCTTGGCTGCTCTCTTTCGGAAGGGGTTGTCAGAAGCCGTAAAAGATACTATGGTGGGATTTCCTGTTCCCTCTGGTCTTGACGATTCTATGTCATTAGCCATTCAGGTTGATCGGCGTTTGCGCGAAAGCAAAGCTGCACGAGAGGTGTTGCCACCTGTAGAACAAATGTCTGAACCTATGCAATGTGATAGAGTTTTTTCCAGAGAGCAGCGTCAGGAGTTCAGAAGGCGTAATAAGTTGTGTTTTTTCTGTGGAGATGCCTTGCATATTATTTCTGTCTGTCTTAAACGAGAGAAACGCTTTGCACACACGTTTTCTGTTGGGGGTGTTCAACCTAAGTTTCTTCTGGCTATTACTCTGATCTGCTCCCTGTCCACATTTTCCGCCAAGGCTTTTGTGGATTCGGGAGCAGCCCTAAACCTAATGGACTTGGATTTTGCTAAACGTTGTGGATTTCCGATGACACCTCTGCAGACGCCTATCCCTTTGAGGGGGATTGATGCTACTCCTTTGGCTAAAAATAAACCTCAGTTTTGGACCCAGGTGGTCATGCGGGTCGCCCCAGACCATCAAGAAAATTGCAGATTTTTGGTGTTGCATAATCTGCATGATACTATTGTTCTGGGGTTTCCCTGGTTACAAATTCATAATCCAGTTTTGGATTGGAAATCTGTGTCTGTGGTGAGTTGGGGTTGTCGGTGTGCCTTTAGTGAGGCTCCGGTGTTTTCCACCTCTCCTCAGTCGCATGATGCTCCTGATTATTTGGCGGACTTTTATGATGTATTTAGTGAGAATGAGTCTGCGTCTCTGCCTCCTCATAGGAGTTATGACTGTGCAATTGAACTGAGCCCGGGGTGTAAATTTCCCAAGGGTCGGCACTTCAATTTATCTGTACCCGAGCACAAGGCTATGCGATCCTATATTAAGGAGGCGTTGGAGAAGGGTCATATTAGACCATCCTCGTCACCCTTAGATGCCGTTTTTTTTTTTTGTAGCCAAAAAGGATGGATCATTAAGACCTTGTATTGATTATCGTGCCCTCAACAAAATTACTGTTAAATATCAGTATCCGTTACCCCTGATTTCTGATCTATTCTCCAGAGTTAAAGGTGCTTGCTGGTTTACCAAGCTTGACCTCAGGGGGGCATATAATCTTATTCGCATTAAGCATGGGGATGAATGGAAGACGGCGTTTAATACTCCAGAGGGACATTTTGAGTACCTGGTGATGCCTTTTGGGCTCACTAATGCCCCTTCTGTCTTCCAGTGCTTCATGAACGATATTTTCCGAGATTTTGTCGCTAAATTTTTGATTATCTATCTGGATGATATTTTGATCTTCTCCAAGGATTGGGATTCTCATGTGGAACATATTCGGACTGTGTTCCGGATCTTGAGGGAGAATTCCCTGTATGTCAAAGGATCTAAATGCCTTTTTGGAGTACAGAGGATTTCTTTTTTGGGATTTATTTTGTCCCCGTCAACTATTGAAATGGACCCGGCCAAGGTACAGGCCATTTACGATTGGGTTCAGCCCACTTCTTTGAAGGCCCTCCAGAAGTTTTTGGGTTTTGCTAATTTTTATCGGAAATTTATAGCAAAATTTTCTAGTATTGCCAAGCCATTGACTGATTTGACTAAGAAGGGTGCTGATGTGTTAAATTGGTCTCCGGAGGCTGTTTCTTCCTTTCAGGAGCTGAAGCGAAGATTCACCTCCGCCCCGGTTTTGCGGCAACCTGATGTCTCACTTCCATTCCAGGTAGAGGTGGATGCTTCTAAGATTGGTGCAGGAGCTGTTTTGTCCCAAAAGGATCCTGTAACATCTAAAATGAATCCCTGTGCTTTCTTTTCCCGAAAGTTCTCTCCATCTGAACGTAACTATGATGTGGGGAATAGGGAACTGTTGGCCATGAAATGGGCATTTGAGGAGTGGAGACATTGGTTGGAGGGAGCTAAGCATCAAGTCGTGGTCCTCACTGACCACAAGAATTTGATTTACCTAGAGTCGGCTAATCCCTTGAACCCTAGACAGGCTAGGTGGGCCTTGTTTTTTACACGTTTTGATTTTGTGGTTTCTTTTCTTCCTGGAACCAAGAATGTCAAGGCAGACTCCCTCTCTAGGAGCTTCTTTGCTGATTCTCCTGTGGTGACCAAGCCTGCTACCATCTTAGGCGAAGGGGTAGTTCTTTCTGCCATCTCGCCCGATTTGAGACGTGCTCTGGAAGAGTTCCAGGAGGACAAACCTGAGCGTTGTCCCAGTGGAAAGTTGTATGTTCCTGACCAGTGGAAGAAGAGAGTGATGTCTGAAGTTCATTGCTCTGCTTTGGCTGGTCATCCAGGTATTTTTGGTACTAGAGATCTGGTGAGCCATTTTTTTTGGTGGCCCTCCTTGTCTCGTGATGTCAGGAATTTTGTGCAGTCCTGTGGGACGTGCTCCCGGTCTAAATCGTGTTCTCGCTCTAGTGGGTTGTTGATGCCTTTGCCTGTCCCCAAGAGGCCATGGACCCATATTTCAATGGATTTCATCTCTGATATGCCTGTCTCTCAAAGGATGACTGTTATTTGGGTGATTTGTGATAGGTTCTCTAAGATGGTTCATCTTGTACCACTCCCTAAGTTGCCATCTTCCTCTGAGTTGGTGCCCCTGTTTTTACAACAGGTGGTTCGTTTGCACGGGATTCCTGAGAACATTGTGTCTGAAAGAGGAGTCCAGTTTGTGTCTAGATTTTGGAGAACTTTCTGTTCCAGGCTGGGAATTCAGTTGTCCTTCTCCTCTGCTTTTCACCCTCAGACCAATGGGCAGACAGAGAGAACAAACCAGACCTTGGAGTCATATTTGAGATGTTTTATTTCTGCTGATCAGGATGATTGGGTTTCATTTTTGCCCTTGGCCGAATTTGCTTTAAATAATAGAGCTAGTTCTGCCACTTTGATGTCACCTTTTTTTTGTATCTTTGGGTTTCATCCTAGATTTTCTTCAGGGCAGGTGGAGCCCTCTGCCTGCCCAGGTGTTGACACTGTGGTGGAGAGAATGCACCAGATCTGGGACCAAGTGGTGGATAAGTTATCTCTCTCCCAGGAAAAGGCCCAGCGGTTTTCCAACCGACATAGGACCATTGGTCCCCAGTTTAAGGTTGGTGATGTGGTGTGGTTGTCATCAAAAAATATTGCTATGAAGGTGGCTTCTCCTAAGTTTAAGCCTAGATTTATTGGACCTTACAAGATTGTGGAGATTATTAATCCGGTCTCTTTTCGTTTGGCTCTTCCTGTCACATTTAAAATCCATAATGTGTTCCATAAATCTTTGTTGAAGAGGTTTGTTGAACCTGTTGTTCTGGGGGTGGCACCTCCAGACCCTGTATTGGTTGAAGGTAACATGGAATATGAGGTAGAGAAAGTACTGGATTCCCGTCTGGCTAGACGGAGACTCCAGTATTTGGTTAAGTGGAAGGGTTATGGTCAGGAGGATAATTCCTGGGTCCCTGCCTCTGATATTCATGCCAAAAGATTGGTGCATGCCTTTCATCGGGCTCACCCTGATCGCCCTGGTGGTGTAGTTGAGGGTTCGGTGACCCAACCTCAAGGGGGAGGTACTGTTGTGAGTTCATTTTACCCTTCATTACTGAGGCCCGAGGAACTCCCTCTTCTGGTAAATAAAGGTAGTGAGCCTGATTATCAAACACCTGAGGCTGATGATGATGACTGGCTGAGTGGAGTTACTGACTGGATATAAGGCTGCCGACGCCCTTCTGCTCTGCGGGTGATTTCTCTGTGGGATCCTTGGAGACCAGTCTGAATTCCTGCTCCTCTAAAGCTAAGTTTGCTGCTCGGCCTTTTGCATTGGTGCTTTGACTTTGTTTTGCTTTGTTTTTCTGGATTTCTGCCATTCCCTGCTGGGGTGTGCTGAATTCCTTTAGCTCTGTCTTTTGAAAATACCTGAGTGCTGATTTAGTTTTTGAAGCCTAGCTGCTTCAGGGCCTTTTTCATATCAGCTTGTTGGCTTATGTCTTTGATAGGGTTTTGGCAGATTGCAGACAGCAGCCTTCCTGTCCTTTCCTATCTAGGTAGTTTTGGGCCCCGTCTTTGCTCAGTCTATCTTTCTGTCTGTGTTAGTGTTTTCATCTTGCTTCACCGTCATTATATGTTGGGGGCTGCCTATTGCTTTGGGGTCTGCTCTGGGACAGTTTAGATTTCCCCTTTCTTTCTTTAGGCCTATGTAATTCTCCGGCTGTGATCGAGGGGTCTAGGGCATCGTAGGAACCCCCCACGGCTACTGCTAGTTGTGTTGATAGGTTCAGGGGTCTGCAATCTGATAGTTGCCAACTTCTCTGGTTTTCTGGACTTAGCTTGTATTTCTGCTTTTGCCTCCTGCGGTGACTCATTCATAACAGGGCTGCATTATATTCTATGGGGAGGTGGGCTGTATTATATTCTATTTGGGGCTACATTATATTCTATGGGGGCTGTATTATATCTATTATATTCTATGGGGGTGATTGCATCATACTCTGAGGGGGCTACATTATACTATATGAGGAGGCTACATTGTATTCTATGGGAGGCTGCATTATATTCTGTGGGGTGCTAGATTATATTGTATGGGGGCTTCATTATACTTTATGAGGGGGCTACATTATATTCTATGGGGGCTGCATTATACTATATGAGGAGGGCTAAATTATACTATATAAGGGGCTGCATTATATTCTATGGGGGGCTGCAATATACTCTATGAGGAGGCTGCCATATATTCTAAGGAGGGGCTGCATTATAGAATCATAGAATCATAGTTGGAAGGGACCTCCTGGGCCATTTGGTCCAAACCCCTGCTCAAAGCAGGATTCGCTAAATCATCCCAGACAGATGTCTGTCCAGCCTCTTTTTGAAGACTTCCATTGGAGGAGAACTCACCACTTCTCGTGGCAGCCTGTTCCACTCATTGATCACTCTGTCAAAAAGTTTTTTCTAATATCTAATCTGTGTCTTCTCCCATTCATTTTCATCCCATTGCTTCTAGTCTTTCTTTGTGCAAATGAGAATAAAGATGATCCTTCTACAATGTGACAGCCCTTGAGATATTTGTAGACAGCTATTAAGTCTCCTCTCAGTGTTCTCTTTTGCAAGCTAAACATTCCCAAATCCTGCAACCTTTCCTCATAAGACAGGGTTTGCAGACCGGTCACCATTCTGGTCGCTCTTTTCTGAACTTGCTCCAGTTTGTTGATGTCTTTTTTAAAATGTGGTGCCCAAACCTGGACATAGTATTCCAGATGAGGTCAACAATGACTTCACGTGATCTAGACTGTATGCTTCTGTTAATACATCCTAGAATTGCATTTGCCTTTTTTGCTGCTGCATCACACTGTTGACTCATATTCAGTCTGTGATCTATTAGTAAACCCAAGTCTTTTTCACATGTGCTGTTGCTTAGCCCTATTCCTCCCATTCTGTATATGCTTTTTTCATTTTTATTGCCCAGATGTAGTACTTTGCATTTTTCCCTGTTAAAAACCATTCTGTTAGTTGCTGGCCACTGCTCCAGTTTATTTATATCTTTTTGAATCCTCTCTCTCTCTCTTCTCTAGTATTGGCTATCCCTCCTAGCTTTGGGTCATCAGCAAATTTAATCAGTTTACCCTCAATTCCTTAATCTAAATCATTGCTAAAGATGTTAAACAATACAGGGCCCAGGACAGAGCCCTGTGGTATCCCACTTGAGACTTTCTTCCAACTGGATGTGCAGCCATTTACGACCACTCTTTGGGTCCAATCACTAAGCCAGTTATGAACAGTTGCCTTGTCCATTCCATACCTAGTCATTTTTTCAATAAGGATTGTGTGAGATGCTTTGGCGGGTTGCATTATATTCTGTGGTGTGGCTGCATTATACTCTGTGGGGTAGCTGCATTATGCTCTAAGGAGTGGCTGCATTATACTACAAGAGGGGGGCTGCATTATATTCTATGGGGGGTTACATTATATAGTATGGCGAGGCTGCATTATACTCTGTGAGGTGGCTGCATTATACTATATGTGGGCTGCATTATACTGTATCGAGGACTATGGGGAATACATTATATGAAGAACTATGAGAATTGAATTGTACTACATGGATGATTATAGCGGTACATTATACTATATGGAGCACTATGAGGAGTGTATTATACTATTTGGAGGACTGGGCAGTGTATTCTAATATATGGAGGGCTATGAGGAGGGTATTATACTATATGGAGGACTGAGGAGTGTATTATACTATATGGAGGACTATGGGGCACATTATATTATATGGAGGACTATGGGGTGTAAACTGTAGATGTGCTGCTGATAACATGATACTGTATGGTGATCTGTTAGTGATCCATTAGTGATTGTTCTGTCCCCATCATTCTTTCTCAGATGGTGGAAAGAGGCCAGGAAACAAGTGTTGAACGACTTCAATATTGTTGACCACACTCATTTAGCGGCCTGAACTCAGTTCATATAACTACAACCGAAATGCTTCTGTGTGATGTGCTATATGTTAGCATTTGGGGCCCCATTTTAAGCTTTGCCTAGGGCCCCACTTTGCCTAAAACCGGCCCTACTGGCAGGGCATATGTATTGATGGCCTGGATTTTATTCTTCCCATTAAGCTGGCTCTTCAGGACCTGTCTTACCCATTGATGTTATTTGGATGTTGCTGCTTTCCTTGCCTCCTCATCATGTTTACCATATCCCTGTGGGATTCCAAAGTACTTATAGCATGTCTGTACATCTGCTATGTGCCCTGCTGGTAATTCCACTTCATCAGTCTTGAGTACCTTGCCTCTCTGTATTACCAACCTGCCGCACTTCTCCGGCCCAAAGAATATCCTGATGTCTTCGCTGTAGATCCTTGTCAGGTGGATCAGTGAATTGATGTCTCGTTCATTTTTCGAATACAGCTTGATGTCATCCATGCAGATGAGGTGGCTGATGTTGCCACAGGAAACAGCTAATGTCAGAGACGGAGATGGAGAGGGGTAATTCTTGCCCAGAGTGGCCTCTCCAAAAGACCGTAGGCTCTGGAATTTCCCGGCCTCTCAGGACAGAAGCAGGAAACAGAGGCGTATCCGGGGGGGCAGCCAGGGCATGTTCCCGGGGCGCAACCGACAGGGGGGTGCCTTTGGGCCGCCTGATGCGGCGGTGCAAGGAGGAGGCTCCCTGTCGGCGGCATTCTGCCGCCCCCACACTGAGATTCTCCCGTTCTCTGAGCCAGCTGTCAAACTGACAGCCGGCTCAGAGAAAGTGCTGCGCGTCGGTCGCTGAATCGGTGTACTAGCGTCTTCAGGTGTCAGATGCTAGTAGACGCGACTCACTTGTTGATGTAAGCCCTGACCGCCGCCGCCACTTCCGCATCAATGAAGCGCCAGCAGCGTGATCAGGTCACATGATCACGCTGCTCACGTCACACGCCGACTCTTCAGAGGCGAAGACACAGGCAGTGAGGCAGCGTTGCGGTTGGTGATTGGTGATAAGTGCTCCAGCTCCAGATGGGGTAATGGAGCTGAAGACACCGAAGATTAATGGTGGAAATGTAAGGATATGCTCTGGAGGCTAGGAAGGGATGGTTGGGGTTGGGGACGCTATATGGAGTGACTCAGTGCAAGGGAATGTGTGAGATTGGGGGACGGCTGCAGACACATGGATAGGGAGGGAGCAGGGGGCGTAAATTGAGGAGCAAGGCCAGGGGGCTTGATGGGTGCAGACAGATGAATGTGGTGGAGAAATATGAGGAACATATGGGGGGGAGGGAGCAGAAATCTGAGGACATTATAGGGGGGATTTGGAGAGGGGATGGGGGAACATAATGTGTGGGGGGGATTTAGAGTGGGGACGGGGGATTATTTTATGTGTGGGGGGATTTGGGAACATAATGTGTGGGGGGGATTTAGAGTGGGGATGGGGGTTATTTTATGTGTGGGGGGATTTGGGAACATAATGTGTGGGGGGATTTAGAGTGGGGACGGGGGTTATTTTATGTGGGGGGATTTGGGATGGGGGATTTGGAATGGGGATGGGGGATACTTTATGTGTGGGGGATTTGGAGTGGGGATGGGGGTACTTAATATGTGTGGGGGATTTGGCATGGGGATGGAGGGATTTAATGTATGTGGGGGATTTGGAGTGGAGATGGGGGGTACTTAATGTGTGTGGGGGATTTGGAGTGGGGATGGGGGATTTAATGTGTGGGGGGGATTTGGAATGGGGATGGGGGATACTTTATGTGTGGGGGATTTGGAGTGGGGATGGGGGTACTTAATATGTATGGGGGATTTGGCATGGGGATGGAGGGATTTAATGTATGTGGGGGATTTGGAGTGGGGATGGGGGGTGCTTAATGTGTGTGGGGGATTTGGAGTGGGGATGGGGGATTTAATGTGTGGGGGGATTTGGAGTGGGGATGGGGGATTTAATGTGTGGAGAGATTTGAGGGCACAATGAATGTATGAGGGCATGTATGAGGAAACAGTATGGGGGATGGGTGCAGACAGTATGGGGAGCGAACGGGTAAATGTATGTGGACACAGTGAGTAGCGATGGGAAAAATGTATGTGGACACAGTATGGGGAGTGAGGGTGATGGGATGTGTGCAGACACAGTATGGGGAGTCAGGTATGTGTGAGCAGACAGTATAGCGAGTGAGGGGGTAAATATATGAGGAGACAGTATGGTGAACAGGTGGGATGTTAGAGGAGATAGTATGAGGAGGGAGGGGAATAGTGTGAGGTGACAGTATATTGCAGATATTTTTATTTAGGAGAATTATAATGACACTTCTATCTTTAAAGGCATCGTGTGGAGATTTGCTGCAAGGCAGAAGACTGGAGAAGATGGAAGTCTGCAGAGACAGCTGTGCATGAGAAAACTCATCATGGGGTCTGGACAAGAAGAAGAAAAGAACAACTCCAGAGACAACATCAACTATAAGGTACCTGGATGTAAATATTATTTGTGATACTGACTAATTCTCTTGTTTGTATTTGTTAGGAGCATTAAAGGGGTTCTCCAGGTTTGTGCTGAGCATGCAGTCATTCTATGTGACTGCAGACTTCTGAATTCTCACAGTACGCACTGAACGCTGTTAGGATTCTCTCGTGCCGGTAATTTACATACATGCAGTCACATGCTGACTAGACATGTGTGGCCTCACTCAATGAAAATGAACAGAGCGAGGCTGGGCACGTCTAGTCGAAATGTGGACAGAAGTATATAAATCACATGCTTGTGCTGATATATGAGAATTCAGAAGCCTGCAATGTTAGGATTCAGCTCTGCAGGTTCCAGTAGTCATCACATGGACACTTCACTCATATGCAACTTTCATAATTATAGTCGTGTGACAACGAGCTCCTCTTCCTGCTTCTCTCAGTTTTTCACTGACCATTGAGAGCATTAGGGAGAGCAGCTCGTCGGTACATGACTAAGTGTGCAAATCGCATGTGTGGGCTTTTTTTGGGGGGGGGGCGCCGAACCGAATTCTTGCCCCGAGTGCCAGAAAGCCTAGATACACCTCTGGCAGAAGACATGCTTGGAACTGCCACAATAAAAGCACCAACCCTTTGTACAACAGACCACCCGGTGATGCTTGGACTTCGATACCTGGTCCACTTACATAGACTCTGGGGAGGTTGCCGAGCCTACTTGCTGTAAGACCGGTCTTTGGAATGTAGATGCCAGATGTAAGGGTCTTTTCTTACGGGTCACGCTCCTGGAATCTGATGTCAATCCATGTAGCCAGAGAAACCAGGTTATCCAGTGAGGAGGGTATGCCGCGACCGGCCAACTCATCTTTGATTCGTCCCAAAAGGCCCTCCCAGAAGGTGGCCACCAGAGCTTCGTTATTCTAGTTCAGACGAGAGAGTGCCAAAACCTACAGTGCACTGGCCCACTGTGAGGTTTCCATGACGCAGACGAAGGAGAGAAGAAGCCACTGAGGATGCGCGTCCAGGTTCATCAAAAACAGTCACTGACACAAGAAGCGGCAGACAGCGGCGATGGACCCAGGAGAGGTGAGTATGGCTTGTTTTTTTTTGCAGTTTATGGGGGCATATTCTATGGAGCAGCATATGGGGGCATAGTCTATGGAGCAGCATATGGGGGCATAGTCTATGAGGCAGCATATGGGGGGCATAAACTATGGAGAAGCATATGGGGGCATAATCTATGGAGCAGCATATGAGGGCATATTCTATGGAGCAGCATATGGGGGCATAAACTATGGAGAAGCATATGGGGGCATAATCTATGGAGCAGCATATGGGGGCATATTCTATGGAGCAGCATATGGGGGCATAATCTATGGAGCAGCATATGGGGGCATAAACTATGGAGCAGCATATGGGGGCATAGTCTATGGATTCCACCATCGGCTTATACACGAGTCAATAAGTTTTCCCAGTTTTTTTTTTTTTTAGGCAAAATTAGGGGGGTCAGCTTATACACGAGTATATACAGTATTTTAAAAAATCAGCACTCCATTTCTTTTTTGTTAATTAGAACATGATGCAGCAACAAAAAAGGCAAACACAGTTTTAGGATGTATTAAGAGAAGCATAGAGTCTAGATAACATGAAGTAATTATCCCACTCTACTCCTCATTGGTCAGATCCCATCTGGAATACGGTGCCCAGTTCTGGGCACCACATTTTATAAAAGACATTGAAAAACTGCAGTAAGTTCAGAGAAGAGCAACCATGATGGTGAGCGGACCGCAATGAAAGTCCTACAAGGAACGGTTAAAGGCTTTGGGAATCTTTAGCTTACAAAAAAGAACGCTAAGAGGAGACTTAGCTATCTACAAATATCTGAAGGGATGTCACAGCGTAGATGGATCATCCTTATTCTCATTTGCACATGGAAATACAAGAAGCAATGGAATGAAACTGAAAGGGTGAACATACAAATTAGATTTAAGAAAAATACTTTTTGACAGGGTGATCAGTAGAACAGGCTACCATGAAAGGTTTTGAGTTCTCTTTCAACGTAACAATTCAAACAGAAGCTGGACAGACATCTGTTTGAAATGGTTTATTGAATCCTTGAGCAGGTGATTGAACATGAGGACCCTTGAGGTCCCTTCCTTCTAACATTCTATGATTCTACCAGGTCTTCACTAGAGTCTCTGATGATGAGGATAGGTTGATCTGCCAGATACCACTCTAGGACAGTCTCCGGGATTCCAGCACTTGACCAGAGGGTCAGAGACACAGATACGAGGTACAGGAGGGCAAATACAAAGATGTGGTCAGACAATTCGAGGTCAGGGCAGGCAGCACATGTTTGATACACATAGTTGAGGTCAGGAGCAGAGAGGGCTGACAGGACAGGTAAACAAGCCAGATTGATAACAGGAGACAGAATATGGAGGAATACATAAACAAGGTGCTAGCAGACTAGGAAACAACATTGGGGAGAGGAATCAAGGGTGGAGTTGCCTGATATATCATCTGGTAGCAGATGATAAGCTGGGGAAGCAATTCTGTCCAGGACAGAGTTGATACAAAGTCCTGTCAAGTTCTGCAGTGCACACCCTCCCTCCCTCGTGACTCACAACCAGCATAAGGCAACTCAGAGCAATGGTCAGGTACTGGGTGGAGCAAAGCGAAACGCTCAGTGGCACTTAGAAGGCGTGCAAGTGGCCAGCATAAAATTTTTTCAAGGGATGGGATTACTATAGTACACTAAAACGGCCTCTGTTGTCTTGGTCTTGACTGACAGATACTTGTCAAAAAATACAGTGAAAATACAATATGTAGTTCACACACTGGATAATTCACACCTACCTGCTTGACTTAACAGTATATAAACAGATGAGTACTATATAATGAAACTTAATTTTTATTTTAATAAATTGCTAAAATAGAGCACACAAAAAGTAGTGCACAAAAATGTGTGACAAATATACAAGTCAATTCACAAAAACTGATACCAAAGGTCCACATTATGACTGCACCTTGACTGCCGCTCTGATAGTATGTCTGTCTCAGGCCTACACTAACCCTCTCCGAAGCCCTTCTAAGTAGGCATCTAGCAGGTTCCATGTCCTAAAGAGGGTAATCCGCATCAATGCAGGAACCTAAACCCTATCTCTGGTTTGCTGTCAACTAAATCATAGCATCATTTAAATTGAAGTTCAAGAACTATTGTGTTATTAAATCTAACACTATAAACCAGAGCAAAATTACTGGTGCTTTTCAAGTAAACCTGAAGGATCTTGTGTATCTTACATATATTATTGCCAACATGTCTAACACTTTGCTACATGCTCAATTCCTTGGGCAGATACACACTGGATAATAATACATTTAACCCATTCTGATTGTTCATTTCCTGACTATGACTTGCTGTCAATTCTGTAGTTGTTACCTAACTGCAATTCTTTGTTGCCTACCTAAAGCATCCGACTTTTACCCTCAACTTTTATATTTTATCAAATAATGTTGTTTGGAGCCTTATTCTTTTCTAATACAACTTCATATACGGTACTCATACTCTGTTACTACCATCAGGTGGAGCTGCACTATATATTCAGGTAAATGAGAACTTATGTAAGGTCCTTCAGTTATCAATGTGAACACCCAGGGAAAAAAAACATGTACTATGTCATGCTTTGTGTTTTAGAATGGCGCTGTAGTACTTGTCACAGGTTTTTATATCAACTTCTGTTTTTTTGTGAATCTGGAGAAGGCTCATCAAAAATATCTAATTACTATTGCTACTAAATTAACAATCAGAAATAAAAATATGTATACAGCAGTACGCAATATTCATTGCTGGTACACAATGGCAGATAACTTTCGGTGTGTACCCCATTATTGACCCGCATCCACCAGCACCAATATTGCAACATCTGAGTAACTGCTTTTTTGACTTTTACATAACAAAAAGTTCATAAAACAACTGATTAATGGATAAAAATTCTGACAGGTAAGATCAAAATTTTGACAGATTGATATCATCGGTCATTTGTCCTAAATGGGTTGCCCAAGCATAAAATAATGATTTCATATCCCGAGGTGATGTTATTAATATCCGTTTGGTGGGCCTTCAACACCTAGCACTCCCACTGAACAACTGTTACACTGTGCTACCAAGGTTTTGTCCCTTGGAAAATTTTGAGCGTTCCTGATAGATTTTTTCATGCTGATTTCAGAAATGACTTCAGATTTTTCCTATCACGTAAGGTTTTTGAGAAATTATACAAAATATTATAATATTGTTATAATTCTAAAAACTCATATATAAACTTTACCTGAAACAGTATATTCTGAATTTTCCACTGAAATAACATAAATCGCTGATCTACACATATGTAAGCACTTATTATGCGAATTCCGTGCAGGCGCAGTGAATCATTCGGCTGACCGTGTATGGAGCATACCACATCTCCTGGGCAGGGGAGGAATCAAAAGACAATACTGACATACTTAGAGCATGGCTGAATGCATCATGACCTTCAATGCCGTTCGCTGTCCCAATGATATGGAGAAAGCAGAGAGATCATGTAACAGATTGCTACTTCTGCCTTACGAATGTAACAGGATATTCAGCAATGAACAAGAAATCAATAGAATATCCTAATCTTCCTTCAGCCAGAAGACCAGTGCCACACTTGAAAGTCTTCATGTTCCAAAGCCGCCCAAAGTATGGATAATGGAGGACGAGGAAGATGAACTAACAATGTCAGTGGAAAATGAAACTGCTGCAGACCCAGACTTTGAGCCTTCTACATCTAATCCAAATCTGTTCAGTCAAGGTGATCTGAGTGACTTGGTCAGGTCAGAGATTTAAAATTGTCAAAGAGGCAGGCAGAATTATTGGGATCAAGGCTGCAAGAACGGAATCTCTTATTACCAGGAACAAGAGTTTCTGTTTTTCGCAGTCATCAAAAAGACCTTAATCAATTTTTCATCCATGTCGACAGTTTAACCTTTTGCAATGACGTCTTGGAGTTGTTTGGTGCTATTGGATGTGTACATGACCCGAAGGAATGGCGACTGTTCATTGACTCGTCAGTTTTAAATCTGAAGGCTGTTTACTACACAAAGGAAATATCTATCCTTCTATACCTATTGGACATGCCATACACTTGAAAGAAACGTATGAGAATATAGAGTTACTGTTTACCCACATTAATTATAGAAATTATAACTGGAACATATGTGGTGATCTAAAAGTTGTTGCACTTCTTCTTGGACTGCAGCTTGGATATACCAAGTATTGTTGTTTTATTTGTGAGTGGGACAGTCGTGCACGAGAAATGCACTATTTCAGAAGGACTGGCCACTCCACGAAAACCTGGTTGCTGGACAGAAGAATGTTAAACATAATCCTCTCGTTGATCCAGCAAAGATATTTATTTCTCCTTTGCATATTAAACTTGAGCTTATGAAGAATTTTGTCAAATCAATGAATAAAGAATTGGAAGCCTTTTCTTACTTGCGACATAAATTTCCAAGAATACGTGATGCAGAGATTAAAGAAGGTATTTTTATTGGCCCACAGATCAGAGATATAATGAATGACAGTAGCTTTGATGGTCTTTTGCAAGGTGCTGAACAAGTGGCATGGAGAATCTTTAAAGATGTGACCTTCAACTTCCTTGGCAACAGCAGGGCACCGAACTTTAAACAACTCGTGGACAACATGCTTGCAGCATATCATTTGATGAAATGCAATATGTCACTAAAAATGCATTTTCTACATTCTCACTTGGACTTTTTTCCAGCCAATCTCGGTGCCATTAGCAATGAACACAGTGAAAGATTTCACCAAGACATTGCGCTGATGGAGAAAAGGTACCAGGGAAAGTGGAGTCCGTCAATGCTGCCTGACTATTGCTAGAATCTTATTCGAGAAGCATCTGACATGGATTATAAATGAAAGTAGTCTGCAAAACACTTTTGAACAATTGCTTTTGCTACTGACATCGATGGACATGTATGTAGTGTCTCAGATATCATAATGTAGATTATAAACTGTTGTTTCTTAAAAACCTTACGTGATACAGACTTTTGGAGCACATATTTGTGTTCAGCATATCAAAATCTATAAGATACAATAACATTTTCTCAGGGGACAAGAACTTCCCTGAAATTTGTTGCGCAGTGTTATTAGCTCCAGTGGTGGCCCAATATAAACAGAGTAAAGAGTACAACTGGACAGCTCCATTCAATGTTTATATTTGGCCACTAGAGGAGCTAATCATAGCAGATCAATCAGGGTGTTGAAAATTGGACCTTCACTGAACTGATATTGATGATCTATCCAACGATCAGTCATCAGAATTATAAGCTAAGAAAAAACCCTTTAAGGGAACCTGTCATGTCTGATAACTCTATTAAACTGCAGATATAGGGTTAATCTGCAGGTTAAGAGCGTTATGAGCTGGTTGGCCACTGTACTGACAGTGCAACCCCTGGGAGAAAATGTACTTTAGTCATGGAAGTGTGTTGGCACAGCTGGGGCTGCATCCCGCAAGGCAATAGATTTTAACTGAATGTGTGTCCTCAGGCGCACGTTCTTTTACTGATCCTGCATCCTGCCGCTGGGGCACAGTGAGCAGAAAAGAGGAGCTCCGGGCCCCCACTGCTCACTGGGCCCCATACTTCAGTGAAGGGATTAATGCCCTGATGGCAGCCCTGAACACGGTTATCTTCACCGCCCATTATATTGTCAGCAGTGGCTGTGATCATGCCTGGCACTTTGACTCACTGGAATCTTTGCATTGCATCAGAGTAGATTTGACTGTCAGTGTCGGGACATGCTTACAGCTGCAACTCTCAGTGCTGTGCGTAGACTGTAATTGCTCCGGGAGCACCTGCATGACTGAAAACTGGTGGCTCGGTGGCTTTCAGTAAAAAAAAAAAGTCATTTTCTCCCAGGTGCCACACTTTCAGTACAGGAGCCAGGTATGTTCATAATAGGTTAATCTGACAGGACAAGTTTCCTTTTAAGGGGTACTCCAAAAGGTAAAAAGATTAAACTATCTGCAGGAAATATTGTAAAAAAAATCAACTAGCACTCACCTGTTAAAAATAGCACTCACCTGTTAATGCCAATCTTTTCCCAATGATATTTCTTAGAGAAATGACAAGTAAAAATCCACAGAATTAGCTGAAGCCACTGAGACAAAGGTATGGCAAGCATACTGGTTGTAGTCAAAAATACACTTATTAAACCTATAAAGACAGACTACACATACCACAAATAGTTTAGAAATATATAGTTTTACTATTAAAAACATTTAAAACATGTGCGTGGAGACAGTCTTATAAATATCAACGAATAAATGAGTGGTTATGTTTGCATAATCCTATGAATCAAAATATATCTAAAAATGTCTCCATAATATAGCAGTTGATAAAAAGAATAGAAAATATATTATGGTATAGTAGGGGAAGGATAAATTCCTTACAAATGGTGCGAGTTGTTAATATATAGGTTCCATTCTACAAAAATACATTGTCTCCACTAATACAGGTAGATAAGTAGGGAAAAAGTGCTTAGTACATAAAATAGTAATTGACAGAAAATCTAATGGAGTTAATAGTAAAAAAAAATACTACTACATACAGATATCTAATAAAGTGCAAGAGCTTATAGAAAATAGATATGCAAAAGGTGTCTGCTTGGACGGCCGTGTAAGTGCTAAAAGTCTAAATAGTTTCTCAAAAATTCTGAGTTGTGCAGGAATATTGCGACTTCTTAAGGCGTAAACATCTTAAACAATTGGCTGCTATGCAAACTGAATCTCACAGGTATGTCGCCATTTAATAATTTTGCTACAAACTGGATAGTTTACAGATAGTTTTTTCAGTATTTTATAGCATGGGTTAAGTGGCACTTAGACACAAAGTTGCGACAACGATTGAACAAGGATGTACCAGCTCTACAGACGTCTATTTTAGTAAATACTTGTAGAATAACAATGCTTTGTACAATAACAATGTTGTCCCTCTATTTTTCCTCCTAGAAATGTACTACTAAATTCACAAATGGTGGTTATCATTCTACTGCGAAAGGGGTTACATCTATATAGTGGCACAGGCAGCACTGACTGGACGAATGGTAACACCCAGTTGATTTATAAACTTTTTTTTTATAAAAAAATCGGATTGCACTTGGACCAATGTTATTCAATGGGTGACATTCCATCTGCGATTTTTTTTCTCAGCTGAAATCGGACTGAGAAAAAAATCGCAGCATGCTGCATATTGCTGCGTATCTTGGACGAGGCTCTTCAATGGATGTGATAAAAAAATCGCACAGCACTTGCACCATGCGAGTGCTATCCGATTTTTACGCATTGGTGTCCTTTGAAAAGCCAGCAATCCATGTGCGGTGTACAATAAAATCACACTGACAGGTTAGAACAGAATAGATATATACATGTAGAATACATATACAGTATATATAGATGTCAGTGACACACACATACATATATATATATATATATATTTATATTGCATAGAGAGATAGAGGAAAAGCTGTTAATACATCTGCCGGCTTCTGTAAAATCACTGCAGGAGCCGACATGATAGGAGAGATGGATTACATACAGTAAATCCATATAGAATAGGTAGAAATATAGATTTCAGTGACAAATACAATTAGTATAGTGTGTGCAAAATACTGGACATGTATTTCATTAATTAAAGATTATGTTATGGAAAAAAATGGCGTGGGGTCCCCCTGTAATTAATAGCCAGCAATGGCTATGCAGACTGCTGAGGGCTGAAGTTAATGGCCTAGGAAGTGGCCATGCATACTGCCCCCCCAGCTAAAAACATCAGCTCTCAGTCACCCCAGAAAAGGTGCATCTCTAAGATGCACCAATTCTGGCACATAACCTTGCTCTTCCCACTGCCCTGTAGTGGTGGCATGTGGGCTAATAGTCACCTTTCAGGTGACATCAAGCCTAGAGGTTAGTAATGGAGAGCCGGCAATAATATGCCCCTATTACTAATGCCATAGTCAAGTTGTAAATAAAACACAGACACCCAGTAAAAAATCCTTTAATTGAAATAAAGACACAGACACCTTTATTATTCTTAAACAAACAATACTTACAACCAGACCTAATCCATGCAAAGCCTTCGATTTCCTGTAATAAAGGTAAAATAATAAACCAACAATATACCATTCATGTCCATTGTTGTGTCCCACGCTGCAATCTATATCTGGGGAACATACAGTTTTCAAACAGGACAGTGCCATGATGTGACCGCCCCGGCTGAAAACCCACTGGTGAATGAGGAGATGCTGAGAGCGGAGCTTCAGAGACTGCCTGGTGACATCACTGAGTCTGCACTCTCTCATAGCCTGAACTGCGATGACCTCTGGACGGTGGGAAAATGCCAGTGAAGAGGTCAAGGTAGTTCAAGCTCAGTGTCTTCATAGCAGATCACCATGAGATCGATCTATCTATCTATCTATCTATCTATCTATCTATCTATCTAACATATATATATATATATATATATGTATATGTGTGTTTTGAAGAATATTTCATTTTAAAACGGACAGAGAACTGCTGTATGTAAGAGCTCATGTTAAAATCACATTGCATAAGGATTGCATATGCATATCATATGGATGTTCCACTTAAAAATTGCACAGAGAGTGCATGACACTCAGGCTATGTGCACACATGCGAAATTGCCACGGAAATTTCCGCGGCAATTCCGCAACTCCCTGCCGCGGGAAAATCGCTGGAAATTCGCATGCGGAATTCCCGTGAAAAACTAGCATTTTGCAAGCGTAATTAGCTTGCAGAATGCTAGCGTTTTCCAAGCGATCTGTAGTATTGCTTGGACAACTGATTGACAGGTTGGTCACACTTGTCAAGCATAGTGCTTGACAAGTGTGACCAACTTTTTACTATTGATGCTGCCTATGCAGCATCAATAGTAAAAGATAGGATGTAAAAAATAATTAAAAAAAAATAGAAAATAATGTTATTCTCACCTTTCAACGGCCCCCAATCTGCTCACGAGAGCGCGACGTCATCGCGGTCATTCGTGCAAAGCATTACTGGGACCAGAAAATGCCGGGAGCGTGGTGACAGGCGGGAAGGACTCCAGTGGCCGTCGGAAGGTGAGAATAACAATATTTTTTATTTTTATTCTATTTTTTACAGGATTATGGTACCCAGGGCCTGGAGGAGAGCCTCTCCTCCTCCAGACCCTAGGTACCATCCACACATGAAGCGCTCACTTCACGCATGGTGGGCATAGCCACATGCGAAAAATGAGTGTCTCAATGCAATCCTATGGGTGCAGAATCCCCGCGATTCTGCAAAAAGAATGAGCATGCTGCAGATTTTTCTGCTATGCGATTCCGCAGCGGAAAAATACACAGCATTAGCACAGCATTGCGGAATCCCGTAGGATTGCATGGGATGCATTTTTTTCGTTTTCGTGGTGATTCCGCCCGTAAAAAAACGCTGCGAAAACGCAAAAAAAAGCTACGTGTGAACACAGCCTCACATGCGACTCGTTCATTTTTTGTGGTCCAGAAATTGGACCTTTTTTTTTCTCACATATGGGTATGTACCCTTAGGCCACGGCCACACTATCAGTATTTAGTCAGTATTTCACATCAGTATTTGTAAGCCAAAACCCGGAGTGGGTCAAACATGCAGAATTGGTGCTCTTGTTTCTATTATACCTTGTTCCCTGATTGTACCTCACCTGGTTTTGGTTTACAAATGCTGAGAAAAAATTCTAAACAAATACTGATATTGTGGCAGTAGCCTTAGGGCTCATCCTCACTGGCGATTGCACTCGAACCAATGATACTCAATAGTTGACATCTCATTTGAGATTTGTCTCTCAGCTGAAATCGTACTGAGAAAAAAATCGCAGCATGCTGCGATTTTCGGATGAGACTCGCCAATGCAAGTCAATGGGTGCAAGAAAAAAACGGACGAAAAACAGGCAATTCATTTTCCATACGTTTTTAACGGATACATTACCATTCTGTATCACAGAACACTGTAAATGGTCCTGTAAATGACTTTAGAAAAATAGTTGCATAGAAAAAAATGCATTGCATACGGAAGAAAAACAGATGTAAAACGGATGGTGCAATTAAAAATCGCATGACAATCGCATAGTTTTGGTATGTTTTTTCTGTCCAGAAAATGGACCGTTTTTTTTTCTCGCAAATGGGTATGAGCCCTTAGGAGAAATAATAGAGGAGCAGCACAAAGGAGACTTTCAAGTAAAGATGAATTATTATTTATGATGAAACATATTTATTTACTCAGACATGTCAGGAGAGCAGATAGGCCTTTTTTAACCCCTTCATAACCATAGGTATTTTTGGTTTCGCGTTTTCGTTTTTTGCTCCCTGTAACGGGGTCTTCCAAGCTGGGGTACCTCTTTCAGCACCACCCCGTGTTTTCGGAGGTCCGCTCTGCGTTGGCTGGAGTCTGAATGAATGACGCTGGCTGGAATTCCTCTGAGTGCATGGGCGCATATAAAAGATCACTGCTTCTCCATGTATTTCCAGTCTGACAACACTTTACTCACAGGACACAGAATATATCACACAGATACAGAGGGCTGGCCAATAGACAAGCGTCGGACCAGACATGCATTACAAAAGCCGCAGGTGGCCGGAGCCTGCGGATGTTTACTGTGGGAATTACAAAGGTGAGGGGAGGGCGGACACTGCTGATACATTAGGGACATGCATCTCACATGGAACCTATTATATATACATATAACTGAACAACATATTCTGGGTGCTGAGTGGTTCTGTAACACGGCTCCCCTTTTCAGCGACGCGATCGGCATACACAGTCTGATCCTCAACGGATCGGTTTGGGGATGACCGAAGTTTATGGGGTTGGTACAAGTTCCGTTTGTCGACTTAGTCCATCGGCGTTACCATTTTGTTTGCCGGGTCTGTAGTGGATGGTAAAGTCCAGAGGTTGTAGGGCTAAACTCCACCGCAGCAATCTGGCGTTGTCTCCAGAGACCCGATTAAGCCAGACTAGGGGATTATGGTCCGTTAGGAGGGAAAACTGTCGTCCATACAAATATGGTTGCAACTTCTTGAGTGCCCATACTACCGCCAGGCACTCCTTCTCGATGGCCGCATAGCTTACTTCACGGGGCAGTAGTTTCCGACTCAGGTAAGCTACCGGGTGTTCTTGGCCATCCGGCCCGACTTGGCTCAGTACTGCCCCCAATCCAAACATAGAAGAGTCTGTATGAACAAGGAAACGTGTAGTTGGATCGGGTGTGGCCAATACAGGGGTATTGGTGAGGGCGTCCTTTAGTTGGTGGAAGGCTTCCTCACACTCTGAGGTCCAGGTTACCTGGCGGGGTTGGTTCTTACGGGTCAGACCAGTGAGGGGCTTGGCTATGCTGCTGTAATTGGGAACGAATTTCCTGTAATACCCCGCTGTCCCCAGAAACGCCATGACCTGGGTTTTAGTGTCGTGGGATGGGCCATTTGGCTATGGCCTCAATCTTGGATGTTTCTGGTCTCTGTTTCCCACTTCCCACCCAATGCCCTAAATACTGAACCTCTGCTTTGCCCACGTGACACTTGTTTGGGTTCAGGGTGATTCCGGCCTGGTGGATCCTGTCCAATACTGTTTCTAGGTGATTTAGATCTCTTCCCATGTCACACTGTAGATGGTGATGTCGTCCAGGTAGGCACAAGCATAGTCCTGGAGACCATCCAGAAGCCGGTCAGCCAGCCTTTGGAAGGTCGCCGAGGCATTCTTCATCCCGAATGGCATAACTCGAAACTGGAATAAGCCGAACGGGGTGACAAATGCCGACTTGGGAATAGTGTCAGGACTAAGGGGAATCTGCCAGTAGCCTTTGCATAGATCGATGGTGGTCAAATACTTTGCCCCCGCCAGCCGGTCTAATAACTCATCCACACGCGGCATGGGGTATGCATCCGTCACTGTTTTCTCATTGAGCTTACGATAGTCTACACAAAACCGTGTAGTCCCATCCTTCTTGTGCACTAACACTACGGGGGATGCCCAGGGACTATCTGACTCTTCAATGACCCCTAAACGCAACATCTCTTGTATCTCTTGTCGCATCCCCTCTCGTACAGACTCAGGGACGCGGAAGGGGTTTTGTCGCAGGGGGGTCTGATCCTGGGTCTCAACCTTGTGTTGTGCCAGGCGAGTGTACCCCGGTCTCTCTGAAAACATCCTCTGTCGCAGCCTCAACAACGCCTCCGCCTGCTGTCTCTCCCGGGGGTCTAGGTCTTCACCCAAGTGTACCTGGTCCCATGTTTTAGACTGAGTCCTTTCCCCTAAGACATCCGGCAAGGGAAGTCCGGCTAAATCCTCTGCTTCGGGTGCACAGATGGCCACTACCTCTTCAGGGCGCTCCCGGTAGGGCTTCAGCATATTCACGTAGAACATGCGGATAACCCTGGGGTCGTCACAATCGGTGACATTATAGGTTGTGTCGGCTATTTTCCCCACTACCTGGTAGGGCCCCTGCCATGCAGCTTGAAACTTATTCTGCTTAGTGGGCTCTAACACCAGGACCTTCTGTCCTATTTCCAAGGTGCGCTCTCTGGCCCTCCGATCGTACCATATGCGCTGGCGCCGCTGGGTCGCCTGCATGTTCTCACGTACAGCCTGAGTCAGCTCCTGTAGGCGGTCCCGGAATTGCAGCACATAGGGTACAATAGGTACCCCTTCTATGAGGCCCTCCCCTTCCCAGTGTTCCAGCACTAAGTCTAGGGGTCCCCTTACCCGTCTCCCGTATACCAGCTCGAACGGGGAGAACCCCGTGGATTCTTGGGGCACCTCCCGATAGGCAAACAGGAGGTGTGGCAAGAATTTCTCCCAGTCCCTGTAGGTCCTGGTAAAAGTCCCAATGAGTGGTTTAATGTCCCGTTAAAGCGTTCACACAACCCATTGGTTTGTAGGTGGTACGGGGCGCTTCTAATGGACTTTACGTCGCACAGCTTCCACAGTTGGTTGGTCACCTCTGCTGTAAACTGGGTACCCTGGTCCGAGATAATCTCCCGGGGAAATCCAACCCGTGAGAAAACCTGGAGCAGGGCGGCCGCCACCGTCTCTGCCAGTATGTTAGGTAACGCAACTGCCTCTGGATACCATGTGGCATAATCTACCACTGTCAATATATACTTTTTCCCGGACGGACTGGGTTTGGCTATCGGCCCTATCAAATCGACCGCTACTCAGCTAAATCGCTCCTCCACAATGGGGAGGGGGCGTAATTTGGCCTTGCATCGATCCCCCCTCTTGCCAATGCGCTGACAACTGTCACAGGTCTGGCAGTAGTGACGAACATCATAGGTTACCCCCGGCCAAAAGAAGTTTTGTGTCAGACGATGCCTGGTGCGATTGACTCCGAAGTGCCCGGCCAAGGGTATATCATGAGAGATTCGCAGTAGCTCCTGCCTATACTTCTTGGGAACTACCAGCTGTTGTTTTATAGTGGGGCTCGTCCCTGTGTGGTGCTGCTCTGTGATCCGGTAGAGGAGTCCCTGCTTCCATACAAACTGTTCCCCTTCCAGTACTCCTCTCCCCTCCTGTGCCTTCCCACGATATCCCTCTAATGAAGGATCCTCAAGTAACTCCCTCTTAAATTCATCTGGGGTGGCCCAAGAAATGTGTCTGGCTATGGGAATACGTGCAGGGCTGGGATGTCTTACCTGGGCCTCCTCTAAGTGTGATTCCACCTCCGCAGCTCGTGCTTGTCTCCGGGTGGTCACAGGATAGGTCTCAGCCAGAGGGGCCACCGAGAATGCAGACAACATGGGCCCCAAGTCATTTCCCAGCAAGACGTCTGCAGGCAAATCCTCCATCAAGCCAACCTCAACAAGGCCATCCCCGACTCCCCAGTTCAGGTGAATCCTGGCAGTGGGTAGTCGATGTATGGCTCCCCCTGCTACACGGACTGCCACTGTCCGGTCCGTCTTCTCTTGGTCCCGGACGAGATGAGGCTTCACAAGGGTCAAAGTTGCTCCGGAATCTCTTAGTCCCTGCATACGTTTCCCATTAACCCACACGACCTGTCGATGCTGTTGTCGATTATCTGCCCGGGCTGCCTGCACGGGGTCTACTTCATGCAGCACTTCCTCCATCTCTTCCACCCCTTGGTTAGTCGTAGCCCCCAATGCCGGGTCAGCTTCGCCTTGGTAGCAGTGTACAGCAGCCCGGCTGAAGGTAGCTGTTCCCGCCTTTGGCCACTGGGTATGCCGAGTCCGGTTGGGGCATTGTCTTTGCAGGTGGCCCAGCTGACGGCAGGTGTGGCATCGCGCCCCAGGGGGACTGTGGTAGGCCGGGTTTCTAGCTGATCCCCCTACAATCTTCGGTGGTTTGGGGCCCTCCAGGTCCATGGGCGGGCCCCTAGTGACCACCTTTGATCCGGAGAACTGCGGCCTCCTGGCATCATGATGTTCATCGGCCAGGCAAGCGGCTTCCTCAAGAGTCGTTGGCCGCCTGTCCCGAAGCCATTCCTGTGTCTCGGGGTTTAGTCCATTAAAGAATCGTTCTAACAGGAAGAGCTGGAGGACGTCCTCCTTAGTGGTTGCTTGGCTCCCTTGTACCCACTGTAGCAGTGACCGCCGTAATTTACAGGCCCATTCAGCGTGGGTATCGGTTACACGTTTTATAAGTCCGTGGAACTTTTGGCGGTAGGCCTCTGGTGTCAGCGCATACTGGGCCAAGATCACTTCTTTGATCCGCTCATAGTCCATACAGTCCTCATCAGGTACCGTGCGATAGGCGTCCGCTGCCCGGCCTGTCAGATTACTGGCCAGAATCTGAACCCGTTCCTCCGGCTTCACTTGATGAAGGGCACACTGCTGCTCAAAGTCCTGCAGAAAGCCATCAATGTCTTCCTCTGCCTCCCCCAACTGTCGGAAGGCATTGTACTGGATCTTTTTGTGGCTTACTGTTGAAGGTACCTGGTCGAAGGCCAGAGCTCCCCCTGCTTGCTGTCTCTCCTCTCTCAGCTCTGCCATCTCCATCTTGGCCAGCTCCACTTTGGTCCGCTCTGCCATCTCCATCTTGGCTAGCTCTATCCTGGTCCGTTCGGCCATCTTTTGTTTCAGATCAGTACGCACATCAGCCATCACCTCTCGTATGATCTCTACTGCAGGGTTTGGGCCATAGAACGCCAGTCTGTTCTTTACCTCCCTCTGGAATTCGGTCTCCTCCACGTTCACATTGGGGGGCGCTGCACTGTCGTGTTCCATGATGGCTGCTATCAAATCCGCTTTTGTTTTGTTGCTGGCGATCAACCCTCGGGCTTCCACCAGATCTTTTAATGTAGTTCTCTTTAACTTCTGGTAGTTATTTTCCATTCATTCCTTTCCTCCTGTAGAAGGGGTATCAAATCCACCAGTGTAACGGGGTCTTCCAAGCTGGGGTACCTCTTTCAGTACCACCCCGTGTTTTCGGAGGTCCGCTCTGCGTTGGCTGGAGTCTGAAAGAATGACGCTGGCTGGAATTCCTCTGAGTGCATGGGCGCATATAAAAGATCACTGCTTCTCCATGTATTTCCAGTCTGACAACACTTTACTCACAGGACACAGAATATATCACACAGATACAGAGGGCCGGCCAATAGACAAGCGTCAGGCTAGACATGCATTACAAAAGCCGCAGGTGGCCGGAGCCTGCGAATGTTTACTGTGGGAATTACAAAGGTGGGGGGAGGGCGGACACTGCTGATACATTAGGGACATGCATCTCACATGGAACCTATTATATATACATATAACTGCACAACATATTCTGGGTGCTGAGTGGTTCTGTAACACTCCCCTTCTTCAAAGAGCCATAACTTGTGAGGGCTTGTTTTCTGTGGGACAAGATGTACTTTTGAAAGACACCATTGATTTTAACATATTGTGTACTGGAAAACGGGGAAAAAATTCCAAGTGCAGTGAAATTGCAAAAAAAGTGCAATTTCACACTAGTTTTTTGTTTGGCTCTTTTACTAGGTTCAATAAATGCTAAAACTGGCCTGCGATTATGATTCTCCAGCTCATTACGAGTTCATAGACACCAAACATGTCTAGGTTGTTTTTTATTTAAGTGGTGAAAACAAAATTTAACTTTGTTAAAAAAAAATAAATTGCGC
This sequence comes from Dendrobates tinctorius, assembly GCF_039654945.1. NCBI lineage: Eukaryota > Metazoa > Chordata > Amphibia > Anura > Dendrobatidae > Dendrobates > Dendrobates tinctorius. The sequence continues at coordinate 101,847,035 of NW_027361696.1, forward strand.
CATTTTCCAATAGCGTCTCCATTTTTCGTGATCTCAGGTTGGGTGAGGGCTTATTTTTTCCGCAGCAAGCTGATGTTTTTAATGATACCATCTTGGTGCAGATACGATCATTTTGACAGAGGCATTTAACGGGTTAATAGCCACAGGTGTCTGTGTATGCTGGGGGATGGGGCCCAGTGTCAGCTGTCTAGAGCTGTAAGGGAAACTTCCAGAAGAAGAAGAGAGACTGCCCTGAGAGACACTGTGTGTGTGGAGCAGTTTGTGAGAAGCAAAGAGATTGAACGTAGTAAGAGACTGTGTACTGCAACCCTTCATCTTGGGAGCCTGAGACCTTGCTGTGGAACAAAGACTGAGCGCTCCTGTGAGCTGTGTGACTGTGGAGCTCTGTGGAGTCCTGTTGTGATGAGCTGAGAAGCAATATTGGACAGACATTGTATACAGAAACAGGTGTATTGCTTCTAGAAGAAATCATGAGGACTACAGGAGGAGAGACAGCATCTTGAGGCTACAGAACTATAAGTCCCCGGCGTTTGGGCTCGGCACCGGCCGTCAAGACGAGGAACCTTGTGTTGCTGCAACTGATTGGCGCCGATGATTTGGGACTGGCTGCAGCCTATGCAATCTATTTGCCTGAGAGGAGACTCACTTCAGGTTAAAGGTATCATAGTCATAGATACCCGGGTATCCCTAGTTGAAGCGCTTAAGGACCTTTGTATTATATTTATATGTATTGTTAGTGTAGGTTTGTATAGGTTATACTCAGTGTGCCATTCCAGGGGGTCCCTTGATATCACTACATTCGATTTACACCTGTTCTCTGAGTACCTGAATTGGCCTTTCTGATAGGTAAATTTATTTCAAATCCCTGTGTAATACACTCTTCAGGGAACCTTGGATTGGCATAGTGATTTCACCTCCGGCTGAGTGAGTGTACTGTATAAGGGTATTCAATCTCTTTCTTCCAAATACTAAGTTCTACTTTATCTGCTGTTTGAGTAAAGCCTATTTTGGGATTTCTGCTTCAGTCTCGGTTTGTGACCCACTGGATGTTATTTGGACCTCCGGTCATTACACTTTGAGAATCTCATTTTTCAAGATTTCCCATCCTTCCTGGACATTTTTGTCCATTGGATCCCTCCAATTCTCTTTCCGAGTCCCTTAAAATCTGCCTTTCTGAAATCTAACCTTGACATCTGAGTCTTCACATGTCTTCCTCCTCTAATTATCCAAAAATCTAAAATAGCGTGGTCGCTACCTCCTAGGGTCCCAGCCACTTTCACCTCCTCAACCATTTGCTCCCTGTTTATAAGGATAGGATCCAAGGTAGCAGATCCCCTTGTTTTCTCCCCTACCTTTTGGAAAATAAAGTTGTCAGCAAGAGAATAAGAATTTCCTTGACCTGTTAGTTTTGCCTGAGAGAGATTCCCAACAAATGTCTGAATAGTTGAAATCTCCAATGACCACTTGGCTTTTTGATGCATAAAGAGTTCATCCATATCTTCAGGTTGCACAGGTGGCCTATTGTAAATGCCTACAATTGTGTCCTTTCCATTGTTTTGTCCTTGTATTCTTACCCAAACAGTTTCCACAGAACTCACAGTCTCTGAAGCTTCAATCTCTGTGCAGATATATGCTTTTTTAACATACAGTGCGACACCGCCTCCTCGTTTATCAAGTCTGTTTCTTGCAAATAAGTTGTATCCTTCTAGCTTAGTATTCCAACTGTCATGCTCACCATGTCTGTTTTGCCTCATGACCCCTGGAGCGGTGTGCACGCGCATCTCATGTTTGCTACCCTGCATGTTCCCTAGAGCAGTGTGCACACTCACCTCATGTCTGTTGGGCTGCAAGATACCTGCTGTCATGCTCGCCATGTCTGTCATGTCCGCCATGTCTGTTTTGCCTCATGACCCCAGGAGCGGTGTGCACGCGCATCTCATGTCTGCTATCCTGGATGTTGCCTAGAGCAGTGTGCACACTCACCTCATGACTGTTAGGTTGCAAGATGCCTGCGTTTCTGCTCTGCCTTCTGTGATCGTCTCTGCATGTCTGGAACTCCTGATTTTGTGGCCTTTCCTGGGTTCCGGCGCTGTCTGGTTCTGCAATCATCTCTGCATGTCTGGAATCAGTGGTCATGTGACTGCTCTCTGTGATACTTGAGGATCTGAACTGGAAGTTGTGTGTTGCTTCCCTGCATGGCTGCTTGGTCTGCTGGGTCGCTCCCTCTATTCTGTGCCCCTGCACTCTGCCCTGTCATGCGTCTCTGCACATGCTCTGTGCTTGTACTTCGTCTCTTGTCCCGTGCCTTGTCTTATGTTTGTCCGTTGTGCCATGTTTCGTCCTTGTCCTGCTTGGACTTGTTGTCCTTCCGTTGTTCCGTACCTTGCCTTGCTCTGCCTTGTTTCTCCCTATGGTCTCTGTCTTTGCTTGCTCTGCCTCGTTCTCTCCTATGGTGCTCTGTAGTGCTCCCTGGCACACGCACTATTCCTCCTCTCTTACTTTTTGTGCTCTTTTCCATGTCTAGTCCCAAGGCTCTGGGCTTCGACCTACGCTCCGCTGCTAGACTCTGTCCTATTGTGCTCTCTTGCACGTTTCTAGGCTAGTCCCAAGGCTCTGCCTTGGCCCGGCTCTGGGCTTCGGCCTACGCTATGCAGTGCTGCTAGCTCTGTTCTTGCTCTGACCTGATTCCGTGTTTCTGCCTATGCTTCAGTTCCTGCCTAGCTCTGCCTTGTTTCTTGTCTTGCTTTGCTTTGTTGCTGCGTGTGCCCTTTGCATATGCCTGGCCTTCCTAGCCTCCTGCTTGTGCCTCAGCCGTGCCTGCCCTAGCCGTGCCTGCCTGCTTGTGCCTCAGCCATGCTCGTCGGTCAGTGACAGCTGTGTCGCCTGCCATGCCTCAACCGAGTTCGCTGGAGTCTTGCCCGTCTGTCAGTGCCACAGCCCGATCAGCTAGCCAGTGCCCCAGTTGTGCTCTCTGTGCTCCCTTGCACCTCACGCTGTTTCTGCACTGCGCTCTACGTGCTCTCTAAAGCACGCGCAAGCCCTCGCCTGCTCCTTGGCATACCTCCCCGTGCTTCTGTAAAAGTACGCACAGGCCTTGCCATGTACCCTGTCGTGCCATCTTGCACGCACAGGTCCCAACCCTGTCCTTGAACCCTGACCCTGGCGTGCCGCTCTGCACGCACAGGACTCTGCTTCGCCTGATCCTGGCGTGCCTCTCTGCACGCGCAGGACTTTGCCTCGCCTGACCCTGGCGTGCCTCTCTGCAAGCGCAGGACTCTGCCTTGAACCTTGACCCTGGCATGCCTCTCCGCATGCGTAGGACTCTGCCTTGAGCCCTGACCCTGGTGTGTCTCTCTACACGCGCAGGCCTCCGTCCCTGAACCTGTCCCTGGCGTGTCTCTACACGCGCAGGCCTCCGTCCCTGTATCTGTCCCTGGTGTGTCCCTCTACAAGCGCAGGCCTCCGTCCTTGTACCTGTCCCTGGCATGACCCTCTACACGTGCAGGCCTCCGTCCTTGTACCAGTCCCTGGCATGACCCTCTACACGCGCAGGCCTCTGTCCTTGAACCTGACCCTGGCGTGTCTCCTAGCACGCACCCTGCCTCGTATCCTGGTTTGTCTGCCAGATTCCCGAAGCCTGCCGACCGCTGCCAGAGGTCCGGAACCAGATGACTACATCCTGATGCCAGGATCCTGTCTGTCCTTGCCAGTCGTCCGGAATCAGATGCCTTCGCACTTGCCTTGGACCCTGGTGTGTCTCCTTGCATGCACTCTGCCTTGGACTCTGGCGTTTCTCCGTGCACGCACCTTGTTTTGGACTCTAGCGTGTCCTAGCACGCATCCCTCCTAGGAACTCTGGTGTGACTCCTAACACGTACCCTGCCCTGGACCTTGGTATGTTTTCAAGCACGTGTTATGTTTGGAACATTTGGCATGCCCTGCACGCACCTTGCCATGTTTCACCGTTTGAACCCTGCACCTGATTCTCTGTTCATGCCTCGTATCTGATTAAAGTGTGTAACCACGTTTGCTGAAGAAATCCTGTGACTTCGCTTTATGTTTCGTAGCCTGTTCGTCCTGTTGCTGGACGCTCAGTAGTGTCTCCCTGAGCCGGCCTTCTGGTCCAGCTGCCATGGTGGCTCACCCCCTTGGTCTTGCCCCTGACACTCCCTGTATAGGGGGTGGTGTTATGATTGGGAAACCGAGGAGGAAAAACAAGACAACAAGCTAAGTCTCAGAAAACCAGAGAAGTTGGAAACTATGCAGATTGCAGATCCCTGATCTTAACCGCACAACTAGAAGCAGTCGTGGAGCGTTCCTACGTTGGTCCTAGATGCCTCGTCACAACCGGAGAACTACATATGCCTAAAGAAGGAAAAGAGGAAAACTAACTGCCCCAGAGCAGACCCCAAAGGAAAGACAGCCCCCCACATGCATTGACGGTGAAGCAAGATGAAAATACAAACAAAGGCAGGAAAATAGGCTGAGCAAACGATGGGGCCCGGCTAACTAAAAAGGACAGAAAAGGAAAGACACTGTCTGCAATCTGCCAAAAACAACCTACAAAAATATTGTCCAACACTTCTGATAGCAAAATTAACCCTGAAGTCACTAGACTTCTAAACCTATATAAGCACTCTGAAATATTCTGAGACATAGCAAAAAAGAGGCCAATCTAATAAGGGACAAAAAGCAGATTGGCAAATGCTGATTAATAGGAGTGGAATTTCAGCCTAGCCCCAGCAGGGGCAGGCTGATTACATAACAAACTGAATTGACCAACAAGCGCAAGTGTGAACATTAGCAAAAAACACACTTAACTTGAGAAGACTGGAAGAGAGCTGAAGTCCAGGACCTGACAAGCAGACTGAATCACCAGCACCCAGATAGGGCGTCGGCTGTCTTATATCCAGTCTGATACTCCAGAGATCCAATCGTTATCTTCCTCATCAGGTGGCAGATCATTACCACTTAAACCAACCGCGCTACCTCCTGTCACCACCAGAGGGAGAACGGAAGGGGAATTCTCAACTGGTGGAGCAGAAAATGAGCTCATGACAGTACCCCCCCTTGAGGAAGGGTCACCGAACCCTCATCCATGCCACCAGGCCGATCAGGATGGGACCGGTGAAAAGCACGAACCAATTTATTGGCATGAATATCAGAGGCAGAGACCCAAGAATTATCCTCCTGGCCATAACTGTTATGAAAGGGTAGCCGAGGAGAAAATAAAAAACAAACAAGCTAAGTCTCAGAAAACCAAAGAGGTTGGTAACTATGCAGACAGCAGACCCCTGATCCTAACACGCAACTAACAGCAGTCGTGGAGCGTTCCTACGGTGGTCCTAGACGCCTCGTCACAACCGGAGAACTAAATAAGCCTAAAGTAGGAAAAGAGGAAAACTAACTGCCCCAGAGCAGACCCCAAAGGAGAGACAGCCCCCCCACATGTATTGACGGTTAAACCAGATGAAAATACAAACAAAGGCAGGAAAATAGGCTGAGCAAACGATGGGGCCAAACTAACTAGAAAGGACAGGAAAGGAAAGAAACTGTCTGCAATCTGCCAAAAAACCCTACAAAAATGTCCAACACAACTGATAGCAAAATTAACCTTGAAGTCACTAGACTTCTCCCACTATATCAGCACTCTGAAATATTCTGAGACAGAGCAAAAAAGAGACCAATCTAATAAGGGACAAAAAAAGACAATTTGGCCAATAAGTGTGGAAATTCAGCACTGCCCAGCCGGGCTGGCTGACCACACAAAAAACTGAAATGACCACCAAGAGCAAGTGTGAACATTAGCAAAAAACAAACTTATCTTGAGATGACTGGAACAGAGCTGAGTCCTAGACCTGAGAAGCAGACTGAATCACCAGCACTTGGATAGGGCGTCGGCTGTCTTATATCCATTCTGATCCTCCAGAGATCCAATCGTTATCTTCCTCACCAGGTGGCAGATCACTACCACTTAAACCAACCTCTCTACCTCCTGTCACCACCAGAGGGAGAATGGAAGGTGAACTCTCAACTGGTGGAGCAGAAAATGAGCTCATAACACATAACCCTTCCATTTGACCAAATACTGGAGTCTCCGTCTAACCAAACAAGAATCCAATATTTTCTCTACCTCATATTCCACATTGCCTTTAACCAATACAGGATCAGGAGGTGCCACCACAAGAACTACTGGCTCAACAAACCTCTTCAACAGTGACTTGTGAAATACGTTATGGATTTTGAACGTAACTGTAAGAGCCAATCGAAAAGAAACAGGATTAAGAATCTCCAAAATCTTATAAGGGCCAATAAATCTTGGCTTAAATTTTGGAGATGTAACCTTCATAGGAATATTCTTAGACGACAGCCAAACCATATCACCCACTTTAAACCGGGGACCAATGGTCCTACGCCGGTTGAAAAAACGCTGGGCCTTTTCCTGAGAGAATGACAACTTATACACCACTTGGTCCCATATCTGCTGCATTCTCACAACCACAGTGTCCACACCTGGGCAGGATGAAGATTCCACTTGCCCTAAAGAGAATCGAGGATGAAACCCAAAATTAAAGAAAAAGGGTGACATCAGAGTGGCAGAACTAGCTCTATTGTTCAGCGCAAATTCGGCCAAGGGCAAAAATGAGACCCAATCATCTTGATCAGCAGATATAAAACATCTTAAATAAGACTCCAGGGTCTGGTTTGTTCTCTCAGTCTGCTCATTGGTCTGGGGATGAAACGCGGAGGAGAAGGATAACTGATTTCCCAGATTGGAACAAAAGGCTTTCCAAAATCTGGAAACAAACTGGACCCCTCTATTGGACACAATGTTCTCAGGAAAACCGTGTAATCGAACCACATGTTGTAAAAACAAGGGCACCAACTCAGCAGAAGATGGCAACTTTGGGAGTGGTACAAAATGGACCATCTTCGAAAATCTATTACAAATCACCCAGATAACAGTCATTCTCTGAGAGACAGGAAGATCAGAAATTAAATCCATTGAGATATGGGTCCATGGCCTCTTGGGAACCGGCAGGGGCATCAGCAACCCACTAGAACGAGAACAGGGTTTAGACCGAGAACAAGTCCCACAGGACTGTACAAAATTCCTGACATCACGAGATAAGGCAGACCACCAAAACGACCGACTGACCAAATCTCTGGTACCAAAAATACCCGGATGACCAGCCAATGCGGAGCAATGGACTTCAGACATCACTCTCTTTCTCCACTGATCAGGAACATACAATCTTCCCATAGGGCAACGCTCAGGTTTATCCTCCTGAAATTCCTCCAGGGCGCGTCTCAAATCGGGCGAAATGGCAGAAAGAACTACCCCCTCACCTAGGATAGTAGTAGGCTCGGTCACATTAAGAGAATCAGCAAAGAAACTCCTAGAAAGGGTGTCTGCCTTAACATTCTTAGTGCCCGGAAGAAAAGAGACCACAAAATTAAAACGCGTGAAAAACAAGGCCCATCTAGCCTGTCTAGGATTCAAGCGTTTGGCCGACTCCAGATAAATCAGATTCTTGTGATCGGTGAGGACCACAAATTGATGTCTAGCTCCCTCCAACCAATGTCTCCACTCCTCAAATGCCCATTTCATGGCCAACAATTCCCGATTCCCCACATCATAGTTGCGTTCAGATGGGGAAAACTTTCGAGAAAAGAAGGCACAGGGATTCATCTTAGAAGTCACAGGGTCTTTTTGGGACAACACAGCTCCTGCACCAATCTCAGAAGCGTCCACCTCCACTTGAAATGGAAGTGAGACATCAGGTTGCCGTAAAACTGGAGCTGAAGTAAATCTCCGCTTAAGCTCCTGAAATGCTGAGACAGCCTCAGGAGACCAATTCAGCACATCAGCTCCCTTCTTGGTCAGATCAGTCAGTGGTTTGACAATACTAGAAAAATTACCTATAAATTTACGATAGAAATTAGAAAAACCCAAAAACTTCTGCTTCTGGAGAGCCTTCAAAGAAGTAGGTTGAACATAATCATAAATGGCCTGTACCTTGGCCGGGTCCATTTCAATAGTCGATGGAGACAAGATAAATCCCAAAAATCAAATCCTCTGTACACCAAAGAGGCACTTCGATCCCTTAACAAACAAGGAATTCTCCCTCAAAATCCGGAACACAGTCCGGACATGTTCCACATGGGAATCCCAATCACTAGAAAAGATCAAAATATCATCCAGATAGATGATCAAAAACTTATCCACAAAGTCTCGGAAAATATCATTCATAAAGTATTGGAAGACAGAAGGGGCATCACCAGGTACTCAAAATGTCCCTCCGGAGTATTAAACGCCGTCTTCCATTCATCCCCGTGCTTGAGGCGAATAAGATTATACGCCCCCCTGAGGTCAAGCTTAGTAAACCAGCAGGCACTCTTAACTCTGGAGAATAAATCAGACATCAGAGGTAACGGGTACTGATATTTAACCATCATCTTGTTAAGGGAACGATAATCAATACACGGTCTTAATGAACCATCTTTCTTGGCCACAAAAAAAACAGCGCCTAACGGTGACGAGGATGGTCTAATATGGCCCTTCTCCAACGACTCCTTAATATAGGATCGCATAGCATCATGTTCGGGTACAGATAAGTTGAAAAGCCGACCCTTGGGAAATTTACACCCAGGCATCAACTCAATTGCACAGTCATAACTCCTATGAGGAGGCAAAGACGCCGACTTACTCTCACTAAAAACATCAGAGAAATCAGCCAGATAATCAGGAATATCATGAGACTGAGGAGAGGTGGAGAAAACAGGAGCGTCCCTAAGAACACACTGACAAACCCAACTCACCACAGACACAGATTTCCAATCCAAAACTGGGTTATGAGTTTGCAACCAGGGGAACCCCAGAACAATAGTATCATGCAAATTATGCAGCACCAAAAATTGACAATTTTCTTGGTGGTCTGGGGCAACTCGCATTAGCACCTGGGTCCAAAACTGAGGTTTATTTTCCGCCAAAGGAGTGGCATCAATAACCCTCAAAGGAATGGGCGTCTGCAGAGGCGTCATGGACAAACCACAACGTTTAGCAAAGTCCAAATCCATCAGATTCAGGGCTGCTCCTGAATCCACAAAAGCCTTAGTGGAAAATGTGGACAAGGAGCAGATCAGAGTAATTGCCAAAATGAACTTAGGTTGTATACTGCCCACTGCAAATGAGTGTGCAAAACGTTTATCTTGTTTAGGGCAGACAGAAATAGTATGAGAGGCACAGCTTATTACGCCTTCTAAACTCCCGACGTTGCGCCCTAGACAAAACCCCATCATATTGCATAGGTTCAGACATTTGTTCAAAAGGTGGCAGCGCCTCCTGTATAGTTTTACGTTCACATTAACGCCGATCAACTTGAATGGCTAATGACATAGAGCCATCCAGACCAGAGGGAACAGGAAATCCCACCATAACATCTTTTATGGTCTCTGACAAACCTTTCCGAAAGAGAGCTGCCAATGCACTATCATTCCATTCTTATGCCAACAGGGTTCTCTCAGTTTGATCAGCGGCATTAGGTTCATCATACAACAACCCCAAGGCCTGAAAAAATGCATCCACATTAGTCAGAATAGGATTTTCAGGTGTCAGAGAAAAAGCCCAATCTTGGGGATCGCCGCGCAGCAAGGAGATGACAATTTTAACCTGCTGCACAGAGCTCCCCGATGAGTTAGACTTCAAAGCAAGGAATAATTTACAATTATTCTTAAAATTCAGAAATTTAGACCGATCCCCAGAAAACACATCAGGAGCAGGAATCTTGGGTTCAGCAGCATGTGACTGAATAAGGTAGGTGGAAATTCCCTGTACTTCAGCAGCAAGCTGCTCCACACGATCAGACAGTTGCTTAATCTCCATTAGGAAAAAAAAATCCTCCTACGGCCCCAGAAAAAAAAGAGGAAAAAATACATAAAAAAAAAAAAATTCTGACATTTTTTTTCTCTAACAATTCTTTCCTGCTTTTGAGTACCCTAGAATCTGCGGTATGGCTGGTGATTCTGTTATGATTGGGAAACCGAGGAGGAAAAACAAGACAACAAGCTAAGTCTCAGAAAACCAGAGAAGTTGGAAACTGTTACGTGTTACAGAACCACTCAGCACCCAGAATATGTTGTGCAGTTATATGTATGTATAATAGGTTCCATGTGAGATGCATGTCCCTAAAGCATCAGTTCACAGGCTGCGTCCCTGGGCAGAGGGGACACGATATTCTCCTTTTGTCAACCCTCCCCCCACCTTTGTAATTCCCACAGTAAACATCGGCAGGCTCCAGCCACCTGCGGCCTTTGTAACGTATGTCTGGCCTGCCGCTTTTCTATTGGCCTGCCCTCTGTATCTGTGTGATATATTCTGTGTCCTGTGAGTAAAGTGTTGTCAGACTGGAAATACGTGGAGAAGCAGTGATCTTTTATATGCGCCTATGTAACCAAGGAATTCCAGCCAGCATCATTCATTCAGACTCCAGCCAACGCAGAGCGGACCTCCGAAAACACGGGGTGGTACTGAAAGAGGTACCCCAGTTTGGTAGACCCCGTTACAGAAACTATGCAAATTGCAGATCCCTGATCATAACTGCACAACTAGAAGCAGTCGTGGAACGTTCCTACGTTGGTCCTAGACGCCTCGTCACAACCGGAGAACTAGATAAGCCTAAAGAAGGAAAAGAGGAAAACTAACTGCCCCAGAGCAGACCCCAAAGGAAAGACAGCCCCCCACATGCATTGACGGTGAAGCAAGATGAAAATACAAACAAAGGCAGGAAAATAGGCTGAGCAAACGATGGGGCCCGGCTAACTAAAAAGGACAGAAAAGGAAAGACACTGTCTGCAATCTGCCAAAAACAACCTACAAAAATATTGTCCAACACTTCTGATAGCAAAATTAACCCTGAAGTCACTAGACTTCTAAACCTATATCAGCACTCTGAAATATTCTGAGACAGAGCAAAAAAGAGGCCAATCTAATAAGGGACAAAAAGCAGATTGGCAAATACTGATTAATAGGAGTGGAATTTCAGCCTAGCCCCAGCAGGGGCAGGCTGATTACACAACAAACTGAATTGACCATCAACCGCAAGTGTGAACATTAGCAAAAAACACACTTAACTTGAGAAGACTGGAAGAGAGCTGAAGTCCAGGACCTGAGAAGCAGACTGAATCACCAGCACACGGATAGGGCGTCGGCTGTCTTATATCCAGTCTGATACTCCAGAGATCCAATCGTTATCTTCCTCATCAGGTGGCAGATCATTACCACTTAAACCAACTGCACTCCCTCCTGTCATCACCAGAGGGAGAACGGAAGGGGAACTCTCAACTGGTGGAGCAGAAAATGAGTTCATGACAGGGTGGCTTCTCACAAGGTCAGCTCGCCCTAGGTGGGTGGGTGCCTCGGTCCAGAGGGTCCACTCTCTAAGAAGGAAAACGACTCAGCGTAAGCTGACGCTCGTCACACCAATCATGTGTTTCGTCCCAACAAGTTTCAGTGATTCCAATGACATCATATTTCTTTTCCTGCGTTAGTAGTTCCAATTCTCCTTGTTTGTTGCCCATGCTTTGTGCATTAGTATAGAAACATTTTAGTATGTGATTGGTTTCTCTTCCTCCATTATTTTTATTATTTAGATTTTTTTGTCTTTGTTCTTCCCTTCCACTTCTAATAGCAGAATTCTCAATAGTATTTGTCAGGTGTATGGCTTTTTTTGGCCTTTTGCTTCCCTTCCCACATTATTCTAGTTTAAAGCTCTCCTTATGAGTGTAGCAAGGCGACTTTCAAATACATGTTTTCCAGTCTTCGTAAGGTGCACCCCATCTCTAGCAAGTAGTCCATCGTATAGGTAATTCACTCCGTGATCCAGAAATCCAAATCCTTGTTGACGGTACCATCGATGTAGCCAGTTGTTCACGTGCAGAACCTTATTCCACCTCCTTGTTCCATGGCCATCCACTGGAAGGATGGAAGAGAAGACCACCTGCGCTCCCAGTTCTTTCACTTTCTTACTTAAGTTTTCAAAGTCTCTGCAGATGGTTTCCTGGTCATTTCTCCCTGTGTCATTTGTCCCCACATGTATTAGCAGGAATGGGTAGTCATCTGTAGGTCTGGAGAGTCCTGATATCCTGTCAGACACATCTTTAATTTTTGCACCTGGAAGACAGCACATTTCTCTTGAGGTTATATCTGATCTGCAGATAGCAGCCTCTGTTCCTCTAAACAGGGAATCCCCCATGACCACCACTCTCCGTTTCTTCTTCACAATATTTTTCTTTCTCCATCCAGGAGGATTCTGAAGGAGTACAAGGTTGCTATTTGTGGGCAAAGTCTTATCCTGATGTATTTCTATATCGTTCTCCTGCATAAGAGCCTGGTACTGGGTCCTGAGCAGTATAGGTATTGACTGCCTACCGATCCTCCTGTTTCTCTGGGTCACATGTTTCCATTCCTCTGTTTCTTCAGGAGCACTTTTAATTTCTTCTCTTTCTGTAACATGAAGAGATAATTCTGCTCTGTCTAAGAACTCTTCACCTTCCTTTATTTTCAATATAGCTAACCTCCCTTTAGATTTTGCAACTTTTCCTCCAACAGGGACACAAGAATGCATTTCTGGCATGTAAAGTTTGGCTTTTTCACTGGTAAGTCTGTGAACATGTAGCAAAAAATGCATCTCACCCAATGGCTACTAGCCTCTTCCCTGTTCTTATTGTTAATGAGATATCAAAGCGGTGAAAAATGTGCAAAAATTCAGTTTACCGATATCCTCCTTTCAGCTGCAATGGCCAAAATCTAGTGGTCTTTGAGCTTGCAGAGACTCTTCACTTATCCCATAAGGCACTGGGAATATGCAAATTGTCTCCTCAGGACTCTTCCCCTGTTTTTTTCATTGGCTTTAAACCATGATCATCATCATTTACAGAAATAAACACTTGAAATGAATAAACACTGTTCGTAATGACTCTATATAATATATGAGTTTCACTTTTTGTATTGAAGAACTGAAATAAATTAACATTTTCGTGATATTCTAATTTTGTGAGAAGCACCTGTATATACCAGAATGGGAGAAATATAAACCAGGATGGAGGACATATATATCTATATACACTGTTGAGCAAAAGGGTAACAATGTTTTTAACTTTTGACTTTCAGGCTCCATATCTAACCATCCACTACTGTGTTGAACGTGAGACTACTATCATTTATAGACAATCATTTTGGCTATCTCATCCATAAATTTGACTTGAAACTGTTTAGCATATGAATATATATATATATATATATATATATACATACACACTATATATATATATATATATACAGACCAGGATGGGGCCAAGATGAGGGACATATATATCAGGGGGGACATTGCTACATAATAGGGGAGGGGGTGCATCTCAATTAGAACGCTACAAGGGTCCATACATCTGACTAACATATGGGGAGGGCCAAAATCCCTCTATATACAGAACGATGACCTCCACAGCTCCCCTCTTTACATAGCAATATCTCCATAGCTCCCCTATATACAATGCAATGGCTCCACAATTCCCTATAAACAGTATGATGGCCCTGACCTCTTCTATATACAGTATAATGGCCTCACAGCTCCCCTACATAAAGATGACCCCACAGCTGACATACATACAGAAAGATGGCTATTACAGCTCCCTTACATATAGTATGATGGCCCCACAGATACCTATATAAAGTATGGTGGCCCCACAGGTCCCCTGCATTCAGAATGGTAGCCCCACAGGTTCCTTACATACAGTATTGTGACATCACAGTTCCCTATATACAGTATGATAGCTTTCAGCTACATATGCACAGTATGCTGACCCCCACAGCTCTGCTAAATATAGGATGGGCCCATAGTCTCCATAAATACAGGATAATGGCTACCACAGACCACTTACAAACAGTATGATGAGCTCACAGTCTTCCTTCATACAGAATGATGGCCTTACAGGACCCTTACATATAGTCTTATAGTTCCACAGCTCATCTACATAAAGAATAATGACCAACACAGACCCCTTACATCTATTGTTATGTACGGCAGCAGTGGGAGTCATCATTCTGTATACAGGGGAGCTGTGGGACCAACATACTGTATATATAGAATTTGTGAGGCCGCCATACTGTATATAAAGGGGCTGTGGAGTCATCATACTGTATGTAGGGGAACTATAGTGCTATAATTCTGTGTGTAGGTGAGCTGTGAGGTCATCATACTGTATGTAATAATAATAATAATAATAATCTTTATTTTTATATAGCGCTAACATATTCCGCAGCGCTTTACAGTTTGCACACATTATCATCACTGTCCCCGATGGGGCTCACAATCTAAATTACCTAACAGTATGTCTTTGGAATGGTACTGTAGTGGCCATCATACTGAATATAAGGGGGCTGAGGTGGCCATAATTTTGTATGTAGGGAGGCTGTGGGACCATCATACTATAAAAGAAGTTGCAAAGGCCAATCCCTTACTGTGTATAGGGATTTGTGGGGTGATCACTCTGTATGTAGAGAAGCCGTGAGGGCCATCATTCTGTATGTAGAGGAATTGTGACACTATCATTCTGTATGTAAGGGGAGCTGTGGGGCTATCATATTGTATGTAAGGGGTTGGCATTATGATTTAAAAAGAGAAAACACAGTAGTTTGACAAAAAATGGCTTCACCCAACCACTAACCATGAGTGGAAAAAAAAGTTTTGGTGTTATCTTTCATATTTTCTGAAAAAAGGCCAAGAAAGCAAAAATGTTGCCGGGGTATGTAAACTTTTGAGCACAACTGGATATCTATTTTTTCTATTCTGTCCGGTCTTGCTGTGATTCTTTTCCAAAAGAAATATATTTACTTAAAAACCTGTACAGTAAACTACACACACACACACACACACACACACACACACACACAAAGCACTCATTATATATAGTGGGTATCGAAAGTATTAAGACCCCTTTAAATTTTTCACTCTTTGTTTCATTGCAGCCATTTGACATATTCAAAAAAGTTATTTTTTTTCCTCATTAATGTACACTCTGCACCCCATCTTGACGGGAAATAAAACAGAATGTAGATTTTTTTTGCAAATTTATTAAAACAGAAAAAACTAAATATCACATGGTTATAACTATTTAGACCCTTTTCTCAGCACTCATATTTAAGTCACATGCTGTCTATTTCCTTGTGATCCTCATTGAGGTGGTTCTACTCCTTCATTGGAATCCAGCTGTGTTTAATTAAACTGATAGGACAGTTTAGGCCTCTTTCACACATCAGTTTTTTGTCGTTAGTCGAAATCCGTCGTTTTCTGAAAAAAACGGATCCAGCGACTGATGCCGCTGGATCCAATTTTTTCTCATAGAAATCTTAATATTAAATTTGTATAGTAGCTAACAATTGTCTTTATACTTGCAGATACTACAAGAAACGGCCAGCAGTACGCAAGCCAGGGGACCAGTGCAAGTGGTGATGTAAGTATTAAAGGCCAGAAAGCTTAATGTATGATTTGTATAGTAGCTAACAAGTGTCTTTATACTTGCAGAGACTTTGAGAAAATCAGACATTATGTCTTCTTCTGGGAGCCCTCCCTCACAGCGTCACCGAACTGAGGTAATTAAAATTTTTATTTTTGGTGATGGTAACATTTTTTGTAACACTATATGCATTAATTCTGGTTTCACAGGAAGCTGAAGCATCAGAGGGCCTTCCAGAAGGAGACGGACGGGGTGGAGTAATACCAGGAGCGGGCGCACAGAGTGTAAGTTTCGCAGAAACAAATCCTCATAGACATCACAGTACACCCAACACATAAAAAAACAGATAATCACAATCACAGACATCACAGTACACACAATACATATGCCTACATCGAAGCACATATTTTTTTTTTAGTCTTCACATTCTGGGGCAAGGCCTAGAGGTCCTCCAAGCACCTCCCAGTGTCGTCGCCATGAGCGCCATGGTTGTCTTATTATTTTTATAGTTCATGTGGATGATTTGAGTTTAATGTTTTTGTTTTTTGTCCTTTTTTACAGGCTTCACAGCCTGCTCCCGACTTGGACGGTGAGGAGGGTGGAATGGACATAGCCCTCCTCATCAATGAGGTACGAGAGCGGGAGCCGCTATGGAACATGGGGGACCGCCACCATGCTGACCTTGTCGTGACCCATCGAATCTGGGAGGAAGTTTGTTTTATAGTTGTAGACGACTGGGAGAACCTCAAAGCTCCGGCCCAAAATCAAGCGCCTAAGCATTCACAATTCATTAAGTTATGTTGCAGGATGTAATGTGTTGTATACTAACCAATTTGTGCTTTTACTTTACAGGTGAAAGGGTTATCAAGCGGTGGCGGTCACTCAGATATCACTTCAAGAGGGAGTTCAGCAAGGAGATGCAGTCCCCGAATGGATCGGGAGGACGCAGGAGCCAGTCAAGTATCCTAGAGCCCTGTCATTCCTCTGGTGGACGATGGTGAGCAGAAGGTATAAATTCCCCACCCCATTTATTAAGTCAAAATGTTTACATGTCTAACCTTATTTTTTGGTTTCAGCCAGGGCAATGCTATATCAATATATTCTTTTTTTTTCTTTGTACCACAGCACCGTCTGCAGCACTTGGGAGTCTGCTGCTGAGTTGGACTTTTCTCAAATGAAATGTATCATACCTCCAATAAGCCGTGCCACAGCTTATTGGAGGTATGATACATTTCATTCGGCTGCCTACTTTTACTTATCTTTCGACCTGCCCTTTATATCTTAGTTCCCTTTTGTATCACATGGGTCTTATTTGGGATATTTGGATACTGAGGCATCTATTATCTTAGGCATTTAAGCTGAATGCCCCTAAACAGGGTTTATACATAGATAAAAAACCTTTTTTGCTACCATTACCAGATATAGTATGTACTTTTTTCTGAGCAATATAAAACTGTTTACTGGTTGTTATATGCACTGTGCACTTTTGTTTGTAGGCCTACTGGCTGCTCGATATGCCCGCATATGAACGTTATACATATTATGTGATTGATTCATATAGTTTACTTAATTTTCATTAGTATATACACCAGATTGAGGCTCAAACAGAGCCCCGAATAGAACATGAGCATTAACCCTTGAATTTAAATATAAAAAATTTATTAATCAATCATTAAAAATATTTGCATAATTAAGTTACAAAGTACAGAAACAAATATTAATGACAAACTGGCTCCATAATATTAACATATATTGCCGCATGGTACGTGACATGGCACCATCTAAAAAAAAAGTGCATATTAGATATAATCATCCCTGTGTGAAACAATCCCCCCGCATTTACTATGTAGCCACACAAATCAAATAATGCAGCACAGGGATTCACATAAGGGAATCAGGGGCCATGAACCCACTATATATTAACTCCCATCACTAAAAGCTTCTCCACCTGGGATCTTACTAGTAAGGCCGGGGTCACACTGGCGAGGAATACGGCCGAGTGAGAGGCGCTAAAAGCACGCATTAGACACGGACAAATGATTCTCTATGGGGTCACTCGCACCAGGCGTATATTTCTCATCCGTATCCTACGCTCCGTGCCAATCGCAGCATGCTGCGATTGTCAGCGTACTGCGCCCGTAGTACGCCAATGCAAGTCTATGGGTGCGCAAAAAATACAGATTACACACGGACCAGACATGTGACCTGCGAGCAATACGCAGGTCTTTTGGATGGTGACAGGAAATGGGCCAATCCATCATCAGGAAGCCTAGACATGCAAATGAGCTCAAAAAGCGCTCCAGACATCCAGGAAGTACGCCTCCACGGAGTACAGCAGCAGCATGGCGTCCACGTACATAAATGTTGAGATGTTCATTGTCCTGATGCAGGAGCGTCCCGAAATCTGGGACCAACGCGATGCAAATTATGCAAACCGGGCAAGAAAGGAGGCGTCATGGAGGCGCATCTGTCGCCAAATGTACCATGACTTTTGTGACCGACCACGTGAGGAGCAGCATAAAATTCGTAAGTACAATGCAAAACATGAGTAACCTTGGCGTGCAACAAAAAAGAAATATAGAATCAGCACCCCCCTTCCTGTGCATGTACTTTTTGCCTCATGAGGCCGTTAGATTTGGATGTGACACGTGGCTTCACACAGCCATAATTTGGTGTTAGGCCACAAGCTCCTCATCCTCCCAGACAAAACAATTATTAAGTGTAGCTAAAGAGACCCTGTGTATCTGCCCAATTACATATGCCACCATGAGTAGAAAGCACACCACAGAAGGCCCCATGCCTAGACTACTGGTAGAAAATGTGACCTCTCAAATATGTGAATTTGACAATATTTCCTGTCACATTGCAGTGGAAGATGTGATGAAACGCTGGCGAAGCATCCGGGACCAGTACCGCCGGGAACGCCAGCAGCGGTCCAGGAGTGGGGATGCTGGATATGTTAAAAGGAAGTACATCTACTATGACCGGTTGCCCTTCCTTGCCCCAATTCTGGATCTGAGACCGTAAGTAGATACCTCACACAATATTACACAAATACTTTACAGGGCCAAAAATATTGATGAATTTTTGCCTCTGTTCTATTTTATAACAGAACTCAATCCAACCTTACGGATCGAGGAACGGCCTCAGAGGCAGAGCCCCATAATAGATCCTGTAGGGGATGAGGTGGCTGGCCCATCTTCTCCCCCTACAAGGATGGCAGAAGATGAGGCATCACAGGACAACCCAATGGCTGCCCAACACACAACACCACCAGGACGGTCTGCTGCTGCCCCATCACCTGTTGTGAGTTCATTTTCCCCTTCGTCACTGAGGTCTGGTGAACTCCCTATTCTGGTAAAGGAAGGTAATGAGCCTGATTATCAGGCACCTGAGCCTAATGAGGATGACTGGCTGAGTGGAGTCACGGACTGGATATAAGGCTGCCGACGCCCTTCTGCCCTGCGGGTGAATTCTCTGTGGACTTCTAGGACACCAGTCTGATTCCTGCTCCTCTAAAGCTAAGTTTTCTGCTTTGCCTGTTAGCATTTGTGTTTTGTTTTTGTTTTCCTTGCTTTTCTGGATTCTGCCATTCCCTGCTGGGGTGAGCTGAATCTCCTTTTGCCGGTTGCTCTGTTTTCAGAATAATCCTGAGTACTGACATAGCTTTTTTGAAGCCTAGCATCTTCAGGGCCTTTTTCACTGTCAGTCTGTTGGCTCTTATTTTCATAGGGTTTTTCACGGATTGCAGACAGCAGCCTTCCTGTCCTTTCCTACCTAGTTAGCTTGGGCCCCGTCTTTGCTCAGTCTATCTTTCTGTCTGTGTTGGTGTTTTCATCTTGCTTCACCGTCATTATATGTTGGGGGCTGCCTATTGCTTTGGGGTCTGCTCTGGGGCAGTTTAGATTTCCCCTTTCTTTCTTTAGGCCTATTTAATTCTCCGGCTGTGATCGAGGGGTCTAGGGCATCGTAGGAACCCCCCACGGCTACTGTTAGTTGTTGTGGATAGGATCAGGGGTCTGCAATCCGATAGCTGCCAACCTCTCTGGTTTTCTGGACTTAGCTAGCAATTCTGTTTTTGCCTCCTACGGTGACTCAATCATAACAGAATCACCCGCCATACCGCAGATCCTAGGGTACTCAATAGCAGGAAAGAATTGTTTAAAAAAAAAAAAAAAAAAAAAGAGTGTGTATATTCTTTCCTCTATATCGCTGAGGCCGTAGGGGGAATTTTTTTTTCTCTCAATGGAGATAAAGCAATTGTCTGATCGTGTGGAGCAGCTCGCTGTGGAAGTGCGGGGAATTTCCGCCTACCTTGCTCGTTCGCATGCTGTTGAACCAAAGATCCCTACACCTGATGTATTTTTTGGGGATCGATCTAAGTTTTTGAGTTTCAAAAATAATTGTAAATTATTTTGTGCCTTGAAGCCTAACTCGTCAGGGAGCTCCGCGCAGCAGGTTAAAATTGTCATCTCTTTGCTGCGTGGTGATCCCCAGGATTGGGCGTTTTCTTTGAAACCAGATGATCCTATTCTGAATAATGTGAACGCATTCTTTCAAGCTTTGGGGTTGTTGTATGATGAACCTAATGCTATTGATCAGGCTGAAAAGACCCTGTTGGCATTGAACCAGGGTCGAGATTCTGCAGAGTTGTACTGTCAAAGGTTCCGAAAGTGGGCGGTCCTTACTACCTGGAATGATAATGCCTTGGCTGCTCTCTTTCGGAAGGGTTTGTCAGAAGCCGTAAAAGATAGTATGGTGGGATTTCCTGTTCCCTCTGGTCTGGACGATTCTATGTCATTAGCCATTCAGGTTGATCGGCGTTTACGTGAACACAGGATTGCACGAGAGGTGTTGCCACTGGTTGAACAGACGTCTGAACCTATGCAATGTGATAGTTTTGTCTAAGGCGCAACGTCAGGAGTTCAGAAGACGTAATAAGCTGTGTTTTTTCTGTGGAGATGCCTCGCATATTATTTCTGTTTGTCCTAAACGAGAGAAACGCTTTGCACACACGTTTTCTGTTGGTGGTGTTCAACCTAAGTTTCTTCTGGTAATTACTCTGATCTGCTCCCTGTCCACATTTTCCGCCAAGGCTTTTGTGGATTCGGGAGCAGCGCTAAACCTAATGGACTTGGATTTTGCTAAACGTTGTGGATTTCCGATGACACCTCTGCAGACGCCTATCCCTTTGAGGGGGATTGATGCTACTCCTTTGGCTAAAAATAAACCTCAGTTTTGGACCCAGGTGGTCATGCGGGTCGCCCCAGACCATCAAGAAAATTGCAGATTTTTGGTGTTGCATGGTCTGCATGATGCCGTTGTTCTGGGGTTTCCCTGGTTGCAAATTCATAATCCAGTTTTGGATTGGAAATCTGTGTCTGTGGTGAGTTGGGGTTGTCGGTGTGCCTTTAGTGAGGCTCCGGTTTTTTCCACCTCTCCTCAGTCGCATGATGTTCCTGACTATTTGGCGGACTTTTATGATGCATTTAGTGAGAATGAGTCTGCGTCCTTGCCTCCTCATAGGAGTTATGTGCAATTGAACTAAGCCCGGGGTGTAAATTTCCCAAGGGTCGGCTCTTCAATTTATCTGTACCTGAGCACGAGGCTATGCGGTCCTATATTAAGGAGGCGTTGGAGAAGGGTCATATTAGACCATCCTCTTCACCCTTAGGTGCCGTTTTTTTTTTTGTGGCCAAAAAGGATGGTTCTTTAAGGCCTTGTATTGATTATCGTGCCCTCAATAAAATTACTATTAAATATCAGTATCCGTTACCCCTGATTTCGGATCTATTCTCTAGAGTTAGAGGTGCTTGCTGGTTTACCAAGCTTGACCTCAGGGGGCGTATAATCTTATCCGTATTAAGCAGGGGGATGAATGGAAGACGGCGTTTAATACTCCGGAGGGACATTTTGAGTACCTGGTGATGCCTTTTGGGCTCACTAATGCCCCTTCTGTCTTCCAGTGCTTCATGAACGATATTTTCCGAGACTTTGTCGATAAATTTTTGATTATCTATCTGGATGATATTTTGATCTTCTCAAAGGATTGGGATTCTCATGGGGAACATATTCGGACTGTGTTCCGGATCTTGAGGGAGAATTCCCTGTATGTCAAAGGATCGAAATGCCTTTTTGGAGTACAGAGGATTTTATTTTTGGGATTTATTTTGTCTCCGTCAACTATTGAAATGGACCCGGCCAAGGTACAGGCCATTTATGATTGGGTTCAGCCCACTTCTTTGAAGGCCCTCCAGAAATTTTTGGGTTTTGCTAATTTTTATCGTAAATTTATAGCAAAATTTTCTAGTATTGCCAAGCCATTGACTGATCTGACTAAGAAGGGTGCTGATGTGTTGAATTGGTCTCCAGAGGCTGTTGCTTCCTTTCAGGAGCTGAAGCGAAGATTTACCTCCGCCCCGGTTTTGCGGCAACCTGATGTCTCACTCCCGTTCCAGGTAGAGGTGGATGCTTCTGAGATTTGTGCAGGAGCTGTTTTGTCCCAAAAGGATCCTGTAACATCTAAAATGAATCCCTGTGCTTTCTTTTCCCGAAAGTTCTCTCCATCTGAACGTAACTATGATGTGGGAAATCGGGAACTGTTGGCCATGAAATGGGCATTTGAGGAGTGGAGACATTGGTTGGAGGGAGCTAAACATCAAGTTGTGGTCCTCACTGACCACAAGAATTTGATTTACCTAGAGTCGGCTAAACGCTTGAACCCTAGACAGGCTAGGTGGGCCTTGTTTTTTACACGTTTTGATTTTGTGGTCTCTTTTCTTCCTGGAACTAAGAATGTCAAGGCAGACGCCCTCTCTAGGAGTTTCTTTGCTGATTCTCCTGTGGTGACCAAGCCTGCTACCATCTTAGGCGAAGGGGTAGTTCTTTCTGCCATCTCGCCCGATTTGAGACTTGCTCTGCAAGAGTTCCAGGAGGACAAACCTGAGCGTTGTCCCAGTGGAAAGTTGTATGTTCCTGACCAGTGGAAGAAGAGAGTGATGTCTGAAGTTCATTGCTCTGCATTGGCTGGTCATCCAGGTATTTTTAGTACTAGAGATCTGGTGAGTCGCTCTTTTTGGTGGCCCACCTTGTCTCATGATGTCAGGAATTTTGTGCAGTCCTGTGGGACTTGCTCCCGGTCTAAATCTTGTTCTCGCTCTAGTGGGTTGTTGATGCCTTTGCCGGTCCTCAAGAGGCCATGGACCCATATTTCAATGGATTTCATCTCTGATATGCCGGTCTCTCAAAGAATGACTGTTATTTGGGTGATTTGAGATAGGTTCTCTAAGATGGTTCATCTTGTACCACTCCCTAAGTTGCCATCTTCCTCTGAGTTGGTGCCCCTGTTTTTGCAACCGGTGGTTCGCTTACACGGGATTCCTGAGAACATTGTGTCTGACAGAGGAGTTCAGTTTGTGTCTAGATTTTGGAGGATTTTCTGTTCCAAGCTGGGAATTCAGTTGTCCTTCTCCTCTGCTTTTCACCCTCAGACCAATGGGCAGACACAGAGAACAAACCAGACCTTGGAGTCGTATTTGAGATGTTTTATTTCCGCTGATCAGGATGATTGGGTTTCATTTTTGCCCTTGGCCGAATTTGCTTTAAATAATAGAGCTAGTTCTGCCACTTTGATGTCACCTTTTTTTTGTAACTTTGGGTTTCATCCTCGATTTTCTTCAGGGCAGGTGGAGCCTTCTGCCTGCCCAGGTGTTGACACTGTGGTGGAGAGAATGCACCAGATCTGGGACCAAGTGGTGGATAAGTTATCTCTCTCCCAGGAAAAGGCCCAGCGGTTTTCCAATCGACATAGGACCATTGGTCCCCAGTTTAAGATTGGTGATATGGTGTGGTTATCATCAAAAAATATTGCTATGAAGGTGGCTTCTCCTAAGTTTAAGCCTAGATTTATTGGACCTTACAAGATTTTGGAGATTATTAATCCGGTCTCTTTTCGTTTGGCTCTTCCTGTCACATTTAAAATCCATAATATGTTCCATAAGTCCTTGTTGAAGAGGTTTGTTGAACCAGTTGTTCCTGGGGTGGCACCTCCGGACCCTGTATTGGTTGAAGGTAACATGGAATATGAGGTAGAGAAGATACTGGATTCCCGTCTGGCTAGACAGAGACTCCAGTATTTGGTTAAGTGGAAGGGTTATGGTCAGGAGGATAATTCCTGGGTCTCTGCCTCTGATATTCATGCCAAAAGATTGGTGCGTGCCTTTCATCGGGCTCACCCTGATCGCCCTGGTGGCGTGGTTGAGGGTTCGGTGACCCCTCCTCAAGGGGGAGGTACTGTTGTGAGTTCATTTTCCCCTTCGTCACTGAGGTCTGGTGAACTCCCTATTCTGGTAAAGGAAGGTAGTGAGCCTGATTATCAGGCACCTGAGCCTGACTGGCTGAGTGGAGTCACTGACTGGATATAAGGCTGCCGGCGGGGGAATTCTCTGTGGACTTCTAGGACACCAGTCTGATTCCTGCTCCTCTAAAGCTAAGTTTTCTGCTTTGCCTGTTACCATTTGTGTTTTGTTTTTGTTTTCCTTGCTTTTCTGGATTCTGCCATTCCCTGCTGGGGTGAGCTGAATCTCCTTTTGCCGGTTGCTCTGTCTTCAGAATATTCCTGAGTACTGACATAGCTTTTTTGAAGCCTAGCGTCTTCAGGGCCTTTTTCACTGTCAGTCTGTTGGCTCTTATTTTCATAGGGTTTTTCACGGATTGCAGACAGCAGCCTTCCTGTCCTTTCCTATCTAGTTAGCTTGGGCCCCGTCTTTGCTCAGTCTATCTTTCCATCTGTGTTGGTGTTTTCATCTTGCTTCACCGTCATTATATGTTGGGGGCTGCCTATTGCTTGGGGTCTGCTCTGGGGCAGTTTAGATTTCCCCTTTCTTTCTTTAGGCCTATTTAATTCTCCGGCTGTGATTGAGGGGTCTAGGGCATCGTAGGAACCCCCCACGGCTACTGTTAGTTGTTGTGGATAGGATCAGGATCTGCAATCCGATAGCTGGCAACCTCTCTGGTTTTCTGGACTTAGCTAGCAATTCTGTTTTTGCCTCCTACGGTGACTCAATCATAACAATCACCCATCCTGGAAGAGCCTGGCAACTTGAGCAGCAGCCCAACTGGCCAGATCAGGGACTCGCCACAGGCTGCTCTTACATCACAGCGAACACGAAGAAAGCGCCAGGTCACTATTCAAGAGAGCAGGACCAATGTGGACACAGGGGTGCTCAATTATTTATCAAGAGTAACTACAGATGATGGGGAGGAGGCCTACGCACATAGCCTCACCCTTTATCTCCATGCCCTTACCCGTGAGGTCAGGCTCCGTATTAGGGGATGTTTTCAGATCCTGCTTGATGCAAGCACCCCCCCCAATACCCCATATGAGCTATTCGAATATCTGGAGAGGTGGCAGCTCTCCCCCCGAAATCTAATGCGCATAAGACCATCCACACAGATGCTTGCTCAAGCAGGGTCCGAACATCCCCTAATACGTGGGCCAACACCTCAACCCCTTCCTCCCACTACCCAACCTTCTATTCAGCAGCCACAAATGTCAGCCTCTAGCCAACCCCACCAATATGGCCACTTGTGCCCACCCAGTGTTGAAGGCTGGTCCCAACCTGGTTGGGGACGATCTGGCTATCTTGGTGGGTAAGAGCCACGTGCCTACCACAGCCAACAAGATGCCCCTCACCATCATCATTACTCTGGCCAGTATCCCCAACAGTCCCAGGAGGCAGGACAATTCCAGCATCATGGGCAACAGTATGGCCCCACACAGGGCGATTTTGGCCACAGTGTCCAGCAGCACCCACAGACTGCTCTTCCACGTTCCCCTTCCCCAACCTATGATGATTTATAAGTCTGATGGCCGTAGATGTCCGGTTTAACTGGTGCTCCAAATACAAAGGAAAAACAGGTGTTCTCCATCACCAAACTTTGTTACCTAATTTAACATTCTAATTTTTTCACAATGTTTTCCAATCATATGAAAGAATCCATCATGACAGGCAAGGCTACCTTACGCCTTTCAGACAGATATTACATGTGTGTACAAAAGAGAATATTTCAACGCGCTATACTGTAAAGTCAAAGGATGAAAATACACTACTCACTTGCTAATGCCTAGGAAAGGCATGCTGGCCTTAGTGAAGTAGTCACCTTTTTTGCTAGCAATCTATAGTAAAACAAATCAAGGTGACCAGCCTTCAGAATATCACGCTCTCTCTATGTCTTAACAAGTGAGTTTTGTTTTTTCATCCTTTCCAGTATAGCATGGTTAAATATTCTTTGTTTTACAGATAGGTAATATCTGTCTGAAAGCCGTGAGGTAGCCTTGCCTATCATGGTGGAATATTTCTATGATTGGAAAACATTCTGAAGAAATGTGAGTGTTATCTTTTAGCATTAATTTTGGTGATGGAGCTCACCTATTTTTTTCCTTTCTAGTTTAATATTCTCATGCAGCAATGTTGTTATTGCCTAATTTTTTTTGGGTTATGTTATGTAAGGTTACTTTTCAAAAAAGTTGAAGAAGGCACAAAGGGTCATTTTGCCCATTGCCAAAATGTTCTTATGGCAATATTATGTTTGCCTTTAAGCAGCCAAAAAAAAGACAAAACTAAAAATTTGTCTACTATACACTAACCAATGCAATGAAACAGTCATAGAATCATAAGGGGTTGAGTAATATATATTTAGACACACTTAAAGAAACGAATTATAACATAGACACAACACAGCATGCTCTTGCCAAGAAGTTGCCCCCTCAGGTGAGATAAAGTAATTAGTGAAAATATCACGCACTTTGAGGCCAGAAAGCGGTCTACGTTGAGGGTTCATAGGTGGTCTCACCCTGCGCACATTGTCCGGCCTACGCACAACACCATCAGAGGAGGAACAATCATGTATCCTGGTAAAGTTATGCAGAACAACACAGGCTTTCACAACTTCATTCACATCTTGTTCACTCAACTGAATGGCAGACTGGAGTACACGCCATTTGGCACAAAGAATCCCAAAGGAACACTCCACCAGTCGCCTAGCACGTGATAGGCGCAAGTTAAAAATTCTGCGCCTGTGGTCAAGGTTGCGCTGGGGATATGGCCTCATGACATTGCGCGATAACTGAAAGGCCTCATCTGCCACAAGGACATAAGGGACTGATTCTTCAGGGGAGCCTGGTAGCTGGCGTGGTGGTGGTGGTAGATCCAAATGGTTGTTGCGTAGCCGCCGAGCCATTATGGAAGTATTGAAGACTCTAGAGTCTCCCGTCTTTCCATAGGCCCCAATGTCAACAATTATGAACTTGTATTGAGGGTCTACCAGAGCCAACAATACAACAGAAAAGTATTGTTTATAATTGAAGAATTGGGAGCCAGAGTTCGGCGGCTTACGCACCCGGATATGTTTGCCATCCAGGGCCCCAATACAATTTGGAAACTGGCAGTCCTCCTCAAAGTCCCTTGATATCCTCAACCAGTCTTCCATCCTGGGCTCGGGCATGACCACTTGATGGAGTCTTGTCCAGATTTCTGTACATGTAGACCTCACTATGCCTGAAATGGTTGATCTTCCAATGAGAAACTCATGGTGGAGGGCGGCATAAGACAGGCCAGTGGACAGGAAGCTGTAGAACAACATAAATTGATAAGTTTAGAATGCATAAAGTCCAAAAACATCAGTTACATGCCGACCAAACTTGGGAGGAATTGAGATAGAATAACACACACATATTTGGTTGCACAATGACTAAGTGATATGCAGGACATATTAGAGCTAACATTCTGGTGTGTAAGTTGAAACACATTTGGAGTAAGATGATGGCATAAAACTTTGTCCAAGAAGGCAAAAAAACATACTTTAGCACACACATTATGAACATAGAGAATGTGGTTGTGTAGTACATACCGTATTGTGAGTAGAAGTCGCTCCTCTGCAGATATCGCTTTGCGCATCTTTGTGTCCTGAAAGGTTATCCCAGGGCGCACTGTCTCCAAGAGTCGATCAAATGTGGAAATGCTCATGCGACAGTACTGGTAAAATTTCTCAAGATGCTCCCGCAGAGAAGAATAGAGGCGGTGAAAATGACCTCTTGTGAGTCGTTGCCTCAAAAGTGGATGGACCCACATGCGTCTCCTCCTCCGCAGATCCACTATCACTGGGTATGGTTGCCCAAAGCGCCGTGACAAAAGCCAGTTAAAGAGAACCTGTTCAGTTGTATTGAATCTCAGACCCTCTGCCATGTTGCACAAAGAACACCAACACACCTCGTGAAAGCAAGCTCACAAATGGACAGAATGGAGGCAGCCACCTGTTTCTGAGTGTATAAATAGGGTGCAGGCTAATGATTTAAATTGTTAGCAGGCCTCAAAACCGTTAAATGTCCATTTTGCAAGGCTGCGAGAAAATCTCGCTATACGGATTACATACGGATGCAGACATGCGTAAAATACGCGACTGCACCTGGCTTACGGATGACCTACGGAGCACTATTTAGGGGTCATTCATCCGTATTACGCATGTAAACTACGGAGCGTATTTTGCGCTGGTTAGTGTGACTCCAGCCTAAGGGTTAAAACCAGGGTCCAATGCGCCCAACAAAGTAAATAGCAAAAAGCACTCAAACAGAGATGAAAACCCCCCATGTTCACATTACCTGGATTCCAGCAGCATAAGAGACAATGAACAGGAACCTTGTCACCCAACCCCAATATTTTTAATGATTAATACATTTTTGATATTTAAATTCAAGGGTTAATGCTCATGTTCTATTCGGGGCTCTGTTTGAGCCTCAATCTGGTGTATATATTCTGTGACTGGTGAGCTTATAGTTATATTCACTTGGCAAATTTAAGATGATTAATTTTTCATTAGTGCATACAGTCTGGTTGTTTTCATCCCTCCAGAGGCCGCTCTTTTTTTGCATTGTCCCCATATTTTCAACTCTTAATCGATTTTTTGTATTATTTTAATTTTATTGAATAAAATTTGTATTTTTATGGCAATATGACTTCTTGATTTCCCCATATGATGATTTGATATTTGGAGTTTGCCATGGCATTTTGTGAATTTTGATTGTTTCATCCGTACATAGTTGAAAAACTTTTGGGGTTTACTCTCAACTCCATACACAGCTTTGAATGGACCCACGTGTCATTCGCTGTGTTATAATTGGGTGGATCCACAAACATCGCAGACGCATGATGCGCTGTCTTTCTCTCTTCTTTTCCTGAACGATCACTGCCAAACAATTTGCCTCAAAAGCAAAATCCACATAGATGTTCACAATCTTCGCTATAACTCCTTCCATTGTTGCCACTTGCTCTACAACTTGTCAAAGATGGGGTGTTAAAACACTCTATATTTAGGTTTCCAGTAGCCAATCACGTTTGGGAGCCTCCCATTTGTCGTTTTAAAAAAATGGATCCGTCAAAAAACGGATGAAAAAAACAGATGCAACGGATTCGTTTTTTTCTATGGATCCGCTAGTCGGATCCGTCAAAAAATAGATCCGTTGCATCAGTTTTTTCACAATCTTCGACGGATCCGTCGATCTGTTGCTACGACGGATTTCGACTGATGTAAAAAAACTGATGTGTGAAAGAGGCCTTATCCGTCTCTTCGATTTGTCATCAATTTTCCTCCTGCGGTCACGTCCAGGGAGGTTGGCTACAGTCCCATTGAGCTTAAATTACTGAGTAATATGTGCAACTGTAGTCACAGGAACATCAAGCTGCTTGGAGATGGTCTTATAACTTTTACCTTTAACATGTTTGTCTATAATTTTCTTTCTAATCTCCTGAGACAACTCTTTCCTTCGCTTCCTCTGGTCCATGTTGACTGTGATGCACATCATGTCACCAAACAGCACACAGTGAGTATCTGTAGCCCTTTATACAGGTCCACTCACTGATTCCAAGATTGTAGACACCTGTGATGCTAATTAGTGGACACACCGTGATGTAACATGTCCCGTTTGTCACATTATTTTCAGGGGTACCATCATTTCTGTCCAGGTCTATTTCAAGAGTTTTGTTTCTAAAAAAATTCAGTGGAAGCATGGTTGAAAAGCAATGTCTGACTTTCATTTGTTCATTTTCATAGATTCTTGATTTATTATTACTTTTGTCAGCTTCAAGTTATTTCTGTCACCATTGTGGGTTTTTCTGTCATTAAACGAGGAATACCAACAATTTTGACCAGTGCTGTATATGAAGTGACTGCTGTATATGAGCTCCGTGCACCCCCAGTAGCTCCTGTATATGAGGTGACTGCTGCTGTATATGAGCTCCCTGCACCCTCTGTATATGAGCTCCCTGCACCCCCTGTATATGAGGTGACTGCTGTATATGAGCTCTCCGCAACCCCTGTATATGAGGCTACTGCTGTATATGAGCTCCCTGCACCCCCTGTAGCTCCTGTATATGGATTTTCTGCATTCCCTGTATATGAGGTGACTGCTGCTGTATATGAGCTCCCTGCACCCCTTGTATATGAGGTGACTACTATATATGAGCTCCCTGCACCCTCTGTAGCGCCTATGAGGTGACTGCTGTATATGAGCTCTCTGCACCCACTGTACGTCATGTATATGAGGTGACTGCTGTACATGAGCTCTCTGCACCCACTGTAGGTCATGTATATGAGGTGACTGCTGTATAGGAGCTCCCTGCACCCCCCATAGCTCCTGTATATGAGGTGACTGCTGTATATGAGCTCCCTGCACCCCCCATAGCTCCTGTATATGAGGTGACTGCTGTATATGAGCTCCCTGCACCCCCTGTATATGAGGTGACTGCTGTATAGGAGCTCCCTGCACCCCCTGTATATGAGGTGACTGCTGTATAGGAGCCCCCTGCACCCCCTGTATATGAGGTGACTGCTGTAGATGAGCTCCCTGCACCCCCCATAGCTCCTGTATATGAGGTGACTGCTGTATAGGAGCTCCCTGCACCCCCTGTATATGAGGTGACTGCTGTATAGGAGCCCCCTGCACCCCCTGTATATGAGGTGACTGCTGTATATCAGCTCCCTGCACCCCCCCCATAGCTCCTGTATATGAGGTGACTGCTGTATAGGAGCTCCCTGCACCCCCTGTATATGAGGTGACTGCTGTATAGGAGCTCCCTGCACCCCCTGTATATGAGGTGACTGCTGTATAGGAGCCCCCTGCACCCCCTGTATATGAGGTGACTGCTGTATATGAGCTCCCTGCACCCCCCATAGCTCCTGTATATGAGGTGACTGCTGTATAGGAGCTCCCTGCACCCCCTGTATATGAGGTGACTGCTGTATAGGAGCTCCCTGCACCCCCTGTAGCTCCTGTATGAGGTGACTGCTGTATAGGAGCTCCCTGCACCCCCTGTATATGAGGTGACTGCTGTATAGGAGCCCCCATAGCTCCTGTATATGAGGTGACTGCTGTATAGGAGCCCCCTGCACCCCCTGTATATGAGGTGACTGCTGAATATGAGCTTCCTGCACCCCCTGTATATGAGGTGACTGCTGGATATGAGCTCCCTGCACCCCCCATAGCTCCTGTATATGAGGTGACTGCTGTATAGGAGCCCCCTGCACCCCCTGTATATGAGGTGACTGCTGTATAGGAGCCCCCTGCACCCCCTGTATATGAGGTGACTGCTGTATAGGAGCTCCCTGCACCCCCTGTATATGAGGTGACTGCTGTATAGGAGCCCCCTGCACCCCCTGTATATGAGGTGACTGCTGTATAGGAGCCCCCATAGCTCCTGTATATGAGGTGACTGCTGTATAGGAGCCCCCATAGCTCCTGTATATGAGGTGACTGCTGTCTAGGAGCCCCCTGCACCCCCTGTAGCTCCTGTATGAGGGGTAGCTGCAGTGTGTTCCTCCGCCATCCACCTGCCGTCGCACAGGCAGCAGAGTCCAGCTCCAGTCATGTCGTGCGTCCTCCTCCAGCTCCAGTGTCGGAGCAGCAGCACAGGCCGGGTTTTCCCGCCCACCGCCAGGCATGGTAATAGAATAGGCTATGTAATTTGACACTTCAACTTACTGTGCTCCCTGCTAGTTGATTCACTTACTCACCCACTAACACTGAGCTCCTTTTACTGTCTGTGGGCAAAAAAAGGACGGAAAGCTGCAGGAATAGGGGGAGGAAGTGCAGTGCCAGGCGGAGAGGTGCCCGACCACCAGGGGATGTTGTGCATGTGCTGACGGGGCTGCCCGGCTGCCCGCTCTCCTGCCTTCAGCTGGTAAGTTTCCTCTCTCCTCACACCTCCATGAGAGCTTCTCCCAAACAATGGATCAGGGAAGGATCGTGGGATCCCGTGGGAGGACGGACACGCTGTGTGTGTGCCCCGCAGGCTGGCCGTGGCAGTGGGCATTCCGGCCAGCAGCCTGTGTGAGGTCAGCGGGTCTCTGGGCATTGTGCTGCCATG
This sequence comes from Dendrobates tinctorius, assembly GCF_039654945.1. Taxonomy (NCBI): domain Eukaryota; kingdom Metazoa; phylum Chordata; class Amphibia; order Anura; family Dendrobatidae; genus Dendrobates; species Dendrobates tinctorius. The sequence goes on from NW_027361696.1 coordinate 101,878,966, forward strand.
GAGAAAGTTGCCCTTGGCGTCCTGGCCGTGTGTGGGGTGAGCTGGTTTTCCTTTTGTTGTGATGCCTGGCACACTTGAGTGTTAGCTTGGTGGGCAAGCAGCGTGCTGGTGTCCCCAGGGTCTGTGGCCACATTGGTGCCAGTAGTGGGTCTGACGCCCCTGGCTGTGAGGTGGATTCTCTGCTGGCTGGCGTAGTGCAATGGTGGCGATCGTGCTGGCCATTAATATTAATGGTGTCTGCTATGGCTCTGCTGCTCAGGTGCAGAATGGAGGCTGCTCAGCCCTGTGCTATGTCTGGATGTGCGGAGGTCCCAGTAACCAGCACAAGAGCTGGGAAGGGATTTGAAAAGGACCTCTGCTTTCTTAGGAATCCCTCCCCCTTCCCAGGGCTATCAGTGAGTTAGCTGCCTCTAGAAATGCTCCTTTTTAAAACACTCAAGGAATGTGTGCTGACCCCCCTTCAGACCTAAAATGTAGATATTGTCTGCTCCCAGTGGAGCAAAAGCCTTGGAGGAAAAGTTTCACCCAAACTTTTATCTTGTGAACTTATTTAAAAGTTCAGTGGAAGAAATCCCCCTTCCCCTTGGCTTTCTAAGTTTTCTTATAGCAAAGCAGCTGATAGTTACTGGTGGATTTTCTGAAAATGCTCCTCTAATGTCTGCAGCCATTGCCAGATTGGGATTAACCCTGTGTGCCCTGGGAGACCATTCACCAACACGTTCCATTCATTCTCCCTCCAACCAGTCCAATACACAGATTTTCCATGTCCCATTTGTATGCTCACTGTATGGGTCACTGTGTATGTATATGGTCACTATGTGTAGGGTTAGGACACTGCACTGTGTTGCTGAATGATAGTGTGAGAGTGGCTTCTAAGACCTGACATCAGAGCAATGTGAATTTCTTTCCCTTATTAGAGACTTCTGGATTACAAAATTCTTTTACGCTGATAATTTACTGTAAGGAAGGCAACAAAGCATTTGTTTAATTTTAATTTATTATTTATCGTTATTAGTGTTAATATTATACAACAGTTTTTTTTCATATTATATTAATAACTGAGCATATTGCATGACACATAAAGACATATTAAGTATGTAGAAAAAGCCCCTGCTTGGGGATAACCTAATACACACACATCTTGCTTGCTTTGCAGAGCTGTAGGTATGATGTACAGTACCACCATGAGACTGCATTACCGTCTGGTTGAGCAGAGTGGATATTCTTGTGCTTCAGTTCATAATCTGCAAAAGGCTTAATGGTTCTATGGTGCCAAAGGAATTGCTTTTCTCCTTTTACTCCGGTAGATCTCAGTGTAGCTGGTGTTCTGACTGCTTTTTCAAAGCCTTGACATGAGAAAGGAGGATTTAACTTGGCAGCCTGAACAAATGCTCTTTCAGAGGTTTCCAACGAGATGGTATGAGAGCGGTGAAGAAAAATAACCAAGTATGTGGGTTGTGTTGTGCATTTTTTTTTCTCTTTTATTTTAAATGCTATCTGCTCAACTGGTGTGATGGAGACTGGCCATTCTCTAGTCCTGTTGGCCCTTCAGAAGCTATAGGTGTTTATGATACGGTTGTGCTTTATGCCCTGTCTATTAGCTTGCCTAGTGCCTTCTGTTTCCCCATGCTGCTTTTACTTTTATTTCTATGGATGTTGACTTTGGAATCCATGCCTTGCCATTCAGGCCAGAATTTACAGCTTGGATATTTGGATGGTGTACTGGCAGCAAAATTCACGTGAGACTACAGAAAGAAATGTCTTGAATATATGGTTTTCCAGGGAGCACACACTTTTATATGTTTACATATGTGGGAGACTGAGAGGTCTGCTCTTGTGGAATCTTCTGTCAAAGGAGTAAGTTTAGCTGGATCGTTTATAGGTAAAAGTTAGGCTCTGTTCACACAACGGTTTGGCCCAAAGTGTAAGTAATGTAGACCATTTTCATGGAGGCATGTGTTTATCAGTATTTTGCATCAATATTTGTAAGCCAAAACCAGAAGTGCAGTGCTCTCTTCCTGTCAAAATGCCGGATTACATTTTAAGCCATTGGGGTTTACAGATTGTAAACTTGCGAACTTGTTCATGTTGAGCTATATGTTACTTTTTTTTTTTTTGGTTTTACTCACTACTCTTTTTTTTTTTTTTTTTTTACACTTTTTAAAAAAATAATACCAAATAATGACCAAAACATGCCCATGGGAAAATGAGCATTTATTTAAAGCTTCTATGTAGCCAGTGTGTTCTAAATAACAATAGATGTCAGAGATAATCTTGCAGCATAGTGTTGGATCCAGAATGGGAAACATTAAATATTTCATATGCTAAAAGTACTATAACTTTTTGATAGTTTTGCTAAATGCAGCCTTTTAAAGATACTGCTAAAGTCATTTACAAAATCAACTTGTTTTTGGTTATTTTACTATTTATTTTCATTTGAGATGACCATTTCTGAGTTGTTTTAGCTGTACAGCTCACCCATACAAACAGGTTTTTGGCTTCCAGGACACTAAATTAGGAGCCATAGGACTGAGTGTGGCGGCGCAGTCTTTTCTCACCCCGCTTGGGGTTGGCAGACAGGTTTTGGTGCTGTGCCTTCTTGGAGGCTGGGGTGTTTTTGTTATATTGTGGCATCAATCTTCTGTGGAGAAGGGGGGAGGAGAGACTGGTGTTCACTGAGCACTGATTCAGGTTTATGAATGACAGAAGACTTGTGCTGACCCCCTTTTTTTTTTTTTTTTCTTGTGTTCAAGACTAGGATGTTGAAACACCAGCCTCCAGACAAAAGGCACATTGAGCAGCAAGGTCTGCAGCAGAGCACGTGTGACTTGGAGGCTAAATGGGGGGGGGGGGAGAACTGAGTTTAGCAATGTGTTCCACTGTTTTAATATGCTGTGAACAAGTAAATAAGCCTGTTAACTCGTTTACATTGTAGTCAGGCATCTACAACAGCATTTTATGAATTGCTGTCTCCTTCCTAGCTACATCTATTTTTATAACTAAACTGTTTCATAAGTTCAAAAATATTTGTCTAGAAAAGGCATTTGATAGTACAGCGTGTAAGCGTCTGCCGTTTCCTCATGGCATACATTCTGAGTAAACAATGTGGGGTTTCTTTTGTACCTCCGTCATGGAATGTGTTTCATTGATAAATTCGTATAATCTTGATTTGTTAACGTGGCTGTCTCCTTGAAAAAAGAAATCTAGCCAAAACAACTCTCATAGAAAATGGAAAATATTTTGAAGGGTCTCTCATTATAAGCCACAGTGGATATTGGCAACAGACAGTCTATCATATTGGAAGATAAGCCTGTCATGAATGAACCATGGAATGAGAACGGGGTATGCAAATTAGCTCTATCGGAGAACAGCATTTTTTTTTCCTTGCAAATAAAACCTAGGAAAGGTAGTGGCGCGATACGACCTTCATTTTAAGAGAGCTGGTTGGTGGTGGTTTACTGGCCTGTTAAAGATCATTCTGTGCGTACATGTTCCATGCCCATAGCATGTCATCGCCAGCACATCACCTGTTTAAGTGGCATAATATTCTACTAATAGGGGCAATTTTCAAGCAGGTTTAAAAATCATTGCACCCAAAGAACAAGCATTTTGCTCTTTCGACAGGTGATTTTCTGCCTGTATAGACTAGCTAATACTCGAGAACAAGTGTTTCTACGTAATCGTTCCGTGATGATAATGATTATCACTCCTAAATAGACCAATATTTTCCCTCTTCCATTTCTGCAACAGAGCTAATTTACATATAATTTCCCAAGAATCATTGCCTGCTAGAGTCCATATTCAACTGGTTGCTTTAAGCTGGGGATCTAGTACTCCCACAATGAAAATTTTGGGGGTGCTGCAGGATTATTGACCACTTGTTGCGAGGTTCTCTCACAGGTTAAGGCCCCGTCCCCGTCACACTAAACGATGTCCCAGCGACCCTACCAACGATCCGACATGATGGGATCGCTGGGACATCGTTAGACTGATCGCTGGTGAGATGTCACATAGACAGCGCCAGCAATCAGGACCAGCGGCGCTGGTTTCTAATGTAACGACTATCCGCGCGACTCCTGGACACCCGACGTTTACCTCGGGCACGCTGGGCAGCGGGAGACCAGCGATCGAAAAAACGGTCCAGACCGCTCGAGCACGAACAGCGATAACCGGCAGGGGGGTCGGTCGCTGATCCCCGTCACCAAATCAGTGATGTCGCTAGCGAGATCGCTTAGTGTGACGGGGCCTTTACAGATATCCCAGCAGCAGGACTTCCAATAGATCACACTAAGAGGTTCCTAAAAACTGAGATAAGGTCAGTTAAAAATGACTTGTTACATCAAACTTACTAGAGTGTGTTGTAGCTAACATTACCTGCTCTCTGTGGTTTGACGTACCTTTTTATTTACTAGCACCATGAATTCTACAGCGCTTTACAGACGTTATCACTGTCCCCATTGGGGCTCACAATCTACATTCCGTATCATTGTCTTTGGAATGTGGGAGGAAACCGGAGAACCCAGAGGAAACCCACACAAACACAGGGAGAACTTCCAAACTCCTTGCAGATGTTGTCCTTGGTGGGATTAAACCCCAGCAAAGCAACAGTGCTAACCACTGGGCCACCTTGCTACCCACCTTTACAGGAATGTTTCTTTTTAGTCTCAAAATATGAATAGGCAAGTTAAAGAGATTGCTTATTCCCCCATGAAAGGGTAAAATAAATGCTTTACAGTATGGTATACACCAGCTATGATTTTACAGTAGTCTACCTAGGTATATTAGTGCATAGGTAATATAAGAAAGGATGATAATCAGACAAGAGGAAATGGACACCTAACAATAATGTGATTGAAAACAGTATCAAAACTTTATTACATTAATTTCCAATAAAAAGGCATAAAAGTCTAAAGTGATGTGAATGCAAAGAACACAGAGTAGAAAAACTGATGATAGTATACCATAGGTTTGTAGCCATGGAATCAGTAAGCAAATTATAAATGAATGAAGAACCAGTTAATGCATTTGTGCCGATAGTAATGTAACCCAAAGACACTGCATGATAACATAATAAAACATGCTGTTTTCAATGTTATCTATAAAGTGTTGGTTACATGTGTACTACACAAAAAATAAACTGCATAGTAACTGGTAAATTATAATACCGAAGGGGTAAGGACTGCCAGTGGCCTCCTTGTACGTTTCGCGTATCATCTTCAGAAGGGGTGCATAATGCACGTCAAGAGGGCTGGTTGGGGATGCTTACCACTTTGCATTTTGTTTAGTTGTTTTCTTTTGTGTTGTTATTACGTTGGTATTGATATGTGAAAAGGTGTATATCTTTTGTCAGACATGTACAGTTGTGGCCAAAAGTATTGACACGTCCCTGCAATTCTGTCAGATAATACTCAGTTTCTTCCTGAAAATGATTGCAAACACAAATTCTTTGGTATTATTATCTTCATTTAATTTGTCTTAAATGAAAAAACACAAAAAGAATTGTCCTAAAGCCAAATTGGATATAATTCCACACCAAACATAAAAAAGAGGGTGGACAAAAGTATTGGCACTGTTCGAAAAATCATGTGATGCTTCTCTAATTTGTGTAATTAACAGCACCTGTAACTTACCTGTGGCACCTAACAGGTGTTGGCAATAACTAAATCACACTTGCAGCCAGTTGACATGGATTAAAGTTGACTCAACCTCTGTCCTGTGTCCTTGTGTGTACCACATTGAGCATGGAGAAAAGAAAGAAGACCAAAGAACTGTCTGAGGACTTGAGAAACAAATTGTGAGGAAGCATGAGCAATCTCAAGGCTACAAGTCCATCTCCAAAGACCTGAATGTTCCTGTGTCTACCGTGCGCAATGTCATCAAGAAGTTTAAAGCCCATGGCACTGTGGCTAACCTCCCTAGATGTGGACAGAAAAGAAAAATTGACAAGAGATTTCAACGCAAGATTGTGCGGATGTTGGATAAACAACCTCGACTAACATCCAAACAAGTTCAAGCTGCCCTGCAGTCCGAGGGTACAACAGTGTCAACCCGTACTATCCGTCGGCATCTGAATGAAAAGGGACTGTATGGTAGGAGACCCAGGAAGACCCCGCTTCTTACCCCGAGACATAAAGCCAGGCTGGAGTTTGCCAAAACTTACCTGAAAAAGCCTAAAACGTTTTGGAAGAATGCTCTCTGGTCAGATGAGACAAAAGTAGAGCTTTTTGGGCAAAGGCATCAACATAGAGTTTACAGGAGAAAAAAAGAGGCATTCAAAGAAAAGAACATGGTCCCTACAGTCAAACATGGCGGAGGTTCCCTGATGTTTTGGGGTTGCTTTGCTGCCTCTGGCACTGGACTGCTTGACCGTGTGCATGGCATTATGAAGTCAGAAGACTACCAACAAATTTTGCAGCTTAATGTAGGGCCCAGTGTGAGAAAGCTGGGTCTCCCTCAGAGGTCATGGGTCTTCCAGCAGGACAATGACCCAAAACACATTTCAAAAAGCACTAGATAATGGTTTGAGAGAAAGCGCTGGAGACTTCTAAGGTGACCATCAATGAGTCCAGACCTGAATCCCATAGGACACCTGTGGAGAGATCTAAAAATGGCAGTTTGGAGAAGGCACCCTTCAAATATCAGGGACCTGGAGCAGTTTGCCAAAGAAGAATGGTCTAAAATTCCAGCAGAGCATTGTAAGAAACTCATTGATGGTTACCGGAAGTGGTTGGTCGCAGTTATTTTGGCTAAAGGTTGTGCAACCAAGTATTAGGCTGAGGGTGCCAATACTTTTGTCTGGCCCATTTTTGGAGTTTTGTGTGAAATGATCAATGTTTTGCTTTTTGCTTCATTCTCTTTTGTGTTTTTTCATTTAAGACAAATGAAGATAATACCAGAGAATTTGTGTTTGCAATCATTTTCAGGAAGAAACTGAGTATTATCTGACAGAATTGCAGGGGTGTCAATACTTTTGGCCACAACTGTACCTGACTGGTACTAAGCACTTTATAAAGGAAATACTTGGTTATGCATAAGGTATCTACATTACGTGTAACCAATGCTTTATAGGAATACATGGAAAACTTCATGTTCTAATAGGTTAAATGCATTAACTGATATATTACTTGTTCTTTATTCATTTGTAATTTTCTTATTTGGTTCTACTGTATACTACCGTCTGTTTTTCTACTTGTTGTTCTTTACATTCACATCACTCTAGACTTTTATGGTATTTTATTGGAATTTATTATTAATAAAGTTTTGTTATTGTTTTCACTCACATGATTGTAGAGGGTTCCTTTCCACCTGTCGGATTATTAGTCAATTTTTACTGACTTCTTTTAGGACCTAATTGATTTACAGCATAAGAAGGGAGCGGGACGAGTAAGAAATAAAATACGGTAGATTTCAACAGCATGTAGTACAAAGGATGTCCTACTCTTTTTAAATAGTATAATTTTTAAGTGGCTAAAGTTAATACAAAAAAGGCTAGTGTTAATTTTTTCATACAAAATGATATTTTTTAAATCAGTGGAATGTTCCTAGAATCACTGTTTTTTTTGGATCAGTGATGTCTGATCACGGTGATCTTACCGCTGAGACCTTCACCAGCCATGAGTTTTGGGGTCGCGTGTCCTACATCTCCACAAGGGCGATGGTTGAGTTTGCCCATCCATGCTGTATGTGTGAATGGTTGTGATGCTGGGAACACCCTTTTATTAATTTTAGAGATTTCAGTGCTCCTATTCTTGCTCAGTGGCATAGCACTAGAGGTGACGTATAAATGAAGGTCTCTGCAAGGTTGACATGTCTGCTATAAAGCTTTTGGAACAATGAGCTATGAGAAATATGAATACATTTTTTTTATTCACCACATGGCTGCTGTGTGCTTGAGCCCTTATTGTGTGAACGTATTCTAATGGTACAGATGCAAAAGTCTAGGCGCTAGATGCAAACTGCTAGGTAGATTGCTACCTGGCTCCTGGAATTTGAATAGGCTTGGAACAGACAAATCTAGAGGAAGCAACAAAATGTAAATCTAAACATAAATCTACATGCGTCTTATTTTCTGTGGATTACTTTCTAAGCAACGTCACAGGAATATAGGCAACTGGGCAGATTTACCTCTGTGGCTCTTCCTGCAGAATCTGAAAAGAAGAAATGTCATTGAATTAAATCCACACTTGCAATTGTTGCTTCAGAACCACAGGCCATTACCAGAGAAATCTACAACATTAAGTAAACTGCAGATTTGATGATTGAAATTGATTATGGCTTTGTTGCAGATTTTGATCTGTTTGAGTTGACATGCTAGGGAGTAAACCGCAGGGATCTGCATGGCAAAAATCATGCAGGTCATGCTATGAAAATCTGCTGCAAAATGTTCTCCACCCAATCTGCAGGTCATATGGCAACACTTTTTGCAGCCATTTTACAGATGCTAAAATGTGTAACATTACTGCCATCACAATGAGGACCTAAGGGGGGATTCTGATATGGTAGAGTTCTTACTACAACTGTCTCACTTGAATGAATCTTGTAGAAATTTGTATTTGTTGGTAAAATAACTCTAGTTAAATCGGACTAATTTTCAGTCGCATTAGTTTCTTTAACAAATCTGCTGCATGTGAATATACCCATAAAGTGCATAGCCCTGTATGAAATGCCACCGCTACATAAACATGGTTTACTATTTATTACAAGCCAAGACAGGATTTATTTTGGGAGGTTCAGTGGTCATCTTGTTGTAAGAAGTGGCAGGTCTGTAAACCCTTCTCCTCCTCCTCCCCCTAAGCCTGCGGTGTTTCTCCCCTGGGGAAATCTCTGAAATCTGACCCTGTAAGCAGCTGTCTGTTGTGTAGTGGAGTCTGGGGGTCTCTTTCTGCCTCTTTTGTTTGGAGAGGGTTCTGCAGGACAGGCAGTGTCATGCAAATAATGTTGCAGTTTTGCTTGCTAGATGCCACTAATAATAATGAAAGGAGCGAGGTGTGACTTCGGAGGCCTAGAACACACATTGAGCCCGTGTAGAATTCATGCAGAGCTCCTTGATCAGTCACCTGCCCTCCATGGGTACCAACATACGTTTTGTCTGTTTCTGAGGCCAGTGGTCCATTATGGAGCGTTGGCTACATTTACCTCAGGTAGTATACCAGGAATGGTATCACATGTATGCTTAGTGTACATTGCACACACTGATACACTGGTCATAAAGATGAAAATAACTACACGTCCAAAGTATTTCTTAGGTAATGTGATCTCATTATTGCTGCTGGTCTTGTTTAGATTGACTGTTCGGTTCTAGCCAGTATAACCTATGTGCTTCCTATTCTGTGCTGGGGACATGTCCCTACTGGGGGAGGGGTGAGATGCTGCCTTATGCATTGTTCTGTTTCCTGACGGGAAGCAGAATCACATTTGTGACCTTTACATCCATCTGCGAGGAGAAACTGTGTGGCCTCTTCCACTAACATGGCTAAAAGCACTTGTGTCTGAGCTGCAGCAGTCAGATCTTTACTGTCCAGCTGTGCATCGGTAATTATTGTGCTTTTATATATCTTTTATTAAGCATGTAGTATTGTAAGGTCTTTCCCAGAACATTATAAATAAAAGACTGCTTTTTGGTGACAACTTCTGGTTTTGTCTCTAAACGACTTACTATGCCCAAAAATATTGATTGGCAGTGGCCCGACATCTCTAACTTCCACCATCCCTAATACTGAATGTATAGTTTGTATGTGCGCCTTGATAGATATGCCCCTTGTGGCAACCATATATGTTATGGATATACAGTGCGACCACCTATTAGAATATTTCCAATGCGGTGCTGCTTCCATTCTCTGTGTGTGTATGTATGTGTGTATATGTATATATATGTATATATATATATATATATATATATATATATATATATATATTATAAATTTTCTCTTAAGAAAGCAAGGTGGCAAGTTAACCTGTGGCCAGCCAGGATGTTTCTGCCCTGTGGAATTTATTCCGTTTGCACAGTAGACTTATTCATGGATTTGTGTTCTACCTGCAGGTTTTCTCTTCTTGGTGCACTGCTTGCTCCTTTTATGTGTGTTTTGCTCCTGTGTGTTATCTTCCTGCTGCACAATAGGTTCTGGTTAATGTTTAAGGATAAGGTAACTCATTCATGGCTAGGCTGCAGTAAAAGAAGCAGAGCTGCCGGCTAACATTATTTCAAGGAGAAACACAATTTCAAGTGAAGCTAATTATACAATTTGTCTACAGTTTATAAAAGTTTACGTTTGACATGTAGGTGACTGTGATCTACTGTTCCCTGTTATCAGCCATTTCTGTCTAGGCAGTGACTAAAGGCCCCTTTACATTTAGCGATGCACCAGCGATCCGACCCGGTCAGGATCGCTGGTGCATCGCTAAATGATCGCTAGTGAGCAGTCACACAGGCAGATCTCAGCGATGCAGCAGCGATACAGCGGATGATACTCACCTTTCACACACAGTGATCCTGGCGTCCTCCCGCCTCCACGCGTCGCTCGTCGGTGCCAGCAGGAAGCGCCCGACGAGAAATGGAGTCGGACATTCTCTCGCGGTCAGCGATGGACAGTGGGGGAGCCGGTCGGAGGTAAGTATCACACATAGCGATATCGCTATAACGTCACAAAAGGCCCCATACACACTAAACAAGCATTGGCAAGGTTTAGACTTAGGCTGAGCCCACTGATACCAGCAGACTAAAGCCCCCTTCACACATAGCAAGATCGTTAGCAATATCGCTAAAGCGTCACCGATTTTGTGACGCTACATGTGACACTTACCTCCGACCCGGCTCCCCGCTGGATATCGCTGATCACGCGAGAACGGGATGGTCCATTTCTCGTCGTCTGCTTCCTACTCGCATCGACGAGCGACTCCATGGACGCGGGTGGAAGACATCACCCTCTCTGCGTGTGACAGGTAAGTGACGACCGCCGACCGCTGCTGCATTGCTGGTGAGATATGCCTGTTTGGCAGCTCATTAGCGACCATTTAGCGATGCACCAGCGATCCTGACCGGGTCGTATCGTCGGGATCGCTGGTGCATCGCTAAATGTAACGGGACCTTAAGCCTACATGCTGATGTGTATGGGGGCCTCCCAACTCTCCCTCGACAGATCGAGCTGAACCATCTTTCGGCCAACAGCTATTTGTTTTGTATGGGGCCCTATAGGCTGGCCATAAACATACTATGACTGTTTAGCCAGCAGCTGTTTGTCTTATTTTCCTATTTATATGTCCGTCAGTCAAATACCGTAATCTAGTTTGTGTGAAGAGAACTCCCCCTCGACATTATACAAGAAGGATATCACCTGTTGAATTTCTACTGCTTTTGTCCTACAGAGGATAAGCCACTGCCAGAGGAGTCTGGCAGCAACTCGCATCGATTACACAGGGACACCCAGCTGTGACGAGATTTCTGTTTATGGAGAAGTCAGGAAAGATAGTTGTTGGCCAAAGGTTTGTTTTGTTGACAGCTATCGAATCCTGAAAAGGAAAAGAGTTAAGACATGTAAAAATCCAGCCAGTCCATCCAACTGTATTGTCCTCTTAGCTATGTTCTTCCTCTAAAAATCTTGTGTGTCCATCTTCAGGGCTCGCTCTAGCATGCAGCATCCGATGATTCTCTCGTGAGAGAATTGGATGCTATATGCAAATGACCATCGGTTGAAACTCTGCTGCGATTTAGACGAGTGTCATTTTAGGGCTCTCTCCCACTTGCGATGTAATCAGACGATAAATTAGATTGCACTCGGACCGATGTTACTCTATGGTGCAGCTCACATCTGCCATTATTTTCTCATACCAATTTGTCATGCGGTTAAAATTGCAGCATGCTGCCATTACATCCGTGATTTGAAACCCACTGTATCGCATGCACCCATATAAGTCTTGGGTGATATCCGACTGCAGTGCGATTCTCTTGGATGCCGTTAATGGAGGAGATGGAGAAATTACTTTCTCCGTCTCCTCCGCAGCAGTGCACCGATCCTGTCATGTGAGCGGATCGGAGCAGAAAGCACTGACACTTGGATCCCTCTCGCAGCAGGGCTGGAGCCGTGGGTCATTAGTAAATCGCATCCGATGCTGTACACTAATGTGACTCCGGCATTACTGTGATCCGATTGTCCATTCTGTGAGTCAATGTATATCGGACTGCACTGGGATGATATCTGAGGGCAGTCTGATGTTTTTCACTCACACATAGAGTTGTATGGGTGCACACTGTCTAATATATGCTGCCAATCACAAAATGCAGCGGTTTTTTTTTCTCATTTCAACTCTGCATGAGAAAAAAGACGCTAGATGGCCGAGCCCATACTATAACATTGAGACATCGGATAGCACTCGTCAGGCTTATCAGAGATGACTATTAGCCAATGTGAGCGAGCCCTTGAGTTTATATGGTATTCTTAACTAAAAATGAGCTTCCATGCATTTTGTTTGCCTTCTCATTCATAAAGAAGCAATCCATAAAGATCTAGCTTCAGCTTATGTTAAACGTGTTGCTTGGAGTCCAAATAGTTTTGAAAGGCTGTATGGTTTAGTAGCAAAAGCTGGCAACAGATAGCCCGCTGTGTTGCCAACACCAAGTATTTTGACAAGACACCTGCCAGACCACCATACCTTTGTTGTGCCATTGACATCTATGGAGCATTGACTTCCCAAGACTCCTGTGTGGCTACATATCAGTGGAGGCCAGTTAGGCAAAGAAGTATTGGTTGGCCACAGATTGTCTTGCTGTGGCCTCACCAAAGTTAAATTCCCTTTTATGCCAACACTTAATAGGAACCTTTCACCTTCAGAAACATCATTTACCAGCATATTTCTCAATGTAAATAGTGTTTAACCCTTTAGCGACCAGGCCATTTTTTAAAAAAATCTGACGTGTTACTTTGTGGCAATAACACTGGAATGCTTCAACATATCCCAGTGATTCTGAGATTTTTTTTTTTCTGACATGTTATATTTTATGATAATGGTAAATTTTTGTGTTTATGAAAATATCAGACATTTGACATAAGTTTTTTTTTAAAAAATGGCAATTTTCCTACTCTGAGTGTTTATACCTTTTTAACGCCTTCACGACATTTGACGTACATGTACGTCAAAGGTTCTGTCCTTGACTTTGATGTGGGCTCACACCAAGCCTACATCTGTCCCAGCAGATGATGACTGATTTAATCAATCAATCATCATGTGTCTATAACAGCCGCTGGTGCATCACACTTCTGGTTTAAGGCCCCATACACATGAAACTTACATCGGCCAAACCCGTCAATGTGAAAGAGTTTGTTCTACAGTTTAGTGTGTATAGGGCATTGCACTAAAAAAGCCAATACAATCAATATATCTTAAATATAATACTGTCATGTAACTATTTTGGACTGCCAACCATTTTGTTCACAATGGGATAAGCAGACCCCAGAGACATCTGGCAGCCTCTCTCTCATAGAGAACACAAGAGTGAGTGGTTCTGTGTGTGGGAGAGTTGGACGATAACTGGTATCTGGCAGCTATTTAATATATACAGGGAGCTTTAGAGTATATTCAGGATATGAGGATTCAGCAGTATAAAGCTAAATCAAAACCAATTTCAAAACCGTATACAGTCTTTCATGCATTTATGTGGTTTTAGGTACACCCCATAACTCTCTCCCCCCCCCCCCCCCCCCTTCTTATTTTCTGTTGTTAAAGGAGTTTTTGGACACACAGATTAAGAAAGAAGCTTCATATAAAATTATGTCTTGGTCTTGAGCTATAACACATATACTCCTGTTCCTCAATTTATGCTTCAGTCTGTTCAAAGAAAAGAGAACAGGGATTTCTTGCCTCTGCTTTGAACAGAACATAGACTCAGAGGTGTTCCAGAGTGCTATGTTACATTATGATAAGTGAATACAGTATATGAGTCCTTGCTCCCTTGCAGTATGCTGAGCCTGTGTGAAACCAATGTCCTTTCCTGTAACATTGACTGCAGAACAGTCTCCAGACAATGTGAACTAGAAGTGTTAGAAAGGAAGGGGAAACTATGCAGGCAGGAATTTATCCATCTTGAGACCTTGTCAAAGTATCAGGGTGGTGCTTTGTGGGTGGACACTGAAAGTGGGAGTGTGTGAGCTGTGGACAGATACATTTATGGCAGAGAAGCCAGGTTACACTGCCTTTTGGAGAATGTAGCCTAGAGGCAGGTTGGGACAGCTGGTAGGAAGTTCAGAATGTAAACTGTAACAGACCATAAGGATATCTTTAGGGGGGGTAAAGAAGATCTAAGGAGGTTTTTGGGACTCATTAGAGGGACAGGCAAATCATACAGTTTTTTTTTTTCTTTTGTATCTGGAAATTCCCTTTAATTTGGTTATGGTCTAAGAGAAAATCTCTATAGCAAGACTATCTCCTTTTACAGAGACATAAGGAAGTACTGTTTGTTGTGGAAATAGATCACTTTTCTCCAAAATGTCACATTACACTTTAATAGTTTATTGAAGGATTTCTCCACACTAGAGGTTCTATTTTTGGAGATGTTCAGCTCTATAGTATTATCTCTTTACATTCCGGAAAGATGCCCTATGTGTGTTTGATGTATTATGGTAGAGGCTTATGCAAGTTGCGAGGTGGATGGGATGGGAGCAGTATACACTGCTGCACTGCTGATCAGAAACAGTACAATTGAAAGTAGTATTTAAAAAGATGGATATATTTTATTACAATGTATCACATCAACTCGTTTCTGTGTCAGTGACACCTTCATCTGGAACAAAACATTGTCATTGTCTGCGCTCTCTTTCAAACCGCATATCCAAGCCCTTGCCACCTCAAACTCAAAAATATTTCCCAGATCCGCTCATTCCTCAGCCACGAAACCACAAAAACACTAGTGCATGCTCTTATCTCCCGCCTCGACTACTGCAACCTCCTTCTCTCTGGCACTCTGGCTCCGCTCCAGTCCATCCTACACTCTGCTGCCCGACTAATCCACCTGTCTCCCCGCTATTCCCCAGCCTCCCCCCTATGCCAGGCCCTTCACTGGCTTCCTATTGCCCAGAGGCTCCAATTCAAAACCCTAACCATGACATACAAAGCCATCCACAACCTGTCTCCTCCATACATCTGTGACATGGTCTCTAGGTACCTACCCGCACGCAACCTTCGGTCATCTCAAGATCTCCTTCTCTACTCCCCCCATATCTCTTCTTCCCACAACCGCATACAGGACTTCTCCCGTGCTTCCCCCATACACTGGAACTCTCTGCCGCAACACATCAGACTCTCACTATCAACGGAAACCTTCAAGAAGAACCTGAAGACCCACCTGTTCCGACAAGCCTACAGCCTGCAATGATCCTCGGTCTACTGAACCACCGCACGACCTGCTCTACCCTCTCCTACTGTATCCTCGCCCATCCCTGTAGATTGTGAGCCCTCGCGGGCAGGGTCCCCTCTCCTTATGTACGTGTGTGTAACTTATCTTACACATGTTTATTATACTTGTCGATATTTCCCCTTTTCACATGTCAAGCACCATGGAATAAATGGCGCTATATAAATGCATAATACGGTAATAATAATAACAATAATATATTATGGTATGTCTTCTGACAAATAATGAGCAAAAGTAAAAGAGATTACTTCCATTCTTATTGAAATATTACATGATAAAACACATGAAATACAATAATATGTGAGCTTATAATGAGGCGGGAATAATTCCCAAAATATCCTGTTCAAAATTCTGGATGCTGACTGGGAAAACATAAACCACCACTACCATAAACTTACCAATTTTCAATGGGAACTCTCGCTCTAATCCCAATAAGACATGGAATCTTTCTGTTATTTTCTTAAGTAATAACCTGTTCTGCAAGTATCTGGCTGCTTCTTGATCATATCATTCATATTCTAAAATAGCAGTAATGAAAGTTATAGAATATGCATCCTTAAGCCACAGATGGTTCCATAAGAATGTATTAAAGGGAACCTGTCATGTTGAAAATGGTTTGTGATCTGCAGGCAGGAATAGAGAAGAAACAACTGATCAGATTGATATACATTCTTGTGATAAAAGTTTGAGTAAATCTTGTATTTTATTCATTGACATCCTTTTGTTTTTATGCATATAAGGGTACCGTTACAATTAGCGATGCACCAGCAATCCCGACAACGATATGGATCGCTGGTGCATCGCCAAGTGGTCGCTAGTGAGCTGCCACACAGGCAGATCTCACCAGCGACATCACAGGGGTGGCTACTTTCCTGTCAGACGCGGCGATCCTGACGTCCTCCCGCTCGTGTTCACGCGTCGCTCGTCGGCGCCACAGGAAGCCCAGCAGGAAGCACCCGACGAGAAATGGTCCAGGACGTTCTCGCGCGACCAGCGGGGGAGCGGTCGGAGGTAAGTATCAGACATAGCGATATCGCTGCTATGTCACAAAATCGGTGATGTTACTGCGATATTGCTAGCAATATCGCTATGTGTAACGGGGGCTTAACTCCAGTGAGTCCTAATCTGTGACTGACATAACAAAAGACTGACTGGCACATCCAAGCTAGTGTGAATAGGTGCATACTAGGAGCTACCTCCATATAAAATATATAAAAAAGTTGCACTCTATCGTGCTAAAGCAAGTCAATATGAAATATGAATAGCTATACTGCTTCTGAATACTAGGAACAAAAGAGACACTTAGCACATAATTTTGCCTATTCATACATGCCCATCAACCAGCGTCAAGGTGGTCTCAAAACTGATGGGTCCCTACATATCTAATGTAAATATCTCTCAGGCTAAAGTCTGAATTCCTGGGTGAATGTGGATATCTGTCAGTAAAGCCTGTATTTATGGGTAGGTCGGATCCTGCTGTAATTAATTAGCATCGGATGTGAGAGCATCAGCTCCATCTCTTCTGCTAGCGGAAGCCGAGTGTCAGTGCTCTGTGCTCCAATCCTCTTGCATGAGCGAATCGGAGCATGGGTGTGGGGGAGAGGGCGAAAGTAATTTTTCCATCTCCTGTATTGCTGGTATCCGCGGGAAAAGCACTGCAATTGGGTGATATCCGAGTACAGTGTGATGTTTCACTTGCACCCATAGGCTTATATGGGTGTGTGCAATCTGATTCTCGGATGCTATCACAGCATGCTGCGATTGTTTTCACTTGTCGATTCGGCATGAGAAAATAATCGCATTATGAGCTTCCCCATAGTTTAACATTGGGCTAAGAACAATCTGATTTTTTTTATCGGATTGCGCTTGTCCGATTACATCGCAAGTTTGAGCGAGCCCTTACACTGAATTTTTTCCAACAAGCCTATATATTATTCTGTGCATCTTCTCTAAACCATTCTGCTTACAGGTCAGACTGCATCTACAATGCGGCAGGTTCCCTTTAAGTTGCTCATCGAGGTCAGCTTGGTTTCTAAGACAGGCTTATTTTAATTTGCCTTTGCATATGTTTCCTGAAAGAAAAGTACTTTTTTTAGGTGAATATTGCCATGATTGCAATGGACATCTTGTGGCACATTCCATTGTTTTGCCTACTTTGTCTCACACTAAAGACAGGGTTCTACAATTTAATCACAGGTGGGAGTTGTTTTCAGGGATGTTCAATGGGGAGGGACTATTTTTTTCATGCTTTTTTTTCTTTTAGATGTGTGCTAGGATTAAGAGGTTGAGAATCCAGTTGTATTCATTGTCACTGCTCGAAATTTGGTTCTGGAACCTCAGATCCCACCAACTCACTATGAAATTTCTAGTTTACACCCCAAGTCTTTTTACTGAATTTTTGGAGTGGAAGCTCCCAAATTTTAGAGGAGGTTTTTGATAACTTCCACTCAGTTTCTGCCTCAAAAACTCCTACAAAACTCAGTGTGAACTAACCCCAAGGTTACACTAGTTTGTCCCTATCCCTAGAAATCTCTCTTGGATTAGTTAAACCTAAGTGTTTGCTTCTACAGTAATAGATGCCATGAAAAATTTTCTTATTTTTTTTCTTGCCTATCTGTGTGTTATTTATCTTTTTATCTTTTTTTTTCCTTTTAATACCAAACTGTCCTAAATGGTTGCACTTTTTTATTTGTATTTTATATTTATTCATTATACTTTTTTTTTTTTTAATTATTTGTATTTGGTGCTTGTTTTAATTCTATACTCTATTATTCACATGTAATAATTGTCCCTTTCACGGTATGTACATGCAGCGTACTTTTCAGGTAGATCCACCTTTTCCTGGAATCCACCTGCAAAAGCACCCAATAAGATTAATGTAATGCACAGCAGTGTCAGAACTCCGGTCATCAAGAGCCAACAACAGGTCATGTTTTCAGGATTTCCTTAGTATTGCCCAGCTGATAACTGGAGTACCTGCACAGACAATAATTCCATCACCTGTGGAGTACTAAGGAACTCCTGAAAACAAGATCTGTTGGTGGCTCTTGAGGACTGGAGTTGGGGAACCCTGCACTGAGTCTATACTGAGAGTATAATAATAATCTTTATTTTTATATAGCGCAAACATATTACACAGCGCTTTACAGATTGCACACATTATCATCGTTTTTCCCGATGGGGCTCACAGTCTAAATAATATAGTATAGAGGGAAAATCGCTGGTGGCTTTGCCTGGGAATACTTGGCACGTTTGGTAAAGCTTTGCTAGTTTTTGTAAGCCTCTTATTTTGCCATTTAGCATTCCCCCACCATCACACATATTCAACTTGGCTAAACATACAGGAAATGTCAACCTACCAATCCTTTGATTTTGTAAGGCTATGTGCCCACGTAGCGTTTTAAAACGCTCACTAAAAACCGGACTCCTTCCCAGAAATCGCGCGTTTTTTTCCCGCGCGATTTCACCGCGATTTTACCGCAATTATGATCGCGATTTTGCCGCGATTTTCGCGTGCGATATTCAAGCACTTTCCAAGCGATTTGAAGCATCACTTGGAAAGTGATTGACAGGTTGGTCACACTCATCAAACATAGTGTTTGACAAGTGTGACCAGGTTTTTACTATTGAGGCCACCTATGCGGCATCAATAGTAAAAGATAGGATGTTAAAATGCTAAAAAAATAAGAAAATCGGGGTATATTTATCTTCCGGCGTCCCGCGCTGCATTCCCGGGCCACAGCGTTCCCAGTAATGCCTTGCGAGACCTGTGATGACGTAGTCTCGCGTTGCTATAGCGATCTCGAGAGACTGCTAGAGTCACGCGAGACTACGTCATTACAGGGCCTTGCCGCAAGGCATTACTGGGAACGCTTAGGCCGGGAATGCAGCGCGGGACACCAGAAGGTAAATATACCCCGATTTTTTATTTTTTATTCTTTTTTTTACAGTGGTATGGTACCCAGGGCCTGGAGGACAGTCTCCTCTCCTCCACACCGTGGGTACCAACCGCACATGAGACGCTTAACTTCCCGCATGGTGGGCATAGCCACAAGCGGGAAGTCAGCGATTCTCATGCATTCCTATGGGTGCGGAATCGCAGCAATTCTTTGCGATTCCGCACAAAAGAATGAGCATGCTGCGATTTTTTCCGCGATGCGATTCCGCCATGGAAAAAAGCGCAGCATTAGCACAGCATGTGCGGAATGCCATAGGAATGCATGGGGGGCGTTCTGTACACGATTTGTAAACGTTTTCGCGCCGAAAATCGCGGCAAAAATGCTTAAAAATCGCTACGTGGGCACACAGCCTTAATGCCACAAGGCATACAATGGTTTGCATTTTAGCACCCGCCTTTAATGACATATTCACAGCCTTTCAAGGGTACTGACATTTTGTACAGTTTTGGGATATGCACAGGATGACAAAGTCATACAAAAGTATGTTGATTCTTGTATATAGGTTTCTGATTATTTGGGCTCTTTAAATTTAGCAAGTGCAAAATACATCCAGTGTTTTTAAAAAAATATGCCATGAAACAACTTGGCTCAGGGATGAAGTGTACGGAATGAAATCGTAAGCGCCAGCCACCCTGACTACACCTAGAGTAGCTTTGTTATATATTTATATTGTTTTTGTGATATAACTGATTTGTTATCTTTGTGATACTTTAATTCCATTTTGGTTGGGCAAGAAACAACTGTGTAACAATTTAGGCATGAGGGTTAAATATGTCTCATTGTAGAATTGCATAATTGGATGGTTCTATGTAAGTGCTTTCTGCGCCAAGAACTAAACCCATAGACCACAAATCTCCTCTCTCAACAAGTTACTATGTTACCATGTCAAACATTACAAATATATTTGGTTATGTATCACTAAATAGATGCATGTTTGCTTTTCCCTGGCTTTGTTTACACTTCTTGCAGTCAAAAAATGCTAAGGTTTTAATGATCTTGTATTGAAGCAGAGGAACAAAGAAGTATTGTAGGTTGGAAGAGAAAAGGTCATTTCAGGTCTGCCTAGTCTTGAGCAGTGTTGGTGGCCAGGTGGAATGTTTATATAGGTTGTCCTATCATTAAATATCAAATTAATTGTATTCATCATAAAACATTAATAACATTTTTCTATTTACCATACATGGTGTGAAAAAAAAAAAAATCCAGTGACATTTTCATGCGTTGTACGGTATTGCCTAGTGTTTAAGCATGTTGCAACGTGCACCATCTAATGTGTCCATCTAATGAGGAGAGTGCTGGAAAATGGGCGTCATTCTTCCTACCGCCCCTTCTCTACAAAGAAACCAATAGAAATAGAATAAAAGAGGTTGTATTTACTATTTTTTTTCCTTTAACCCCTTACCTACATTGGACGTAATATTCCGTCCATGTGCCCTGGGCCCTAATTACCATGGACGGAATATTACGTCATAGCGATAAGCGGCGCCCACGTGGTGAGTGCCGCTTATCGCGGCCGGGTGTCAGGTAATTATCATAGCTGACACCCGGCACAATGTGTCAGGGGCGGTCACGGACCGCCCCCGACACGTTAACCCCTTGTACACCGCGATCAAACACGATTGCGGTGTACCGGGGGTTAAAGGGAAGCATCGGCAGGGAGGGGGTGCTTCCCTGAGCCCCCCACGGCAGCGCAATGTGCAGCGCTGCTGCGGGGGTCTCCTTTCCTGCAGGTCCCCGGATCCAATATGACGGCGGGGACCTCCGGGTGCCTGCAGGAAGCTGGCTTCCTCAGTGCCTGCAAAGCGCAGGCAAGGAGGAAACCTGCACACTGCCTGTGACAGATTTCTGATCTGTCACAGATCAGCAATGTCCCCTCTGGGACATTGTAATAAAGTAAAAAAAAAAAGTGTAAAAATAATTTAAAAAAAATCGCTAAATAAATTCACGAAAAAAAAAAAATTCCCCAATAAATTCATTTTTTGGAAATAAAAAAACCCAAAACAATAAAAGTACACATATTTGGTATTGCCGCATCCGTAGCGAACCCCTTAAAAAATAAAAATAAAAAACGAAGCAAAAAATGATTTATTATCATACCGCCGAACAAAAAGTGCAATAACGCGCGATCAAAAAGACGCATATAAATATCCATGGTACCGCTGAAAACGTCATCTTGTCCCGCAAAAAATGAGCTGCCACACAGCATCATCAGAGAAAAAATAAAAAAGTTATAGCTCGCAGAATAAAGCGATGCAAAAATAATTATTTTTTATATAAAATTGTTTTCATTGCATAAAAGCGCCAAAACATAAAAAAAGACATAAATGAGGTATCGCTGTAACCATACTGGCCCGAAGAAGAAAACCGCTTTATCAATTTTATCGCACGCGGAACGGCGTAAACGCACCACCCAAAAGAAATTCATGAAACGCTGGTTTTTGTAAATTCTGCGTCATAAAAAACAAAATAAAAAGCGATCAAAAAATGTCACATGCCCGAAAATGGTACCAATAAAAACGTCAACTCGTCCCGCAAAAAATAAGACCTCACATGACTCGGTGGGTCAAAATATGGACAAATTATAGCTCTCAATATGTGGTGATGCAAAAACTATTTTTACAATAAAAAGCATCTTTTAGCGTGTGACAGCTGCCAAACATAAAAACCGCCATAAATAGTAAATCAAACCCCCCGTTATCACCCCATTAGTTAGGGAAAAATAATAAAATTAAAAAAATGTATTTATTTCCATTTTCCCGTTAGGGTTAGGGCTAAGGTTAGGGCTAGGGTTAGGGCTTGGGTTAGGGCTAGGGTTAGGGCTGAGATTAGGGTTAGGGTTGTGTTGGGGTTAGGGTTGGAGTTAGAATTGGGGGTTTCCACTGTTTGGGCACATCAGGTGCTCTCCAAACGCAACATGGCGTCTGAACTCAATTCCAGCCAATTCTGCGTTGAAAAAGTCAAATGGTGCTCCTACCCTTCCAAGCTCTGCCATGCGCCCAAACAGTGTTTTACCCCCACATATGGGGTATCAGCCTACTCAGGACAAATTGCAAAACAACTTTTGGGGTCCAATTTCTCCTGTTGCCCTTAGGAAAATAAAAAATTGGGGGCAAAAATATAATTTTTGTGGAAAAAAAATGATTTTTTTATTTTCACGCCTGGGCGTTATAAACTTCTGTGAAGCCCTTGGGAGTTCAAAGTGCTCACCACACATCTAGATAAGTTCCTTGGGGGGTCTAGTTTCCAAAATGGTGTCATTTGTGGGGGGATTCCACTGTTTTGGTACATCAGGGGCTTTCCAAACGCGACATGGTGTCCGATCTCAATTCCAGCCAAAATCGTCAAATGGCGCTGCTTCCCTTCCGAGCTCTGCCATGCGCCCAAATAGTGGTCTACACCCACATATGGGGTATCAGTGTACTCATGACAAATTGAACAATAACTTTTAGGGTCCTGTTACCCTTGGGAAAATAAAAATTGGGGGTGAAAAGATCATTTTTTGGAAAAAATATGATTTTTTTTAATTGTACCGCTGTACGTTATAAACTTCTGTGAAGCCCTTGTGGGTTCAAAGTTCTCACCACATATCTAGATAAGTTCCTTGGGGGGTCTAGTTTCCAAAATGGGGTCACTTGTGGGGAGTTTCCACTGTTTGGGTACATCAAGGGCTCTCCAAACGTGACATGGCGTCCGATCTGAATTCCAGCCAATTTTGCATTGTACAGTCAAACGGCGCTCCTTTCCTTCTGAGCTCTGCCATGCGCCGAAACAGTGCTTCCCCCCCACATATCAGGTATCAGCGTACTCAGGACAAATTGCACAATAATTTTTGCAGTCCAATTTCTCCTGTTACCCTTGATAAAATAAAAAAAATTGAACCTTAAGTATTTGTTTTGTGAAAAAAAGTTAAATGTTCATATTTTTTTTTTTTTAAATTCCTGTGAAGCACTTGAAGGGTTAATAAACTCCTTATCTGGTTTTGAGCACCTTAAGGGGTGCAGTTTTTAGAATGGTGTCACTTTTGGGTATTTTCTATTATATAGACCCCTCAAAGTGGCTTCAAATGTGATGTGGTCCGTAAAAATAAAATGGTGTTGCAAAAATGAGAAATCGCTGGTCAACTTTTAACCCTTATAACTTCCTAACAAAAAAAAATGTTGGTTCCAAAATTGTGCTGATGTAAAGTAAATATGTGGGAAATGTTACTTATTAAGTTTTTTGTGTGCCATATCTCTGTGTTTTTAAGGGCATAAAAATTCAAAGGTGGAAAATTGCGAAATTTTCAAAATTTTCGCCAAATTTCCATTTTTTTCACAAATAAACGCAAGTTATATGAATGAAATTTTTCCATTAACATGAAGTACAATATGTCATGAGAAAACAGTGTCAGAATCACCAGGATCCATGGAAGCGTTCCAGAGTTATGACCTCATAAAGGGACAGTGGTCAGAATTGTAAAAATTGGCCCAGGAGTTAACGTGCAAACCACCCTTGGTAGTGAATGGGTTAAACATTCAAGTTACTTTTCAACATCTATTAACAGCCTTTCAGTACTTTTGGTATGAAAATCCTGGGCTAGCCCTCTTAATATACTGGCAAATGCCAATATTCATAGTATGCTCAGTGGTTATATTTTTTTCTATTTCCGGTAATAGTTTTTCTGACACACTGCTCTTGATATGAAAGGGAAGGTGCCATCCCAAAATATATTTTCTTTCAACAACTGAAAACATTTAAAGTATTACTGTTTTTTTTTAATGTTCTCATTTGTTTTAATGATGTAAAATATGAAAAATAAGTATAAAAGGTTTAGTATTTCCACTTTTAAGCACTAGGGTGAGCAGCTGCTGAAATTTGCCATGAATACCTAGTGTCCAACTAGCTCACATTACGACTGCAGTAAATGTGGGCGGGGTCTGATTGTGTGAACTCGCTGCTCTACTCCCCTTCTGGATGTTTGTAAAAAGGTAAGAAAGGATGAAGCTTATGATCACAGTGACAAGCTATTTTGTTTGGTGACTGCCAGTGATACTGACAAGTAGACAGTGTCACAGAGGACGACGGCAGCACCGATTCTGTTAGTTGGTGCTGCTCACTGTATCATAAGCTGGGTTTAGATACGTGGAATTTATCACATGCGCGATTAGATACGCTTACAGTAGCACATGCTAAAATTAGACACAGGGCTAAATCTAGTTTATCACATGATGGGATTAGATATTGAGCTCAGCGGAGTTCTTCATACAGCATGAGATTTGATATGCAGTATCTAATGTATATAATGTGTAACAGCGCTCCATCCACTTCTATGGGAGCAGTGGTGTAATGTGTGACACCTGGCAGCATAGCTACCAGGTAGGGCAGAGCGGGCCATGCGCTCTAAGGCTACTTTCACACTTGCTTTGTTTTGCAGCGTGTTTTTCCCGCAAAAAAAGCATGGAAAAAACGCATACAAATGCTGCGGTTTTTTCAAGCATTTTTATGAGCATGCATGAAAAAAAGCAGCGTTTTTATGTGTTTGTATGCGTTTTTAGTGCGTTTTTACCGCGTTTGCGTTTTTCCAACATTAGTTGGCCCCTCACACTAACCCAAACCATGACTTTACTAACCCTAACCCTTAACCAAACCATACCCTAACCCTTAACCAAACCATACTAACCCTAACCCTTAACCAAACCCTAACCCTAAACCCTAACCCTTAACCAAACCATACTAACCCTAACCCCCCTTAACTAACCCTAACTAACCCAAACCCCTAATTTCCATTGTCTAACCAATGGTCAACAAAAAAAAGGCATGCGCAAAAAAACGCATACATGAGCATGCCAATGCGCACATATGCACACTAGGGTGACCGCAAAAAATCGATGTCGGAATTTTGTCCGTCTGGACCCCACAAAACGATTCCCCTTTCCAGATATTGAGATAGCCAAAATTTGAGCTCGATCAAACAACGTTAACCCGTGCCGCTCGTCGCTCAAAGTTTGAAAAAATCCAAATTGAGGTATTTTAAGATTTAGGTATTTTGCATAGTCTGTTAGACTATAAAGAATGTGACAACAACATTGCAGAAATAGCCCTGACCAAATTTTCGAACCATTTGTGGTATTTGAATGCAGAGTTGGTGGGATTATCGTTTTTTGATCCCACCATTACAGACAATGAAAAGTTGTTAATGGCTAATAAATTGCTCAGTAGCACAGATGAACCATCAGAGCACGCTAGGGTTGTAAATCCAAAAGTTAGGAAAGAAAAATTAAAAGAGGTAGGAAGTAACCGACTTTAACGACCTTCTGACAAAAGATGAAGAACAAAAGCAATATGTCCTGCAAGTTGTAAGCAAATGCCGAGCATTATATTCTGACGTTTCAAAAACTACTTTAACAAAAGCTCTAGAATAGATTAGATAACGATGTAAAATTATCAACTCATGTAGGTTAGCATGCTCTGATGGTTCATCTGTGCTACTGAGCAATTTATTAGCCATTAACAACTTTTCATTGTCTGTAATGGTGGGATCAAAAAACGATAATCCCACCAACTCTGCATTCAAATACCACAAATGGTTCGAAAATTTGGTCAGGGCTATTTCTGCAATGTTGTTGTCACATTCTTTATAGTCTAACAGACTATGCAAAATACCTAAATCTTAAAATACCTCAATTTGGATTTTTTCAAACTTTGAGCGACGAGCGGCACGGGTTAACGTCGTTTGATCGAGCTCAAATTTTGGCTTTCTCAATATCTGGAAAGGGGAATCGTTTTGTGGGGTCCAGACAAACAAGATTCTGACATTTTTTCCCCCCCATATGCGATCCGGTCACCCTAATGCGCACCCATAGACTTATAATGGGTGTCTTGCTGTAAAAAAAACGCATTGCGCGCATGCGTTTTTTTGAGGCAAGTCGGACGCCCAAAAAATGCAACAGGATGCATTTTGTGCGCCCGAGCGCACACCACAAAAAAACGCATGCACGTAAAACGCATACAAACGCATGTGTATGCGCACATAAGTGCATCCCATGCAAAATATAGGGAAAAAAAGCGCATGTGTTTTTTAGCGCTAAAATACAGCGCAAAAAAACGCAACTATGAAACCAGCCTAAGGGGCCCACCTTGAGCTACACTACTGTAAACTGTATCGGCGGAGCAGAGCAGGGAGACGTGATCTCCCTGCACTGCCACGCGGCCGCTGTGGGGCCCCTGAGCTGGGTGGGTGGGAGCGGCCCAGCTTTGCATTGCAAGTTCAACTGTACTGAACGTTCCCTCTTCCATCAATCCCCCTCTGCTGACTGCGGGCGCGATGACGTCATTGCATTGAGCTCGCTGTGCTGAGATGTTTGGGCGCTTACTGCAGAGACCGGAGCAGCGGGGGAATACATGTGTGTGTGTGTGTGTGTGTGTAATATATATACACAGTATGTATATATATATTAATGTTTGTTGTTGGGAGGGCATTAAACTGTGTGGAGGTGTATATGGAGTGCATTATACTATATGGAGGCCTTCCTGATATATTGCCCCCATCCTGTTATATGACCCGCATACTGTTATATGGCCCCATCATACTATATGTCCCTCATCCTGGTATATGGCCCCCATCCTGGTATATGTCCCTATATGGCTCCCATATTGGTTTTTTTTTCTATGCATTGAATATAAGTGCTTCTGCTTACCTTCCCATGCAGTGCTGTGTCTTATTCTGTGTGTTCAGGTCGGCGGTGAGCGATAATCGCAGCCTGTACTGCAGAGGATGTGATCACTGGTCCCCCTCCGATACTCTCCTCATCTCGGATCTCCGCTCCCTGGCTCCTTCTCCCCCCACAGGATTCTGTCATCGCATGCACTGAGAAGTGTGTGCAATGATAGGGGGAAAATGGGGGCCGCAGCATACACTGCAGGCTTCACAAAGATGGCCGCAATCTCCCCCCACAGCTGTGATCCAGACAGCCCAGGGGGCATGCCCCCAGGTCATAGCTAAGGCAGTCGCAATACAAGAGATGCCGTCGCTGTCCAACCGCAGTCTGTTATTCGCAGGGGCTGCTGTACTGCTGTATGTGAGGTGTGTAAGTGTTGTGCTCAGACACTTAAGCTGGAGTCACACATAGCGACTCACCAGCGATCCAGACAACGATATCAACGTGTCAGGATCGCTGGTGAGTCGCTACATGATCGCTGGTGAGCTGTCAAACAGACAGCTTCACCAGCGATCAGCACAGTGACCCTGAGCGCGCGGCGTTGCTGTGTTCGCGCTGATGCAGGGAGCTAGTAACTAACGTACACATCGGGTATCCAAGGGACGTGCGTCCCTTGGTTACCCGATGTGTATGTTAGTTACCAGCTGATCGCTGGTTTCCCGCCTGTCACACGCAGCGATGCGTGCTGGCCAGCGGGAGACCAGCGATGGAAGAAACGTCCAGAGGTTTCCAAGAGCGATCAGCGATACCTGCAGGGGGGCTGATCGCTGTCACACACAGCAATCTCGCTGGTGAGATCGCTGTTGTGTCACAAAACTTGTGACTCAGCAGCGATCTCGCTAGCGAGATCGCGATGTGTGACGGGGCCTTTACACACCCCGTCACACAATGAAAATAGCAGCCCGCAGTGGCTTAAGTACTGTAATTATTTATTAATTTTTAATGTTGCACATTTAATTTTGCATGAAAATAATTGATTATATAATCAATAATTATTAATGCTAAATTAAAAATTGTGGCACCTTCCCTTTAAGGGATATATTGGGTAATTTCTTTTGTAGGAAACCAAGAAGGAAATGAAGCCCTGATTTGTTTAATAATGCCACTGTAGAGTAGCTGTGTGTTGGGGACCTTCACTGGCTGCACTGAATGGTGGTATAGGTGGCTGACACTCTATTCTCTTGTAGCTCATCCAATCCGCCTTATTTGTATGACCTGCAGAGCTTCAGATTACTCACAGAATGAGGAGGCTGGCTTTGGCTGAAGTCAATGGCTCTGCAGCTGCTCTGATAAATTCTCTTCTTCCCACAAGCATACTAGGCAACATCAGATGTTATCCTTGTTCCAGGTCACTACTGTAGACCTGGCTGTGGCGGTTTCTGCTTACTGATCCCGCTACAAATAAGCTTTGTTTTCTTCTGGTATTTGGAACCCTAAAACTACCATTAAGAACCCTTTCCTTCCCCTTTTCCCCTACTTATCAATGCGAATTATTACACAAACAAAGAGCATGTTTTGTAAAATCTGTTAAAATGCCTAATAAAAATATTTTGAAAATAAAAAAAAAAAAACAAAAAACTACCATTAAGGCTATTTACTATTTTTTGCTAGCTGATGACCTCTTTAAATGTGTCAATAACCTTTATTTCTATAAAGGCAACATGCAATTTCTGGACTTTGGAGAGCAGACAGTTAATTCATGGGCCACGCTTACAGTCAAAATGTTTTGCCTTCCAATAACAATTCTCTGCACTATTGGTGTAAAAGGATTTTTCTTAAATGGCTCCTAGCTTGTTATTTTTACAGATTAAGCATTGGAGTTGATGTCCTGCACTAAGTTAATTAAGCTGGAGAGGAAGTTTATTTCAAGTATTAATATAATAATATTGCATGCTGTGCAGGCTGCCCCACACTGTACTTATTTCTCTGGTAGTAGACCTTTCTGGGTTATTAATGGCTGTATTTGCTAAAATATTTACTGGAAGACATTAAAGCCAAATCAACTTCTAAATACAGCCTATTGCAACCAGTCAGCTTACTGCTTTCCAAGCACTGTAACGCTATAATGTGTGGTTGAATTGAGCGGTTATTCCAGTTTTTTCTGTTGTATTAGTTTTTATGTCCCCTACTGTACAGTATCTTATGTTACTTGGCTCATGCGTTCTTAAGTTTAACAGCCAAGCAGTTGGCATGTATAAATCGTATATAAGCTAAATCCAAGAAAGGAGGCAGCACATACAATTTGGAGAAAATGAGTGTAAGGATCCTTTTTATTCCGCAATGTTTTAGCTCTCTCTGTGGAGCTTTTCTCAAGCTTCATGAAGAAATCTGAAACCTGGCTGGTGTGGATGAATAAACCATTCTTACACTCTTCTCCAAAATGATTTTGGTGCCTAAGTTTTGGAATTTTTGTCATTTCAAGATAAAATACTGAGTCCATGTGCTTAGAGGAGTCTTTCAGCAAACTAGACTTTGCTCCTGTTTTTGGACGTATATACATTTATATAGGCTAATTTTCTTGCTGTTAAATTTAAGAGAGGAAAAATAACAAAGTACACAACACAATAGGGGACATAAAAAGCAATAAAAAAACAAACCTGGAATGAAATATATGAACAACCCCAAATTCCAAAAAAGTTGTTTAGCTGTGTAACGAGAACAAGAATGCAATGATTTGGAAATCTCTTATTTACAGCAGAACATAGGACACAGGTCATAAGTTGAACGTTAGACATTTTTACGTTTCATGTGGAAAAAAAATGAACTCCTTTCGAATTTTGATGGCACCAACACACCTCAAAAGTCTTCTTTTTACAAGTCTGTAAATGCCTGGGAGGTGAGAAGACAATTGCTGCAGTTTTGGGAGAGGAATGTTGTCCTATTCTTGTCTGGTGTAGGATTCTAGCTCATCACATTTCTGGGTCTTTGCATTATTTTTTCTTGTTTCATAATGCATCAAATGTTTTCTGTTGGTGAGAGGTCTGGACCGCAAGCAGCTGGTTCATCACCCGAACCCTTCTTTCGAGAAGCCATACCGCTGTAATGGATGCAGTATGTGGTTTAGCGTTGTCTTCCTGAAATATCCAAGGCGTTCCCTGAAATATATGTCTGTATGGAAGCATATGATCTAAAACCTCTATATCATGCTCCACATTCATGGTGCCTTTCAAGATATATGAGCTGCACAAGCCATTGGCACTAATGTAGTTCCATATATCAGAGATGCAGGAACTGTGCGCTGATACGCTGAATGTAACCTCTCCTCTTAATTCCGCAGGACACGGTGTCCATTGTTTTCATAAAGAATTTCACATTCTTATTCTTCCGAGCACACAACAGGTTTCCATTTTGCATCAGTCCATTTTAAATAAGCTTTGGCCCAGAGAAAATGTCCGCATTTCTCATCTATGGCTTCTTTACATGATGGAGCTTTAACTTGCATTTGTGGATTACATGGCGAACTGTGTACACAGCCAATGATTTCGGGAAGTATTCCTGAGCCCATGCAGTGGTTTACACAACCAAATCATGCCTGTTATTAATGGAGTGCCGCCTGAGGGCTCATAGATTACGAGTATCCAATATTAAACGTTGGCATTGATTTCTACATAATCTTTTGATGATATGTCTTGTAGATGGTGGGATATTCAAAGTCTTTAAAAATTGTGGAAAAATCAAAAAACTGTTAACATAAATTTGCAGGCTCCGTGGTTTATATTGGGGAGCCTCTGGCCACCTTTGCTTCTAAGAGACTCTGCCTCTTTAACTTGCTCTTTTTATACACAGACGTGATTTTGTTAACGATTTTTTCAAATGAAATTGAAATTGTCCAACAATCAACTTTTGATCTGTATTTTATGTTCCGTTGAGAGTAAATTTTGGTTAAAAAAGATTTCCAAATCATTGCATCCTTGTTTTCTTTGCATTTTATAGTGTCCCAACTTTTCTGGGAATTTGGGTTGGTATTATTTATATTTACTGAGGGTGTATGTGTATAGACATACACACACATACACCTACACGCGCGCGCACACACACACTACAAATCATACAAACCTAAGTTTCCAAAAGGTTGGGATGCTCTTTATACAGTATATAGATGGAGATATCTCTTTTTATCATAAATATTGTCTTAAAGTAGTCCGGGTAGTAGACAACTTCCCCTTCTCAATCCATATTTTTCCCCCTTGTATAGTAACATAGACACCTATTCTCAGCTCCTGTGCCAGCGCCATTCCACTGGTCTTGGCATTGGCTCTCCCTGGGATCGCGTGACATTATGTCACGTGATACCTGACCTGTGGTCAACCAGTGCTGGATTCACTCTCCCTGCCTTCGAACGAATCACAGACATCCAGAGGAAGTGAGAGCAGCAGCTTAGTTGGTAACATTCCTCATACTTTGCTCTTATGGCACAAAGTAAATGCTAAATAGAAAGTTAAAGGTACTGTAGTAGCAGAAAACAGAGTTCTGCTGGCTGCCTAGGCTTTTGGTTCCATACAAACCTCCATTTTTGTTGCTTTATCTCCTGCTGCCTATTAGGCTGTGTGCCCACGTTGCGTTTAAGCGTTTCCGCAGTGTTTGTGCCGGATCAGACGCTGCAGAAACGCTTAAAAGAAGCTTCCCATTAAATTGCATGCATTTTTGGCTTTTTGTGCCAATGCATGCGTTTTTAAACGCTTAGAAAACGCTTAGCGGCTAAAAACGCAGCATGCTCATTATTTTCCGCATAGCTGCGTGTTTTTAGTCATTTGCTATGTTCCCAGAAACCGCGCGGGAAAAAACGCATCAAAAACGCGCGGTTTCTGGGAAAGGAGTCCGGTTTTCTAAGCATTTAAAAAACGCTAACGTGGGCACATAGCTTTATAGTGTCGATGTCGCGTCAGTAGAGCCATCATACGGCTGTTTTCTCTCCATGATGGTCAACGTCTTTTAAAAACAGTGAATTATTCAAATTATTCTTGACTTGGGAAACCTTTTCCATTTGTAAATGCCTGTTTCCATATGACCTCTTTGTTTGCATGTAATGTAAATTCTCCATCGGGCAGTATGGCAGCAGCAGTGGTTTTGACACCGTGGTTTTGTTCTTGCGATGGTTGTAGGGGTATCTAACAGTGAAGGCTGGCTTTGGAATACTAACGTAATTCCTACCAGAACAGCAATTGTCACAAGAAATAGAGTATTGATTTCCTGTGTCTTGTTAGCAGAGGAATGAACTTCGAAGGAGTAATGAACACTGCAGTCACTGTAATTATACCATGATCAGGGTGAGGCTTACGAAATACATTCATGTTATGCATCCGACTCATCATCTGCTCATCCAGCACTGCTGTCCAAACTTTAAACAACCTGCTGATCTTTTGTGTTAACCTTTACATTGACTGAAGGTCATCTGCTGGCCAGAAGTTAAAGTGTATGTCCATGGGGGCCTTTAGAAAATATGACTAATATTGTCCAAACCCGCCAATATTTCAGGGATTGGATGACATGCTAATCTTTATGGGGGCCTCCTGACTCTCCCTGGTAAATGATGAGGGGGAAAGGGAAGGATTTGGCCTTTCCGATTTTGGACTGCAGATGTTTTTGTTTTCCTTGAGCTAAGCATCAGCCAGTACACAGGATCTCTCGACTTTATGGAGGAGTCGGGGAGGGGGCGGGCGCGCTATCAGCCGAGTAATGGTGCAGTCAACATCTATCTACTGTGTACAGGGGGGTTAATTCTGCTTTATTACATAGGGATAATAGGACTTTGCTGAATTAAGCACACTAACGTTTTCTTGTCCTAAATATGACCTGATTAAAAAGTTGATGATTTGTAACAATTGCTAATAGTCTTGAAGATGGACATTGCATCATTAAAGAGGCATTTAGAATAAATTGCAGAAACAAGCTTTGAATGAGTTCATACCCTGTGATGTATTTATATGTAGATTTCTAGGGATGACCCAGTGTAAAATATAGCACACACGATGTTTGTATCAGTGAGCAACCTGGTCCGGCAATGTCAGGCGTCCTGTACATTTTCTCACTTGGCATTTATATGCCGCTTAAAATATATCGCTATTTCTTTTCTGATCTCTTTTGGATTACAAATATTGGTCCTAAGCTGTATATGAACTTTTTTGCTTTGAATATACAAAGTAGTTCTACCTGTACTAAAGAATGTGAATGTTTTGCAGGTCGATGGTTATTTAATAGCCTGTTTACTCAAGCAGAACTGGCTTAAGATGCTCACTGATCAATCAGAAGTAGATCATTCAGTGCACATAGGCTAGTGCACATAGTATTCTTGGTAGTGCAGGTTCTGTTTACACAGGTCAATGCACTTCCAGGAAGCATGATCTGTTGTACAGCACAGCAGATCATTTCACCTGACGAACAAGCATTTTGCTGGCTTGTTGTTTGATCGGCAGCTTGTTCAGACTGTGCAGTTATCGTGAAATTAACATTTCTAGAAATACTCGTTCATGCTAATCGTGCAGTAAAAATGGACTCTAACACTCTGGGAGACAGTTGAAATCAATAGTTATTACAAAGGCTGTTTTGTTAAGACGCTGCTGTGGCAATGTGGTGTCACATGCTCGCCATACAAATCAGTGGATGACTGTAGTTCATAGATTAGCAAGTTTGGAGAGACAAAAACAGTTTTTAGTTATTAGTTATCTGATGTCATAGCGCATGGGATCACTAGAATGGGAATAATTGTCCCATCCCATAGCGCATGGGACAAACATAATGGTTCTTTCGGATAGGGTTTGTCTTGTATGTACATGAATGCACACAATTACATTTATTTCATGTTTTTAAGTATTCATTACATAACACAGTATAAGCAACAAATTTACTCAAATGCACTGCCCCATAGTATAACATTGGGCCGAGTGCTATCTGATAAAACATCACAGATCTGCACTGCCCCATAGTATAACATTGGGCAGAGTGCTTTCTGATACACATCACAGATCTGTGCTGCCCCATAGTATAACACTGGGCCGAGTGCTGTCTGATAAAACACAGACCTGCACTGTCCCATAGTATAAAGCCCTCGTTACACATAGTGATATCGCTAGCAATATCGCTGTAACGTCACTGGTTTTGTGACGTTATAGCGATATCACTATGTCTGATACCTCCGACCGCTCCCCCGCTGGTTATCGCTGATCGCGCAAGAAGGTCCTGGATCATTTCTCGTCTGCTTCCTGCTGGGCTTCCTGTGTCGCCGACGAGCGACGCGTGGAAGCGGGCGGGAGGACGTCAGGATCGCCGCGTCTGACAGGTAAGTAGCGACCCCTGACCCCTGCGATGTCGCTGGTGAGATCTGCCTGTGTGGCAGCTCACTAGCGACCACTTAGCGATGCACCAGCGATACTGACCGCGTCATATCATTGTCGGGATCGCTGGTGCATCGCTAAGTGTAACGGTACCCTTACACTAGGCTGAGTGCTATGTGATAAAACAACACAGATCTGCACTGCACCATAGTATTACATTGGGCCGAGTGCTGTGTGACAAAACATCGACGAGCACTTGGCCGTGTTATACGACAGTGTGAGCGAGGCCTTATAGGTAGCAGGGGTAATTTTAACCCTCATTGTAGAGCGGTTTACGATTGATTTCAAGCAGTTCTGGAGACTGAATATCCATGGAGGAGAAAGGAAAATGTGACTGGTAAACTGGTTATTGGAAAGAGGCATATTTCACTAATAAGATATCACACAGTTTTCACTTGTACTATTGATTTTTGAGGAAAAGTGGAGTTACTCTTAAACATCTTTATGCCTTGTTAAACCCCTTTGAAGTGAATCCAGATACGGTCAGATCCAGAACTTCTGTACTTTTGTCACCATTTTGGCAGCTTAGAAGCACATGTGAGTAGGCAATGAGAAGCAATATGAAGGAAGAACTAATATTTTCGTGTTATGGGTTTCCGATTGCATATGTCAGTCAGGTTTATGGCTAACAATAACTTTAGTTGTTGTTTTGTTTTTTTTTTTATTCTTTTGCCAGCAGTTGAGTATAGTCATTCACAACCTGGTTTATTTTTTCCTCTTGTTTCCATTTATCTAACATTTATTCTAGCGCATACTATTTTTTCTCTGTTAACGCAATTGGCATCTTAAGATGGAGAGAATGGAGTTCTATGGAGCTAAAAAAACAAAGTTGAATTTCATGGTCTGTTGGAAAGAAGGCTGGAGGGGACTCAGATATTCCTCTTCGTTTGCTCTAGCGAGCCTCACTTATATAGTTGAGGCAAAACGCGGCACGGCTAAAACCGAACTGGTGTATCTAGGTCAATGGTCCTAATCCTTGCTTTTTATTAAGGGACGGTCTGCAAAATATTCTCTTATGCATTATGCCTAGAAATGGACACATCACTGAAACGACTCAGGGTTTTAGCGTTATGTCGGACTTAAATCACAATCCCAGCTTAACCCTTTCGTGGCTATAGAGCAGGAAGACTGTGTTGGTTAATAAACCATAGGAGTGTGATAAATGGCTGCTCAAGCAGAAGTAACCGTTTCAGTAGCTGAAAGGCTGTGCTGATACTTTGGCAGCTCTATGGCCCTGTGCAGCTTTTTAGCCTCTACTTAGTGTCTGCAGTGCTTCTGAGTTTGTTTAACCCTTTATTTGACTTGACAAATATTATTATTATTTTTTTATCATGGATTGTATGTTTTATGTTCATATCAGGTGAATCTAAAAACATTTCTGAAACCTGAATAAATTGCTTTTGTAGGTGTAGCGGCCGTGTCACACTGCTAGTGATGGCCAGCAATGAGAGCTCCACCGGACAGCCCCCGATTGTTATGATTATTCCATAATCCACAGTGTTGGTCACTTCCATGGCCGGTTATCAGTGCAGCCTGCCTGATGGGCTGGGAATTGCAGGAAATAAATGCAAATGTGAACGGACTCTCATTAGCCTTTGTCTTAGGGTACCGTTACACGTAGCGACGCACCAACGATTCCGACAATGATACGATCTGGCTAAGATCGTTTGTGCATCGCTAGTAAGCAGTCATACAGGCAGATCTTCATAACGACGCATCAGCGATCAGCGACGTCACTAGCGACCACGGCGATCGTTGGTACCGTGTCACACACTGTCTATAATAGCGATTCAGATTTTGAATAGGCGTCCTTCAGCGCTATCTATATGAGTTCGGAGTCGCCAACGAGGTCGCTCGTCGTTGATAAGGGGCGTCAAACACAGTGATGCATGCTGGTCAGCGTGACGCGAGCGATCAAAAAATGATCCTGAACGTTCGCGCACGATCAGCGACATCGCAGCAGGGAGCAGGTCGTTTCCGCGTGTCACACTTAGCGAGATCGCTAGCGATGTCGCTGTTGCGTCACAAAATCGTTGTCGCTTCAGCGATATCGCTAGCGATCTCGCCGTGTGTAACGGGGGCTTTAGAAACAATTAAAAAATGTGATGTCTATTACACATTCGATTAGCCTTTTCTATGTATCTTTAATAGCACCTTACTGAAGATGCTACTGTCTGGTATCAAGTGTAAAATGGGTCCATTTTTCAGGGAAATCCCATCATTTGGTTATATGGGTACGGCAATCTTACTGATGGAAACCTCACAGGTTAACGACCTCTGTTACTGATCATTTTTCTAGAACCGGCCTCTCGTATCCATCGTCATGTGAACAATGGAAATGTGAACAGAGTCTGATTCTTGTTCATGGTTTTTTCCTTCAGTTGTGAAAAAATATTATTTATAATTCAGTAAAAGAAGTCTTCTCGGAGTTGGTCACCTGAGCCAGTTTCATGTGACTTCTTCATGGTGATGTTTGTCTGTAGAGAAGGGATATCGTAGTTACACTTTCACACCTGAGAAAATGATTTGTCCAGTGGAGCAGATTGCCCTGGAACAGGTAGATAACGGGACTATATTACTGAACAGCGGTGCTGTTAGCCAGCCAATCAATGCATAGACTTTCTGTTTTTTGCCCCTGCTGATTTCTTCTGTTTGCCCCCAGTAGATGTGCTAATTTGCAGATGTTTTATTAGTTAAAAGCTAGTGGTGATTGGCTGGATCCTCCAGATAGTCGAATGCACTGCAGATTGGCGCCTGCGCTGCCTGTCTCATTGTCAGTCACATGTGGAGTTCGCGCTGCCTGTCTCATTGTCAGTCACATGTGGAGTTCGCGCTGCCTGTCTCATTGTCAGTTACATGTGGAGTTCTGGTCAGTATAATAAGATGATATAATCTGCCGTAAGTAATGGCATTAGTTGCTTAGATACTGCTGAATTCTTAGAGGAAATCTGTCAACAGGTATTCAGTACCCCATCAGGGCACAGCATAATGCAGGGGCAAAAGAGCCAGATTCCAGTAATCTGTCATTTACTGAGCTACTTGCTGTAGTTTTGATAAATCGGTGATTTTAGCTGCTGCAGATCAAGTAGTTCTCAGCCCCACCCACACCAGATTGGTGCTTCTCAGCCCCACCCACACCATTGATTGGTGCATATGCACAGTGCGCACTTAAAGCTGCCAATCAGTGGTGGGGGCGGGGTTATACAGAGCTAAATATGGAGGTGTGCATGGCAACAAGTTTACTAAGTCTTCTGGTTATAATCTCCTGCTGATAAAATGGTAGGTTTTATCAAAACTACAGCAAGCAGCCCAGTAAGTGACACAATTGGAGTATCTGACTGTAAATGATGCTGCTCTCAGATTTGGTGGCAAAAACTAGAGTTGCTTTAAATTATGTCGGTTTACATACAGTAAAATTGTGAAACCCATGTATGTGTCTGGCATGCTGTCACTGTGGCTCATTAGCACAGGTCTGTTATTGCCCGTCTCCTTGGGTTGGCTTGCTGCGAGGGTACATGTACTTTGTCACTGATGCTTTATACAGAGCTCAAGGGCGGCCATATCCTCTATACAGCACAAGCAGATCATAACCCTTTGCATCTGACATTCTGCTCCTTATTTAATTTCCTTTGAGACTTCTGACAGACGGCTCCTGACAGCCAGAAACCATTTGAAGCCTCGTATTTCCTACTCGATGTAGAGCAATACACAAACAATTTCTTGCTCTGGAGCTCTATGGATACTTGCATGTTGTGGAAAAGGCAAAAACCAAACCTAAGACCTGTGTTCTTGTTTTATGATCTTCTGAACAAATTGGTGGCGTTATCAATGGTAGACACTGGAGTTAAGCTGCTAGTCATCAGGCTTGGCAATGGTTACCGTTTGCATAGCAGTATCACATTTCTGTTACATACACAGAAGCTAACAAGTGTGCACTTCATTTTTTTTAAACAACAAACTTTGATAGGGAAAAATACACATAAATTGTGTGAATGTATGAAAATATGTAATTTACCGGCAAAAGGACCACATACAATCAGGATCGTGATCATGTGTATGCAGTAAAACTACTGTTTTCTTTCCCCCCACCTTCATGATGCATGTGGGGTCCCTACGATTCCTCCTCACTCTGCTGTAGGCCCTCTGTGGGCTGCTGCACATTCTCCCCTGGAATATACAGTATGTTACTGCAAAAATGCCTCCACAATTCAGCATTCAATGGAAAATGTACTTTATTTTCACAGATTTCATATTAAAAATCCATGGGATTTTTTTTTTTTTTTTGCTAAATACTGAGGAATACAATGGTACAGTATGGGTGCATTGCTATCTGTAGCTAGACCCAACACAGATCTGACATCTGTTCATCCGGGCCGACTTATCCACCTGCTTGGCTCGGGCCTGATCACTCTTTCTCCCGATGCCTTGTAACTGGAGAGTAGGGTCGCCTAGTCCCATCAAAACCGGTGGGATCAAACGACATGTGCATACATTTTGACTTTTCACGCAAGTCCTAAAATTAGGTAAAGAACCAAATCAGACAAATGAGTAAAAAATATTAGACTTTTGTAATATTTTGTATTGCAGAAATGGATATATTATCCTATGTCTCTGAGAGGCAAAAGTATGTGAACCTTGGCTTCCAGTATCTGCTGTATGACCTACCTCTTCGTGCAGCAATAACTAAGGCTATGTTCACATGTTATGTTTTTGCAGGCAAAAACCTGCTCTCTTGGCAGTAAAGAAGATGCTTGCTGCGGTTTTTTTTTTTTCCAGGTACATTTGTCTCATGGGAATGCTCTTTAGTACCCCAGAAAATACATGCTGCAGCAACTTCCTTTGTTTTCTGCACCAAAAACACAGACAAACCTGATACCTGCGTTTTTTGCTGCGTCTTTGCACTTACCCATTGCTGTCTATGGATGGCAAAAACGCTGTAAACACGCTGAAAGAGCGGACATGCTGCTGGTTGAAAAAGAAAAAAAGCAGTTTTCCAATTCAGCCAGCCAGAAGGACTTGTGTAATTTGGGTCGTTGTCTTGCTGCCTGACCCACCTTCAGATTCAGCGCATGGACAGATATCTTTGACATTTTACTTTACAATTTTCTCGTATAGTTCAGACTTCTTGTTCTATCAGTGTTGTCAAGTCATCCTGACGCTGTCAGACTATGATACTACCTCTACCATGGTTCACAGATGATCTGAGGTTCTTTGCTCTAGTGTTCTGTCTCTTTCACACTACCGTATAACACGGCCGAGTGCTATGAGATAAAACATTGGTTATCACTCGGCCCAATGTTATGCTATGGGGCATGAGAGAACAATTGCAGCATGCTGTGATTGGCAGCAAGACAGCTGACTTGCACGCATACAAGTCTATGGGTACGAGTGAAGCATCGCACTGCACACAGATACCACCCAAGTGCAGTGCGATATGCGCCGACGCCTGCAGCAGAGGAGAAGGAGAAATTACTTTCTCCATCTCCTCCGCAGTGGTGCTCCGATCCTGTCATGTGAGAGGATCGGAGCACAGAGCACTGACACTCGGCTCACGGTCACAGCAGTGCTAGGGCCGAGGGTCATTAGTATATTGCATCCAATGCTCTCACATCGCATGCTATACGCTAGTGTGACTCTGGTCTAAATGTAACGCTTCTCATTTACACCAAACGCTTTATATTCTTCTCATCCATCCACCACTACAAGTAGACTCTAATTGCACCTTCAAACTATCTGCCCATGTTGAGTTTTTGGTGAGTTTGGACGCTGCATATTTTCACAGTATCTAAAACGCAGCCTTTAAGGGAACATGCCCACGATCAGGAAATAGCAGCACGTTGGCTCAGAGTATTTTCACCGCATCCAAAACACTGCGTTCAATCACGCAGTTAAATCCGCATGTGTTCATTGAGCCATACAGATTTACTGCATCCAATACATTCTAGTGTGGAAATTTCTCCACCGCAATTGGCATGTTGCGGCTCGTAAGCCCGAGACGCGGGTGAGTCTACGCAGCGTCAAATAGAAGCACAGTGGGCATGAGATTTCCATAAATCCCATGCACCATGCTTGTATCGTAGAAGGCAGCGCAGGTGAGCAGTATCCAAAGCACTGCTATTCCTGATCGTGTGCACATGCCCTTACAGTTCCAGCAAAGTGGATGGGATTTATAGAAATATAATGCTCACTGTGTTTTTTATTGTTTTCTTTAAGGCAGCGTGCGCTGACCTGCGGTGCTTGTTTCAAATCCACAACTTATCAATTTCTCTTGCAAGTACGCTGAGATCTATATGTGCAGATTTTTCCCATAGAATTGTGCATTAGATGCAGAAAATCCACAGGTAAAACTCATGCGTTTTAGTGCATTTGCCACTACGGAAAACACATAAAAAAATGCCTGTAATCATCACATGCAAGTATTGTCAAAGCCAAATACCGGGAAGTATCCAAAACAAAGCAACCTTATTTAAAACATGACACACCAACAAGAGACCAACACCTCGGAGTCAAAAGCGCAATCTCAACACATGAAAAAAAACACACCCAAAAACTCAATGAAAACAACACAAGTAACCTAACTTACTATAGGTGCAGAACATCTGCAACATCAAAAAATCATCGTGGGAACGTAGCCTCAAGGTTCACATACCTTTGTTACTCATAGACATGTGATAGCAGTTCAGTTTTATCTCATTTATTTGATTTGGTTCTTTACCTATTTTTAGGATTTGTGTGAAAATCTGATGTAATTTTAGGTCAGATTTATGCAGAAATCTTTAAAATTTGAAAGGGATCACAAATTTTCAACCACCACTGTAGCATCTTGGGAATATGCAGCAAAATGGGCTGTGTTACCTGTGTGCTATATGGTTTGTTGAAAGGAAAGCATCAGCCATTTTTCACATACCGAGTTTTTATTTTTTTTTTTTGCCCCCTCCCCCCTTACCCAACACCCTCCTCCCCGAC
This sequence comes from Dendrobates tinctorius, assembly GCF_039654945.1. Lineage (NCBI taxonomy): Eukaryota > Metazoa > Chordata > Amphibia > Anura > Dendrobatidae > Dendrobates > Dendrobates tinctorius. The sequence goes on from NW_027361696.1 coordinate 101,920,319, forward strand.
AGCTATTCATTGCAGAAGAGGGGGATAACGAGGAGTAATCATATATTTGTTACCTGCAGCGGTCTTGGTGTTTCATACGGTGGCTCAGAGGTTAGCACTGTAGCCTTGCAGCGCTGGGGTCCTGGGTACAAATCCAACCAAGGACAACATCTGCAAGGAGTTTGTTCTCCCCGTGTTTGCGTGGGTTTCCTCCCACACTCCAAACACATATTGATTTAAATTGTGAGCCCCAATGGGGATAGTGATGATAATGTCTGTAAAGCTATGGAATTAATGCCTCTATGTAAAGTAGAAATACATTTGGGGTTATGGTATGGTAAAAAGTAGATCACCCACTTTGAAAACGTAGGGCAGGTAAGGGCTTCTGGGCACTTGATGCGTCTTTCTAGCCTTCACTACCAATGTGATCACACTTCACCTGGGATCTTATCTATTCTCGAAGTCTACCATGCAATTATTTTGTGATGCAGCTTTTCTTCTAAAGGATAAACCGCCTCTGAGATAAGGTACAAGTTGTGCAAACATAATATTGAGCAGTTTCTCTGATTTCAGTAGGTATGCACATGGCATAATTGGCCAAGATTTATCGCGATCATTGGAAAAATAATGTCTCACAGAGGTCACCAACACGATCGACTAGAAGGCGTTTTTCCAGTGTCACCATATGAGAATCGCTTTCCCAGCAATCCACAGGTTAATTAGCAGCTACATGGAAAGCTTGCTTTTTAGAAGCATTACAAATGTTCTGCTGTCAGAAATGTAATCTGTTAAACAGCATTCCCCTTAACACTTCTGTAACCTGCTGGGCAAGAATAAAACCTGATAATCTGTGAATTGAATTCTCGCGTTTTAGAACATATAAAAATTACCGGTGTGTTAGCACAGTGACTGTGGAAATTAGTGTCCCTAAGCAGAAAGCTTTGTTTTTATCTTTTTTTTTTTTTTATGGCTGATGGCTCGGTCTGGAGAGAGATTGTGCTGTGCTCACAGTCACCCCACCATAGGAGGATGGATGCAGCAGACCAAGCTTCCATCTGTCTCTGTCACTCTCCAATGGGGGGGAGCGACTCAAGGGGTTCTCTCTGTTTCCATGATTTGAAAGAAGGTGACCATCTGTCTCTGTCACCCTGCGGTGGAAAATCCACAATCATGTGCTCTATGACCACATTTCTCTGTAGAGTCACCAACAACGAAATATAAAGCATTGTAACTTTTCCTTAAAAAATGACCGTAGCTGCTTTTTGTATCATCATAGACACTTGTTAAGCTATTGTTCTGGACTGTCTGACATTAAATGATGGTGGTGTGACTATCGCTTAAACATTGCAGATTTTATTTAAAAGGCACTTGTCAGATCAGTAACTGTCTCAAACCACCTCTACAGTGTTATGAATGACCATTTCTGTATTTTAGTAAGGTTTTTGGGCCACAGTTATAATCTGCTGTCTTTTAAAAATGAACTTTTATTCCACAATTCGGCATATGGAAATGAGTCAGGAGTAGTCCAGCTAGGCATCGAGTCCCCTACCACAAGTAGTCCTTCCTGCACCCTTGTTGGGGCCATGGGTTCCGTGCACCGTTACGTCCCCTCCATTTGCATACTGAGTCTATATATCGATTTGATGGCACTCAAGCGAATGCTGCCTGAACTCAATCAGTGACACTGACCTCCACACGGACATTGCAGGGGCACAGCTCTGCTTAGTGTCCATGTCTGCTCTCATTGCTGGCCCCTGATTGCAGTACAGTACTGAGAGGAGCCAGCGAAGAGAGCGCACACTGACTGCAGGAGCTCATACAGTGTCAGTGTGCATTCTCCTCACCGACTCCTGTCTGCTGCCACCAGCCAGTACTGTTCTGTAAATGGGCCAGCGATGAGCGCGCACTGACACTGCAGTGTTACTGGCGGGTGCAGAGACACAGATTGAGCTCAGTCAAGACCGAGGAAGTGTAAAAGTATACTGAGGCCTTCAACACACCAGGGTCCCCAAAGCCCTCTTATTTGTAAATGAAATAATTTTCTTCTGGCAGCTAAACCACTAAAATGTATGCTACAAATATAGTAAATGTTATAGGGGCTAAATCCCCTAAATACTTAGAGTTTGGGTAACAAGACTCCCTTCAATATCAATTTGGGACATGAAAGTTTATCCTTATTAGAGCATTGTCATTATTCCAACTATGGATATGTTATAAATGTTCACTGCAGACATTTTCCTTTAGAGCGCTCTCTTTCTCTAACATGCTGTGTTCATTGGCCACTTTTTAAAAAAATTTTATTAGAGGAAAGTTGCTCATCACTTTGCGTAAACATTCCACTGAATACATTCTGTTGTGCCCCCTCTCTCGTCTTAGATGTGAAGCATAGAATTATGTTAACGTGAAGCTACGCTTCCTGATTTTCTCTGCTTGACTTGTATACAAGAGAAAACGTGCACACGGTTGGAGGAAGTGTGAGAAACCGCAGAGGAGGCCTCAGTGCAATCTGGTTCCTAGCACTTCCAGAACTTATGGTGGTTGAAATGTCATTTTTCTTTTGAGGCAACAAGCACTACAAGATATGTCTGGATGTACCCCAACACCAACTACACCTCGCTGTAAATGTTCTCTACAATGATCTACAAAGCAGAGACATGATTCCTGTTGGGTCTAACACTCTCAGTCCAGGACTAGTGACTAGGTGTGATGGCATTTGTATGTATGGATGCATGTAAGATTGTGTTTATTATGCCTAATTATGTGGCACCATCATAGCCCATTGCGTTGTACAGACGTGTGTGCAATACATATTATGTATAATGTAAGATAGTGCTCACTGTATGTGTTGGGGGACACTCGCTTGGCAACGGGGTTAAGGCACACAGGAACAGTTTCTCACTTAAATAGACCATCCAGTTTATTTAAACACAGCATAAACTGGACAGAGTACAGTACGTTTCGTTACATCCACGAAACATAGTAAGGCACCATTCAGTTCATCTAGCAGATGCACCTCTCTGCCTTTCTTACAACCCCCTTGTCTGAGGTTACCTTCCAGGAGCTCCGCTCCACACGCTGACTTCTTGTCAGTCCTGGCTTCCAGGGAAGCTGCCTTACTGGGATCACTGTCCTGGACGATGACTTGCTCAATAGGTCAAATCCGACAGTTCCAGACCCTCAGATGGACAGTAGCTTCCCCTACGCAGTTAGTTGTCACAGACTCTGCAGGTACATGGCCTCATCATGTGCTTTTCAGAAAACTGGTCCTCTTGCAGGACCTTCCAACGCAGAGACCATGTGATCACAGCACAGTCTCATTATAACCTACTCAAAAATGAATACACCAAAAAGAGTCCAAAAGAATGAGACTCAAATAAATTTATTGAAAAATTACAGGTATAAACAGAACCAAAATAACATAACAAAAAAATATATTACATAATGTGTAATCACAAAAAATACATATATATTAAACACAGTGACCACAAAAGATACATAATCATACAGAAAATAAGGGTAGTAATACCAATAAAGTGCATAATGTAAGCTGAAAAAAACCAACTACTATAAAAAGTGCATATTAATAATGTAAACCCAAATCAAAAATACCTGTAATAAGTGGCTCAGTGTGTAAAAGCTCCCTCCAACGTACGTTTCGCCCACTGTGGCTTTTTCAAGGAGTGTCATTATAAGTGTCTCATTATAACGTATAAGACACGCCCATTGATGGGAGGTGTGTGGTTAGCCAGTCCCGCCCAGCTAACCCTGTTAGCCCAGCCCCTTATAAGATAAACAAGGTGCGTGGAACTACAAATCCCAGAGCAACATTTCGGGCTTACAGCGCAGAAGACCTCCTCCTCTGCGACACATACAGGCCATTCACCACAACGCTGGTCACTGTCTCACAATAAGTATATCTGCATGTGTACTTGCATTATATGCTCAATATACATTATATGTGTGAAAAATAATCTTTATGAAGAATTTTCCACCTTTATAGCCATACATATAGCAAATTTCAATTTGTATTTTTCCATAAACATATCCAGTATACTCTTCTTTTTCAAGCAGATATAGTATGCCAAATACAGCATTTAGTCAGATAAACTTATTTGTTGTTTTGAATATTTTTTTTAAATATTCTAATGTTTTTATAGCACATTGGCTTAAAGGGGTTGTCTCAACATTGCTTTTCAGGAGCGCCCTGCTCCCCAGCCTCCCGGCTTCCTGCTTGCCGTAAGGTGATGCCCTCCTTATTGATAGTTTGGACTAGTGAAATCTTTGCGCTGCTGGCCCAAACTGTGTGCTGAGTGACGCTGCAAAAGAAAAAGAAAGGGGCCCAGGGGAGACAAGCGCACATAGGGTGATAGCGAACGGTACGGATGAGATGTGAGTTATGGGGCTCACCTGGAAGGGTTGTGATTGTCACAACTCCAGTAATTGTCCATGTGCATTGCAGCTGCTGCAGTCCCGTCGGCACATGACGGTAACCCTCTTTCTCATATTGATTAATAGAAAAGGAGATTTGGTGTTTCAGAGTAGACCGCGCTGCTGTATGAAGGAAGCAGTTCCAGAATGGAATAGCAATTTAGTAGTTTTTATTTTTATGCGTTTCGTGCTCGCACCAAGCTCTTTTTCGAAAACAAACTACATAGCACAATCAGTATGACTGGGAAAGGGGGCATGATGCTGATTTTTTTTTTTTTTTTGTGTCATTTAGTATAAAATATATATTTATAGAAAATTGTCGCAGTCTCCATTGATGCTGTATTATGGAGGTGTCCATCCCAGGAAGCATTCTTCTTAAGGAGAATCGATTATTATGGCATGAAATCGCTCACCAGGAGTGATACAAAACGTGGCCACAGATCCATAGTTTGGAGATGCAGGGGATCCCTTGTCTCTGCATGCACCCCACTCTCTTGTGTAAGGCTGGGTAGGACAGTAGTGAGCACGAGTTCCTCACCAGCATCTCATCCTCAACTACAGAAAGCTTAAAATGTAGCCATTGTTTTTAACTTATTTTCATGAATCAATAGTACACATGAAAATATAAAAGTTTTGTAATATACCTGATTAGGTAAAGGCACCTCTTTGCCAGGGCTGATTATTCAGTCTTAATTCATGGGTATATCTGTCTTCAGAGCATAAAGAGTTTCCCACTACTGAGAGAGATGACATTTGGGGCCAATACTGTAAAGCTGTATGGAACTTGCAGCAGAATCTCTGTGCCTGCCTCCTTTTCCCCCTTACGTCTCCAATTCCCCCCTCCATAGAATCTTATAAGCACCAATTGTCATCTTTCTCAGTCTTCACTGAATACGGATTTAGCCATGATCTGAGACTGAATGATCAGTCCAGGAAGAGAAAGAAGCAGATTTTTCTGATAAGCTATGTTACAAAGTTGCCTATTTTCATGTGTATTCTTCATTTATGGGGGGAAAAAAAACATCAAAATGACGGTTACTGTTTAAATTGAGTTCTTGCCTTTGAGTGTCACAGACTAGTGACCCACTAGTGAGGATTAATGTGACTATTTTATTCGCATTACTCTGTGGTATAGTGTTGGTTTTATGACACAGAAATGAAGGATATACTGGCAAAGTATTTTCTTCTGAAGGAAGCATCTGACTTTGAGCGTGAATTTTTCCCATTTGGTCGTTCTCGTTCCCATTGTCTGTTGCCTCTAGTCTACTTGTTATGAAGCAAGGCAGAGACGGCAGAGCACAGTTCAGTAATTCTGTGCACTCTCTCTCTCTCATTTTTTTCCCCTTCTCTGCTCTTCTCCTGCTTGTTCCCTTAGAGAATTGACCAAGCAGATTATAGCAGCAGCGAGCATGCTACTTAGGCAGCTGCCCATGAGGGAGAGGGAATGTTTTGGACGCCAGATCAGATTCTCATTAGGCATTTCCAGTGAGCTGTGTAACACATAGTGTGCAAAACCATAGTTAGGGCTCTGGCGGGGAGAGGAATAAAGAGATGCTAGCAGCAGGAGGAGGCTGGGAGAGAACGCGACATTGCTGCTTCTGAAATAAACAAACAAAACCCATTTCCAGACACTGGTTATAGAAGAGCCATGCATGTATGTTGTGGGGTGGACGCAGCTGACACTCGGAGAATACAAACAAAGGCAATCTATGTGATATAGCGTTTTACTAAATCTTCACTTTTATATTTTATGGAAAAAAAGCCGTCCCTGTCCAGTGATCTGTATGATTGTGCATGCGTGTGGTGCCATATGTAAGCAGTGTCTTCATCCTGTGCCCATATGGAACTGATACTGAACAAAGAAAACAGGTTTCTTTCAACCTCATATTTCCATTGATGTATCTGTCATTCAGGGCTGAAAACGGTCGTCGCACAGTAGATTTCTTTCATTATCCATAGCATCCATGCTGCATGTCACGGCATATGTAGATAGAAAACTGGGAGCGCACAGAAAGATCACGACGCACCGTGCCATAGATTTGTATGGCGTGAGCCTGGTAAAAGTCTGCCGTCCGTCGGGTGTAGGAGCTTTTATTTTGAGGAACTTTGTAAAAGATGAACAGCAGAGGCTCCCTGTAGATGCTGCAGATGAGAAAAATGATATTTTTTTTAGATATTAAAAAAAAATAAGCCAAGTCACTGACTGCACATAAGCAGTTATCACACCAATGCAGTCAGGCAATATCTCGCCTAATAATTCCCCTGTAGGGTCGCCCGAAATGACATGCAGAGGATAGTCAGTGACAAATTACCTACTAGATAGAAATTACCTACTAGATAGATGAGTTTAACTCATAAGGAGAAAAGTCCTAAATGAGAATTTAGGGGCAGATTATCATTATAGTCATAGAATTACTACTACAATACATGGCTATTGTGGTTATTGTATCCAAATTATCAGGGCAACTAATAACCAGACATTTATTGTTTACTATGGGGCTGAATCACAGAAATACTGTCGCTACCTAATGAAGAGTTTATACTGCAACCCTGATACTGAAAAGTAGCTGTAGATTTAATATGGATTCTACCTGGTGCCCTCCGCTTGCCTGCTGGGCTCAGATCTGTTCTCCTGCCTCCAAGATGTCAGCCCAGTGGTATGGGGCCTGCAGTGGTAAGTGTACACCATGCCTCCCCTGTGCTGGGAATGGGCACGGCAGGGGAAGCATTGGTAAAGCCTTTTTTACATTTCCGTTTTTTGATGTCAGTCAAAATCCGCCAGTTTGTGAAAAAAAAAACGGATCCGCCCCTTTTTTGGCGGATCCGCTTTTTTCCGCCATAGACTTGCATTAGTGGTGGATATTGACTGACGGTCGTCCGTTGGATCCGTTTTTTGACGGATCTGTGAAAATTTTAGCGGTTCCCGGGCGGACGCTGCAACGTTTTTTTTCGATTGACAGTCCGCTATTTTTAAGTGCACATGCCCGGATGCTTTGTTCCGGGAAACATTTTAACCCTGAAATACCGTCCTGGAAGCGGCAAAATTCTCTCTCTCCCTCTCCCTCCCTCTCCTCCCTCTCCCGCTTTAAATTTCGGCACTTTGCATCTTCCACGGATCCGTCCTAAAAAGTGGTCCGCTGACATCCGTATGTCACTAAACGGAGGCGGATCCGTTGTTTTTTTACCTTTGGCGGATTTCAGCTGACCGCCAACAACGGAAATGTGAAACAGGCCTAAGAGTCACCACTGCATCTTGGAAATGGGAGGAAAAGAGCACCAATCTAAGCACAGGAGGCAAATAGAGGGCACCAAGTAGGGTGACTATATATGTGAAATGTATAGTCACTTTTCCGTCAAGTGGTGGAGGGTTACTTTAATATATAGGCTATTCTTTCTGTGCCCCTTATGCCTGTGTAAAAGCAGAAGTACTCCAATGGGTTCTTAAAAATCCTCAAAAAAGTCCTGGTACTACTCCTGTTATAGTAAATATCTGTATCAATTATGGAGCATCTTTTCCTAAAGTTCTGCGTTATGCCATTGCTCTGTAATTCCTCCTAGAAGTGTCTGAATATATTACCATGGGTGTGTAGACAAACTCTTACGCTGATTAGTCAGGGCTGACCGTGTCAAACTATGTAGGGGCGCACCTCTTTGACAAGGGAAATGTTCAAAGGGGTGTCAAATTATTCGAGGGGAATTACAGAGGTTCTGCACAGTGCATTTCTAAGAAATGATGCTTCTGAATTATTTTGTGGGGAATACGAGTCCCAAATAGAGTGTTGATATTTGCCTCTTTAGTAGGCCGTGTGCTGGTCACAAGTGCGTTTCCTGCCTACAGTTTAATCCTGGTCTCTACTTTAAAAGATCAAATGCTTGCTAGAGCATCAGCGAGGGCTTCCGTGGCCTATAACAGGCCATTTTCCGTTGACCTGTTTTCTTCCAACCTGTCGGCAAAGAGCAGGGAGAAAGCCCAGAGAAACATGATCTCATCAGACAGGCTTGGATTTTATACTGCAGAAATTGAAATCCAGTGGGCCAGACGTCGAAGGCAGCACAATAATATTCACTATAATGATTTCATGTAAGGTAGCGCTCTGTTACAACGCGTCCCCACCGAAAGCAAGCACATAAGCGTTTGGAAGTGTGTGGGGTTATTTACATGGCTGTGAATCATGAGCTCGGGAATGAGGACAGGAAGGAAGGAAGAGGTCTGAAGACGGTGGAAGTGGGAATGAAATGGCTTTCCCCCCATGGGAAGGTGGGGCAATGTAGAGGTGGAGGGGGAGGAGAGCTGTGTGGAAGAATAGGTCTAGGATTCCCATCAGCTGCTTTCTTAAAGTGAGAATGTATTTTGCCAGGAGCGTTGGAACTGAGATGCATACATAATCTATAGTGTGAGGGAGTGTGTCACCGGCCTCCGTGTGAGACACAGCAGTCATCTTGGGTCTATAGAATACACGGACAGTCATAATACAGTCTAATGTGTTTACCAACAGCCCGAATAGATTTCCCCAAATAGGAATATTGCTAAGAAGATGCTTTGCTAATGTGAAGCGCTCCACATCCAGACAATTATTGGGCAAACAGAGGAGTATTAATGAGCAAAGCGATATTTTGGGGCAGAAGGGACATTGTGATTTGGGATAGTTCCTAGTGATCTTGAAATGTGTATTTTGTGGTTTTACACTTATGAAGAGTTAAATGACAAATTCATCTGTGCTACATGCCTGTGTAAAGAATGGCAGGCCGCTGCTAGTATGGAAAAGCACAAACTGCTGCTCTGGGATTTGTTGTGCAGAATCTACACCTGTGTAGCCAAGCAGTTAGGTTTGCATCTAATCTATATATTAATCCTTTATAAACCTGCTGTTACCGTGTAAGATACATTGAGAAGCAGAGCTGCCTGGTGGAAATGTCAGTATCTGCATCTGATTTTTGTTTATTACAAACTAGCTGAAGAGCCCGGCGCCCGGGCATAGTAACCAACTGTGGTTAGTTATAACAAATTATAATGGTTATCTTGCACATAAAAACCATGTATCTAATCCTATTCTGTGTGATACTGCCTGCTGAGCCCTGTATCTAATCCTATTCTGTGTGATACTGACTGCTGAGCCGTGTATCTAATCCTATTCTGTGTGATACTGTCTGTTGAGCCGTGTATGTAATACTATCCTGTGTGATACTGACTTCTGAGCTGTATATCTAATCCTATTCTGTGTGATACTGACTGCTGAGCCGTGTATCTAATCCTCTCCTGTGTGATACTGACTGCTCAGCCGTGTATCTAATCCTATTCTGTGTGATACTGTCTGTTGAGCCATGTATGTAATACTATCCTGTGTGATACTGACTGCTGAGCCATGTATCTAATCCTATCCTGTGTGTTACTGACTGCTGAGCCATGTATGTAATACTATTCTGTGTTACTGACTGCTGAGCTGTGTATCTAATCCTATCCTGTGTGATACTGACTTCTGAGCTGTATATCTAATCCTCTCCTGTGTGATACTGACTGCTGAGCCGTGTATCTAATCCTATCCTGTGTGATACTGACTGCTGAGCCTTGTATCTAATCCTATCCTGTGTGATACTGACTGCTGAGCCATGTGTCTAATCCTCTCCTGTGTGATACTGACTGCTGAGCCGTGTATCTAATCCTATCCTGTGTGACACTGTGTGCTGATCTGTGTATCTAATCCTCTCCTGTGTGATACTGACTGCTGAGCCATGTTTCTAATCCTCTCCTGTGTGATACTGACTGCTGAGACTGTGTATCTAATCCTATCCTGTGTGATACTGACAGCTGAGCCGTGTATCTAATCCTATCCTTTGTGATACTAGCCTGCTGAGCCATGTATCTAATCCTATCCTGTGTGATACTGACTGCTGAGCTGTGTATCTAATCCTATCCTGTGGGATACTGGGCTCCCCCTGCAGTCTGTGTCAGAGGGTGGTCTGTGTTGGCACGGTAATAAATTGTGTTATTTCCAGCTTTACAGAAGGACGATAACACCATAGAAATGATAAGAATAATAGGCCTCAGTTACCACAACTGTCTACAAAGAAAACTGTTGCTGATAGCAACCAATCACAGCTCATTTTTCATCTTTTAAACAGCTCTGGGACAGCGTGGCGAGTTTTGAGTGGCGACTTTTGTGTTTCGACCTTTATGTGGCGAGGTTGGTGTATGTGTGGTGAAATGTGTGCTGAGGGTGGTATATGTGTTGAAGCACGTGGTAGTGTGTGCTCATATCCCCGTGTGTGGTGAGTATCCCATGTCAGGGCCCCACCTTAGCAACTGTACGGTATATACTCTTTGGCGCCATCGCTCTCATTCTTTAAGTCCCCCTTGTTCACATCTGGCAGCTGTCAATTTGCCTCCAACACTTTTCCTTTCACTTTTTCCCCATTATGTAGATAGGGGCAAAATTGTTTGGTGAATTGGCTTGCGCTGGGTTAAAATTTCACATAATAAAGCAAGAAAACGTCACCCATAAAAGGGAGCACCTCAGTTGCATAAGAAAAAAAAATATATATATATATACACACACCAAATATATGTGTAATACAAAACACAATTTCACCTCACAACATAGCCTATGACGCTCTCACGATCCAGACGTGTGATTGTGCCAAATTTTGTGGCTGTAGCTACAACGGTGCAGATGCCAATCCCATACATACAAACAAACAAACAAACAAACAAACATACATACATACACATACACATATATACACACACACACACACACACACACATACACACACACACACACATATACATACACACACACACACACACACACACACACACATATACATATACATACACACACATACACACACACACACATACACACACACACACACACATACATTGAGCTTTATATATTAGATGTTCATTCAGTGTAGAGGTTCACCTTACAAAATGGGATCATTCAGGAACCCTGACAGCAGTTTAGTGCAGGCAGAGGGTAGCAGCTGGTTCCTTGCCAACCCCCATTAACAAAAAGAAAGGGGGAAAATCAACTCTTCCCCTGGTAGCTCCTGTGGGCACCCTGAGCCTGAGGTCTACATCTCTCCCCTCTGACAAAGGCTCATGGCTGCTCACCAGAAGCCTGGCGTGCAGGACCACAGACTCCTTGCCAGCGCTGGGAGGTGCAGGCTGCTGCACTAGGTGGACCTTGCACTGCGCAGGCTCTCCCATGTTTAATCATTACTGGAGGACCTTGCTCTTAACCCTTGTGTTTGCAGGCTGCTGTTTCTATGTTACAGATGCAATGACGTTAAAGGTGCTAGCTATGATTTAGTTTTAAAAGGCTTTTACTGTGTGTGTATATAATACATATATACATCCGTACGCACATATAAACACTATGTATGGATAACTTTATTTTAATTTATATATTCTATCTTGAATATAAAATTCCCTACTTTTTCTCTACATCACTAATAAATATACCATTTATTAAACTATAGTTCTTGAGATATTAGGTACGTTCCTTGCCTACATGGAAGGTCTGTGACTGTGTACATATGACTAGGCCCTAGAGAGAGGTTTCCCCTATTGGAAGCTACATATGTCACTAGGCAATCCTATCCACTAGGGTTAACTAATTCTCCTGCTGTGGAAATGTATTATATATATAGATTTATGTTATAGTTAGAAAGGTCCCAAGGAGATAATCCCCACATATCTGTAGTGGAGCGCACATTACATGATCCCTTCCCCAGCAGTGACCCCACACGTGAAGCATTACACATTGCTCACTGAACTTAGCTTAGTAACAATTAGATATTTTTTTTAAATGGGACTTGTAGAAATGACCACATGCAATTTGTGGAACAAACTTAATTAAAAAAAACAAAACTAAAAATCTGCTGTGTGTAAATATACCGTGGTAGTGTTTGATCTGCTACTCGCCAAGAAAACCCAGGTGAATCCACTGTATCATAGACTCACATTTCCCAGGTATATTTCTTTCTATTACCAAGCCTGCTTGTTAGATTGGGTGCTAGGTTGGCTCCGTGATTAGCACTGCTCCCTGTCACTTGGGTTCTGGGTTTAAATTTGAATAAAGGCCCCGTCACACTAAGCGATATCGCTAGCAATATCGCTATAACGTCACTGATTTTTGTGACGTAGCAGCGATATTGCTAGCGATATCGCTATGTCTGATACTTACCTCCGACCGCTCCCCCGCTGGTTATCGCTGATCGCGCGAGAACGGCCTGGACCGCTTCTCGTCGTCAGCTTTCTGCTGGGGCTTCCTGCTGTGGCGACGAGCGACGCATGGACGCGGGCGGGAGGATGCAGGATCGCCGCGTCTGACAGGTAATGACCCCCGACCCCTGCGATGTCGCTGATGAGATCTGCCTGTGTGGCAGCTCACGAGCGACCACTTAGCGATGCACCAGCGATCCTGACCGCGTCATATCATTGTTGGGATCGCTGGTGCATCGCTAAGTGTGACAGTACCTTAAGGCAGGAGTTTGTATGTTCTCCCCGTGTTACATGGATTTCCAAGTTCTCTGCATTTCCCCCACACTCCAAAAGCATATACTGCTGGTGTAACTGTCTTTCTATGAATTTGGTCATAGTTTGTGTCTGAGTTGAGAAGATTAGATTGTGAGCCCCTTCAGGGTCCGTTTCTGTACAGCGCTGCAATGTAGTACCATTAACCCCTTCACCCCCAAGCAATTTTCCATTTTCCTTTTTTTTACTTCCTTCCAAGTGCCATAACTTTTTTATTTTTCCAGCCATATAGACATAGCAGGGCTTGTTTTTTTTTTTTTTTTTTTTTGCGGGATGAGATGTACTTTTGAATGATGCCACATTGTGTACTTGAAAACGTGAAAAAAAATCCAAGTGTGGTGAATTTGCAAATAAAAGTGGAATTCCACTTTTTTTTTTTTTTTTTGGGGGGGGGGGAGTTTTTATTTACAATTCAATATATGGTAAAACTGACGTGGCAGTATGACTCCCCTCGCCAGTACGAGTACATAGATATCATAGATATTTTTTATTACTATTTAGGTTGTGAAAAAAAAAATAGAATTGTAAATATGCTTTTGTCGCAATTTTTCAAGACAAATAATCTTTATTTTTTGGGATCTAGGGCTGTGTGAGGGCTTATTTTTTCCACCCTGAGCTGATGTTTTTACTGTTTTGGGGTAGATGTGATGTTTATGATTGCTTCTTATTGCAATGTTGCGGTGACCAAAAAATGGAATTCTGGAGGTTTTTTTTTAATTTATTTCTCGTTACACTGTTTACCAATCAGATTAATTTGTTATATTTTGATATTCTCAATTCGGCAATACCAAATATGTGTATTATATTTCTGTTTTATTTTAATGGGGCAAATGGAGTGATTTCAACTTTAGTGGGGGGGGGGGGGGTTTCATTTTTTTAATCTTTTTTTTTTTTTATTTATTTTTTTTAAACTTTTGTTTTACTTGTTAATGTATTTGGTAGTCCTCTTATGAGACATGAAGCTGCAATCGTCCGATCAATTGTACTATACAGAGCAGGGATTCAGCACTGCTATGTATAGCAAAAATCACGATCCCCTATGAACACTGGTCACGGGCTGGCATTCAGAGAAACACTGTGTTAACAGGCACAGGGGTCATGTGACACAGGCACCGATGGGCGGGATCAATGACACTTCCTGTCAGTGATTGACAGCGACATTTAACTGATTAACAGCCGCAGGTGGATCAGAGATCCACCTGCGGCTGTTGGAGGCACTTGATGGCTCAAGTGCGGGGAAATATGTGAGCTCAGCATGTGAGCCCGCATCAAAGCAGGGACACGGCCGTCATGTACACGTATGTCATCAATCGTGAAGGGGTTAACGCAACTGGAAATGAATTGTATATAAATGTAGAACAGTAGCTCCTCTGAAGCATGTCTTGAAGAATGTTTGCATCCTGTAAAGGACAATGTTTATTATTTAGATCTACAATTATTTCTAGATTTAGATAGAAAACTGGTTGTAATTGATGTAATCTCAACAATTCCACAGCATGGTTTAATATCTGTCGGTTGTCATGACAAGCAAAATGTATGAATCCATTAATATGTGTGTTCATTTGTTTATCCAGATCTCATAATCGGTGTCTATGAGCAATACCAGAGCTACAAATAATGGTCTGTTGGTAAATGAGTGGTGAGAGCTCCCAGCACGGAGAGATTTGCCTATTAATGCACTGATAGTACTACCGTATGTTCTGCCTGTGTGTCTTTCAGTGTCTCCTGATTTGTATCCTCCTGAAAAATGGACACATTACCACCAGGCCTGTAAGAACCCACACAGATCAGCTACTTATACTAATCTGCCTGATTAATGATGCCACCTTAATTACTTTACAAACAAAGAAGCACAAAATAGGATGGTTTACCTGGAGTTCTTGTAATGGCAGATATGCAATGTGTTAAAAATAAATAAAAGCATTTACAGTTTATTTTTGAACTTTAATTTCCGAGAGGAAAAGAATTGTAGAAACAGATCTGTCATTGTAAAGGATTGTCAGGCAACAGCTTCTAGAGGATTTTTCTGTTGGCAAGACAAGATATCTATATACTTCTAAAAGATAATGATCGTTTTCAAACATGTTTACCGTGGTCACGTGCCGCAGTGTATAACGCTTACTGCTGATAGGTGTCAGGAAAAAGAAATGTACAGAAATAAAGAGTTTCCCCATTCACAAATGCTTTGTCTAGCACCTAGTAACACAGATGAGGCCAAAGAGGTATTGATTTTATTCATGTGCTCAGAATCTGGTGACAGTGCGTTAATGATTTTTGTTGGAATATGTCTGAATTTTACACATGGTGATCAGTTTGGAAATGGTCTCTAAGAGGAAGGTGGCCTTCAGGCGTAAAGCACATGATGACATATGTATAGCGAACACTTTCATATTTATATTGATCCCTTTGTTAAATCGTCACAATTGCTGTAATGAATAGTACTGAACAGGCCAATGGAGTAGTTATTTGCAGTATGTCTCTCCTGCCTGATTCCATTCATATAACCTGTGTATGTCATATTCTAGCTCAAAAGTACCAAGATGAGAAGGCTGGATGTGGATAGCAAGCTCATCTTTGTTTACTAAAAAAAAAGTAATTTTGAGATAACTGAAATTTTGTTTTGTACAGTTATTTATGCAATATGTTCTTTCTAAATAATGATATTTGATAGTTTAGTCTTCAACCTATGTATGGCTCCCCAGCTGCTGAAAAGCTTCATCTCTCAACAAGCTTGTTCTAGATTTTTAACAGCTGTTGTGCCACAGGTTGAAGGCCATTGGTTTCCATCAAAATGAAAAGTGGAGCTCCCAAGATCTAAAATTGGCACTAATTATACAACTTGTGCACATGTAGCCATATTTAAGAAGCCGAATACTGAATCGGTTTTCCTGAATTTTAACTTGTAAAACCAATATCCAACCTAGCGTAGGGCCTAAGGAGTTGTGTATGCCATGGGCAATAGCTTTAGAGCTCTTTGAATCCAGGTCATGTACAGCCCCCTCAGGCCCTCCACAATCCATACATATACACACATGGTCAAAATTGTTGGTACCCCTCGTTTAATGACAGAAAAACCAACAATGGTGACAGAAATAACTTGAATCTGACAAAAGTAATAATAAATCAAAAATCTATGAAAATGAACAAATGAAAGTCAGACATTGCTTTTCAACCATGCTTCCACTGAATTAAAAAAAAAAATAAAACTCATGAAATAGGCCTGTACAGAAATGATGGTACCCTTAACGCCTTAACCCCCAAGGGTGGTTTGCAGGTTCATGACCGAGCCAATTTTTACAATTCTGACCACTGTCCCTTTATGAGGTAATAACTCTGAAACGCTTCCATGGATCCCGGTGATTCTGACATTGTTTTCTCGTGACATATTGTACTTCGTGCTAGTGGTAAAATTTTCATATAATTTGCGTTTATTTGTGAAAAAAAACGGAAATTTGACGAAAATTTTGAACATTTTGCAATTTTCCAACTTTGAAATTTTATGCCCTTAAATCACAGAGATGCGACACACAAAAAACTTAATAAGTAACATTTCCCACATGTTTACTTTACATCAGCACAATTTTGTAACCAAAATTTTTTTTTTGTTTAGGAAGTTATAAGGGTTAAAAGTTGACCAGCGATTTCTCATTTTTGCAACACCATTTTATTTTTACGGACCACATCACATTTGAAGCCACTTTGAGGGGTCTATATGATAGAAAATACCCAAAAGTGACACCATTCTAAAAACTGCACCCCTTAAGGTGCTCAAAACCACATTCAAGAAGTTTATTAACCCTTCAGGTGCTTCACAGGAATTTTTTGAATATTTAAAAAAAAAAATGAACATTTAACTTTTTTTCACAAAAAAAATACTTCAGGTTCAATTTTTTTTATTTTACCAAGGGTAACAGGAGACATTGGACTGCAAAAGTTATTGTGCAGTTTGTCCTGAGTACGCTGATACCTGATATGTGGGGGGAACCACTGTTTTGGCGCATGGCAGAGCTCAGAAGGGAAGGAGCGCCGTTTGACTTTTTCAATGCAAAATTGGCTGGAATTCAGATCGGTCGCCATGTCACGTTTGGAGAGACCCTGATGTACCTAAACAGTGGAAACCTCCCACAAGTGACCCCATTTTGGAAACTAAACCCCCCAAGGAACTTATCTAGATTTGTGGTGAGCACTTTGAACCCCCCAGTGCTTCACATAAGTTTATAACGACCGGGCGTGAAAATAAAAAATCGTATTTTTTCCACAAAAATGATACTTTCGCCCCCATTTTTTTTATATTCCCAAGGGTAACAGGAAAAATTGGACCCCAAAAGTTGTTTTGCAATTTGTCCTGAGTAGGCTGATACCCTATATGTGGGGGTAAAACACTGTTTGGGGGCATGGCAGAGCTTGGAAGGGAAGGAGCACCATTTGACTTTTTCAATGCAGAATTGGCTGGAATTGAGATCAGACACCATGTTGCATTTGGAGAGCACCTGATGTGCCCAAACAGTGGAAACCCCCCAATTCTAACTCCAACCCTAACCCCAACACACCCCTACCCCTAATCTCAGCCCTAACCCTAACCCTAATGGGAAAATAGAAAAATTTACATTTTCTTTTAATTTTATTATTTTTCCCTAACTAAGGGGGTGATAACGGGGGGTTTGATTTACTATTTATAGCGGGTTTTTATTTTTGGCAGCTGTCACACGCTAAAAGACGCTTTTTATTGTAAAAATCGTTTTTGCATCACCACATATTGAGAGCTATCATTTTTCCATAGTTTGACCCACTGAGTCATGTGAGGTCTTATTTTGACGTAGTTGACGTTTTTATTAGTATCATTTCCGGGCACGTGACATCTTTTGATTGCTTTTTATTCCGATTTTTGGGACGCAGAATGAACAAAAACCAGCGTTTCATGAATTTCTTTTGGGGGGTGCGTTTACACCGTTCCGCCTGCGGTAAAATTGATAAAGAGCTTTTATTCTTCGGGTCAGTACGGTTACAGCGATACCTCATTTAGGTCGTTTTTTATGTTTTGGCGCTTTTATGCAATGAAAACAATTTTATATAAAAAATTATTTTTGCATCGCTTTATTCTGCGAGCTATAACTTTTATTTTTTTGCTGATGATGCTGTATGGTGACTCGTGTTTTGCGGGACAAGATGACGTTTTCAGCGGTACCTTGGATATTTATATGCGTCTTTTTGATCGCGCGTTATTGCACTTTTTGTTCGGCGGTATGATAATCATTATTTTTTGCTTCGTTTTTTTATTTTTTAAGGGGTTCGCTAAAGGGGTTAACTAATGGGACAGTTTTATAGGGCGGGTCATAACGGACTCGGCGATGCCATATATGTCTACTTTTATTTTTGGTTTTTTTATTTCCAAAAAATGAATTTATTGGGGAATATTTTTTTTTTTAATTTATTTAGCGATTTTTTTTAATTATTTGTACACTTTTTTTTTTTTTTTTAACTTTATTACATTGTCCCAGGGGGGACATCACTGTCATGTCACATCACAGATCACTGTGACAGATCAGCGATCTGTCACAGGCACTGCACAAGGCTTCCTCCTTGCCTGCGCTTTGCAGGCATGAGGAAGCCAGCTCCCTGCAGGCCCCCGAAGATCCCCGTCGCCATCTTGGATTCGGGGACCTGCAGGGATAGAGACCCTGCAGCAGCGCTGCACATTGTGCTGCTGTGGGGGGCTCAGGGAAGCACGGAGGGAGCCCCCTCCCTGCCCATGCTTCCCTTTAACCCCCGGTACACTGTAATCGTGTTTGATCGCGGTGTGCAAGGGGTTAACGTTTCGGGGCGGTCCGTGACCGCCCCTGACACATTGTGCCGGGTGTCAGCTGTGATAATCAGCTGACACCCAGCCACGATCAGCGGCGCTCACCATGTGGGCGCCGCTGATCGCTGTGACGTACTATCCCGTCCCTGGGAATGAAGTCCCAGGGCACATGGACGGGGATAGTATGTCACATGACAGAAAGGGGTTAACATAATATTTTGATGCACAACCTTTTGAGGCAGTCGCTGCAATCAGTCGATTCCCGTAACTATCTGAGACTTCTGCAGGTATTTTGTCCCTCTCCTCAAGAGGAAACTGCTCCAGTTGTCTCATGTTTGAAGGTTGCCTTTCCCAGACGGCATGTTTCAGCTCTTTCCAAAGATGCTCAATAGGATTTAGGTCAGGGCTCATAGATGGCCACTTCAGAATAGTCCAATGTTTTCCTCTTAGCCATTCTTGGGTGTTTTTAGCTGTGTGTTTTAGGTCATTTTCCTGTTGCAAGACCCATGACCTGTGACTGAGACCCCGCTTTCTGACACTGGGCAACACATTTCTCTCTAGAATCCCTTGATAGTCTTGAGATTTCATTGTACCCTGCACAGATTCTAGACACTCTGTGCCAAATGCAGCAAAGCCGCCCTAGAACATAAGAGCCTCCTCCATGTTTCACAGTAGGGACAGTGTTCTTTTCTTGATATGCTTCATTTTTCCGTCTGTGAACATAGAGCTGATGTGCCTTGCCAAAAAGTTCCATTTTTGTCTCATCTGTCCATATGACATTCTCCCAGAAGCTTTGTGGCTTGTCAACATGTAGTTTGGCAAATTCCAGTCTGGCTTTTTTATGATTTTTTTCAACAATGGTGTCCTCCTTGGTCGCCTCCCATGAAGTCCACTTTGGCTCATACAACGATGGATGGTGTGATGTGACACTGATGTTCCTTGAGCTTGAAGTTCACCTTTAAGGTACTGTCACACTTAGCGATGTAGCAGCGATCCCGACCAGCGATATGACGCGGTCAGGATCGCTGGTACATCGCTAAGTGGTCGCTAGTGAGCTGCCACACAGGCAGATCTCACTAGCGACATCGCTGGAGACGGGGATCGCTACTTACCTGTCACACCAGGCGATCCTGCGTCCTCCCGCCCGGCTCCACGCGTCGCTCGTCGTCACAGCAGGAAGCGCCGCAGGAAGCAGACGACGAGAAACAGTCCAGGACGTTCTCGCGCGATCAGCGATAACCAGCGGGGGAGCGGGTCGTAGGTAAGTATCAGACACAGTGATATCGCTAGCAATATCGCTATAACGTCACAAGTTATAGCGATATTGCTAGCGATATCGCTTAGTGTGACATGCCCTTTAATCTGTTTTGTAGTTTTTCTGTGCTCTTTTGTTACCATTCGTATTATCCATCTCTTTGTTTTGTCATTAATTTTCCTCCTGCAGGCACGTCCAGGGAGGTTGGCTACAGTCCAATGGAGCTTAAACTTCTGAATAATTTGTGCAACTGTAGTCACAGGAACATCAAGCTGCTTGGAGATGGTCTTATAACTTTTACCTTTAAAGACCCCGTTACACATAACGATGTCCCAGCGATCCCACCAACGATCCGACTTGATGGGATCGCTGGGACATCGTTAGGCTGTCACAAGACAGCCCCTCCAGCGATCAGGACCAGCGATGCTGGACGCTGGTTTCTAATGTAAACATCGGGTATCCAGGAGCCGCGGCTCTTGGATACCCGCTGTTTACCTTGGAAACCAGCGTGTACGTCGGTTTCCAAGGTTAACATCGGGTATCTAAGAGCCGCGCGACTCCTGGATACCCGCTGTTTACATTAGAAACCAGTGTCACTGATCGCTGGTCTCCCGCTGCCACACGCAGCGATGCGTGGTGGCCAACGGGAGACCAGCAATCGAAAAATGGCCCAGGCCGATCGAGGACGATCAGCGATTACCGGCAGGGGGGCCGGTCGCTGATCCCCGTCACACATAGCGATCTCGCTGGCGAGATCGCTGTGGCGTCGCAAAATCAGTGTGGCGTCTATAATTTTCTTTCTGATCTCCTGAGACAACTCTTTCCTTTGCTTGCTCTGGTCCATGTTGAGTGTGATACACACCATGTCACCGAACCGCACAGTGAGTATCTGTAGCCCTCTATACAGGCCCACTAACTAATTCCAAGATTGTAGACACCTGTGAAGCTAATTAGTGGACACACTGTGATGTAACATGTCTCTTTTTCACATTATTTTCAGGGGTACCATCATTTCTGTCCAGGCCTATTTCATGAGTTTTATTTTTTTTTTAAATTCAGTGGAAGCATGGTGGAAAAGCAATGTCTGACTTTCATTTGTTCATTTTCATAGATTTTTGATTATTACTTTTGTCAGATTCAAGTTATTTCTGTCACCATTGTGGGTTTTTCTGTCATTAAACGCGGAATTCCAACAATTTTGACCACGTGTGTTTATATATGGGGATCCGCAGTGCATCAGTACAAAACCACATGTGTACACACTTTTTTGCAGCATAAAGTTTACACGCATTCTTTCTTAACAACTACAGAGCTGTTGATCACTCGAAAAAGTTAATAAACCTGAAATCCTAAATATTTAAGAGCATAAAAGTTCAGTCTTGCCTTTCTTAGGAGAATAACAATGTGTGCAGAATTATTGGCCAGATATTAGTATACAGAATTATGCAACTAAATGAAAAATGTACATTTTCCATCTTAAGTATTTTCATCTGTTAAAGTGAGAATAATAACCAAACAACTCAAATGTACCAAAAAATATCAGTGATCAATATAGCTGCTCTATTCATTAATATTCATTAGTCTTCCATACATGGAATCTGCAGTTTCTAACCAACCCCCGCCCTCAGACACTGATTAGAGCCTGTTCTCCTTCACCGTAAATCTCCTGTGTGAGAAGGACCCACAAGTTCTTGATAGGGTTTAGGTCAGATGAGGATGGAGCCCTGTCATTATTCTTCATCTTTATGGTCTTTACATGCAGCCGAGCAGTGGAGACTTCCATGCTGCGATGGAGCATTTGTCTTGCCGAAAGATCATGATGTTCTTGAAAGATGCAGACTTTTTGCTATACCACTACTTGAAGAAAAGTGTCTTCTAAAATTTGGCAGTAATTTTGGGAGATGATTTTGAGTCCATCTTCAATCTGATAAGGTCCAACTAGCTCATCTTTACTAGTACCAGCTCATAGCAGTCAGAGGCAGACTGAAGAGCAGCCAGGGCTCGAGGCACTTTAGAAGGCGTCGTCCCCCCCCCCCCCCAGGTACATGTCACATGATAATAAAGTACACCTGAACTCTTGTGTACATAAGCTGTACTGTAATGAGGATATAACAGCTCACAGGCCCAGGCAATATGCCCCCACATAACCCCCTACATACAACATAAACCCTACACAGCCCCCGCTGTATACAGTATGAGCCCCCACATAGCTTCCTATATACAATATGAACCTCATATACAGTCATGGCCAAAAGTTTAGAGAATGGCACAAATATTATATTTTCACATGATCTGCTGCCCTCTGGTTTTTATGTGTGTTTGTCAGATGTTTTTATCACATACAGAAATATAATTGCAATCATATTTAGGTTATATTGACAGTTAGAATGAGTTAATGCAGCAAGTCAATATTTGCATTGTTGACCCTTCTTCTTCAGGACCTCAGCAATTCTCCCTGGCATGCTCTCAATCAACTTCTGGATCAAATCCTGACTGATAGCAGTCCATTCTTGCAAAATCAATGCTTTTATTTTGTCTGAATTTGAAGGTTTTTGTTTGTCCACCCGTCTCTTGATGATTGACCACAAGTTCTCAATGGGATTAAGATCTGGGGAGTTTCCAGGCCATGGTCCCAAAATCTCTATGTTTTGTTCCCTGAGCCATTTAGTTATCACCTTTGCTTTATGGCAAGGTGCTCCATCATGTTGAAAAAGGCATTGTTGATCGCCAAACTGCTCTTGGACGGTTGGGAGAAGTTGCTCTTGGAGGACATTCTGGTACCATTCTTTATTCATGGCTGTGTTTTTAGGCAAGACTGAGAGAGAGCCCATTCCCTTGGCTGAGAAGCCACCCCCCACATGAATGGTTTCAGGATGCTTGACAGTTGGCATGAGACAAGACTGGTGGTAGCGCTCACCTGGTCTTCTCCAAATATGCCGTTTTCCAGATGTCCCAAACAATCGAAAAGGGGATTCATCAGAGAAAATGACTTTACCCCAGTCCTCAGCAGTCCACTCCCTGTACCTCTTGCAGAATATCAGTCTGTCCATGATGTTTTTTCTGGAGAGAAGTGGCTTCTTTGCTGCCCTCCTTGACACCAGGCCTTGCTCCAAGAGTCTCCGCCTCACAGTGCGTGCAGATGCACTCACACCTGCCTGCTGCCATTCCTGAGCAAGCTCTGCACTGCTGGTAGCCCGATCCCGCAGCTGAAACACTTTTAAGAGACGGTCCTGGCGCTTGTTGGTCTTTCTTGGGCGCCCTGGAGCCTTTTTGGCAACAAGGGAACCTCTCTCCTTGAAGTTCTTGATGATGCGATAGATTGTTGACTGAGGTGCTATCTTTCTAGCTGCGATACGCTTCCCTGTTAGGCCATTTTTGTGCAGTGCAATGATGACTGCACGTGTTTCTTTAGAGATAACCATGGTTAACAGAAGAGAAACAATGATGCCAAGCACCAGCCTCCTTTTAAAGTGTCCAGTGGTGTCATTCTTACTTAATCATGACAGATTGATCTCCAGCCCTGTCCTCATCAACACCCACACCTGTGTTAATGGAGCAATCACTGAAACGATGTTAGCTGGTCCTTTTAAGGCAGGGCTGCAATGCTGTTGAAATGTGTTTTGGGGGATAAAGTTAATTTTCTAGGCAAATATTGACTTTGCAAGTAATTGCTGTTAAGCTGATCACTCTTTATAACATTCTGGAGTATATGCAAATTGCCATTAGAAAAAATGAAGCAGTAGACTTTGTAAAAATGTAATATTTGTGTCATTCTCTAAACTTTTGGCCATGACTGTATACAGTATGAACCCCTATATAGCCTCCTATATACAGTATAAGCCTCCTGTATACAGTATGAGGTCCTATATAGTCTCCTATATATACTATGAGCCCTATATAGCCACCTATATACAGTATGACCCCACACATAGCCTCCTGCATACATTGTGAACCCCCATATAGCCTCCTATATGCAGTATGAGCCCGCCTATAGCCTCCTGTTTACAGTGTAAGCACACTATACACAGTACAAGTCCTCACATCCAATACACATTAATAAATGCAAAAAAGACATACTCACCTCACTCCTGTTCCCCTGGCACTTTGCTCTGGTCCTCGAGACTCCACATCTACTGGCCCGCAGGTACATGCTAGCTCCATGACTGCATGAGCTCCCCTGGATCTGCGCTTCCATTCTGCATTGTCAGAAGTGTAGTGCCAGGAAAGTTCCTTTGCAAGTATAAGTTCGGAATGATGGCGGGACACAAAACATAATGAGGGCAATTTGTCGATGGGTCCCCCCACCCCCACAACCTCTGTCCCCTGGCTGTAGCACAGATTGCCCTCATTATAATCAGCCTATGATAGCAGTATACCACCTCCACCTTGCTAGCGTGTGAGTGCAAGTGGAGGTCTGTGCCCACTGCCCTTTACTGATCCAGCTGTGGACACATCCATCTGGTCCATCGGGAGTCACTCTCATCTCAACAGTCCATAATAACTTTGAAAAATCTGTCTTCAGATATTTCTTGGCCCAGTCTTGATGTTTCCACTTCTGTGTCTTATTCAGTGGTGGTTGGGTTCAGTCTTTCTTACCTTGGCCTTGTCTCTGAGCACTGTACACCTTTGGCTTCTGGACCCTCCAGGTACGTTGAAGTTCTGGAGGATAATGACTTCCTGGTCTCTTCATGTTTCATTCTTCTCAAATCTTTTTCAGTTAATGCATGTCTTCTTTTTTTTTTTTTTTTTTGTCTCAACACATCTTTTGCGACTCTGTTAAAGGGGTTGTCCAGTGCTATTTTATTTTTTACTATGTGCTTAAAAGCTAACAGGCATGTAGTTGGTAACAGAGGCAACGATCTGCTTGTCCTACCCAGCGCCAGCTCCGAGTGGTCACTGACTGCTCCTGACGGCTGTTCAGCTGCTCCTTGTCAACAGATCAGCTCTTCTTCTTCTAGGCTTTTCTCTGTTGTCAGGGCGTGACTGCTGACATAATGTTGATTTACAATAGGCTTCCTGCAGTTAGTCAGTGTGAAACCGGCTGTGAATTAGGGCATGACTGCCTGACATCATGCTATCAGCAGAGCAGCACAGAAGAGAAGTCACTCTCTGCCTGACATGATGACCGCAGAAGCCGATGGATTGCTGGCAGAAGCGGTCTGTGACCTCTTTGTGCCCACAAAGATTGGCGTTGGGCACAACAGGCAGGTTGTTAGAAACTACCGTACCTGCCTGTTTGTTCTTAGGCACATATACAAGACTATTTAATTTCTTTTACTAATGTATGTAACTACTTATAACAAAACTTTTGCCAATTTCAATATTGCTGCACCTCTCTGTAACACTTGTTTTTTCACTTTTTAGATCAG
The DNA here is from genome assembly GCF_039654945.1 of Dendrobates tinctorius. Classification (NCBI taxonomy): domain Eukaryota; kingdom Metazoa; phylum Chordata; class Amphibia; order Anura; family Dendrobatidae; genus Dendrobates; species Dendrobates tinctorius. The sequence continues at coordinate 101,945,689 of NW_027361696.1, forward strand.
ATAAATTTCTCTTTTGGCCCATATTGCAGGAAGAAAACAAGCTGCCTAATAATTCTGTACACCTTGATAAAGAGCGTTCTATCCTTAGGCCTCACCCCCCTCATTACACAAATACATCACCTGATTTGCCTCATCCAATCATAGTTCACTTTTATACAGCTGGGAGTTGGAAAATCTGCATAAAAATGATATAATCAAAATAATCACTTGCCTAATAATTCTGCACACATTGCCGCAGTTTTGTGCCCATAATTCATTTATTTATTTATTTTTTACAAAGAACGTGGGTGAGTATTGGTAATTATTTTTAGTGTAATAAGGCTAGTTTCACACTATCGTTGAGGAGGGCTGCAGATAGCAGCCTACTTCCTCCTTTCTTCCTCCGTGAAGCTCTGCCCAATTTTGCTTTTCCGTGTGGTCGCCGCACACGTCATATCGCCGCATGCGGACGCATCCGCATGCAATGCATGTCCCTGTGTACCCAATGTTAAAGATAGGTACGCAGGGAAAAGCTGGACGCAAGCGGCAGTAGGCGAAGCTTCACGGAGGAAGGAAGGAGGAAGTAGGCAGCCATCCACAGCCCTCCTGAACGCAAGTGTGAAACTAGACTTAGTTGTGGATTTTCTACTCCCTAATTCTGGGAAAATCTGCAGTACCATTCTCATGTGGCTGTACCCCCAGTACAAACTCCAAATGCATGGCTTTGCTGGGTGCATTTGACCAGATTCATACTTACGCAATTAGATGTACAGTATCATTAAAGAAACCCTCCCATGAACTCCCCCCTAAATCTGTATATATATTTGTATGTAATGTAGTGTCAGTGTGTTAATAATATGATCACCTCCTGCTGCTTTCTCCAGGATCCGGTGCCGTTCTGCTCATTTTATTGGTGACGTCACCGCTGTTCAGCCTATTTTGCGCGCTCTGTGTGAGACGGATGTCTCTTTTACAGTGTGAGTCCATGGAGCCTGGTCCTGAGCCTTGTATTGATGCTTCATAGGATCACATTGTAACAGCCGCTGCTGAGTCACATATACGGATTACATTGTAACAGCCGCTGCTGGGTCACATATACGGATTACATTGTAACAGCCGCTGCTGGGTTACTATATACGGATCACATTGTAACAGCCGCTGCTGGGTCACATATACGGATCACATTGTAACAGCCGCTGCTGGGTTACTATATACGGATCACATTGTAACAGCCGCTGCTGGGTCACATATACGGATCACATTGTAACAGCCGCTGCTGGGTCACATATACAGATCACATTGTAACAGCTGCTGCTGGGTCACATATACGGATCACGTTGTAACAGTCAATGCTGGGTCACATATACGGATCACACTGTAATAGCCGCTGCTGGGTCACATATACGGATCACATTGTAACAGCCGCTGCTGGGTCACATACAGTATATGGATCACACTGTAACAGCCACTGCTGGGTCACATATACGGATCACACTGTAATAGCCGCTGCTGGGTCACATATACGGATCACATTGTAACAGCCGCTGCTGGGTCACATACAGTATATGGATCACACTGTAACAGCCACTGCTGGGTCACATATACGGATCACACTGTAATAGCCGCTGCGGGTCACATATACGGATCACACTGTAACAGCCACTGCTGGGTCACATATACGGATCACATTGTAACAGCCACTGCTGGGTCACATATATGGATCACACTGTAACAGCCACTGCTGGGTCACATATACGGATCACATTGTAACAGCCGCTGCAGGATCACATATACGGATCACATTGTAACAGCCGCTGCTGGGTCACATATACGGATCACATTGTAACAGCCGCTGCAGGGTCACATATACAAATCGCATTGTAACAGCCGCTGCTGGATCACACATACGGATCACATTGTAACAGCCGCTGCTGGGTCACATATATGAATCACACTGTAACAGCTGCTGCTGGGTCACATATACGGATCACACTGTAGCAGCCGCTGCTGGGTCACATATACGGATCACACTGTAGCAGCCGCTGCTGGGTCACATATACGGATCACACTGTAACAGCCGCTGCTGGGTCACATATATGGATCACACTGTAACAGCTGCTGCTGGGTCACATATACGGATCACATTGTAACAGCCGCTGCTGGGTCACACATACGGATCACATTGTAACAGCCGCTGCTGGGTCACATATATGGATCACACTGTAACAGCTGCTGCTGGGTCACATATATGGATCACACTGTAACAGCTACTGCTGGGTCACATATACGGATCACACTGTAACAGCCGCTGCTGGGTCACATATATGGATCACACTGTAACAGCTACTGCTGGGTCACCTATACGGATCACACTGTAACAGCTGCTGCTGGGTCACATATACGGATCACATTGTAACAGCCGCTGCTGGGTCACATATACGGATCACACTGTAGCAGCCGCTGCTGGGTCACATATACGGATCACACTGTAACAGCTGCTGCTGGGTCACATATACGGATCACATTGTAACAGCCACTGCTGGGTCACATATACGGATCACACTGTAGCAGCCGCTGCTGGGTCACATATACGGATCACACTGTAGCAGCCGCTGCTGGGTCACATATACGGATCACACTGTAACAGCCACTGCTGGGTCACATATATGGATCACACTGTAACAGCTGCTGCTGGGTCACATATACGGATCACACTGTAATAGCCGCTGCTGGGTCACATATACGGATCACATTGTAACAGCCGCTGCTGGGTCACATATACGGATCACATTGTAACAGCCGCTGCTGGGTCACATATACGGATCACATTGTAACAGCCGCTGCTGGGTCACATATACGGCTCACATTGTAACAGCCGCTGCTGGGTCACATATACACCCCAGTGTGGTCTGGAGAGTGTGCAGAGCGGTAACGACTGGACACCGGAGAGAGTAGCAGTAGGTGAGTATATGAACACACTCGCACTACCTTACAAGCACTTATACACAGATTGAGAGAGGAAAAAAAAGTTCCTGGGAAGGCTTCTTTAAGGACAGCCTTTCACTGGATTTCTTTTTATTTAAATTGAGTGTCTCCTTCAATTCCCGATGTTTCACTGATTCTGGGATTTTTTTAAATTTTTTTTCTGTTTCCCTCCATTCCATAGTTCCCCCCTGTAATAAATATACAATTTAACCACAGTTATTCGTTGAGTCTGACTTGGTACCCTGGAAACTCAGGTTTTTCTGGTGCCCATTTTCTGCAGAGATGTTGCCTATGTGCTGATCCATGACAACTGTCCCATTGTTGCTTCTCTACTTGCATGATTTTTGCATGTTAGGTTGATTTGTTAGATGTGCTCAGAATTACATCACACTCCTAGCAAGGTTGTGTAAAACTTGGATTTTCATTTTCTTTTTTTTTCTCTTATTGTGTGATTTATAGACCTGTGCTGTGCCTTATTACAGCACATGTTTGCATTATTACATTTCAGCATAGCAGAAAAAAACTTGAGCCATGGAAGGCGGTGTATGCGGTAGATAATGCAGAGCTAGGGTTTTAGGATTCTGAATTACAATATCTGCTTGGTGTGACTGCTTCCCCCATCATGTATAGAAATGACTCTTAAGAAAAAAAAACAGGTCAATTTTCTAGGCGGTTTATGGGAATGACTGCTTTTAAATAGGGCTAGCCCATAGGCACTATATCTCTAGAATGACACCGTGCGTTCTGAGAGGTGGTCTTGTGGGAGGTCCCTAATTCCTGTTAACATGAGTTATCTCTGCAGCGTCCCTGCCCGCGCTCCAGCCTTCCACGTCTGTGTGCACAGGCGCTGCCTGCTTTATTATGCCCCTGGTGGCCCATTCTTGTATTTATACACACTTCCTGCCCTATCCCAGGAGCATCATTACTTCTACTACAATATGCTACAAAGGCTTATCTGGCCCGATTAACTCGTCTCTTGCTTTCTTTTAATAAGTGCTTATTTATGAAGTGTAAAGCAAATTCCTTTAAAAGGTAGAGCTTCGTCAAGCAGCTTCTACAAGATAAATGCACTGAACTATGAAGCATTTAGTAAAGTCTTATATAGCAGTCTGAGAATAAATATTGTGAGAGCTCTCTTATATAGCCTCTCTTCTTACTATACTCTCCATTCTTGTACCACGTCGCTGAAATCGTGAGGACTCTTCTCCTGTTCACCTCTTATGTGCCTTTGTCTAATGTTTTTGTTTGTGGCGCTGTCTTTTTCTTTGATCAAAACTGGTGTAATCTCACAACAGTGTTCTGTACATTGTATATTTCCTCAAAAATGTAAAAATACAGCTAGATCCTTATTTCTGACCATACATTTAGGATGCCAGATCTGGCTGGATTTTCTCCTTCTAATAACCATTCTTTCACTCATGTAGAAGGAAATCTGTGCAACATCCCTCATAGGCTTTTTATGATTAGCGTACAATTATTATTCTTATAGTCTATAATGTAAGGACTGATCACGTTTCTCGTCTGGATTTCTTGCCTACAAATTGCAAAAAAGTGAGGCAAAACAGCGCTGATTTCTTTTAGCTGATTATTGGCTGCTCTTATGTGTTTGCCTGGTGCCAACCAGAGATTTCTGACCTTTGCACATGCCTGTTTTCTGTTGGGAAGAGCATGTCAGTGAGAGGTTAGAGGTTGACTGCTCAGACATAAATATTGGTGGTAGCAAACGAATTGTGCGATCACATAGCATTGCTTCTGTATGTGCACCCCCCAGTGATAAAGATGAGCAATATGGGGCTTTGGAACAACCACTGGTTACATCTGTGGTTATTTATTTATGATGCTTACTTACACAGCAACTTCATATTCCAGAGGGTTTTATAGACACTAGAATCACAGCCCCCATTGGGCTCACAATACAGATTCCCTATCAGTATGTTTTTTGCAGTGTGGGATGAAACTGGAGAACACGGAGGAAACCCACGCAAACACGGGGAGAACATACAAACTCCTTACAGATGTTGTCCTTGGTTGGATTTGAACCCTGGAGCCCAGTGCTGCAAAGTAACAGTGCTAACCACTGAGCCACCGTGATGCCGTGATCGCGTTATGCTATAGCGTTAGCGCAGACTGTCAATGCTATGCGTTGAACGGTCTGCTTTAACGCAGTATGAACCAGGCCTTATAGTCCACGTTATTTTTTTAACCGATTATCCTGACACCACATTATTCTTGACCTACTGTTTTCTACACTTAATAAGAAAATATTATTTTGCAGTGTACAGTGCCTTGAAAAAGTATTCATACCCAGTGAACGTTTCCACATTTTTTTAACGTTACATTCACAAACTTAAATGTATTTTATTTGGATTGTATGTGGTATACCAACACAAAGTAGCAAATATTTGTGAAGTGTAAAGGAAATGATATATGGTTTTCTCATTCTTTTAAAAATATTATTTTGATGTGTATTTGTATACAGCCCCCTGAGTCATTACTGTTTAGAACCACCTTTCGCTGCAATTGCTGCTGCAAGTCTTTTGGGTTATGTCTCTAACAACTTTGCACATCTAGATGCTGACATTTTTCCTATTCTTCTTTGGAAACCAGCTTTAGCTTAGTGAGATTTGATGAAGAGCGTCTCTGAACAGCAATTTTTCACAGATTCTCAATGAGATTTGGGTCTGGACTGTGAATGGGGATATTCAAACACATGAATATTCTTTGACCTAAACCATTCTATTCCATTGTAGATCTGGCAATATGTTTAGGGTTGTTGACCTGCTGGCAAGTGAACCTACTTGCCAGTCTCAAGTCTTTTGCAGGCTCTAACAGGTTTTCCTCCAGGAATGCCTTGTATTTAGCTCCATACAACTTCCTATCATCTCTGACTAGCTTCCCTGTTCTTGCTGTAGAAAAGCATCCCCACAGCATGATGCTGCCACCAGCATGTTTGACGGTGGTGGATAGTGTTGTCAGGCTGATGTGCAGTGCCACTTTTGTGCCACACATAGTGTTTTACACTTAGCTCAAAAGGGTATACTTTGGTTTCATCTGACTAGAGCACCTTCTTCTACATGCTTATGTCACTACATGGATTTTTGCAAACTGCAAGCAGGATTTCTTATGACTTGCTTTAAAAAATGGCGCTATATATATATGTGTGTATGTATGTATGTATGTGTGTGTATGTGTATATATATATATATATATATATATATATATATATATATATATATATATATATATATATATTATACACACATGTGGTCAAAATTGTTAAAATGTTAATGTCATTGTTAATGACAGAAAAACCCACAATGGTCACAGAAATAACGTGAATCTGACAAAAGGAATAATATAAATCAAAAATCTATGAAAATGAACAAATGATAGTCAGGCATTGCTTTTCAACCATGCTTCCACAGAATGTAAAAAAATAAATAAAACTCATGAAATAGGCCTGGACAGAAATGATGGTACCCCTGAAAATAATGTAACAAAAGGGACATGTTACATCATGGTGTGTCCACTAATTAGCACCACAGGTGTCTACAATCTTGGAATCAGTGAGTAGACCTGTATAGAGGGCTACAGATACTCACTGTGCTGTTTGGTGACATGATGTGTATCACACTCAACATGGACCAGAGCAAGCGAAGGAAAGAGTTGTCTCAGGAGAGTAGAAAGAAAATTATAGACAAACATGTTAAAGGTAAAAGTTTTAAGACCATCTCCAAGCAGCTTGATGTTCCTGTATCTACTGTAGCTCATATTATTCAATAATTTAAGATCCATGGGACTGTAGCCAACCTCCCTGGATGTGGCCGCAGGAGGAAAATCGATGACAAATCAAAGAGATGGATAATACGAATGGTAACAAAAGAGCGCAGAAAAAATTTAAAACAGATTAAAGGTGAACTTCATGCTCAAGGAACATCAGTGTCAGATCGCTCATTGTACGAGCCAAAGTGGACTTCATGGGAGACGACCAAGGAGGACACCATTGTTGAAAAAAATTATAAAATAGCGGGACTGGAATTTGTCAGACTACACGTTGAGAAACAGCAAAGCTTCTGGGAGAATGTCATATGGACAGATGGGATAAAAATGGAACTTTTTGGCAAGACACATCAGCATGTTCACAGATGGAAAAATGAAGCATATCAAGAAAAGAACACTGTCCCTACTGTGAAAAATGGAGCAGGCTCTGTTATGTTCTGGCGCTGCTTTGCTGCATCCGGCACAGGGTGTCAAGAATCTGTGCAGGGTACAATGAAATCTCAAGACTATCAAGGGATTCTAGAGAGAAATGTGCTGCCCAGTGTCAGAAAGTTTGGTCTCAGTCGCAGGTCATGGGTCTTACAACAGAATAATAACCTAAGACACACCGCTAAAAACACACAAGAGTGGCTAAAAGGAAAACATTGGACTATTCTGAAGTGGCCTAAATCCCTTTGAGAATCTTTGGAAAGAGCTGAAACATGCCGTCTGGAAAAGGCAACCTTCAAACATGAGACAACTGGAGCAGTTTGCTATTGAGGAGTGGGCCAGAATACCTGCCGAGAGGTGCGGAAGTCTCAATGATAGTTACAGGAATCGTTTGATTGCAGTGATTGATTCAAAAGGTTGTGCAACAAAGTAAAGTTAAGGGTACCATAATTTCTGTCCAGGCCTATTTTATGAGTTGTTTTTTTTTTTTTTTTTTTTAAATTCTGTGGAAGCATGGTTGAAAAGCAATGTCTGACTTTCATTTGTTCATTTTCATAGATTCTTGATTTATTATTACTTTTGTCAGATTCAATTTATTTTTGTGACCATTGTGGGGTTTTCTGTCATTAAACGAGAGGTACCAACAATTTTCACCACATATGTATTTCGAAATTATTTTTGAAGATGGAGTGGATCCTGAGTCACCCCTATTCATAGGTATCTCTTGAATCCTATTTCAAGTATGTAAGCTTCTTGCACTCCACCGGTTGGACACACAACCCCCAACTATTGGAGAGCAAAAGATAAATAATATAATCTGGTTCTAAAGAGGAGTCTATTTTAAATGCAACTCCATTCACAAATTTGAAAAGATATGGCGTCCTTGACTTGATACTCCAGTGCTACCCATTAATCTTCTAATTAGATATAGAATATATACGATGTTACTCCCTAATCATTAGCTCTTGTTTCCCACTCGATAAATTTGATGCTCCTTTATTGTAGATCTGCTGTGTCAATTAAAATGGTTCTCTCTGGAATGTAGGGATTTGCATTAAAGGAGAGCTAGGGAATTGAAGTTGTAATGTTTTATTTTATAACATGGATTATTATGTCGTATATGATTGAAAATTGAAAATTTGGAGTTTGCAGTCAAAGTGATCTAAATAAAAAAAAAAGGGATCTTCAGATGTGAAACAGAGTTTGGGAGAGATAAGGTGCCCATACACATGATTGTGTTCATCCAATTGCTCAAGCCTCCATTCATGTTAGATAGCTGTCGACTGAACAACGGTTCAGCCACTCGTTCAGCCGACAGATATCTCCACCTTCTGCTCTATACACGAGTGCTTGCATTGCTGAGCACTCATGTGTTATCTATCAGAGAGGCTGCCAGACAAATTAGACCGCTAAATCCATAGATTTTTGGCTGGTTTGGCCTACGTTGGATTAATGTATTTGAGAGTCTTAACCGGGATTGTGGAGTTGTAGAGATGGAGTCGGTGTCCATTTTGGTGGAGTTGGTATAATATGGAACTACTCTGACTCCTAAAATATTTTCACGTAATACATTGGGAACAGTGGTTCAGTGCAGGATGTGCTGTAAATGTTTTCATAAGAATTTGGGAAAGTTAAAAAAATGTACTATAAATGTCTGTTTTATACCTAATCTAAGATCTCGGCTGAGATGAATCTGTGCTGTACTTTATGTATATGCTCAGTAGTGAGGCAGGGCTGTGGGGTCTGAGGTTTGGTTTACCGACTCCACAGCCCTGACTCTTAACTCATCTCTTACCCGTCTCCAAACACTCTGCTCAAGTTGACAGAACATTTAGCTATTTTCAGTGGGGAAAAGTGAAGATTTCTTTATTTCACTCACTTATATATCGCTATGATGTTGCTCAGTGCTTTTCAGACATCATCACCGTCCCCACTGGATCCTATCAGTATGTCTTAGGGCCCCGTTACACGTATCAATGTCCCAGCGATCCCACCAACGATCCGACATAGATGGGATCGCTGGGACATAGTTAGCTGATCGCTGGTGAGCTGTCACATAGACAGACCCACCAGCGATCAGGACCAGCGAGCAAGCTGGTTTCCAATGTAAACAGCGGCTATCTAAGAGCCGCGCGGCTCTTAGATACCCGCTGTTTACATTGGAAACCAGCGTTGCTGATCGCTGGTCTCTCGCTGCCACACGCAGCGATGCGTGCTGGCCAGCGGGAGACCAACGATCAAAAAACGGCCCAGAACGTTTGAGTGCGATCAGCTATCGGCAGGGGGGCCGGTCGCTGATACATGTCACACACATCGATATCACTGGCGAGATCGCTGTGGCATCACAAATTCAGCGATCTCGCTGGCGATCTCGCTGTATGTGACGGGGCCTTTAGAAGTGTGGGAAGAAGCCAAAGAACCCAGAGGCAATTCATGAAACGTGGCGAGAACATACAAACTCCTTGCAGATGTTGTGTTTGGTGGGATATGAATCCAGCACCCTAGCACTGCAAGTTTACAATGCTAACCACTGACCCTCAGTTGGGAAACCCCCATACTTGTCAGAATGTTGACCAGTCAATTGGATTTGGCCAACTTTACTGTGTATTGAATTTTTTTTTTTTAGTAAAATGAAGGTAGATCGAGTGAGGCTCAGCTGTCCCTGTGCAATATTTACAAATGTAGGAGAGAAAGCTATAGGGCCTTATTCCGACGTGTGTGTATCGCGGCCCGAGTACAGACTGCAGTGTGCAGATTAGCTGCAGTTCTCCTAACTAGAACTTGACAGCCTTACATATGCCTATGGTACTGTCAAGTTTTGATCAGGAGACCTGTGGCAAGTCTGCACATCGCGGTCTGTACTTATGCCGAAATCAGACATCGATGTATCACAGTCTAAGTCTAGAACGTGTGTAAGTATACAATACATCATCCCAAGATCTTTGTTTTCTGTCTCAATTAGGTGAGAATTTGCTCTTATATATTGACAATAAAAGTAGTTTCACTCGATGAATTGTACACATTATTAAAATTAAGACTTGTATATCAGAATGGAGGCGCTAAGTGCGTCTTTACTTGTGCTGTAAGCTTTTCATTGCTAGGAAGGTAAAATTATATTTACATGGTAAGAGATGTGGTAAAATGGTGCTCACCACTGGACACATTTGCATGTCCAAACCCCAGTTTTGATGACCACGAACCACTGCTCTTGCTGCCCTCATTTCTGACAGTGCAGCATATAAACTGAAGCATTAGCATATACTTACCTATATCTTGACGGATTACGTAGCTGACAAAAGGTGGAAACCCTGTATAACTTAGTGGCTTGCGAAAGTATTCACCCCAATGGCATTTTTTGTGTTTTGCAACCTCACAATCAGGAATTCAATGTTTGTTTGTATTTTTAAGGGTTTGCATCAGTTCATGTAAAGAACATGCCTACAATTGTGAACATTTTGTTTTCTTATTTTTATGAAGCAAACAACAAATAGGACAAAATAACTCAAAACGTCAGTGTGCATAATTATTCACCACCCCATACTTTATAGAGCCTCCTTTTGCAGCAATTGCAGCTGCAAATCACTTTGGAAAGCTCATAGAGACTTAGCCACATCTTGCCTCTGGGATTTCCCATTCCTCAATGCAAAACTGCCAAAGCTCCCTCAAGTTAGATGGTTTTCTCTAGTGAACAGCAATCTTGAAATCTGACCACAGATTCTCAATTGTATTAAGGTCTGGTCTTTTACTAGGCCACTCAAAAACATTTCTCTTAAAACCACTTTGCTTTAGCAGTATGCTTTGGGTCATTTTCTTGTTGAAAGATGAACCTCTGTCCCAGTCTCAAATCACTGACAGACTGAAACAGGTTTTGCTCAAGGATATTCCTGTATTTCGCACCATCCATGTTCCCCGCAACTAGGACTATTTTCCCTCCGCCTGCGGCCAAAAATCTTCCCCAAAGCATGATTCTGTCACCATCATGTTTCACTGTGGGGATGGTGTTCTTGGGTTGATAAGCTGTGTTGGTTTACCCCTAGATATTGCGTTTGCCTTGGTGGCCAAAAAGTTGAATTTTTGTCTCATCTGAGCACTGCACCTTCCTCCACACATTTTGGAAGTCTCTAAATATCTTTTGGCAAACTCAAAATGAGCCTTACAGTTTTTGTGTGGAAGCAAAGGCTTTTTCTACCCACTCTTCCATAAAGGCTACCTCTATGGAGTGAACAGCTTATTGCGGCTGTATGGACAGATACTCCAGTCTCTGCTTGGGAACTGTGCAGCTCCTTCAGGGTTACATTTGGTCTCTGTGCTGTCTCTCTGATTATGCCCTCCTTGCCTAGGCTGAGAGTTTTGGTGGGCGGCCCCCTCTTGGCAGGTTTTTTGTGGTACCATGTTCTTTGAATTTGAAGATAATAGATTTGATGGTGCTCCGTGGGATTATCAGAGATTGTGTTTTTTTTTTTTTTCTTTATAACCCAACAATGACTCGTACTTCTCAATAACTTTGTCCCTGACTTGTTTGGAGATCTCATTGGTCTTCATGGTGTTGTTTGGTTAGTGGTGCCTCTTGTTTAATGGGGTTGCAGCCTCTGTAGCTTTTCAGAAAAGGTGTATATATACTGACAGTCATGTGTCACTTAGATTGCACACAGGTGGACTTCGTTTCACCAAGCATGTGACTTATGAAGGTAATTGCTTGCTCCAGAAACTTTTAGGCGCTTCATGGCAAAGAGGGGCGAATACATAGGCACCAGCCAACTTTGTTATTTGATCCCATAAATGTATGCCTATATTTTTCTCACTTCACTAACTTAGACTATTTAGTGCTGATGCCTCACACAAAATCGGATTGCAACAATATTTAAACATAGGTTGTAATATAACAAAATACATAAAAAGCCAAGGGGGTAAATACTTTTGCAAGCCACTGTAGTTTAGTGCCTGGATGCAGAACATATGAGTTTCTGGAGAACATGAATAAGATAAATGCAGTAAATGAGTAGGAAATTGGGTTATGGTATACCGTGTGCTTAGTGGTATTCAAATGTAGTGATGAAGAAATAATGATCTCTCATAGTGATGATCTGCTTTGATACCACACCGATCTCCCTATAGGCTTGTGGTTAAAGCACTTGCCTATGTTGCTTGATGTAATAAATGCTTTTGTTTATTATTTAAAAGAGGGGTCTCTAAGCAAATCACAAAATAACCAAAAATATCGGAGAGGATGTTTTTATTTCAATAAAACAAATATTTTACAGCTTGCACTCATTCAGAATGTCCTTTTTAAAGAACCATTGTCTTTATTTAATAGTATTCATGACCTCATTAATAAAGGAAATGAAGAACTAGGTATGATTTGTAAATAACCCTTTAAAGAGCAAAACCTTTTTTGGGCATTAAAGACAAAACTTTTTTTTTGCTTTTTTACATTCCAAGAGTATATTCCCATGTCCAATTCCAAGAGTTGTGGTGCATATGACTTTTTTTATACCTTTTTTCTTTCCTTTTATAGTGAAGGTGAGCGTGATAAAGCGCCAGCAATTCTTCCACTTTCTTTTTTTTTTTGCACTGAAGATGGCACGCTCCCTGAGTTTTTCCAGCAAGATGGTGCACCACCACATTCTGGGTGTCATGTCCGAGCATTACTACCAAGGATGGGCCTACACAGTTTAATTCACTGGGGAAATAGTGTTCATTCCTTAGGGTATGTTTCCACGTTCAGTATTTGCTGCGGGTTTGGACCCTTACGTACAGCCGCAGCGTCAAGATGTTACAGCATAGGGGAGGGGAGTGTTATGAATGGGTCACCGAGGAGAAAAAAGCAAAACAAGCTAAGTCACAGAAAACCAGAGAGGTTGGTAACTATGCAGATTGCAGATCCCTGATCCTACCACACAACTAGCAGCAGCCGTGGAGCGTACCTACGATGATCCTAGACGCTTCGTCACAGCCGGAGGACTAAATAAACCTGAAGCAAAAAAAGGGGAAAACTAACTGACTCAGAGCAGACCCCAAAGGAAAGACAGCCCCCACACATGTATTGACGGTGAAACAAGATGAAAGCACAAACACAGGCAGGAAAATAGGCTGAGCAAGCGATGGGGCCCATGCTAACTAGATAGGATAGGAAAGGAAAGACACTGTCTGCAATCTGCCAAAAACCCTACAAAAATAATGTCCAACACTTCTGATAGCAAAATTAACCCTGAAGTCACTAGACTTCTCCCACTATAGCAGCACTCTGAAATATTCTGAGACAGAGCAAAAAGAGGCCAATCTAATAAGGGACAAATTGGCACATACAGATAAATAAGAGTGGAAATTCAGCACAGCCCCCAGCCGGGGCTGGCTGACCACACAAAAAACTGAATAGACCAACAAAATCAAGTGTGAACATTAGCAGAAAAACTTAGCTTTAGATGACTGGAACAGAGCTGAAAACCAAGAGCTGACAAGCCAGAAGGAATCACCAGCAACTGAATAGGGCGTCGGCTGTCTTAAATCCAATCTGAAACTCCTGAGGTACAATCGTCATCCTCATTCTCAGGTGGCAGATCTCCACTGATCAAATCAGCCTCACTACCTACTGTTACCACCAGAGGGAGTCTGGAAGGAGAACTCACAACTGGTGAACCAGAGAATGAACTCACAACAGGGGAGTTTATGAAATTCCATCTCCACTCTGTGTTCAAAGACGCAGATGGCAGACGTGTGTAATCGGACATGCATCGTGTCTTTATAGACCACAGCATGTCTATTTATTTTGCGGAGACGCTCAGTGCACTTTTTTCCCTCAACAGGCTTTATGGGAAGCTGGAAAAAAAAAATGCAAATAAAAAACTTGATTGCATTTTATAAATTCAGAATCCCAGCAAAAAAAAAATAATAAAAAATGCTCCTTCGAATTTGCATAAAAAAAAATCAGAGCAGATTATTTTGTATTTTAATACAGACAGCAGCAGAAAAATCATGGACCATAGCCTTAGTAATGAGCTTGAATAAAAATACATTTTAACTGCGCTGGCAGGAGGTGCCGGTCGTGAACCGCCGTACATACACAGTGTAGTGATGGTAGCGCAGCCGCTGCCCGGACCTGCCATCAGCAGGGACTGTCAGCTGTGGCACCTTGAGAAGCAGCTCTCTTCCCACATTATCACTGCAGCTGCCGCCAATGCTTGTTTAGCTCAGTGCTTTATTTTGTAGAAGCTTGGATTCAAATTTTTTTATGGAAATACAGTATGTCTTCCAAAACCTGATGTACGTCACTGCTGGCTTGTGCAAGCCTGAAACCTGACCGTAGTTACTTGAAGCTTCTGCTTGAAAAGCTCTTTAAAGATGGGCAGAATCTGACCATGATGTTTCCTGTCTGTATTAGGCTATGTTCCCATAAAGAGCTTTTGGCGAGTTTTTGATTGTGTTTGTATGTGTTTTTATTGCATGTTTGATGCTGTCTCTCTTTGTCGTGTCAGGTTTTAACTAAAGCTGCTTTGCTTTTGGTACTTCCTGGGACTTGATTGACAAAACTTTATTGATATCCTTAGGTGCAGATTGCGCGTGTTTTTTTTTTTTTATGCATTTCTGCCGTGGCGACACATGTGCATTTTTTACCTGCAGATTTTTTCCGCATCTAATGCAAATCTCTGGGAAAATCTGCACATAAAACTCAGTGTACCCGCAAGAGAAGTTTGACATGTTGCAGATTTCCAGCACGTACCGCAGGTCAGTTTACAGTCAGTAAAAAATAAATCGCAGTGGGCATAGATTTCTATAAATCCCATCCACTTTGCTGGAACTAAGACTCTGTGTTTTTTGATGCATCAAATATACCCAACGTCAGAAACTCATCAAAAGCTTATTGTGGGAACGTAGCCTAAACTGAAATCTTGGTTTCTTTTCCTTTTTTTTTTTTTCCCATCTCTCTTCTAAAGCTAGTTTCACATTTGCGGATGGCTGCGGACTTCCTCCGTGAATCTCCGCCCCCTGCTGCGCCTCCCCTGGTCAGCTCCGCCTATGTCCGCATACTTCTGCATGCGGCCTGCGTACACTATTTTTAACATTGGGTACGCAGGTCGTGCGGATGCCTCCACATGCGTCGTTTTGACGGTGCAGCGACCCGCGTCGAACACAACGTGTTGGAATTTGATGCGGTTGCTGCATCATCAAAATGACGCATGCGGAGGCATCCACATCCGCATGATCTGCGTACCCAATGTTAAAGATGGGGTAGTCAGGCCGTATGCTGACGTAGGCGGAGTTGACCGGAGGAGGCACTGCAGGGGGCGGAGCTTCACGGAGGAAGTCTGCAGCTCCTCCATACTCAAATGTGAAACTAGCCTAACCTAGCAGCCCTTTACCCGTACCGCTGCTAGATCTTAGTGGGGATTGGACATATGCTATTAAGGACTTGTGCACACGTTGCAGTTTGGTGTATTTTTGGTGCGTTTTTGCCATGCATATTTGCTAGCAAAATTGGAAGCAATCCTGATGCCAGCAAAGTGAATGAGACCGTGCGACATTCAGGAAGTGCTGCAGGTTTAATACTGTTGCATATAGAAGGAGAAAAAGGAGCAATCAAAAAAGTCCAATACAATGGTATAAGAAAATACAAAAACAATTTTATTCAAATATATCAGGGATGAAAGAAATGGTGGGATAAAAGTCCCTTGGTCCTGCTACCCTGTGTGTACCCCGTTTTGCCCATGTACTTTTTGTGGTCATTTGACTTTTATCCCACCATTTCCTTCATCCCTGATATATTTGAATAAAATTATTTTTGTATTTTCTTATACAATTGTATTGGACTCTTTTGATCGCTCCTTTTTCTCCTTCTCTATGCAATTAATTTTTTGCGATTGTCCTATTGTGTCCATATATAGATGCATTACATAGTGTATTCAAAGTATATCTTTTATCTACTACTAATGTCTTAATGGGTATTGCTTCCATGAAACTTTTATGAGGTTTGATGCTGTGTATTTATGCAGCGTCAAATCTGCAGTGTCCAGATGTTACAGCATATTGGAGAAATCCCATGTCCACTATGCGACTGTGCACCTGTGGATCACCCGTGGACAGACATGCAGCGCGTCTTTCAAGACCGCAGCATATCAACTTCTTTTGCGGAGACGCTAGTCTCCACCACAGAAACACCATCAATAGAATGTATTGGATGCAGTATATCCGCACAGTTCAGTGAACACATGCAGATTCTTCTGCGCTCAATAGACTGCAGAAAGCGCTGGTACATCCGGGATGTGGGCACATAGCCCTAAGTATCATGCACACGTTGAGTATTTTTGACTTGCAAATTTAGTGCAGAAAATAATCTGCAGCATGACCATTCTCTGTGCTTTTCGCCATTGACCTTACTCAAATCAGTCAAAAAACGCATACAAAAGGGCACAAAAAAATGAGCGGTTCTGCAACTGCATTTTTCTTGCCAAGAAATGCAAAAATGGTGCAGAAATGTCTGCATCCATTTACTCAATG
The DNA here is from genome assembly GCF_039654945.1 of Dendrobates tinctorius. Lineage (NCBI taxonomy): Eukaryota > Metazoa > Chordata > Amphibia > Anura > Dendrobatidae > Dendrobates > Dendrobates tinctorius. Next base: position 101,962,354 of record NW_027361696.1, read on the forward strand.
TGTGCACATAGCCTAAATAGTGTCAGAGACTGATTTGACAAGAGGTCCGCCTTCATGCTTCCCACAAATACAATGCAGCTGCCACGCACCCTGCATGTTATCTACCCTTGGCATCGCTCTACCTCTGCCTCTTTGTTTTGAAACACTGATGTTTCTGGGGCAACACTGGTGTTTGAACATGAGACTGAGCCTGGCAGCCTATATTGTGCACCAGTCTGAAAATCGCAGCCTTTTAACCCCTTCTGGGAATACCTGAGCCTAGATTGTGCCCAGTATGCTACTGACATGTTTCCTGAAAGTTCAAGTAAAAATATTCATGTTATGCACACTTGTAAATGCCATGAGCATATTTACCCGTAAATAGACGAAAAACCAAAGCATTAAAGGCGTTTTTATTCCATTGATTGTAGTCAGTGGTGGCAAAAAGCCAGCAACTGTGCTTGCAGTGACTCAGATATGCAGTGTACTACCCATGGTTTACTAGGGTAAATTAACACATTGCTGGTAATTATGTAGTCATTGTATTCATATCTATATTTAAATAATAGATGGCATAGTTTCTAGAGAACAGTCTACTATCATGATTTTACCACTGTGAACTTTTCTTAATTTAAAAAAGACACAGAAAAATAAAAGGGACTCTTAACATGAAATTCAGTAGGCTTAATAGGCATATACAGTGGGGAAAATAAGTATTTCATACTCTACCAATTTTGCAAGTTTTCTATAATTTTTATTGTAGGTACACTTCAACTGTGAGAGACAAGAAAAAAACATTGTATGATTTTTGCATAAGCAACTTTCATTTTATTGCATGAAATAAGTATTTGATACAATACAAAAACGGAACTTAATGTTTGGTACAGAAGCCTTTGTTTGCAATTACAGAGGTCAGACGTTTCCTGCACTTTTTGACCAAGGTTGCACACATAGCTGCAGGGATCTTCTCCAGACCTTTCCACCTCCCTCTAAAGATTTTCTATTGGGTACAGGTCTGGAGGTTGGCTAGGTCAATCTACAGGACATTGAAATGCTTCTTACACAGCCACCCCTTAGCTGACCTGGGTGTGTGTTTCGGGTCATTGTCATGCTGGAAGACCCAGCCATGACCCATCTTCAATGCTTTTACTGAGGGAAGGAGGTTGTTGGCCAAAATCACACGATACATGACCCCACCCATCCTCCCTTAAATACAGTGCAGTCATCCTGTGCCCTTTGCAGAAAAGCACCCCCAAAGTAAGATGTTTCCTTCACCATGCTTCACAGCTGGGATGGTGTTCTTGGGGTTGTACTCCTCCTTCTTCCTCCAAACACAGCGAGTGGAGTTGATACTAAAAATTTCTATTTTCGTCTCATCTGACCACATGACCTTCTCACGTGCCTCTTCTGGATCATCCAGATGGTCATTGGTGAACTTCAAATGGGCCTGGACAGGTGCTGGGGTGAGCAGTGTAACCTAGTGTGCCCTGCAGGATTTTAATCCGTGATGTCGTAGTCTGTTGCTATCGTTAATGTTTGAGCCTGTGGTCCTAGCTCTCTTCAGGTTATTGACCAGGTCCTCCCATGTAGTTTTGAGCTGATTCCTGATTGTTCTCAGAATCATACTTGCCCTACAAGGTGAGATCTTGCATGGAGCCCCAGACTGAGGAAGATTGACAGTCATCTTTTATTTCTTTCATTTTCCAATAATTTCGCCAACAGTTGTTGCCTTCTCACCAAGCTGCTTGACTATTGTCCTGTAGCTCATCCCAACCTTGTGCAAGTCTACATTTTTGTCCCTAGTGTCCTTGACAGCTCAGTGGTCTTTGCTATAATGGAGAGGTTGGAGTGTAATTGAATGTGTGGCCAGGTGTCTTTTATACAGGTAACGAGTTCAAAAAGGTGCAATTAATACAGATAATGAGTGCAGAGTAGGAGCGCTTCTTAAAGAAACACTAACAGGTCGGTGAGAGCCAGAATTCTTGCTGGTTGCTAGGTGATCAAATACTTATTTCATGCAATAAAATGCAATTTATTCATTTAACCCCTTACCTACAATTGACGTAATATTCCGTCCATGTGACCATGGACCTAATTACCATGGACGGAATATTACGTCATCGCGATCAGCGGCGCCCACGTGGTGAGCGCCGCTGATCGCGGCCGAGTGTCAGCTAATTATCATAGCTGACACCCAGCACAATGTGTCAGGGGCGGTCACGGACCGCCCCAGACACGTTAACCCCTTGCACACCGCGATCAAACGCGATCGCGGTGTACCGGGGGTTAAAGGGAAGCATCGGCAGGGAGGGGGCTCCCTCCGTGCTTCCCTGAGCCCCCCACGGCAGCGCAATGTGCAGCGCTGCTGCGGGGGTCTCTTTCCCTACAGGCCCCCGGATCCAAGATGGCGACGGGGGCCTGCAGGGAGCTGACTTCCTCACAGCCTGCAAAGCGCAGGCATGAGGAAGTCTGCAGCAGTGCCTGTGACAGATCGCTGATCTGTCACAGTGATCTGTGATGTGACAGATCAGCGATCTGTCACAGGACAGTGATGTCCCACCTGGGACAAGGTAATAAAGTAAAAAAAAAAAAAAAAAAAAAGTGTTAAAAATAATTAAAAAAAAATCGCTAAATAAATCAGTAAAAAAAAAAAAAATATTCCCCAATAAATCCATTTTTTCAAAATAAAAAAAAACAAAAACAATAAAAGTACACATATTAGGTATCGCCGCGTCCGTAATGACCTGCCCTATAAAACTGTCCCATTAGTTAACCCCTTTAGCGAACCCCTTAAAAAATAAAAATAAAAAACGAAGCAAAAAATAATGATTTATTATCATACCACCGAACAAAAAGTGCAATAACGCGCGATCAAAAAGACGCATATAAATATCCATGGTACCGCTGAAAACGTCATCTTGTCCCGCAAAAAACGATCCACCATGCAGCATCATCCGCAAAAAAATAAAAAAGTTATAGCTCGCAGAATAAAGCGATACAAAAATAATTATTTTTTATATAAAATAGTTTTCATTGCAAAAAACCGACAAAACATAAAAAAACGACCTAAATGAGGTATCGCTGTAACCGTACTGACCCGAAGAATAAAACCGCTTTATCAATTTTACCGCACGCGGAACGGTGTAAACGCACCCCCCCAAAAGAAATTCATGAAACGCTGGTTTTTGTTCATTCTGCGTCCCAAAAATCGGAATAAAAAGCGATCAAAAAATGTCACGTGCCCGAAAATGGTACCAATAAAAACGTCAACTCGTCCCGCAAAAAATAAGACCTCACATGACTCGGTGGGTCAAAATACGGAAAAATTATAGCTCACAATATGTGGTGATGCAAAAACTATTTTTACAATAAAAAGCGTCTTTTAGCGTGCGACAGCCGCCAAACATAAAAACCGCCATAAATCGTAAATCAAACCCCCCGTTATCACCCCCTTAGTTAGGGAAAAATAATAAAACTAAAAGAAAATGTATTTATTTCCATTTTCCCGCTAGGGTTAGGGTTAGGGCTAGGGTTAGGGCTAGGGTTAGGGTTAGGGCTAGGGTTAGGGCTAGGGTTAGGGCTAGGGCTCAGATTAGGGTTAGGGGTGTGTTGAGGTTCGGGTTGGAGTTATAATTGGGGGTTTCCACTGTTTGGGCACATCAGGTGCTCTCCAAAGGCAACATGGCGTCTGATCTCAATTCCAGCCAATTCTGCGTTGAAAAAGTCAAATGGTGCTCCTTCCCTTCCAAGCTCTGCCATGTGCCCAAACAGTGTTTTACCCCCACATGTAGGGTATCAGCCTACTCAGGACAAATTACAAAACAACTTTTGGGGTCCAATTTCTCCTGTTACCCTTAGGAAAATAAAAAATTGGGGGCAAAAATATAATTTTGCGGAAAAAAATGTTTTTTTTATTTTCACGCCCAGGCGTTATAAACTTCTGTGAAGCACTTGGGGGTTCAAAGTGCTCTCCACACATCTAGATAAGCTCGGTGGGGGGTCTAGTTTCCAAAATGGGGTCACTTGTGGGGAGTTTCAATAGTTTAGGTACATTAGGGGCTCTCCAAACGCATATGACACCCGCATACCAATCCATCAAAGTCTGCATTCCAAAACGTCACTACTTCCCTTCCGAGCCCCGACGTGTGCCCATACAGTAGTTTTCTCCCACATATGAGGTATCAGCGTTCTCAGGACAAATTGGACAACAACTTTTGGGGTCCAATTTCTCCTGTTACCCTTGGGAAAATAAAAAAATGGGGACTAAAAGATGATGTTTGTTGAAAAAATACGATATTTTTATTTTCACGCCCGGTCGTTATAAACTTCTGTGAAGCACTGGGGGGTTCAAAGTGCTCACCACACATCTAGATAAGTTCATTAGGGGGTCTAGTTTCCAAAATGGGGTCACTTGTGGGGGGTTTCCACTATTTAGGTACATCAGGGGCTCTCCAAACGCAACATGACACCCGCAGACCATTCCATCAAAGTCTGCATTCCAAAACGTCACTACTTCCCTTCCGAGCCCCGACGTGTGCCCATACAGTAGTTTTCTCCCACATATGAGGTATCAGCGTACTCAGGACAAATTGGACAACAACTTTTGGGGTCCAATTTCTCCTGTTACCCTTGGGAAAATAAAAAAATGGGGACTAAAAGATCATGTTTGTGGAAAAAATACGATTTTTTTATTTTCACGCCCGGACGTTATAAACTTCAGTGAAGCACTGGGGGGTTCAAAGTGCTCACCACACATCTAGATAAGTTCCTTGGGGGGTCTAGTTTCCAAAATGGTGTCATTTGTGGGGGGTTTCTACTGTTTTGGTACATCAGGGGCTTTCCTAACGCGACATGGTGTCCGATCTCAATTCCAGCCAAAAACGTCAAATGGCGCTGCTTCCCTTCCGAGCTCTGCCATACGCCCAAATAGTGGTTTACCCCCACATGTGGGGTATCAGCGTACTCAGGACAAATTGCACAATATCTTTTAGGGTCCTGTTACTTTTGGAAAAATAAGAATTGAGGGTGAAAAGATCATTTTTGTGGAAAAAATATGATTTTTTAATTGTACTGCTGTACGTTATAAACTTCTGTGAAGCCCTTGGGGGTTCAAAGTTCTCACCACACATCTAGATAAGTTCCTTGGGGGGTCTAGATTCCAAAATGGTGTCATTTGTGGGGGGTTTCCACTGTTTTGGTACATCAGGGGTTTTCCAATCGCGACATGGTGTCCGATCTCAATTCTAGCCAAAAACGTCAAATGGCGCTGCTTCCCTTCCGAGCTCTGCTATGCGCCCAAATAGTCATTTACACCCACATATGGGGTATCAGCGTACTCAGGACAAATTGCACAATAACTTTTAGGGTCCTGTTACCCTTGGAAAGTTAAAAATTGGGGGTGAAAAGATCATTTTTGTGGAAAAAATATGATTTTTTAATTGTACCGCTGTACGTTATAAACTTCTGTGAAGCCCTTGTGGGTTCAAAGTTCTCACCACATATCTAGATAAGTTCCTTGGGGGGTCTAGTTTCCAAAATGGGGTCACTTGGGGGGGGTTTCCACTGTTTAGGTACATCAGGGGCTCGCCAAACGTGACATGGCGTCCGATCTGAATTCCAGCCAATTTTGCATTGAAAAAGTCAAACGGCGCTCCTTCCATTCTGAGCTCTGCCATGCGCCGAAACAGTGGTTCCCCCCCACATATCAGGTATCAGCGTACTCAGGACAAATTGCACAATAAGTCTTGCAGTCCAATTTCTCCTGTTACCCTTGGTAAAATAAAGAAAATTGAACCTGAAGTATTTTTTTTGTGAAAAAAAGTTAAATGTTCATTTTTTTTTTAATATTCAAAAAATTCCTGTGACGCACCTAAAGGGTTAATAAACTTCTTGAATGTGGTTTTAAGCACCTTAAGGGGTGCAGTTTTTAGAATGGTGTCACTTTTGGGTATTTTCTATCATATAGACCCCTCAAAGTGGCTTCAAATGTGAAGTGGTCCCTAAAAATAAAATGGTGTTGCAAAAATGAGAAATCGCTGGTCAATTTTTAACCCTTATAACTTCCTAACAAAAAAAAATTTTGGTTCCAAAACTGTGCTGATGTAAAGTAAACATGTGGGAAATGTTATGTATTAAGTTTTTTGTGTGCCGTATCGCTGTGATTTAAGGGCATAAAAATTCAAATTTGGAAAATTGCGAAATTTTCAAAATTTTCGCCAAATTTCCGTTTTTTTCACAAATAACCGCAAGTTATTTGAATGCAATTTTACCACTAACATGAAGTACAATATGTCACGAGAAAACAATGTCAGAATAACCGGGATCCATAGAAGCGTTCCAGAGTTATGACCTCATAAAGGTACAGTGGTCAGAATTGTAAAAATTGGCCCGGTAGTTAACGTGCAAACCACCCTTGGTAGTGAAGGGGTTAAAAATCATATAATGTGATTTTGTTTTTTTTATTTTTAGATTCTGCCTTGCACAGTTGAAGTATACCTATGATTAAAATTACAGACTTCTCCATTCTGTTAAGGTGGGAAAACTTGAAAAATTGGCAGTGTATTAAATACTTATTTTCCCCACTGTAGATATAGACTTCCATGAAAGTCATTAAATATATAAAGGCCTCGATTCACCAAGACCGGTATGAACAATTCCGGTCTTGTTGAGGTGGAGCAGACGCACCTGATTCATTAAGAGGCGCACACTTCATAAAAAATCTGACACGTCTGTTATGTGGTTCCATGCGTATCACATCAAGTCTTACTGCAATCAGGGACCGGAGTAATATTTCTAGCATAAGATACACCACATCAGTTCATGAATTACAAGAGCTGTGACGTCACGCCCCTGTCCTGCTTCAGCTCCACCCATGTTTTGTGAACACGCCAAAAGTTGTAAAATGATTGTGCATCTCCACTTTGCACAAAACATTTTAAAACGATTTACAACAGAATTCTGGCTTAATCGCTTTGACTAATCAGGGTCATTAAGTCCTTTTGGCATTGCCCATTTTAAACTATACAAAAAAAGTTGTTTACTAGCTCCAATGCCAAGGCATCTTGAAGCAGAATATATACCATGTCGCACGCCTCTCTTTTTTACATTAAGTAGCAGATATATACAACTGTATAGCATTTCTTTATTTGCATATATGCCCCCAAATATGGGGGATCACAGAGCACAGTTGTTAGCCTAAGACTACATTTGTATGGCGTTTATACAGGGTGATTCACTCGCGACTTTACGTTGAAAAATTTCTGTTTATTCTAAAAGAAACAATTTATCCTACCGAAATTTGGACTGTACATGCCTTCGTTCAAGAGCAACTGATGTTTGAAAGCAGGTGTTGAAAATGTCCATTATACTCATCCAAGCACGCCTACACGCACCGTTCCATATCATTGCGTGTATTCCACAGGACGTCTGGGGTCATAGCCTGAATTTAGCTCTGTATGATCTCTCGGAGTGCCTTTAATGTTCGTGGCTTGTTACTGTATACCCAATCCTTCAGACGTCCCCAAAGGAAAAAATCTGGTGGACATTTTTGGACTTCCTCTATTATGCCTTTATCCAGTAATGTTCCTGTACTTTCCAGTTTATTCATCTTGATTTAGACGTCCAAACTTCTTTAGAAACTCACTTTGGCACCTCTTTAAAGCACCACTTCAGCAATTGTTTTTCTTTATTACACTGCTGGAGTGGTGTTTTAACCCTTCCTCCCCCGAAGCCTGTTTTCAACTTCCTGACCAGGCCATTTTTTTCAATTCTGATCACTGTCACTTTATGAGGAGGAAATAACTCTGGAACGCTTCAACGGATCCTACTGATTCTGGGATTGTTTTCTCATGACATATTGTACTTCATGCTAGTGGTAACTTTTCTTTCATACGACTTTTGTTTATTTGTGAAGAAATCGGAAATTTGGTGAAAATTTAGAAAATGTTGCAATTTTCAAACTTTTATATGCCTTTTAAAATTTAAGTCATATCACAGAAAATGGTTCATAAATAACATTTCCAACATGTCTACTTTACATCAGCATAATTTTTGAAACATAATTTTTTTTTGTTAGGAAGTTATGGTTAAAAGTTGACCAACGATTTCTCATTTTTCCAACAAAATTCACAAAAAATAAACAACTATTTTCCACAAAAATGTCCCTTTTAGACCCATTTTTACTTTCACAAGGGTATAAGGACCTTTAATCCCCAGATACTTCACAGAAGTTTATAACATTGAGCCATAGAAAAAAAAAAATTCAAATTTACCCCTCAAAGTTTTTTTTTTTTTTTTTTTTTTAGCCCCAAATTTTGCATTTTCATAAGGGTAACAGGAGAAATTGCACCAAACGGTATTCTCACTTTGTTTCCATACTTCGTTTTTTTCCACACTCCAAAGACATGCTGATAGGGAAATTTGATTGTGAGCCACAATGAGGGACAGTAATTACAAATGTGAGTTAGGGTCCTGTTTCACATAGTGATACTCCAGCGATCCCGACAACGATACGACCTGGTAAGGATCGCTGGTGCGTCGCTACATGGTTGCTAGTAAGCTGTCAAACAGTCAGATCTACTCAACGACGCAGCAACGATGCGGCGATCCGTATAACAACCTCGGCGGTCTTGGGACCTTGTCACACAGCAGTGATTCTGACGACTCCTGCCTGCCTCCCTGAACGAGGTCGCTCGTCGGCGTCAAACACATCGATGCGTGCTGGCCAGCAGGACACCAGCGATCAAAAAATGGCCCAGGACAATCGAGCACGATCGGCGATATCCAGCGGGGGGGTGGGGGGGGGGGCTCTTACCACTATATGTCACATGTAGCGAGGTCGCTGTTGCCTCACAAAATCGGTGACGCTTCAGCGATCTCGCTATGTGAGATGGGGACTTAAAGCTCTCTGGGACTTGTTGGCACTATATGAGCAAGCATAAATAATAAGAATAGTGATGCAAAAGATTATTCTGGGAAGATCTAACAGAGAATGATTACTCTAAAGGGGAACTAGTCATAACATTTTGGGTCACTAAACCACAAGCTTGTTATTACGCATCTGGGGTCTAGTAACCCAAATGTGCCAATTTCAAAACTGGGGGTTAGGGATGAAGAGTTTACCCCCATAGTTTGTAACTCTTTTCTGTCAGTTTCCGGGGCATGCATATTTTGGAGACATGAGTGCCCCAGTTATAGAACGACATGTTGATGATACATTTTCCCGAAAACCAAGCGACACAGTCCCTTTATGCATTGTATTAGTTTGGTTGCACCCTAAGGCCATGTGCACGTGTTGCGGATTCTGCTACGGATCCACAGCGTTTCAGGCTCTGTGAGTCCGCAGCAGATTTAGCTGCGTTGTACAGTACCATTGTTTTCAATGGTAAACTGAAAAACGCTGTGCACGCCTGGATTTTTTTGCGGGTTCAAATCCGCAGCATGTCAACCTTCTCGATTGTAGAGGTGTGAAACCGCAGGCTAATCCGCAGGTACACCGAAGGTCTTTTGACCTGAGAATTTACCTGCAGATTTTTCCAAATCCGCACGGGAAAATTCCGCAGGACCTAAAACTACGTGTGCACATAGCCTCGTTGCAGATTCTGCTGTGGAATTTTCCGCCCAGATTTTGCTAAATCCGCAGGTAAAATGACCTGCGTTCTACCTGCGGATTTAGTGCAGATTTACTGAAGATTTTGTGCGGTTTTCCCCTGCATTTTTACACCTGCGGATTCCTATAATGGAGCAGGAACTGCTGCAGAACTGCACAAAAGAAGTGACATGCTGCTGTTTTAAATCCACACCAAATCTGCACAGAAAAATCCGCAGCATGTGCACTGCGTTTTTCTTTTACATCGCTTTAAATGGTACTGTACGTCACTTGCAGTTCTGCAGGGCCAAATCCGCTGCAGAACTGCAGCAGAATCCGTAGTAAGTTGTGACACTGTCCTGGGTATTGTGATGTCAGGAAGTTCATGCTTTTCACAGCAATAGATTTGTTTTTGCAAACACATTTTTTATATTCCTGATTATTTTTGACAGTGAAGTGAACTGACTTGGAGAGCATCAGACTTTGACATCTGCAGTTATTGTGCACCAGATGGACACACGCACCGATCACATTATGCCTGATATACTGTAGTAGTTTTATTAACTCTTGCTGGATGAAGCATATCCAAGTAGTCGGTCACTATTGTTGTTTATCAGTTAATTGGCACTACGTGGTATATAAATGATCATTTCATTTGTTGCCATTTATACTGACTCGTAATTGTGATTTCCTCTTAATTATTTTAAAAAATGTTTAAGTAAAAAGAGACAGCTCTTTTTTTTTTTTTTGGATATCTCTAAATAAATACTTTCAAATATAAGCTGACAATGTACCGTAAAAGAGCCTGCATGTTAAAGGGTTATTCCACGTCAGCCACTGTCAGACATAATATTGGTGCTACTTGTAGCCACAAAAGGGCCCAAGCAGTAAGGGGGCCACTACCACCTGTAAGGCAGGAGGAATTGTGCATTTTATGAGCTATTTGACTGCAAAGGGCCCATAATACTGTTCTTGCGTAAAGGCCCTCTTCTGTCTGTGTCCACTCATGGTTTCTGCTCTTACAAGTCTATAATGTGACACCTACGTATGAATATGATGAACAGCTGGACTTTAACTCAGAATTAATATGAGTGGTTAAGTTTGTCGCTGCTTTGGAGAACTTTAGTGACCCATACTCTATTACTTAAATAACCAGGACCAACCATTTAAAGTCGTATTATGCAAAAGATTATATACACAGTATTATGTGTTAGTAGGTTGTGACAAACCGTAAATTTCATAGACTGTGGCCCCAATTCAGCAAGACTTGGTCTTGATGAGGTGGCATGGTGGAGTATACTTGATTTATTAAATCACATAGTCCATGAGTGGCAATGCTTGTCATGTCCCACAACTTGGGAGTCATACCGTACTGTATTGGATAGTTGCTGTTGCGTTGCAGTAAGGTTTGCCTTTTAGACGTTTGTCCTCCCTTTTTCCCTGACTTCCTTCCTAGATCTGATGTCAGAAACCCCTCTCCTCTTCCTCATTTTGAGTATGTCAGCCATCTAAAGAAGCTCAGCTCTTATTTTTCTGGTGTAGAATAGTTTTTTTACATACTGTAATTGTGCGTAACTGCAATAATTCAGCTTGAAAATAAACCTTCTTCTGGACTCTTCCTATGTGCCTTTGCAGTCGAGTCAAAGCTACAGTATCTAATGATATCTCTAATGATATCTAATCTCTAATGATATCTCTTTGTGTACATAGAGACATCTATATAGAAAGTCTCAAGCGCCCTACATTCACAGCGTAGTTATGGAGTAGGAATACTTCTCAATACAAAGTAAATGAAATTGGCCAGTGAGCTGCCTATTTAATTATTGAAGAATATTTAGAAATTATTTTGATAGTAGAGAATGTAATTCAGTCCATCCAGTAGTGTTTATACATAGGAGTTGATCAACCTTTCTCCGCAATGGTCACTGAACCGACTCCATTCACTGTTCACCTGCAGATGGTGTCCAAGCTGGAAACAGCGGATCGGTGAGGGGTGCTGTGTGTTGGACCACCACAGATTTATGATATTGATGACCTAACCAATGGACAGGTCATCATTATTGCAAGGCCTTTAGGCGTTTACCATAAATGTCTTTGTTGAGAAAGTTTCTATAGTTATATAATTATGCCCATAATGTTCACATAGATTAATATCCGTGAATAACTGCAGGAGTTTGACCAATTTGTAAGGGAAAAATCTTTAGTTTGTGATGGAATTGATGATATGCAGTTCTACGGTAAATGTCCCCTTTTTCATTAATACATTGCTTTTACTTTTATGCGCTGAAATGTTTGCTCATTTCATAAAACAGATCATTTCATAGCTCCTTCAGTCATTGTGGTCACGCCTTGGCAATCACTAGTAGTTACTTTCACTGTCTGATCAATGAAGCCGCTGGAGTGAAGTCTGTCTGAAAGCCTCTACCTTTATGTATTTTTGGATTTGCCTTACACAGTCTCATTAACACCTTCTGCCGGTGTCATTTCTGTCTTACATTCCTCTTACATGAGGAAGTGTGAAAGGTGACAGGTTAAAAATAGCTGTGAATGTATTGCCATAGTTGCTGCTGGCACTTGTGAGAAGTGTGTAGTATCTCTAGCGTTTTGCGTTAGTAGTAAATATAGCTCCTCCAGGAGTATTTACTGAAGGACATGAATGAAACGCTTTGAATAGAAATAAGCATTGAGTTCATCTCGCTTCGAGAGATCGGGAGCTTTCACGTGGGTCGTTCTCAAGACACAGCATGTTATTATATAGGAATGAGAACGGCATGAAAATTATGTCTCAATAAAAAAGTGCCACCCAAAAATGCTTGTAAAAAAATGCATTAAACTAATAACTTTTTTCTTTTTCACAATCCTAAAAAAAAGACAAAAGCGTAAATAGCCTTGATAAAACATAAAGAGTATCATGGAGTCTCCATGGCTGGAGCTAGTGACAAACGTTCCATTCTACTTTTGTCATTCCATTCGGTGACTGTTGTTTGCTCTCCTTGCTGAAGATAATTTTCTTTTTCCTTTGCAACTGGCCACATTTGAAACCTGTTTAATATTTGATAGGCATGTGTGATTACTCCTCATACTGGTAGCAATAGTAAAGCCACTCGCTAGATTTACTCTCCTTTGCATATAGGTTTTGAGATAGAATGTATTGCTTTCCTCTGTAACTCAAGAATAATATCAAATGTAAATGTACAGCTTACAAATTAACGAGTCTGGCTTCTGTTTGTATAGGGTATAGAATACCTACGCTGAGCCGACGGGATCACTCAGCACTGGCGTTGCTGTCCCTGCTTTCGTACAAATTGAACATGAAGAGGAAGTACGAAATCGGCTAGGCTAGGCTGCTCCAGGACCTTGAAATGCTTCTTACGGAGACACTCCTTAGTTGTCCCGGTTGTGTTTTTCCAGTCAGTTTCATACTGGAAAACCCAGCCATGACCCATCTTCAATGCTCTTACTGAGGGGAGGCTGTTTGCCAAAATCTTGAGATACATGACCCCATCCTCCCTTCAATATGATGCAGTCGTCCTGTCCCCTTTGCAGAAAAGCACCCCCAAAGTATGATGTTTCCTCCACCATGTTTCACGGTTAGGACTGTGTTTTTGTGGTTGTACTCATCCTTCTTCTTCCTCCAAACACAGCGAGTGGAGTTGATACCAAAAAGTTCTATTTTGGCCTCATCAGACCACATGCCTTTTCCTATGCCTCCTCTGGATCATCCAGATGGTGATTGGCAAACTTCAAACAGGCCTAGACATGTGCTAGCGTGAGCAGAGGAACCTTGCGTGCCCTGCAGAATTTTAATCTATGACAGCGTATTGGGTTACTAATGCTTGAGCCTTTGGTCCCAGCTCTCTTCAGGTCATTGACCAGGTCCTCCCATGTAGTTCTGGACTGATTCCTGACCTCTATCATCCCTACTCCACGAAGCGAGATCCTACATGGAGGTCCAAACCGAGGAAGATTGACAGTCATCTTGTGTTTCTTCCATTTTCTAATAATTGAGAGCCAACAGTTGTTGCCCACTCAACAAACTGCTTGCCTATTGTTCTGTAGCCCATCCCATCCTTGTGCAGGTCTACAATTTTGTCCCTGGTGTCCTTACACAGCTCTTTGTTCCTGGCCATGGTGAAGAGGTTGGCGTGTGATTGAGTGCGACAGGTGTCTTTTTACAGGTAACGAGTTCAAAGAGGTGCAATAATACAGGTAATGAGTGCAGAGTTAGAAGAGTTTCTTAGTTTTTCTTTAACGGGTCTTTGAGAGCCAGGATTCTTGCCAGTTGGTAGGTGATCAAATACTTATTTCATGCAATAAATGCAATTTAATTATTGAAAAATCATACAGTGTTTTTTTCTGTTTATTTTTAGATTCTGTCTCTCACAGTTGAATTGAACCCACGATAAAAATTGCAGACCTCTCCATTCTTTATAGGTGGGAAAACTTGCAAAATTGGGATTGTATCAAATACTTATTTTCCCCACTGTACATACAGGTCGCCTGGGAAACTTGTGTTTTTTTTATGGGTTTCTCTGTAAGTTTTTCAAGGGAACTGCAGGTTGTGTTATGACCGTAGCCTTTTGAAGTCTTTTATAACTGTATGCAAATCACCTGCTACAAGTAAACTACAGAGTGAGGGCTGATTGATAGGGAAAGGGCTGAGATCACACATTTAACTAGCCAGGTATGCGCAGACGATACGGAACTAGCAGCGCTTTGTGTGTTCGCTGCATCCAAAGTGCTGCTGGCTAGGGAACGTAGGTGAATCCGAATGTGTTCACTGTACTGTGCGGATTCACCGTGTCCTATACATTCTATGGGTATAATTTCTCTAGCAGAGTCTAGTGTCTCCGCAAGAGAAATTGACATGCTGCGGTCTGGAAAGACGCGCCACATGTCTGTCTCCACTGCAGAGGCGTAGCTAGGGTTTTGGTTCAGGGGGGGCGAAACTTCTGAGTGGGCCCCCAACCAGGTAACTTTGATTACAACTCGGTGACGCACAATAATAGTGGAAGAGAACCTCAGCAGAGGACCGCGCTGTTGCTGAATATAATTTCTAAATAAAGACCAATATTATATTACCGCCATATAGTGAGTGGTAGATACCCGTCCTACACAACATACCGTATAAGAGATCACAGCACAGTTACAGATGGTAACTTACAGCTGAAGTTCTTTCTGATGGAATCGTTCACTTTTCCATCTGGCCCAGACCAACATGACAACTTCTTCCAGCCAGGACTCATCTGCAGAGATTACAACAAAGATACATTTCATGTCTCATATTTTCAGCACTGTCACCAATGGGAGTACTCCCTACCTGCACAAACTCCTTACCCTGCTGATACCCCAATGCTGAGCCGCTGCTGCTGTATGTGTCCTTTTAACTGTTCCTGCTGTGTGGGTCTCTGTGCCCTCTAAATTCTAAAGCAACTCTCGAAAGCAGTGCCCATATTTTGTCCCCTAGAAAGTAATAGAGCCATTTGTGCCCCTTTGACAGTCAGTTACCCGAGTTCCCTATAACAATAAGTGCCCACTTTACATTTAATAATGTCATGAGTCTCCCCCCTGTACAGCTCCCCTATACACTGTATGATGCTCCCCTATACACAGTATGATGCTCTCTTATACACAGTCTAATCTCCCCTCACTGTATATACACTGACCGCTTAGTATTCCCCAAATTGTTTGATGGCTCCAACACTGTAATCTCCACACTGTATGATGGCCCGCTAGATAGCCTCCATATAGTATAATGTGCCAGACAAGTTCACTATAGTCCTTAATATAGTATACTGCACTCCCCATAGGCAGACCCTATAGAATAATGCAGCCCTTTATATAATGCACCCCATAGGCAGCCTCATAAAAAATAAATCCAAAACTCCTCTTTCCTCCTGGTTTCTTCACTGCTGCGAGCTCCCGCACATCTCCGAACTGTAGGCTCCGAGTAGTGACGTCATTGCGACCCCCTGTCAGTGTTGGCGTTAGTGACATCAGAAGCTGATGAGAGTGGGATGATGGGAGAGGGAGCGTAATGCTTCTTCTCTCATCAATGTAGTCAGCTGAAATGGCATCTAACCAACACAGTTGATTTTGCAATGACAGGTGGGGACCCACTGCTGGCACAGGGCCCCTGCGTCTGCTCACTGGCCCCATAGCGGCCGGGTGGCAGAGCAGGGAGATCGATTCTGTCTGATCTGCTGCAGAATGTAACACTATTGGCGTGCTGTGGGTGGGTCCCCTCAAAGCGCTAGTCCCGGGGTGACCTCCCTCCCCCCCTGTAGCTATTTGTCATCAAGCACTAACTGCTGCTGTGGCACTGCAAGTGCCAGACTTAACTTCCCAGTAGGAGCACTCTGGGAGCAGCAAACACTAGTTAGGGTGTGTGCACACGTTGCGGATTCTGCTGCGGATCCACAGTGGATTTGGTCTTGCGGATCCGCAGCAGTTTCTGCTGCATTGTACAGTACAGTCTATGAGAAATGAAAAACAGTGCACATGCTGCGGATTTTCTGCAGATTTAAATCTGCAGTAAGTAAATTCTTTGCTGCGGAATCCGCAGCGTTTTGACACCGGTTCCTTTATAGGAATCCGCAGGTGTAAAAACGCAGGGGAAATCCGCACAAAATCTGCACTAAATCCGCAGGTAAAACGCAGGTCATTTAACCTGCGGACTTACCTGTGGATTTGGCCAAATCCGCGCGGAAAAATCCGCAGAGTAATCCACAACATGTGCACATACCCTAATCCTCTAGGACTCGCTGTCAGCCTGGTAACGGGAAGGTTAATAATTACACGCCAGCACAAACGGCCGAGATAAGGTGATCGATACACTGGTTTAACACTCCCTCTGCCTGCCAGGGAGGATGCGCCGCTTTCTTGCACAGCTCAATGACTGCAGCCATCAGTGCAATCTCTAGTTTGCACTTCTCCTGGTTTTCTCTCAGTCCCAAAGTGCAGTAAATTCCCAGGCCAAGACAAAGCATCGCCATATAGCGCATCAGTGACCGCTGCAAAGTGCCTGAAAACTATGTAACACGTAAGGCCTCTTTCACACTTCCGTTTTTTACAATCAGTCACAATCCGCCAGGTTTTGAAAAAAACGGATCCGCAATTTTCTTTTGAGGATCCGTTTTTTTCCCCATTGACTTCCATTATAGGCGGATTGTGACGGATTGCCGTCCGTTGCATCCGTTTTTTTTGCGGATCCGCCAAAAGTTCCTGTCCGTCACCATCCTCAAAGATTTCAAAACGGAGCTTGCAACGTTTTTTTTCTGTGGCGGATCCTCCAGACACTCATTTAACCCGAAATTCTTTCTGGGTGCCGGCCAAAAAAAAAAAAATTCTCTCTCTCCCTCTCCCTCTCTCTCTCTCCCTCTCTCTTTCTCTCCCCCTCTCTCTCCCCCTCTCTCTCTCTCCCCCCCGCGGTTCCTTTAAAATTCTTCATTTGTCGGATCCGTCAAAAAAACGGACGGGTGCCATCCGTTGTCATCAGTACTAAAACGGATCCGCCATCCGTACTTTTGGCGGATCTTGACTGTTGCAAAAAACTGAAGTGTGAAAGAGGCCTAAGGAGAGCATCATGTAATGAAAATTACACCCAAATAGCAGTAAGTTGTATGTATTTATCCAAAGCAACAGATTAGACATTTCAAATAGTAATTAACATACTGTGTGCAGTGTCCACTGGTCCTGGAGCAGCTTTCAGGTTCCTCTCAGTCAGAAGCAATCAAGAGCAGACAGTGAACTCAGCTCACAGGCAGAGGCAGAGCCCCCTGCGTCCAGGCTGCTGCTGGAGATGATGACTTCTCTGCAACAGGGAGCTTTCAAGGAGAGCGCGCTCAGCCAGGATTGGGTGAGTGACCTCCCCTCCCCCACACTCCACATGACTCACTCTCTGCTGCAGCATGTAATTGTATCGGCGCGATCTGCACGCCGATATAGTTACATAGCATAGCTCGGGTGGGCCCCATCAGAGCATGGGGCCCGGCCACCGCCCCCTCTGCCCCCCCCCCGGTAGCTACGCTACTGCTCCACTGTGATCCATGGCTGTCTGTGGACGCATAGTGGACATGGGATTTCTTGAAATCCCATCAACTATGCTGTAACATTTGGCAGCTGCGGGTTGGACACTGCAAAAGTACACAGCGTCCAACCCGCAGGGTTTACTGATCATGTGCACATACCCTTACAATCTGCACCACAATTCACAGCAAAACCTGCATGTAACATTACATTATAAAGTTACTGTAAGTTCCTACGAAGAGTTTTGGGTCAGTTTCTGACGCTACGTGTTTTGCTGTTCAATGAAACGCTACGCCTTACAGTTCCAGGAAAGTGGATGTGCTTTATAGAAAATAAATGCTGACTGTGCTTTTTTATGCTGTGTAAACCGACCTTCGGATCATTATTCATATCCACCACTTGCCAATATCTCTTATGGGTACGTTGAGCTTTATGTGCGGATTTTCCCACTAGAATTATATTATATGCAGAAAATCTACAGGTAAAAAATGCATATGTTGAAATACACTAAAAACGCATGTAGTCCGCATATGACTATATCAGTAAGCTTTTGTCAAAGCCAAATACCAGGAAGTACAAAAAACAAATTGGCTTTATATAGATGGAACATGACACGCTAACGAGAGACAAAAAACGCAGACTCAAATACGCGATGAAAACACAATGAAAATTGATGTAATTACATTAATATAACACAACTAACACTTTTCTACAAATTTTTTAAAGGTTGTCAGTTTGTTATGTTATTATGAGACATTTCTTAACAAATTTGACCTCCTGAATTCAGTTGTGACAATGAAATTTTTTTTTGTTGGCTGTTGTTTCTATGATATCAAAGAGTTTTTTCTTTTACTTCTACATATAATTAATACAAGTTTCAGTACTTTGAAACATTATTTTTGCAAATATAAAGAATGCAGAATATTTTGTTCTGCTAATTTTCTCATTTACTTAGAGGAAACTTAACAATTCAAATATCTAAACACTATAGCAAATTATTAACCGTTACAGAAACTGCACTACAAAATTTGGTCCTCATTCAGTGACAACTTTTTTGCTTGTCTCTTGTACTCCTGCATCAGATCATCTCTTACAATCGTCCAACAGTAATCTGCAAGCATTGATGGATTCCATTTTCCTTGATATCTTTTCTCCATAGCCACAATATTTTTCGTGGAATATCTCACTGTGCTCATGGCTCACTGTTCTCAGGTTGGTGGATGAAAGTCTAGATGCGAATGTAAGAAATTAATCTTTAACCCCTTAACGACCAGAGGTGTTTTTGGTTTTGCATTTTCATTTTTTGCTCCCCTTCTTCCCAGAGCCATAACTTTTTTTTTTTTTTTAAATTTTTTGGTCAAAATGGCCGTGTGAGGGCTTGTATTTTGCGGGACGAGTTATACTTCTGAACGACACCATCGGTTTACTGTGTCATACAGTGCCTACAAGTAGTATTCAACCCCCTGCAGATTTAGCAGGTTTACACATTCGGAATTAACTTGGCATTGTGACATTTGGACTGTAGATCAGCCTGGAAGTGTGAAATGCACTGCAGCAAAAAAGAATGTTATTTCTTTGTTTAATTTTTTTTTAAATTGTGAAAAGTTTATTCAGAGGGTCATTTATTATTCAACCCCTCAAACCACCAGAATTCTGTTTGGTTCCCCTAAAGTATTAAGAAGTATTTCAGGCACAAAGAACAACGAGCTTCACATGTTTGGATTAATTATCTCTTTTTCCAGCCTTTTCTGACTATTTAAGACCCTCCCCAAACTTGTGAACAGCACTCATACATGGTCAACATGGGAAAGACAAAGGAGCATTCCAAGGCCATCAGAGACAAGATCGTGGAGGGTCACAAGGCTGGCAAGGGGTACAGAACCCTTTCCAAGGAGTTGGGCCTACCTGTCTCCACTGTTGGGAGCATCATCCGGAAGCGGAAGGCTTATGGAACTACTGTTAGCCTTCCACGGCCTGGACCGCCTTTGAAAGTTTCCTCCCGTGCCGAGGCCAGGCTTGTCCGAAGAGTCAAGGCTAACCAAAGGACAACAAGGAAGGAGCTCCGGGAAGATCTCATGGCAGTGGGGACATTGGTTTCAGTCAATACCATAAGTAACGCACTCCACCGCAATGGTCTCCGTTCCAGACGAGCCCGTAAGGTACCTTTACTTTCAAAGCGTCATGTCAAGGCTCGTCTACAGTTTGCTCATGATCACTTGGAGGACTCTGAGACAGACTGGTTCAAGGTTCTCTGGTCTGATGAGACCAAGATCGAGATCTTTGGTGCCAACCACACACGTGACGTTTGGAGACTGGATGGCACTGCATACGACCCCAAGAATACCATCCCTACAGTCAAGCATGGTGGTGGCAGCATCATGCTGTGGGGCTGTTTCTCAGCCAAGGGGCCTGGCCATCTGGTCCGCATCCATGGGAAGATGGATAGCACGGCCTACCTGGAGATTTTGGCCAAGAACCTCCGCTCCTCCATCAAGGATCTTAAGATGGGTCGTCATTTCATCTTCCAACAAGACAACGACCCAAAGCACACAGCCAAGAAAACAAAGGCCTGGTTCAAGAGGCAAAAAATCAAGGTGTTGGAGTGGCCTAGTCAGTCTCCTGACCTTAACCCAATTGAAAACTTGTGGAAGGAGCTCAAGATTAAAGTCCACATGAGACACCCAAAGAACCTAGATAACTTGGAGAAGATCTGCATGGAGGAGTGGGCCAAGATAACTCCAGAGACCTGTGCCGGCCTGATCAGGTCTTAAAAAAGACGATTATTAGCTGTAATTGCAAACAAGGGTTATTCCACAAAATATTAAACCTAGGGGTTGAATAATAATTGACCCACACTTTTATGTTTAAAATTTATTAAAATTTAACTGAGCAACATAACTTTTTGGTTTGTAAGATTTATGCATCTGTTAATAAATCCTGCTCTTGTGTGAAGTTTGAAGGCTCTAACTTATTTGCATCTTATCAAACCTGCTAAATCTGCAGGGGGTTGAATACTACTTGTAGGCACTGTATACTCAAAAACGAGGAAAAAAAATTATAAGTGCGGTGAAATTGCAAAAAAAGTGCAATCCCACAGTTGTGTTTTTTTTTTTTTTTTTTTTTTTTTTTTTTGGGGGGGGGGGGGGGGGGGGTGTTTCACCATGTTCACTAAATGCAAAAGCTAACCTGCCATTATGATTCTCCAGGTCTTTACGAGTTCATAGACACCAAACATGTCTAGGTTCTTTTTTGTTTAAGTGATGAAAAAAATTCTAAGGTTTGTTTAAAAAAAAAAAAAAAAAAAAAATTGCCATTTTCCGATACCCATAGCGTCTCAATTATTTGTGATCTCAGGTTGGGTGAGGGCTTATTTTTTGTGTGCCGTGCAGATGTTTTTAATTATACCATTTTGGTGCATTTTAATGCAATGTTGCAGTGACCCAAAAAAACGTATTTCTGGCGTTTTGAATTTTTTTCTCATTACACTGTTTAGTGATCAGGTTAATTCTTTTTTTATATTGACTGGGCGATTCTGAAAGCGGCGATACCAAATGTGTGTGTTTTGATTTTTTTTTTTTTTTTTTTTATTTTGAATGGGGCGAAAGGGGGGTGATTTGAACGTTTATATATTTTTTTAATTTTTTTTAATATTTTTTAAAACTTTTTACATTTTTTTTTTTTAACTTTTGGCATACTTCAATAGATCAGATCAGATACAGATCACCCACCTGTATGTAGCAGAATTGCTGACTTGCTATGAGCGCCGATTACCGGGCGACGACGCTCATAGCAATCTGGCATTGACAACCATAAAGGTTTGCCAGAGACCTCTGGTTGTCATGCCAACCCATTGGTGACCCACGATCATGTGACGGGGGTCACCGATAGGCGGATTTACGGCGCGATTGCCGGAAGCACATGTTAAATATCGCGACTGTTTCGGGTACATGTTAGCTGTTTAAAACAACTGATGTGCCGGGGAAGATGTGGGCTCGCCGCCAGAGCCCACATCAAAGGGAGGGAGTCCGACATTGGCGTACTATTACGCCTGATGTTGGAAAGGGGTTAAGGACATGTTACAGCCAAGATAAATAAATGTTTTTTTTTCCATAGTTTATCTGCTCTTGAGTTTCCTAAAAAATTAGTTACCGCTAATGCCAATGTTGCCCGTGCATCTTTTGACTTTGTCTGCAACAAATGGAGAAACTCCTCTTCTTGAAGAAGCTTATGGATATGAGGCCCAATAAAGGCTCCTTCCTTTATCTTTGCTTCACTCAACCTTGGATATGTATGGGTGAGATACTTGAATGCTTTTGTATTTTTATCCATTGCTTTTACAGTGTTCTTCATTATGCTCAATTTGCTATGCAGTGGTGGTATCAAAATCTCATGTGGGTCAACAAGTGCTGAATGCAGGACATTTTTATTCCCTGACTGAAGTGAATGTCGGAGAAGCCAGTCTCTTTTATTGTAGCGATATTCTATCGCACATCTATTCCACTGGCACAGAAAGCAGCAGTACTTTGTGTATCCACCCTGGAGACCAAGTAAGAGGGCAACCACCTTTATGTCACCACAGAGAGGGCCACAGATGTTGGTTATAGTTCAGGCACCTCATGTTGTCATAGGTTTCTTTCATGTGGACTGCATAACCCACTGGAATTTTAGGCTTGTTTTTAACAAATCTATGGAGAGACTCCCTTCGTCTGGATTTTATAATAGATTTATCTTCAGAGCTTCCGATAAACTGTTGATGTTGCATGCCACAAGATCGCCCTTTATGACGAAGTATTGGACAAGATCTTTATCACAGTTGTGGAACATAGAAATGCGAACATCACCCACTAGAAGATTCCATTGCTATAGACTGCAACCTAAGAGCTCAGCCTTAATTTTGGCAGATCCAAATCTGGTTCAGTTGAGGTTGCGGACAGGTCGTCTGGGCCGTGAGAGAAAGATTCTTCATGACGCCAAATGCCCTCTTCTTTCTCTCTTGACTCAACTGAACCTGTTTCTGGTGATTTTGGACCCGGCAGTATGTATGTGGTACTGGGCTTGTTGCAATTGGAATGTTTGGATCATGTAAAGTCCATTTCTTCTTACTTGAAACTTTACTCCTAATGGGGGCCACCATGCAGAAATAGCAATTGGTGGTGTGCTCGGTTAGGGTCTTTCTAGATCATTGTGACTGCAAAAGGCATAGATTACCTATGCAACCATTGGGTAAGACGTGATGCATAGCTACTAAAACATATGTGTGGAGCCCAACTGCTGTCCGGACTTCCTATTCTGCAACCAAAAAACAGGTTTTAGTCTTGCCTGTGTGACGCAAAAGTTATTTCTCTGCATATGTAGCAAACACTATTTGCTTTATTAATGAAAGAATGAGGCATATCTGAAAAAACATAGGAACATGTCTATATGCTAAGAAACTAAGCTAAAAAGTCCTAAATCTGTATAGCTTACACAGAGAGCATTTTATAAAAGTAGGTGATGCACCTTTAATTAGGATTATGTCAGTGGAGCGGAGTTGGTGTTTTTTCATTGGTCCTTCTTAGATGATAGAATACTGAAGGCTCAATAGACTAAATAGGTGACATAATGCACTAAGTGTGTGTGCACACATTACAGATCTGCTGCAGATTTCCTAGTGATTTACAGTACAATGTAAATCTATTGGAAATAAAAACCGCTGTGCACATGCTGCGGAAAAATCAGCACGGAAACGCAGGCGGTTTATTTTCCGCAGCATGTCAATTCTTTGTGCGGATTCCACAGTGTTTTTACACCCATTCCATTATAGGAATCCGCAGGTGTAAAAATGCAGGCTAAATCCGCAGGTAAAACGTGCGGAATTTGACCTGCAGATTCTGCCAAAAATAACAGATTCCGCGCGGAAAATTCCACCCATGAATCCGCAACGTGTGCACATACCCTAACTGCTAACAATGCGATGATGATGAAATACTAGAGAGACAATAAAGACACGCTTTCCATAAGCCTGCATGGAAAGGTGTCATAAGTAATTACAACCTTCTCTGTATCTTTAAAATTAGAGCCGATCAGCATATTTAAGCGTCATAATAGTTTTCAGCATCACAAAATTAGTCACACTAGAGAGAAATACGGACGAGTGAGAGGCTCAAAAACAACGCATTGCACTCGGACCAATGTTTCTCTATGGGGCAGCTCCCATCGGCCGTATTTTACGGGCTGAGAAAATTGCAGCGTGCTGCGATTGTCAGCGTATTCCTCCAAAAATACACCAATACAAGTCAATGGGGGCGAGAAATTTTTTTTATTAACCCTTTAATATTCTAGGGTTAATAATGGATAGATGTCTTATTGACACCTCTCCATTATTAACCCGGCTTAATGTCACCTTTCAATAGCAAGGTGACATTAACCCATTATTATTAACCCATTAGCAACAGCTACAGGGCAATGGGAATAGAGAGGCTAAGTGCCAGAAAAGGCATCTTATAGATGCGTCTTTTCTGGGGTGGCCGGGGGGCAGATGTTTTTAGCCCGGGGGGGGGGGGGCGCAAAAAGAATAGTTCCTCTCTAGGCTATTAATATCTGCTCTCACTCGCTGGCTTTCCCTCTCTGGCGGAGAAATTACCGCAGGAGCCCACACAATTTTTTTTTCAACAAATTAAGCCCTTAATTTAACACCTACATGTCCCAAATTTTACACACATACCCTAACCTAATTATTAGTCAAAGACATAAACTAAATGAAATGGTTTACTGTATGTAAGCCATGTGTCATATGTAGAATATATATACTGTGTGTGTGTATATATAATTAATATATATATTTCTATTATTTCTTTTGTGTTTTAACCTGTCATTGGGCTCCATTATTTGTCCATTTTGCAAGCCGCGAGAAAATATCGTCATACGTGTGTCATACGGATGCTTACATGCGCAATAAAAGCAGCAATGCCTTGCCAACGGATGTCATACCGATATCTGTTTAGGTAACATTTCTGCGTATTACCACCGTAAAATACAGATCATATTTTTATACGTTGTGTCTGACTCCAGCATAAACCAATTTCACTGTGTAATGTAATTTACATAATAGGTGCAGAAAATCTGTAACCTTCATAGTAAATTTGGTTCATTTCTGGCCTTCTGTGTGGCAGAAAGTAGAATCTGCTCTAAAATGTCCTCCCTTTTCTGCTATAGATTATAGTAAATGTGGGGTACAGCTATTAATAAATCCCCCAATGTGTAACAGCTCGATGAGCTTCTACATGCCCATGGGGTCACCAGTCTTCCACAGGCCATGACTACGATAATTGCGTAATATTTAGCGAGTTTCAATTTACCTTTAAAGGGACCTGTCAGCAGGATTGTGCACAATAACCTACAGACACTGTCAGGTCGGCAACGTTATACTGATTAAAATAATATCTGGGGTGATGAAATCCGTCTTGTGGTTGTTGTATAATCTTTATTTGCAGTTTTGAGTTTATGATATGCTCGTGCTCCGGGGCGGCCTGTGGGAGGGTCTTCACATGGTGCTCTGCTTAGGTATTCATACTGGTAGCTTCTGACAGGCCACTGATCCCTAGTTTTGTATAATGACTATCTGTACACACTTAAAAAAACCAAACAAAACCTTCTGCGGGCAGGTGCCAACTGTGGCCCCTGTGCTGCAGCATAATCATATGTTTAATGTGTAGTTACTACATGTAGTTGAGCTTTTCCTAAGGTGTATAACAAAAAAAAAATAAAATGGTGCCCGCTGCATTTGCGCAGTAGCAGCTCTCGGTGTACATAGCTGTGATCCGATACTTGCTATTGCGCAGGCGGTGCCATCTTGCTAGAGAAGAAAAAAAAAACATTTCCATCTCCAAGATGGTGCTGCCTGTGCTGTAGCAGCTATCGGCAACTGCTGAAAACTGCTGCTGCACAGGCACGGATAGCGCCATCTTGGAGAAGGAATTTTTTTTTCTTCTCCAGCAAGATGGCGCCACCAGTGCATGCGCAGTATCAGCTATCGTATCTCTATACACACTGAGAGCTGCTATTGCGCAGGCACAGCGGGCACCATTTTAAATTTTATTTTTTTTTACTTGCTCAATAACATCAAGAATAGTTATTAACTGGACATGAAACATGCGATAATGCTGCAGCGCAGGTGTCACTGCTGGCACTCACCTGCAGAAGTGTTTTTTTTCTTCAGTATGTCCAGGTATTCATTATGTAAACTAGGGGGCAGGTCACTGAGGGATCAGTAACCTGTCAGCAGTCTGCATTATGAATACCTAAGCAGATCACCACATGAAGACACCTTCAGGCCGCCCCAGAGCATGAACATCCTGTCACCCCTTTTTTCGAAGATGAGCTGCCGGCACCGACGTCAGGGGCTTATCTACAGCATTCTGTAATGCTGTAGATAAGCCCCCGACGTAACCTGAAAGATAAGAAAAAAGAGTTAGATTATACTCACCCCGGCGTCTGGTCCGGCTCCTCCCATCTTCATACGAGGCCGTCCTCTTCTTTCCTTCCTATTGTGGCTATGGCGCAGGCGCACTGATCTGCCCTGTTGATGGCAGAGCAGAATACTACAGTGCGCAGGCGCTGGACCTCTCCCAGCGCCTGCACCCTGCAGGACTCTGTATTGGGCCCCCTACTATTTAATATATTTATTAATGATCTAGTGGATGGCTTACACAGTAAAATATCAGTATTTGCAGATGATACAAAACTATGTAAGGTAGTTAACACAAAGGAGGACAATTTGCAACTACAGACAGATTTGAGTAAATTGGAGAATTGGGCTGAAAAATGGCAAATGAGGTTTAACACAGATAAGTGTAAGGTTATGCACATGGGAGGGAGAAACAGATGCTACAATTACTTACTAAATGGGAAACTGCTGGGGAAATCAGACATGGAAAAAGACTTAGGCATCTTAGTCAATAAGAAGCTAAATTGGAGTGCCCTGTGTCAGGCAGCTGCCACCAAAGCAAATGGGGTCATGGGATGCATTAGAAGAGGTCTGGGGACACGAGATGAAAACATAATTCTCCCTCTGTACAAATCACTCGTCAGACCACACTTGGAGTATTGTGTGCAATTTTGGACGCCGGTGCTCAAGAAAGACATTACTGAACTTGAAAGGGTTCAAAGGCGGGCTACTAAAATGATAAATGGAGTTGGTTCACTTCAATACCCAGAAAGGTTATCAAAATAAGGTCTATTTACTCTAGAAAAGAGAAGACTTAGGGGAGACTTAATATATGTGTACAAGTATATCAAAGGGCAATACAGAGATCTCTCCAATGAACTGTTTGTACCAAGGACTGTGACAAGAACAAGGGGGCATTCTCTGCGTTTGGAGGAAAGACAATTTCTGCACCAGCATAGAAGAGGGTTCTTCACGGTAAGAGCAGTGAGGCTCTGGAATTCTCTTCCTGAGGAAGTGGTGATGGCCAACTCACTGAATGAATGAATTTAAGAAAGGAATGGATGCTTTTCTTGTGAGTAACAGTATAGAAGGTTACGAATAACATAATATTATAGGTAGATGGTTGACCCAGCTTAGGGGAAGGAATTTTTTTCCCTATGGAGAAAATTGGCTTCTACTGTGTGGGGTTTTTTTTGCCTTCCCCAGGATCAACAATGCAGAACAGCTGCACTAAAAATAGGCTGAACTAGATGGACATAAGGTCTTCCTTCAGCCTTCAAAGCTATGTTACTATGTTACCCAGGCCTATCCACAAAGAAAGGTACACAGTTTTGCGCAGATATTCATGTGATGAAGCATCTGATGACACCTGACTGTTACCGGCCTGCGCTGTGTAGATTGTCACTTTTATATGACAGGGAATCCCCAGCTTCATGTCAATTGCTGTCACTTATGCTTAACTATTGTACAGACGTTTGATTCCCTTGTTGAACTAATGCGGTGTCTCAATTAGTGAAGAAGTTGTGCAGACCTGGCATGTCCTAACAATATGTGATACATCTATTATGCGCACGCTATGTGAGAGAAGTTGGCAGGGACTATGGTCCAATATGGCCTCTCTAGTCCTGACCTTACTAACCAGGTCAGTGGAGCAGTTGTAGAAAAATACATTTTTCATGAAGATGTCAAACTAGAGAAGAATAATTTCTGATATTTAACACAGGGACCAAGCATGTTTTTCTGTTATGCCCTAAAATGACACACAGGCCCACATTTTAGCAATTTCATGTATGTTGCCTGCTATTTGTTGTCTAGGACTCGTTAAAGGGGTCTGTATTTATATTTTCCCACTCTTATCCCTGTGCTGTGTCTGGCATTGCACCTATAAAATATCCATTTACGTTATGTCTAATACCTTTTCCTCAACCCCTTCCTGTTAATAACATTGATGTTAGCAATTCTCTGAGTAGTGATATGTGCATGTCCGTGCCCAGCTCTCACTACGATTTTTTTTCTTTTTACAGTCAGACTATCAGTGTAAAGGCTTGTTCAGACAAACATATTAAACATCCGTGCACTTTCAGTATACAAAACAAGTAGCACGAAGACCAATGCAAGTCACTGTGGTTGTTCACCTCTGTATCCTGGATCAGACTCCCCATTATAACTCAATTGCTGCTCAAAAACAGATACCATACAAATAATAATATGCTAGTCTGAATAAGCCCCAATGCCTCCTTCAAGATATATGATTTTTATCATAGATAAAAAAAACATGAACCATTGTTCATCAGTGGTTTGGATCCGAGTTTTATCTGTTTTTTGTCAGTGTGTTAGTTTTTACCATAAGGGTTTCATTAGCGATGATCATGTATGAAGTGAAAAATAACTTCCTCTATACAATCTAATGTTATTACTGACAGCACACAGATTGCCCATACAATACAATATAATATGACTGTGGGATTACTAATGGAGGTGTCTTATAGACGCCTTTCCATGACTAACCCCTGGGCTTGATGTCAGTTGCATAAGGTGCGCCAGTTCTGGCATGGCTGAGAGCTAATATTTTTAGTCTGTGAGGGGGCCAATATCATAGAATCATAGAATCGTAAGGGACCTCCTGGGCCATCTTGTCCAACCCCCTGCTCAAACCAGGATTCGCTAAATCATCCCAGTCAGATGTCTGTCCAGCCTCTGTTTGAAGACCTCCATTGAAGGAGAACTCACCACTTCTCGTGGCAGCCTGTTCCGCTCATTGATCACTCTAACTGTCAAAAACTTTTTTCTAATATCTAATCTGTGTCTCCTCCCATTCAGTTTCATCCCATTGCTTCTAGTCTTTCCTTGTGCAAATGAGAATAAAGTTGATCCTTCTACAATGTGACAGCCCTTTAGATATTTGTAGACAGCTATTAAGTCTCCTCTCAGTCTTCTCTTTTGCAAACTAAACATTCCCAAATCCTGCAACCTTTCCTCATAAGTCAGGGTTTGCAGACCGGTCACCATTCTGGTCGCTCTTTTCTGAACTTGCTCCAGTTTGTTGATGTCTTTTTTAAAATGTGGTGCCCAAAACTGGACACCATGGCCCCTTCCTAGCCTACTAATGTCAGCCCACAGCTGTCTGCCTAGCCTTTACTGGTTATTAATTATAGGCAAACTCCACATCATTTCTTGCGTGGGGGGGGGGGGCATTTTAAAAACCAGTAAAAGTGTAGGCATACTGATGTAAGCTGATATTAATAGTCTGCGAAGCTCCATGTGTATTATCCCCTGTCTGCTTTCGCTCAGCTGGTTTTTAAAATTTCGCGGGACCCCACACCATTTTTTTCTGTAATTTATTGATTTATTAATTCAATTCATGTACAGTATTGCTACACAGGCATTGTACTAATTATATGTCACTCACATATTTGTAGCTATCTATCTGTATATCTATGTATTGAAGAATATTTACTTTTAAAACTATGTAAAAGCTAATGTTAAAATTGTATTGCAGACGGATTGCATGCGAATGTGATACGGATGCTATCTGATAAAAAATCGCATTGTACTTTCTTGATTTTTCAGCAACTACATCAGACCGATTGAATTCACGCTGATGGGTATGAGCCCTAACATGTCGTATAATGACTTTTCTCAGCCTGTTTATAATGCCCATTTTTATTTTAATTTGGAGCAGTAATGTTAAGGAAATGATGTAATGGTGATTTGCCGCCATTAATGATCAATTTCCTAGTAGATCAGCTTTGCTGCTGTGATACAATATCACTTGCTCTTTTCAGGAGCACCTCAAGAGTTAATTGCAAATCTTTCCGTCTCTCCCCCTCATTTATTCAGCTGTTTTTCAATGCACCATTGCCTCAAGCCCTTGAGTCCTTTCATCAAGGCTCTTGCCATTCTGTGATCTGCAGCGCTGTATATCAAGCTACTATTAAACGCAGGCTGGTTAGTGTTTGGAAGCTGGCAGCGCCGAGGAAGGCGGGGGGGCTGCGGACAGAACAATGTGTCACCTTCCAAGCTGCCATGTGCTTACCTAGGTCTCCTAAGGCCTTGCTCTTGTTTCCCCCAAAATATCTGCACTACACTCTGATATGTGCATGGCAGGACATTTCTATCTTGAGAGTCACAACTAGAACATATGTTTTCTAGATTGATAAAGACAGACATTTTATCTTACACTGAATTTTAACTGCTGAAGACTGATGATGGTATAATCAGCATAAATCCGAGGTGGTCTGCACGATTGTAGCCATGTAGGATTCACTGCGCTGGTTTGGAGAAAACACAGTTTGAAAATCCATCCCAAAAACTACAGGGAGGGACGAGACTAGTCCTGCGCGGCCCCCTGCCAGCTTCTCCCTGTCACTCTCCAGGTGATTGACAGCTCTCTCCCTATGTACACCCAACTGCAGGAGTGCAAACTTGATTTTCTCTAAAGCACAGAGTAAAGCATGCCTGGATGCAATCACATAGCCCGATGTTCAAGCAGCATGAATCTGATGACAGGTTCCCTTTAAGGCCGGTTTCACACATCCTGATATTTCCAGTACCGGAAAAAACGGTACTGGAGATATCCGTGGGTCAATGTGTCACATTCATGTGGCATCCGTGTGCTATCAGTGTAACATCTGTGTGTGAACCATGTGCTGTCCGTGTATTGAAACTTGAAATTTGTTTCAATGTTAACCCTATGACTTTTAAAACGGACACAGATGGCACACGGACGCCATCTTTGTGCAGTACATATTTACCCAGACCCATTGACTTGTATGAGTCCGGGTGATCTGTGCTGATGCTCAAAAATGGACATGTCAGTGTGTTTTGCACACGGAAACACGGTCCATGAACACACTGACATGTACATAGACCCATTCATTTGAATAGGTCTATGTGAGTACGTGTCTCCAGTACTTAAGAAAACTGTCGCCACATGTACCGGTACTGACGTGTGAAACCGGCCTAAGATGTACATTTGTCTGTGTAATACCAGGGAATCTTGAGCCTGCAAGAAGGAAGGTGCTGCTCCCGAAAGGCTATCTGTTGTGGTTCACAATGAGGGTCTTGAGATGGACATTTCCCCCTTTATGATGTCCATGTAAACTTACCATTAATGGAGTGAGTGTAGTTTTGTAATTGTTTTTCTTGTGGTTGTGCTAGGGAAGGCTACAATTGGGATGCAGATAAACTATATGTAAAGTGCATTGTATTTGCTATTACCTAGTACAACACTCATTTGAGGCCAGGGTCACATTTATACAGGGCATTCTGCTAAACTTATATAGAAGCTAGTTGAGAAAAGAATAAAAAAAGTTCTATATGGACGTAGATGACATTTACTTTTGTAAATATAACAAACGTAGTTTAATGGATGGCACGTGCTTGTGTACATTGTCATCCATCTGCAATGTGAACCTAGGGTATATATTAGGTGTATATTCTCACTGAGGTTCTTGAAATATAAATTCTATGTAATATCGCTCAGGTTTTCAACCGATTTATTTTTATTTACCTTTGGCTATGACATGTAAAGAAAGTGTAGGGTGTGTTTCCACGTTTAGGATTACATCAGGATTTGCTGCGGATTGAACGCTGCGTACAGCCACAGTGTTCAATCCGCAGCGTGCTGATGTTACAGCATAGTGGAGGGGATTTTATGAAATTTCATTTCCACTATGCGTGCAGGGACGCGGGTGACACACCAGAAATTACGGACATGCAGTGTGTCTTTATAGACCGTAGCATATCTATTTATCTTGCGGAGATGCTCCGTCTCCACAAGATAAATGGCACAGTGTATGGCTAGGATGCGGTGATTCCGCATGTGTTCACTGAACACGTCCGGAATCACTGTCCGTACAACAGGGAGTGGCACTGTGGGCGGAGTGGGGTTTTTGCTGCGTCCAAAGCGCTGCCAGTACGCAGCGTGGAGCTGTAGCCTTAAGGCCCCGTCACAAGTTTTGTGGCACAACAGCGATCTCACCAGCGAGATCGCTGTGTGTGACAGCGATCAGCGACCGGCTCCCCTGCCAGTATCGCTGATCGCTGCAAGAAACCTCTGGACACTTCTTTCATCGCTGATCTCCCACTGACCAGCACGCATCGCTGCGGGTGACCAGCGATCGTGCGTCCCTTGGATACCTGATGTGTACGTTAGTTACCAGCTCCCTGCATCAGCGCGCTGGTAACTAACGAACACAGCGACACCGCGCTTGGCGTCGCTGGTGCTGATCGCTGGTGAAGCTGTCTGTTTGACAGCTCACCACCACCAGCGATCACATTGCGACTTGCCAGCGATCCTGACACGGTGATATCGATGTCGGGATCGCTGGTAAGTCGCTATGTGTGACTCCAGCTTTACATTCCGCATGGCCCTGCTATGGATGCTAATACCCCATGCTGCCCTGCTCATTAACACGTTCTTGCACAATGCAATTAGGCATTTACATGTTAATTAGACTATTTGGTTGTTTGTGTTATTGAGCCTGGCTGGTTATGTGCTCACACATGCAATGATTAGGATGAGATCAATCAGCAGCAACTAGCCTGCTTCATGATGGTTTCCAGATTAGTTTTTCTACATTGCAACTAGTGAAATTGAAATGAAAGAACTAACAGACAGGTAGCCATGATGTAAAACTAGATTTTCATTTGCTTACTTGGGGTATATGCATCAGATTTTCGGTCCTGGTTTTCTGGGTGGAAAGTCCACAGCATACTACAATAGAAGTATAGGAGATTTCATTTAAAAAAAAAAGTCTCATCCAGAAGCTGAGGAAGTAGATCCATAATATCCATAATATCCCAACACTGACAGCATAACGAGCTCGTTAGCGAGATCGCTGTAACGTCACCGATTTTGTGATGCAACAGCGACCTCGCCAGCGTTCAACACCCCCCCCGGATATCGCTGATCATGCTTGAATTTCCTGGGCCATTTGTTGTTCGCCGGTGTCCCGCTGTGTTTGACGCCAACAAGCAACCTCGTTAGCGACTCAGGAATCATGGACGCAGGCGTGAGTCGTCAGAATAGCTGCTGTGTGACAAGGTACCAAAGACCGCCGAGGTCGTTTTAAGGATCGCCGTATCCCTGGTGCGTTGTTGAAGAGATCTGCCTGTTTGACAGCTTACTAGCGATCATTTAGCGATGCACCGGCGATCCTTACCACGTTGTATCGTTGTCGGGATCGCTGGAGCGTCGCTTAGTGTAACGGTACCCTAAGACTACATGTAAACTTCTTTTAAATTCAGGCAAAACCTGCTGAGTAGGAGACTTTTGAAGCACGAGGTTTTTTATTTTTATTCCTTAGGTGTCTCTTGTGTCATTTTTTTTTTTCCCTGACCATTTTTTTTTTTTTTTTTTTGTCAACAGTTTTTTTTTTTTTCAGTTGTGCTGTTTTCCGTAAAATCATTTTTACTGTTGTTTTCCGGTTGTATTTTGACTCCATCGAATAATGAAGAAACCACTAGCATTTTCTTGACCCATAATGATGGCTAAACGTTCCAAAAGAGATTCGGGCATCTCTCATTGACTTGAATTCTAAGCTACAGAGCGTCTTCTGAGCAGGAAATACCAGAAGAATAGACAGGTCATTTCTGTTAAACGCTTGGTGGCTTTCCATTCCATTCCACAGCAGTTTTATTTTTCCATTGGTTAACATTGTATGGTCAAACACTTGCGGGATCTGAAGCGATTCCGTGCGGAAAATCCGCAACATGTGCACATACCCTAATAGAAACACGTCACCATTTTTGTATTATCACCCACTCCTGACTATGGCTTAGGCTATGTGCACAGGTGCGTTTCTGCTGCATATACACAGCAGATTTGGCCCTGCGTATACACAGCAAAACTGCATGTGATGTACAGCACCATTGTAGCCTATGTGAAACAAAGTCCGCTGTGCACATGCTGCTTTTTTTTCTGCACGAATTGGGTGCGGAATGAAAAAAGCAGCATGTCACTTCTTTTGTGCGCTTTTGCTGCAGTTTTCCACCTGCTCCATTCTAGAAATCCACAGGTGGAAAACCGCAATGAAAAAGCGCACTAAAAAAGCTTAGAATACGCACAAAAAAAAGCACAAAAAGCGCGATGAAGTTTGTGAAATCTGCAGCTGCGTTTTCTGCCAGGAGATGCATTTTTTGTGCAGAACATTCTGCACACAAATCTGCAATGTGTGCACATACCCTGACAAATACTGAGGTAAAATACTGAAAGTAGGAACATGGCCTTAGTCATTCTTCGTGTGTGTACGTATATTTTTTTGGCTTTCTGTGTAAATAGCCTGTATAACATGCCCACAGCTATATGCAGCTTATCTGAGCAACGTTCTGTTCTGGCAAGGCAGTATGAAATATTGGCTAACATAATATTTTTTAATGGTTAATTTGCATTTTAATAAACCGTTAAATAAGTGTGTTCCACCTCTCAAACATTGTGCTTATTTATAAGTCTACGTTCACACGGTCAGTTACCGGCAGCGTTTGGACTCAGCACATGTCCGCTCCGTCCAAAGCGCCGCCCCCTGTTGTACGCGCGGTGATTTTGGATATGTTCATTGCATTGAACCTTGCGGAATCACCGCGTCCTATACATTGCTCTGGTCTCCGCAAGATAAATAGACATGCTGGAAAGACACGCCGCATGTGCGTCTCCGCAGGTGATCCGCGGGCGCCAGTGCACGCATAGTGAGCATGGGATTTCCTGAAATCCCATCCACTATGCTGTAACATCTGTGCGCTGTGGATGTACGCAGCGTCCAACCCGCAGCGTTTACTGACCGTGAATTGAAAACATTTGTTAAATAGCAACTTGCACAGGAATTAATTGGCCAGAGTCTTCTCATAGTTTATGTCCACCTTTTCACTCAGGATGTTCTTTGACAAAACTGATCAAGAAGGCCTCCTTTTGTCTTCTAAAACTAGAACAAAAATGTTTTATCCTATTATTGTGAACAAAGGAAGTTGCTTTAATTTCCAAGTTACTTTTCTTGACAGTTGTGAATGATGTGCTTATGGAATAAAGGCTGCGGGCATTGTTGGTTGATGAGATGTTCCAGGTTGGAAGGTTGCTCGGTGCCATTATTGAGCTCTGATCTCAGTAAATGGCCACAGGTTGTAATGATATTATGTGATGTCCCTTTGGTTGCCAGTAATATTACACAATATATTGTTAAATCTGTTGTGTTCTTTCGGAAGTGTTTTCTTTACTTGAATCCATTCTATGCAGGCACAGATGTTACAGCTCAGGTAGTGGGCTTGTGTTGTTTATTCCAGCCTAGTATGGGTCCTTGATTTGACACTTGCTTTCATATACCTTCTTACTTTCAGGTGATCATTAGAATGCTTTTTTCCACTTGTCAAGAATGCTAAAGCATTTTTAAAGCGCTCATCTCACCAAATTTTTCATGGTGAACACAAAAATTATGATGTACCATAATACTGGGGGCAGTGCAGTGGCTAAGTGGTTAGCACTATACTGTATACACAGGGTTGCACGGTGGCTCAGTGGTTAGCACTGCAGCCTTTCAGCTCTGGGGTCCTGGGTTTAAATCTCACCAAGGACAACATCTAAAAACTATGTTCTCTCCCTGTGTTGTGCGTTTTTTCTCATGGGACTTCGGTTTGCTCCCACACTCCAAAGGCATACTGATAGGAAATTTAAATTGTGAGCCCCAAGGTGGACAGTATCAATAATGTCTGGAAAGCGCTGTAGAATTAATGGCGCTATATTATAAGTGATTTAAATAAATAATAGCTGCAAAACAGTCTAAAACATTTTTTTTTTTTTACATTGGCAATCTATATTAAGCAATCAAAGTATTTAACGAAATTTAGCTTATTAAGGACTTATACCCATTAAATTTCATGCAGTCATAAGCAGGCAGCAACACACATGAGGAAAAGAATACAGTTTCACAGTCTGTGAGATGAAATGACAGACTGCCTGAAATTCTGGTCCAATCTCCTGTATGATTAGATGGTGTTGAACGTAGAGTACAGATGACTAACACACTTCAGATAAGGTTATGGCAGTCAGTGTGAGGGAGGGGCAGCACAGCTGAGTTTAGCTGTGTCACATTGCAAACCCTACTAACAGCTCTCATTGCATAATCACCTTTGCTGTGCTACCCCTTGCCCAATAGTGTTTGTCTGTAGATGAGAGCTTAAATGTATTATTAGCCACACTTACAGTATATCTACACTGCATACTCAGTCTGTCATTACATCACACACAGGATTAGATTGTACTGAGCTATAGTGGGGCATGTTCTTTTTCTACCATGTGTTGCTGCCATCTTATGATTGGGCAATGTCGTACAGGAGTAGAAAGTTCTAGACCCCCGTGAAAACTCTCCAATATTGCCCATTTGGGCTTAAACGAAGAAAATTAACTCTTTAATTGTCAAATACTTTGATAATATCTCCACTGCAGATAGGCAAAATAAAAAAAAACATTTTGTTTTGCAGCCACTTGTGCATAGCATGTCCAGTTCACCATAAAAAATGTCATAAAAGATCCTCATTAATCCCTTAAGCATCAGAGCTTTTTTCGTTTTTTGCTCCCCTCCTTCCCAGAGCCATAACTTTTTTTTTATTTTTCTGTCAATATGGCCATGTGAGGGCTTATTTTTTGCGGGACGAGTTGTACTTTTGAACGACACCATTGGTTTTACCATGTCATGCACTAGAAAACGGGAAAAAATTCCAAGTGCAGTGAAATTACAAAAAAAGTGCAATCCCACACTTGTTTTTTTGTTTGGCTTTTTGCTAGGTTCATTAAATGCGAACACTGACCTGCCATTATGATTCTCCAGGTCATTACGAGTTCATAGACATCAAACATGTCTAGGTTATTTCTCCTTCGCCTCATTGGGGGACACAGATACTGTGGGGTGTATGCTTCTGCAGCTTGGAGGCTGACATGAAGTGAAAAAAAGAGGTTAGCTCCTCCTCCGCCGTATACACCCTCGCCCCTACTGCGGGCGGAAATCAGTTTTTTGCTTAGTGTCCATGGAGGCACACGTCTGGTTTTTTGCTCCAGACTTTTTTCCATGAAGATTAGACAGGGGCAACGGATCCTATTGAAAGGGTCCGATTTCCCCAAACCAACAAAGGGCAAGCACGTGCGAGTGTCCCTCCACGTATCCTCTCCCGCGACATGGGACACGATGCCGGACTTAGCCCTGACCACCCCTAGGTATTGAAACCATGGGCTGTACAGAGGCACAAGACTAGTCCGTGCGGCCCCCACTGCTCCACCAATGCTTAGACTGCGGTGCTGCAAGGCGGCGGACGGTCCCTCTCCTCACCCCCTGAAGGGGTTAGATGGAGCTAGGGTGCCTGCACCGTTCTATTTTTCAAGGCCCCCTCACATACCTGAGCTGGGAAGCCGAAGAGGATTGTCAGTGAGGAGAGGGCCTGGGAGGGTTCTTGCGGCAAAGATCCGGAGCCGGAGCCCTTAGCCGGCGGATGCCACCGGCCATTCTTGGCTGAGCGTGTCTGCAGATGGAGAGTGCGGTGCAGAGCAGCGTGCGCCAGTTTTTGCGGCGCCATGGAAGGTCCGCGTCGTCCCCCCGTCACGGGCAGGGGATAAATTGAGGCTGCGGCTTTAGCCGGAGCTAGGCCGCGGCCGGAAGTTCCGCCTCCGGGCCGCGCGTCAGTTCCAGCGGCCCGCCCCCCAGGCCTGGGCAGTGGTGGATAAATTTAGTCCCCGGCTTCGGAGCGCGGCTAGGCCGCAGAGCCGGAAGTACCGCCCCTGGAGCGGTTTATATGCTGGCGGCCCGCCCCACAGCGAGATTTTGGTGTGGAGGCATCTAGGAACGTGGGGGGCACAGGACTGGAGTAAGTGCTGCCCGATTGGCCTCGCTACAGGGAAAGCAAGGTGCTACCTCCTCCCCCCCCCCCCTCCCCAGCAGCGGACAGATACAGCATGTCCGAAAAGGCAAAGACGCACACGTTTCTTTTCGCTGCATGCATCTTTTGTCGGGCTGCGTTTCCGCGGGCACAGAGCAAGCGATTATGCAAAGCCTGTGAGTCCGAACGCGCCCAGGAGCCCTCCCCTGCGACTGCGACCGTGGTCCCGAACCCCCCGGAGTGGGCCCTATCACTGTCACAGTCCATGGCGTCGCTTACGAGGGCAATCGAGTCCCTTAAAGCCCCCGATAGGGGCAGGGACAGTGGCTTGCCGGCCTTAGAGGGAACCTCCACCTCACTAGAGCCTTCGGCCTGCAGAGGCCGCTCTCATTCCAGGCAGACGCGGGGGAAGAGAATCCACGCGGTTTCGCCCAGTCCATCCGGTGCTTTGGCATCTGTAAGTTGTGCTTCTCGCTCCCCGTCGCCAGTGGTTGATAGCGAGCAGACTTCAGATTTTGACTCAGACGAGCCCCTTGACCTGGATGCTCCAGGGTCACGTGAGACAGTGGACAGCCTCATAGAAGCCGTCAATCAGACCTTGGGGATTGAGGATGATCCCGCAGCAGCTACAGGGCATAAGGTGGCGTTTAAGCGAGTGAAGCGGCCGCACAGAATTTTTTCCTCTCACCCTGAGTTTGAGGACATAGAGCAGCGACACAGGGAACGACCAGACAGGCATTTCTCGGGTCAAAAGGCACTTGAAGCCATGTATCAATTTGCCCCGGACCTCCGTAAAAAATGGACGGAATCTCCGATGATGGATCCACCAGTGTCATGCCTAGCCACTAAAACTCTGTACCTAGTGGTTCCTCTATTAAGGATCCCACGGATCGCCTCTTAGAGAGCTTAGCTCGCTCAGTATATGAGGCATCAGCATCAGCGCTCTCTCCCTCGTTCGCAGCAACTTGGATAGCCAAGGCCATGATCTCATGGTAAGAATCATTAAACAAGGTCGCGCAGTAGCAAGAGCTACCTGCAGAGATATCGGAGATCGCGAGTCAGATCGCGATGGCCGGAGACTACGTAATCAATGCATCTTTGGATGCGGCCAATTGCTTGGCACTTGCTGCCGCTAATGCAATTTCTATCAGAAGAGCTCTATGGTTAAAGACATGGCGGGCCGATTCTACTTCCAAGAAGTCCTTGACTTCCCTGCCCTATCAGTGCGGCCGTCTATTTGGGGAGAAGTTAGATCAACTTATCTCCAACTCCACAGGAGGAAAGAGCATTTTTCTCCCTCAGCAAAAGGTCAAACCACCTTTTCGCCACCCTTTTCAGGCACATTTTTGGGCCTTTCGCAACCCCAGGTGGACCACAGCGGCCAATTCCACCGCTTCAGGCCGCCCCAACCAGGATAGGGAGCGGCAGGTCTCAGATAGAACCAACCCATTGGGGAGAATGCGTACTCAACTGCCCAGATCGAGGGGATCCAGATCCCAAAGATCATCAGCCAAATGACTCGAGGCGTTTACCTGACGACACCAGCAAGGTGGGCGGCCGACTACTCTGGTTTCACCACGACTGGTTCAGTATCGCAGACGACGCATGGGTAAAGGAGTTGGTGGCCTCGGGTTACAAAATAGAGTTTGTCAGAAACCCTCCAAAACGTTTTTTTCTTTCTCGTCTTCCCAGGGTGGATATCCAGGCAAGAGCTTTGTTGGGAGCCATCGAATTGCTCCAGCGCAGCGGGGTCATTGTTCCTGTGCCAGAGCACGAAAGGGCTCAGGGCTTCTATTCCAACCTGTTTGCGGTTCCCAAAAAGGACGGATCTGTCAGACCTGTTTTGGACCTCAAACTTCTGAACAAATTCATCAGGGTCAGACATTTCCGGATGGAGTCTCTCCGTTCTGTCATATCGGCCCAGGAGCAGGTAGTATACTTGGCCTCGGTCAACATCCAGGACGCATATCTGCATATTCCCATCTTTCCTCCTCGTCAAAGGTTCCTGCGTTTCGCCATCAACGGTCGACATTTTCAGTTTGTGGCGCTCCCTTTCGGGTTAGCCACGGCTCCCAGAGTGTTCACAAAGGTTCTGGCAGTTGTCATCGCCGTATTGCATTCTCGAGGCATAGTCGTCTTGCCTTACTTGGATGACCTATTGGTCAAGGGCCCTTCAAGATGGGCATGCGAGGGAAATGTCAACATCACGCTAGATTCTCTTGCCTGCTTAGGGTGGTTGGTCAATGCGAAGAAGTAATCCCTTATGCCAGCTCAGAGGATTTCCTCCTTAAGAATGGTCTTCGACACTTGCCGAGGGTTGGTGATTCTCCCTCAGGAAAAAGCCCTAGCTTTCCGGCAGGGAGTTAGGACTCTTCGCCAACCAGTCCCTCATACCATTCGTTTCGGGATGAGGATTCTAGGAAGAATGGTGGCAGCGATGGAAGCAATACCGTTCGCCCAGTTCCATTTTCGCCCCCTGCAGCATGCTCTTTTCAGCCTGGGACAAGAATCCTTTCACGCTCGATCGGCGGTTCCGACTGTCCTCTCAAGTCAGGCAGTCGCTCGGATGGTGGATTACCAGTTCCTCTCTAACCCAGGGGAAACCCTTCCCCCCCCCCCCCCCCCAGACCATTGGTTGGTGATAACAACCGACGCCAGTCTCCTCAGCTGGGGAGCGGTGTTTCGCCACCACACGACCCAGGGACGGTGGTCGCCACAGGAGGCACGCCTCCCGATCAACTCATTGGAGCTACGAGCAATTCGGCTGGCTCTGCAGCTGTTTCATCACTTCTTAGGAGGCCGCCCCGTCCGGATCCAATCGGACAACGCCACGGCGGTGGCTTACATAAATCGTCACTACATGTAGTGGTCACTACATCCCGAGGTCTTCCAGCAGTTTTGTCAACTGTGGGGAACTCCAGATGTGGACCTGATGGCGTCCAGAGTGAACGCCAAGGTGCCCACATATGTCGCTCGGGCCAGGGACCCACAAGCAATCGCTGTGGATGCGTTGGTTCTGCCATGGAACCAGTTCCGCCTCCCATATCTATTTCCCCCACTGCCACTACTCCCGAGAGTCATCAAAAAGATCAAGACGGAAGGGGTTCCGGTGGTTCTGCTGGCCCCAGACTGGCCCCGTCGAGTGTGGTACGTGGATCTAATGCGGCTGCTCGCCGACGTTCCTTGGCGACTGCCAGAGCGCCCAGATCTTCTTTCTCAAGGGCCGATTTGCCACCCGAACTCGGGGCCCTGTGTTTGACGGCATGGCCGTTGAATCTTGGATTCTAACCCAGGCAGGGTTTGGGAGCAAGGTGGTCGCTACAATGGTTAGCGCCCAGAAGCCTGCTTCAGCACGAATTTACCATCACACCTGGAAGGTGGTCTTTGCTTGGTGTCGAGGCCAGAGTGTTTCTCCACTGAGATTCTCGATTCCCAACATCTTGCCCTTTCTCCAGTCGGGCCTAGACTCGGGCTTGGCCCCAAGTTCCCTCAGGAGACAAATATCGGCCTTATCCGTCCTGTTCCAGCACAGATTTGTTACCAGTTTGCAGGTTAAGACTTTCCTCCAGGGAGTCTCCCACTTGGTAACTTCCATTTAAGGCGCCTATGGACGCCTGGGACCTTAACCTGGTCCTAAGTGTTCTGCAGGAAGCTCCATTTGAACCACGTCAGGATGTCTCTTTAAGGTACCTTTCCTGGAAAGTGGTGTTCCTAGTGTCCATTACTTCTATCAGGCGGGTTTCAGAGCTGGCGGCCCTATCCCGCCGAGCTCCGTTCCTCACTTTCCATAAGGATAAGGTGGTGCTCAGACCAGCCCCTCCTTTTCTGCCGAAAGTCGTGTCCTCATTTCACATTAATGAGGATGTTGTCTTGCCTTCATTTTGTCCTGCACTGGTGCACCGTGTGGAAAAAGCTCTTCACACGTTAGGCCTGGTAAGAGCCCTCCTGAAGTACGTGCCGAGGTCGGCACCCTTTCGTCAGACGGACATGCTGTTCGTGCTCCCCGAAGGGACTTGCCTCGAAATCGACCATGGCCAGATGGATTCATTTGACTATTCAGGAGTCCTACCGCATTAGAGGCACACCGATTCCAGCAGGGATCAGAGCGCACTCTACTCGGGCAATGGGCGCCTCTTGGGCGCTTTGACGGAACAGGTTTGCAAGGCAGCAACCTGGTCCAGCCTGCACACATTTGCCAAACATTATAATATCCATACTCGGGCCTCGGCGGATGCGAGCCTGGGTAGAAGGATTCTCCAAGCAGCGGTGGCGCACTTTTATACAAGAGGTTCATGTAGCTTGGATCGGTGAGTCAATCTCCCACCCAGGGACTGCTTTAGAATGTCCCGCAGGAACTGTGTCCCCCAATGAGGCGAAGGAGAAACAGGGATTTTTGTGATAAACTCACCGTAAAATCCTTCTCTCCGAGACGCTCATTGGGGGACACAGCACCCACCCTATTAGCCAAGTTGGCTTCTATTTTGTTTAATTTATACGCATTTATTTATGTGATATAAGGGTGGTCTTTTTTCTGGACATGTTGTACTTGTATTAAGGCTGATCTTGTTGTCCTCCTACTGCTTTGGCGCCAAACTGATTTCCGCCCGCAATAGGGGCGAGGGTGTATACGGCGGAGGAGGAGCTAACCTCTTTTTTTGACTTAGTGTCAGCCTCCAAGCGGCAGAAGCATACACCCCACAGTATCTGTGTCCCCCAATGAGCGTCTCGGAGAAAAGGATTTACGTTGAGTTTATCACAAAAATCCCTGTTTTCCGATACCCGTGGCATCTCCATTTTTTGTGGTGTGGGGCTGGGTGAGGGCTTATTTTTTGTGTGCCAGGCTGACGTTTTTAATGGTACCATTTTGCTACAGATATGATCTTTTGATCGCCCATTACTGCATTTTAATGCAATGTCGTGGCGACCAAAAAAAACATAATTCTGGCATTTTGATTTTTTTTTTTCCTCACTATGCCGTTTAGCTATCAGGTTAATCCTATTTTTTATTAATAGATCGGGCGATTCTGAACGTCGCGATACCAAATTATGTGTATGTTTGATTTTATTTTTATTCTTTTATTTTGAATGGGGCAAAAGGAGGGTGATTTTATGTTTTTATATTTCTTA
Source organism: Dendrobates tinctorius (assembly GCF_039654945.1). NCBI lineage: Eukaryota > Metazoa > Chordata > Amphibia > Anura > Dendrobatidae > Dendrobates > Dendrobates tinctorius. The sequence continues at coordinate 102,005,355 of NW_027361696.1, forward strand.
AATTCTAGCTTGGCCCGTGCAAAATTTTCGCAGATTGGTCGTCGGGGCGCAGGCAATTTCAGAAAAAGCAAGCTGGTCAAATGTAAATGTATTTCATGAGCTGATGAACACAGACAGGTATTTATATATGTAGATTGGTAATACAATAAATTGTTTTGTTTGTTTAGAGGCCAAAAAATCTTTTCCGGTTGAGGTGCCACCTGCAGGTCATTGTGGCTTTCTGCAGGTTTATGAAAATGAATGTTTAAATTGTATTTAGTGATAAAATCGTGAATGTGTGTTTTTTTTTGGCTGTTTTCTTGCTGACGGGAGTAAGTTTATCTTTCAAATGGTGTATCATATGTGTGTGTGAGGCGAAGTAATCAGCGAAAAAGCAGTGCATGTTTACAAATGTGTTGGTAGTGTGCTTTGGGGTACTGTGGTGCCACCTGCAGGTCATTTTTCCTTACTGCAGGTTTATGAATATTAATGTTTAAACTGTATTTTGTGATCAAATCGTGGATGTGTGGTTTGTTTAGCTATTTTCTTGCTAAATGGGGTAATTTTGCATTTCAAATGGTGTATCATGTGTGTGGGTGCAGTATGAACGGGGATACAAAGGAATCATCGAAAAACAGTGTTTAGAAATAATAAAATAGATTTTTAAACGCCATTTATTTTTTTTACTTTTGGCATATTTCAATAGTCTCCATAGAAGATTAGAAGCTGCCATAACCCGCCCGATTGGCTATTCTCTACATAGAGGCAGTGATCAGATCGTAGTAGAATTGATGACTTGCTATGAGCGCCGATCACTTGGTGGCGCTCACAGCAATCTGGCAATGACAACTATAGAGGTCTCCAGGAGTACTCGGGTTGTCATGCCAACACACCGGTGAGCCACGATCACGTGACGCAAGTCACCAGTGTGCGATTGCTGGAAGCTCCATTGAAATGCCTCTGTCAGCGTTTGATATAGGCATTTAACTAGTTAATAGCCGCGGGTGGATCGTGATTCCACTCGCGGCTATTGGGTGCACATGTCAGCCTTTCAAAACAGCTGATATGTCCCGGGAAAGATGTGGGCTCACCGCCAGAGCCCACCTCAAAGGCAGGGAGTCAAACATTGGTGTACTATTATGCTCGATGTCGGAAAGGGGTTATAGGACTGTCCCAACTCAGACATTTATGGCATCTCCAGAAATGTTTAAGCAGACACTGTTTCTGCACTAGTTTGACCATTTTGGAATTCCTGGAGAATTTTATAGAGAGAGCCACCCATTTATGGCAACCTCTGTATCCCCTGTCAGTTTGGACCTGCATCTGTCAGACATTTATGTCCTATATTGTGGATTTGCTATAAACGTGTGAGATGGGCATATCCCTTTAATTGCACACTATATGGATTGCAAACTATATGTAATTGCAAGCTATGTGACTATATCTCACCATTGAGCGGTTTGAGTCACTTGTTTAGCAGGCTGGAATTGTGTTTGGCTAAAAGCTCGTTTAGAAAGTCTTAGAAATTATTATCGTTAAATAGGAAAATAGATGCAGTCACCAAGTGAAAAAGGGATTTTGCTCTAATTTTTTTCCTGCTGCTCTCCTGAATATTGTGGTTGGTTGTTTTTTTTTTTTTTTTTGCTTTCTTTTAAATCCACCATATGTTTCCATAAATATGGTCATCTTTATTTAGGGCTAATTTTTATATTCTGTACAAGGGTGTGTGGCTCACATGGTAATAATGCAGAGCATCCCAAAGACGCGCCCCAGAAAACCATGTGAGCCACACCCCCTTGAAAAGGTCATGCAAATTGCAACTAAATAAAAAGGCCAATATCATTTCAATCATATGGTGGATTAAAAAAAAAACATAAAATACCTGGGAGCAGGGCTGTGGAGTTGGCAAGCCAAACCTCCAATGTCTCCATTTCCCTGACACCTGACCTCACAGCCCTGCCTCACTACCCAGCATAAAGTGCAGCACAGATTCATCTCAACTAAAAGATGAGATCTTAGATTTGGTACAAAACAGACATTTATAGGACATTTTACAACTTTCCCAAATTCTTATGAAATCATAAACAGATCATCCAGCACTGAACTACCTCACCCATTTTATACTATATTTCAGGAGTCTGAGTTGGTCACCATTTTATACCGATACAGACTCTGACTCCACTGCCCTGCCCGGGAGAAGTGGGAATAAAACTGGCTGCTGTTCACCTGATGATAGCTCCTCTTTAAACTGCAATTAATTGTACATTAGTTCTTCCAGTTGCAAGATGAAGCCATGCAGGCAATTTTTGAGGATGAATTAGAAAAAGATGTGCTCATGCCACGGATGTTCACTGCTTATGAGTTTAGCCTTTAGTTAGAGCCCGATGCAGCAAACACCATTGCTACTCACTCCCACTTTCCATGATGCTGTATGTATCGATAAAGGCATCTCTTGGATCTTTTCATAAACCTGTCACACAAATAGATGGTATGACTAATATACATGTACAAGGATCTTAGAATTAAACATTTAACTTGATGGATCCTTGTTTTGACATCCTATAATTATAAAATTGTCAACTCATTCAGTTGAAATTGCTGGATCTGCCTACTGAAATCTATTTTCTCTGGCCAGCATTACTTCCCGTTGTTTTCATAGCACGGTACAATGATTTACATGAGTAGTTACACAATGTATTTTCTCCTACACACATACACACTACAGCCTGTAGTCCAACTAACTTGTCCGTATGTTTTTCAAGTGTTGGTGGGAGTATCTCCACATAAATATTTAAAGAACATATAAACTACACGTTCACTTTGTCCTTCATTGAATAACTTAACGCTAATGAGGCTAGAAAAAACTTCAGAAGTAACATTTGTAAGTTGATAAGTTCCCACTATGAGTTTTTTACAGTTCCAGTAAAGTGTATTATAGAGATCGCGTGCCGGTGTTCTTTTTATGCAGTGTAAACTGAGCTACGATGCATGTTACAATCCACAACATTTCAAATTCTCTTGCGAGAACCCTGAGTTTTATGTGCAGATTTTCCTCATAAATTTGCATTATTTGCAGAAAATTTGACTGTAAAAAAAAAAAAGCATGTAATCCTTGACTGTTTCAATACAAAACCCAAGAAAAAACAAAATGGGCATACACCCTACAGTAAGTAAATAAGTAATAGTACATGTAAATAGCATAGAGTACTTAGTAAACACTATTTTGATAAGCCATCCCACCGCAAAAAGGTGTACCCAATCTAGATGGTCCTATTCTGTCTATAGTATTAAAACTATACCTTGTGTCAGCCGACCTCAATGTGAATAAAGACAGAGCAGGACAGGAGGCCAATTGGTTAGACACCTGTTCATGGAAAGCTATACAGATGAAATGCCTAGCTCGGAAAAGGGGCCACACTCTGTTTGTATAAAGTACGGCCTCTTTCAAATGTCCGTGTCTCCGGTACGTTTGGTGGCAGTTTTCACACGTACTCACATAGACCCAGTCAAATGAATGGGTCTGTGCACATGTCACTATGTTTCCACAGACCGTGTGTCCATGGGCAAAACAAGCTGACATGTCCATTTTTTTGCCGTCAGAACGAACGGCAAAACATCCCGCGCACGCACACACACACACACGAACACACATTGATGTCCTCCGTGTGACACGCATCAGGGAAGAAGCACTACGGTAAGTGCTCTTCCCTGGCTGCAGGCGTTCAAGACTGCTCTCATTCTCCCCTGCTCTGCCAGCGAGCAGAGAACAATGTTGAGCGTTATATTAAAGTCCGAACGACAGCAGGTGGAGGCATTTGGGACTCTTACCCCAATCATTCGACACCTGCTACCGCTAATAACAGTAGGTGCGGATGATCGGGGTATTCCACAGCCCCCACTTGCTGTCGTTCCGACTTTAATATAACGCTCATCATTCTCCTCTGCTCACCGGCAGAGCAGGGGAGAATGATGACAGCCGGTTTCAGCACCTGCCATCGGGGAACAGCGCTTACTGTAGCGCTTCTTTCCCAGCGGCTGTCCGTGTGGTACTGATGCGGCACACGGTTGCCACACGTAGTACACACATGGGCACTGATATCTCTAGTACCTGTTTTTCTGGTACCGGAAATAAACAGACGTGTGAAAGAAGCCTTTACGAAACTGCAGCAAAACCAAAAAACTGAATCGGAGCCTAAGCTGGTATATGTACAATATGTAATAGCACATTCCCACTGAGGCCATTGCACAGACAAAACCCAAGAAAAAAACCAAAATGAACATATATCCTATATGCTCATTTAATTTTTTCTTGGGGTTTGTCTGTGAAATGGCCTCAGTGTGTATGTGCTATTACATATTGTACATATACCAGCTTAGGCTCTGGCTCATTTTTTTGTTTTGGCAAAGTCAAATACCAAGAGGTATCAAAAACAAAGTGGCTTTATATAAAACATGACACACCAACAACAAGCAAAAACTGCAGTGTCAAACACACCATAAAAACGCATGTAAAAAATGTTAAGTATCAAAAACTCTAAAACTATCCATTATTCTCTTTACCTTCCCAGGCTGTTTGCACGGTAATGACCAGACCAATTTTTACAGTTCTGACCACTCTCACTTTTGAGGTAATAACCCTTCAAGGGGATCACACTGATTCAGAGTTTATTTAGGCCGGTGTCACACTACTGTAGAGTAAGGGCAAAAGCTATGCGAGAAAACATCGCATAGCACTCGGCCCAGTGATAATCTATGGGGCAGCTCACATCACCGTTTATTTTCTCAGGCGTATTCAGTGTGTGTGTAAAATAGCATGCTGTGATTCTCACAGAGACTCGCCTATGGGTGCGAAAAAAAATTCACAGCACTTGGACCATGCGATTTTTATGCACTGGTGTCCTTTGAAAAGCTGGCAATTTATTTGACGCATACAGTAAAATCACACTGACAGGTTACAATAGAATATATATATATATATATATATATATATATATTATGCACATAGATATATGGATGTCAGTGACACACATATATATGTATATATATATTACTTAGAAGAAAAGTTGACAATTCATGTGCTGTGTACTGTAAAATCACTGCAAGAGCCAACAGGATAAGAGAGAGATTACATACTGTAAATACATATAGAATAGATACAGGTGCTTCTCACAAAATAGGAATATCACCAAAAAGTTAATTTATTTCATTTCTTCAATTCAAAAAGTGAAACTCATATTCTGTAAAGTCATTACAAACAGAGTGATCTATTTCAAGTGTTTATTTCTGTTACTGTTGATGATTATGGCTTACAGCCAATGAAAACGCAAAAGTCATTATCTCAGTAAATTAGAATACTTATAACACCAGCTTGAAAAGTTATTTTAACCCCTTTCTTCCATCAGACGTACTATCCCGTCCATGGGACCCGGGCCGACACCTGGCACTATGTGTCAGGGGTGGTCACGGACCGTCTCCAACACGTTAACCCCTGGCACACTGCGATCAAACACTATTGCAGTGTACCGGGGGTTTAGGGAAGCATCGTCAGGGAGGGGGCTCCCTCAGTGCTTCCCTGAGACCCCCGCAGCAGCGCGATGTGCAGTGCTGCTGCGGGGGCCTCCTTTCCTGCAGGTCCCCGGATCCAATATGGCGGGGGGCCTGCAGGGAGCCGGCTTCCTCAGTGCCTGCAAAGCGCCGGCATGAGGAAGCCTCCAGCACTGCCTGTGTCAGATCGCTGATCTGTCACAGCGATCTGTGATGTGACAGATCAGCGATCTGTCACATGACAGTGATGTCCCCCCTGGGACAGTATAATAAAGTTAAAAAAAAAAAAAAAGTGTAAAAATAATTTATAAAAAAATCGCTAAATTAAAAAAAAAAATTACCTAATAAATTCATTTTTTTGGAAATAAAAAAAAACAAAACAATAAAAGTACACATATTTAGTAACGCCACGTCCGTAACGACCCGCCCTATAAAACTTTCCCATTACTTAACCTCTTTAGCGAACCCCTTAAAAAATAAAAAAAAAATGCTTTTTATCATACCGCCGAACAAATAGTGCAATAACGTGCGATCAAAAAGACGTATATAAATAACCATGGTACCGCTGAAAACGTCATCTTGTCCCGCAAAAAACGAGCTGCCACACAGCGTCATCAGCGAAGAAATAAAAAAGTTATAGCTCACAGAATAAAGCGATGCAAAAATAATTTTTTATATAAAATTGTTTTCATTGCATAAAAGCACCAAAACATAAAAAAAGACATAAATGAGGTATCGCTGTAATCGTACTGACCCGAAGAATAAAACCGCCTTATCAATTTTACCGCACGCGGAACGATGTAAAGGCTCCCCCAAAAGAAATTCTTGAAATGCTGGTTTTTGTTCATTCTGCGTCCCAAAAATCGGAATAAAAAGCGATCAAAAAATGTCACGTGCCCGAAAATGGTACCGATAAAAACATCAACTCGTCCCGCAAAAAAAAGACCTCACATGACTCGGTGGGTCAAAATATGGAAAAATTATAGCTCTCAAAATGTGATGCAAAAACTATTTTCCAGGACGTCCCTCCTGACAGCACCACCAGGAGGTTGTCCTTCTTATCCTTGATAGGGACAGGAGCACAGAAGAGGTTAAATAGCCCCTCCCCACCAACACCCTTCAGTGTTTTTCCTGTCCCTATCGGGGACAGACGCAGAAGAGCGCAGTGATGCGTGTACCTGTTAGGCCGGCGTGAGGTGCCTGGACCCGGTGGAGCAGGAGTTCCTGGGACAAGCGATGCCCTCTCCAGAGGGTTTCCAGTCGGAGGAGGCAAGATCCCCTCCGCAGCAGCGCTGATACCGCCGGAGGTCCCTCAGCACAAGTGTCAAGCTGGCTGCTCCCCGTCGGATGCATCCCCTCAGAGGGCTCTGCGCCGCGGCAGCTGCTGCTCCAGGCTGCAGGACGCCGGCGCCTCGTGTCCCGGACTTCCGTCGCGCCGCGTCATCGGGGGCGTGCCGGTGATGACTTCCAGGGGAGGGGCCAAGAAAAACAGGGCGGCACCCAGCACGACGCAGCCCAGGCAGACGATGGATCCCACCGGGGCCGGTGTCACATGGATTCCGACGCCCTGTGCAAGGAAGGGCGTCTGGGAAGGCAGACATACAGACCCGCACAATCGCAGCAGGCAGCCTCATCATTAGCAACAGCTGGGCTCGGAAGGAGGGCGAATCAGGTGTCTTGAAGCTGGGTAAGGCTACTACTTAAGACACACTGACGGACAGCACACTGACTCAGTAAGAGATGGAAGGTGATAGCTGTCCAGACGTCCAGTCCCTAGAGCCAGATCCGGACCATACCAAGGAGGCTCCTAAGCAATCCACCTCGACCACCAGAAAAAAACCTAGTAAATGCCCCCTATGCTCGTTCAGGCTCCCGTCAGGACATTCAAAGAATTTATGTGAGGACTGCATATCAAGACTCCTAAGACAAGAGCAGTCCTCTCTCCTGCACAATATGAGATCTGTGATACGAGAGGAGGTGCAGTCCACAGTCTCTGCACTGGTACCGGCACAATCCCCGCATCCTAAGAGGCCCAGATGGGAGCTGGAACAAAGTTCTGAGGAGGGAGAGGTGTCAGACTACTCCGATCCTGACTCCGGTGAATGTTCCTTGGCAGCTCGTCCGTAAGAAAGGAAAAGATACCTCTTTTCCATGGAAGATATGGACATGCTCCTACAGGCAGTCCAAGATGCAATGAAGGTAGAAGATTCTACAGAACCTCAAACAACTCAGGACGAGATGTTCGGAGGGTTGAGAGCCCGCAAAAATACGGTATACCCCGTTAATAGACATAACAGCGAAGATACTGGAGGAATGGGAAGAATCAGGGAAGAAACTGATAGTCCCAAAAGACTTCAGGTACCATCTTCCTTTTGATCCGGAAGAGACAAAAGTATGGGAGACCGTTCCGAAGATCGATATACCTGTAGCCAGAGTGTCAAAGAAAACGGCTATCCCCTTCGAGGATTCGTCCGGCCTGAATGATCCGATGGATAGAAGATCAGAGAACCTCCTCAAGAAAGAATGGGAAGCATCAGCAGCCGTTATGAAGGCTAACATAGCAGCCACCTCGGTAGCCAGATCAATGAGCTTATGGTGAGCGAGGTAGAAGATCAGATTAGAGACAAAACTCCCAGAGAGGAGACCTAAAATCACTACCTCTCCTGAGAATGGCTACCTACTTCATGGCGGCCGCCTCGGTGGAATCAGTCCATTTTGCCGCAAGAAATAAAGCCCTGTCTAATGCAGCAAGGCGAGCGCTGTGGTTGAGATCTTGGACAGGAGACACTCAGTCGAAAAAAAAAAACTGTGCTTTATACCCTTCTCCGTACTCCACGTTTTTGGGCCCGTATTGGACGAGCTACTTGAGAAAGCTTCAGACAAAAAGAAGGCTTTCCGGAGGAAAAACCTAAACGAACGCCTTTTTTTCGGAGGATTCGCTCCCATCCTAGACAGGACTATAAGGGAAAGGGAAAGTCTGCTAGGTGGAGCTACCCAAAAGGAGGAAGAGGGAGAAGTTCTCCTCAGGAGCAGAAGGCAAGACCTACCAGAGAATGACTCCAGGAAGATAGGAGGAAGACTCCATTACTTCCAAAACATCTGGAAGGATATTACCCAGAACCCATGGGTTCAAAATCCGGTTGCAGAAGGTTACAAAATCGAGTTCACTGAGCGACCGCCCAGGAGATACTGCATAATCCAGACCCTGTCTCCGGGGACCCACCAAAGACTGCTAAAAGATGTACAGGACCTGATAGAGATAAGGGCCATAACCCGAGTTCCCCATGCTCAGAGATTTCAGGGTCACTACTCAACATTTTTCTCCATAAAAAAAACCAGGAGGAGAATACCGGACCATAATAAATCTAAAGCCGCTAAATCGGTGGGTGACCTACAAAAGATTCAAGATGGAATCTCTGAAAGCGGTCATATCGTTAATAAAAAAGGACTCGGTAATGTGCACCCTAGATTTAAAACGTGCCTATTATCATGTGCCTATCCACAGAACTTACCAGAAATTCCTCAGGTTCGCGATAAAAGATCACGGGAGAATACAACATAACCAGTTCTGTTGCTTGCCATTTGGACTCGCCTCGGCTCCCCGGATCTTTACAAAACTCATTGCAGAGATCATGGCCCATCTAAGGGAAAGAAATACCCTCATCATACCGTACTTGGACGACCTGCTGCTAGTGGCAGACTCTCCACCACAGATGGAGCAGGACCGTACATCCACCATATCGGTCCTACAGAACCTAGGATGGGTAATAAATTGGAAGAAGTCAATCCTAACACAGGAAAAAGAGAAAATGTTTCTCGGAGTCTTACTAAACTCGGGAAAAGAAGTTCCTTCCTTCCCCTGCACAAACAGCAGGCGATCACACAGGATGTCCATTGGGTCCTGAGACGCAAATACATCTCCATAAGGAAAGCCATGAGAGTCCTGGGTCTCATGACTTCATGCATCTCCAGTGTACAATGGAGCCAGTTCCACTCAAGAATCCTACAAAGAGAAGTCTTGGCGTCCTGGGACGGCAGAGAAACATCACTAGACAAAAACATGACACTCTCTGAGGAAGGAAAGCAGTCCCTTTCCTGGTGGACAAGCACACAAAACCTTGGAAAAGGGAGACCCTGGAGACTGTTGCCATGTACAAACATCACTACCGACGCCAGTCTCAGAGGCTGGGGGGCTCACATGGAAGGTCGATACCTCCAGGGGACATGGGGCCCAGCAGTACGCAACCGGTCCTCGGATTACAGAGAGCTCAGAGCAGTCTGGGAGGCGCTAAGAACATGCCAAGAAGAACTGAAGGGTCACAATGTCGGGATCTTCTCGGACAACTCAACGACAGTTGCCTTCCTTCAACATCAGAGAGGCCCCCAGATACTGTCACCTTCAGGACCTAGCACACAAAATCTTTTGCTGGGCAGAACGGACAATAACCTCTGTTACGGCAGTCCACCTGAAAGGATCCAGAAATCAGGTAGCGGACTTCCTGAGCAGAGAGAAGATCCAATCTTCAGAGTGGTTACTAAGCGACGAGGTCTTCACACAGCTATCCCAACGCTGGGGGACACCAGAGATCGACTTATTTGCCACAAGGAAGAATTCAAAAACAAAGAAATTCTTTTCGCTCAACCCGGCAGACAATCCAACAGGAGTAGATCCGTTGGCTCAGGAATGAAACATGGAGCTCGCTTACACCTTCCCGCCACTCCCTCTTATACCAAGGGTCTTAAGAAAGATAAAGGAAAGCAGAGCATTAGTAATATTGATTGTTCCTTACTGGCCCAAAAGGAGCTGGTTCTCCTTACTAAAATGGATGGCACGGGAAGATCCGATACTATTACCAACTAAACGGGACCTGTTAACTCAGGGACCCCTAGTTCATCAGAGAACAGAAATGCTACAACTATTGGCCTGGATCCTGAGGCGAAGATCCTAAAATTAAAAGGACTTTCTGAATCCGTAATATCTACTATGCAGAATAGTAGAAAGCGGGTAACCTCAGCCATATATCAAAAAGTCTGGAAAACATTCTGTTCTCAATGTAAGGGGCCAGTATCAGTCACCCGGGGTCCAAATATCCCGCAGATTCTCGACTTTCTCTAGGCGGGCTTTGACAAAGGACCAAGACCTAGTACCCTGAAAGTACAGGTGTCAGCCTTAGGCTCATACTTCGACTTCCCCCTAGCCAATCATCCCTGGATAATAAGATTCATAAAAGCCACTCGGCGGATGAGACCCACAATTCGTAGGTTGATACCACCTTGGGATCTCAGCTTGGTCCTAAACGAGCTGCGCAAAGACCCATATGAACCTCTAGAGCAGGCCCTAATAAAATCAGTGACATTCAAAACCCTATTTCTTGTAGCAATAACTACTGCTAGATGCATAGGGGAGATTCAGGCCCTGTCTATAGAGCATCCATATTTGAAGATCCAGGAAGACTGCATCGTCTTAAAATTAAATCCAGCCTTTCTTCCCAAGGTGGTTACAGACTTCCACCGGAGTCAAGAAATAGTACTACCGTCTTTCTGCCAGAATTACAACAACGAGAAAGAACACTCTCTCCACCTCTTGGACGTTAAGAGCTGTCCTCCAATACTTAGATTTTACAAAAGACTGGAGAGTAGACTCTAACCTCTTCATCCAGATGGTAGGAAAAAACAAAGGGAAGAAGGCATCAAAAGCTACCCTAGCTAGATGGTTGAAATCCACTATCAGTGCAGCATATGTGTCGGGTGGAGAAACTCCGCCAGAAAACCTTAGAGCCCATTCTCTAAGAGCGGTGTCGGCCTCATGGGCAGAGAGTGCGGGAGCATCTATGGACCAGATATGCAAGGCCACGACCTGGTCTAAATTTAATACCTTTTGCAAACGTTATAAGTTAAATGTAATGGCAAATCCTCAGACAGCCTTTGGGAGGAAAGTCCTCCAGGCTGTAATTCCGCCCTAGTTGGAGTAATTTGGTAATTCTCCTGGTGGTGCTGTCAGGAGGGACGTCCTGGAAAGTAGGAATTAGTCCTACCGGTAATGGTATTTCCAGGAGTCCATCATGACAGCACCCCTTATATACCCTCACTGGAATTTCCTATCTGATATGTGATGTAACATGTGTGGTAGGGAGTTCAATAAAATTGCGTTGCATCCATCCTGGTGTGGTACTTAGAAAATCACTGAAGGGTGTTGGTGGGGAGGGCCTATTTAACCTCTTCTGTGTTCCTGTCCCTATCAAGGATAAGAAGGACAACCTACTGGTGGTGCTGTCATGATGGACTCCTGGAAATACCATTACCGGTAGGACTAATTCCTACTTTTACAATAAAAAGCGTCTTTTAGCGTATGACAGCTGCCAAATATAAAAACCCGCTATAAATAGTAAATCAAACCCCCCCTTTATCACCCCCTTAGTTAGGGAAAAATAATAACAAAAAAAAAATATTTATTTCCATTTTTCCATTAGTGTTAGGGCTAGGGTTAGGGGTGTGTTGGGGTTAGGGTTGGAGTTAAAATTGGGGGTTTCCACTGTTTGGGCACATCAGGTGCTCTCCAAACGCAACATGGCATCTGATCTCAATTCCAGCCAAGTCTGCGTTGAAAAAGTCAAATGGTGCTCCTTCCCTTCCAAGCTCTGCCATGCACCCAAACAGTGTTTTACCCCCACATATGGGGTATCAGTCTACTCAGGACAAATTGCAAAACAACTTTTGGGGTCCAATTTCTCCTGTTACCCTTAGGAAAATAAAAAATTGGGGGCAAAAATATCATTTTTGTGGAAAAAAAATGATTTTTTTATTTTCATGCCCGGGCGTTATAAACTTCTGTGAAGCACTTGGGGGTTCAAAGTGCTCACCACACATCTAGATTAGTTCCGTGGGGGGTCTAGTTTCCAAAATGGGGTCACTTGTGGGGAGTTTTGACAGTTTAGGTACATCAGGGGCTCTCCAAACCCGACATGACACCCGCAGACCATTCCATCAAAGTCTGCATTCCAAAACGTCACTACTTCCCTTCCGAGCCCCGACGTGTGCCCATACAGTAGTTTTCTCCCACATATGGGGTATCAGCGTACTCGGGACAAATTGGACAACAACTTTTGGGGAAAATAACAAAATTGGGGACTAAAAGATCACATTTGTGGAAAAAATATGATTTTTTTATTTTCACGCCCGGGCTTTATAAACTTCTGTGAAGCCCCTGGGGGTTTCAAAGTTCTCACCACACATCTAGATAAGTTCCTTGGGGGGGTCTAGTTTCCAAAATGGAGTTAATTGTGTGGAGGTTTCCACTGTTTTGGCACATCGGGGGCTTTCCAAACGCGACATGGTGTCCGATCTCAATTCCAGTCAAAAAAGTCAAATGGCGCTGCTTCCCTTCTGAGCTCTGCCATGCGCCCAAATAGTCGTTTACACCCACTTATGGTGTATCGGCGTACTCAGGACAAATTGCACAATAACTTTTAGGGTCCTGTTGCCCTTGGGAAAATAAAAATTGGGGGTGAAAAGATCATTTTTGTGTTAAAAAAAAATATGATTTTTTTAATTGTACAGCTGTACGTTATAAACTTCTGTGAAGCCCTTGTGGGTTCAAGTTTTCACCACATACCTAGATAAGTTCCTTGGGGGGTCTAGTTTCTAAAATGGGGTCACTTGTGGGGGGTTTCCACTGTTTAGGCACATCAGGGGCTCTCCAAACGTGACGTGGCGTCCGATCTGAATCCAGCATTATAGAATGCTGTAAACAATCCCTGAAAGGCAGTGGTCGCATCTTATAGCGGCCAAAACTGCTGACAGGTTCCCTTTAAGCAGCGTGTGCATGAGACTTTAGGATTCTCATTCACTTTGCTGGCATCAGGAAACCTTTTAGGTTTTGTCACAAATCTGCACACAAAAAAACACAATAATGCTATGTTCACACATTGCATTTTTGCGGCTTTTTTATGCCACTTTTAACTGCTTATAAAAAGCAGGTTTTGCTTCGTGTTTTTTTCTTAGTTTTTGATGCATTTTTACTGCAGTTTTGTCAGGGTACATTTTTAAGTGTTTTTGCCACATTTTGTATACGTTATCTGATTTATTTATTTTTTTCACCTATTCAAACGAATGGACGAAAAATGGATTTAAAAAAATCTGCGTATTTTATGCTGCCTTTTTCCTGCCAAGAAATGCGTTCTGGTGCAGAAATTTCTGCTGCAAGTACTCAACGTGTGCACTTACTGGCTATGTTCACACTTTGAGTATTTACAGCAGATTTTTCTGCAGCAAAAACCAGACTGTTGGCAGGAAAAACACTGTGTAAAATAAATGTGTGTTTTTGATATATTTTTTGCTTGCATTTTTCCCCCCCAACGTGTGAACAAGTCCTTAATGGAGCATTTGCCATTAATGGAATATCTTTGTGTGGCCGCTCATCTACTTCCAGAAATGGCTTTCACATCTGGAAGGGAAATGAATGGCAAGATGGAGAATTGAATGTTTCGCCGTACAGAAGCATCTTATGGTGGGATTAATCCTTTGATTTTGCATTGGTGAATACCTTGCTCTTCATTAGAACAGAAAGTAAGCAGTTTTTATTTTGTCTTTCCCTTACAGTTGAGGCAGAATATTTGCTATTGCAGCCTTTGCCAGGAAAGTGTATCCTCCTTCTCTCTCCCACCCGTTGCACTGAAATTTGATTCATGCCTGCAGTGGCCCATTGTTGTTTATTTATTTTTAATACTTTCCCCGGCATGCAACATAATAGCTGAGCTGCATGGTGGAAGTAGAGCAGGCATTAATGATTGATAAAAGCTGAGAGCTGTTAAAAAAAAAAAATCCTGTTTAATGTCGATGAATAATTTAATGCACTCTGTATGTTTTTAAGAAATGATGTCCCCTTTCCTCCCTCTTGTCTTTGGAGGCAAATGCTTCAGAGCAAAGAACATTTGTAATGTTACTTGGAGCCACGACATGGAGAAGAATCCTGATTATAGCATTGCAGCAGTATTTTTTGTCAAATAGTGTTTTCTTATGCCTTCCATACTGGACATGTAGCTGCCTTTTCCTTTTTATAGTCATTTTTTTTTCCAGTGAATATGTATAGATTTTTGGGGGGATGTTTTTGTCCAGTGTTAGATGTATTCTTCCACTTTCACAACAATTTTGTTGTTGTCCTACAGCATCTAAAGATGCCCATGTTAGATAGCTGCAGGCCGAACACTCATTCAGGAATCTGCTGCCTCTTCCCCCTTTCCTATAAAACCTAAATCCTTGCTTTTGATAGGGAGAGGGGAGTAAGCTGCTGCCAGACACCTTTTTAGTGACAGCTTATCTCTCAGGATAACTAAAAGATCAGCGTTTGAATTTGGACTGCTTGATCCTTATCATCTGCCCACCATTTACATCAGATAATGATTTGACACCGGAAAAAAAAGTTTGTGGTTTGGCTCGTTTTTCTAATTTGTATGAGTCTTTAAGGCCCCCGTCACACATAACGACGCACCAGCGATCCCAACAACGATATGACCTTGTCAGGATCGCTGGTGTGTTGCTACATGATCGCTGGTGAGCTGTCAAACAAGCAGATCTCAACAGCAATCAGGACTGCGACACGTGGGTAACAAGCGCGCACGTCGCTTAGTTACCCACTGTGTACCTTAGATACCAGCGTGCTGGTGCAGGGAGCTGGTATCCAAGGTAAACAGCGGGTTTCTAAGGGCCACGCGGCGCTTAGAAACCAGCTGTTTACATTGGATACCAGCTCCCTGCACCAGCACGCTGGTATCTAAGGTACACAGCGGGTTTCTAAGTGTCGCGCGGCGCTTAGATACCCGCGGTTTACCTTGGATACCGGCTCCAGCTCACTGATCGCTGGTCTCCCACCTGCCACATGCAGCGATGCGTGCTGGCCAGCGGGAGACCAATGATCAAAAAAATGTCCAGGGCTTTCGAGCACGATCAGCGATACCCGGCGGGGAGCCGATCGCTGTCACACACAGCAAGATCGCTGGTGAGATTGATGTTGCGTCACAAAACTTGTGCCTCAGCAGCGATCTCGCTAGCGATCTCGCTGTGTGTGTCGGGGGCTTAACTTGGGGTTGCACTAATAAAGAGGCTAGACAACATTGGTCCTGTCACAGAATCCAAAGATTGCTTTATATCACTGCTAGATCGCAGTGTAATACAAGTAAATGAGGTTGCATTGTGACCTCTAGGGTACTTCAGCTGTGACAAGTAGGTTGCAAAAAATCCAACTGGTTCTGACTTATTGCAAGTTGCTCGCAATGTGACCCCGTTCCCCCGCATTGTGCTGCGATGTAGCAGCTGCACAGAGGGATCCTTAGCCTGGTCAGCTGGATGTCGGAAAAAGTCTCCATGTTGCCCCAGTGTAAAACACGCTCATGTTAACTGATCACCATAGGATGTCCTGGCAGCTCAGCCTACAGGGAGCCTGTGGGTAGTAGTTTTATTGTGGTCGGTCACTACAGCATTGTAGAATTCTTGGTTCCTTTTGGTTGATGTTAAACTGTTCTTGAATTAGATATGAATTCTATGTTTTCTTCTTACCCGTTTTCTGCTCCACCATATTGGTTGTCAGCCAGTATTGATTGGCGCCCACCCCACTGGAGTTAACAGATGTCAGGAGTGATAGATTACGGGTCGTTCCTTTTAATTTCACTGCTCCCAGATCACAGCTTTGAGCCTAATTCTTTTCAGTGTCATGATCACTCTTCTGTCAGCCTCCTCTTCCGTTAACGCTTGTGCTGCCAGTGATGCCTGACACCACATAGACTGAAATAAAAGTGAAGGCCACAGCTGTTGTATTTTTTTTTCAAGCATTGTCAATTCAAAGAGAACAAGTTCTCACCAGAGTTTTGGCAAAATACGTTTTAGTTCACAGTCCTCAGCACTCACTGAGAAAACATACGCATATTGTACTGGATACATTGTGTGTTTGCCCAGAGTGGTGCTCATATATTTCCACCGTGAATACATTACTGAATTAATGGCACAGCTTACCATTTTTCATCCATAGTGGAAGGAAGCACTATACAAGTTTTCATGCTTCCGCACTAAATGGTTTCTAGTAATGAACAAGCTTGCTCTCCACTGCTCGATCGAGCATCGGTGGTGCTTGGGTATTCTCATTACTCGATGGAGCATCAGGGTGCCTGGGTACTCTCGTTACTCGATGGAGCATCGGGGTGCTCAGGTACTCTTGTTACTCGATGGAGCATCATGGTGCTTGGGTATGCTCATTACTCGATGGAGCATCGGGGTGCTCAGGTACTCTCGTTACTCGATGGAGCATCGGGATGCTTGGGTACTCTCGTTACTCGATGGAGCATCAGGGTGCTCAGGTACTCTCGTTACTCGATGGAGCATCGGGATGCTTGGGTACTCTAGTTACTCGATGGAGCATCAGGGTGCTCAGGTACTCTCGTTACTCGATCGAGCATCGGTGGTGCTTGGGTATTCTCATTACTCGATGAGCATCAGGGTGCCTGGGTACTCTCGTTACTCGATGGAGCATCGGGATGCTTGGGTACTCTCGTTACTCGATGGAGCATCGGGGTGCTCAGGTACTCTTGTTACTCGATGGAGCATCAGGGTGCTTGGGTATGCTCATTACTCGATGGAGCATCGGGGTGCTCAGGTACTCTCGTTACTCGATGGAGCATCGGGATGCTTGGGTACTCTCGTTACTCGATGGAGCATCGGGATGCTCGGGTACTCTCTTTACTCGATGGAGCATCAGGGTGCTCAGGTACTCTCGTTACTCGATGGAGCATCGGGATGCTTGGGTACTCTCGTTACTCGATGGAGCATCGGGGTGCTCAGGTACTCTCGTTACTCGATGGAGCATCGGGATGCTTGGGTACTCTCGTTACTCGATGGAGGATCGGGATGCTTGGGTAGGAAGGAAAATTTTGGATACGAGGCATATAGGATGGGTTTATTCCCTCACAGTCCTTCTATAAGTATACTGCTGCTGCAACCTAAAAACAAAAGTCTTTGGCTACTTTCACACTTGCGTTTTTTTGCTGCGCGTTTTTTGCGAACACAAACGCATGAAAAAAACGCATCATGCGTTTGTGTGCGTTTTTAAAGAACGCATGCGTTTTTTTGCGAGTACGTGCGCATTACAATGTGCCTGTATGCGCACCCATAGACTATAAAGGGTGTTTTGCTGTAAAAAAAAAAAAACTCATTTCGTGTGCATGCGTTTTTGGGGGCAAGTCAGACGCACAAAAAATGCAACAGGATGCATTTTGTGCGCCCGAGCGCACACTACAAAAAAACGCATGCGCATACAAACGCGTACAAACGCATGTGTATGCGCACCCATGTTAAAGTATGGGGGGAAAAGCGCATGCGTTTTTTTGCGCTTAAAAAACAGCGCAAAAAAAAAACGCAAGTGTGAAACCAGCCTTTCTCAGGGCTCTAATTATAATAACTTGGCTATGTGCACACGCTGCGGATCCACAGCGTTTCTGGCCCTGCGGGTCCGCAGCAGTTTCTGCTGCGTTGTACAGTACCATTGTTTTCAATGGTCAAACCAAAAACGCTGTGCACATGCTGCGGGCCGATTTACTGCAGTTTACAATCCGCAGCATGTCAATTCTTTGTGCGGAATCCGCTGCGGTTTCACACCTTATCCATTTTGAGGTGTGAAACCGCAGGGCTAGACCGCAGGCTAATCCGCAGGTAAACCGCAGGACCTTTGACCTGCGGATTTACGTGCGGATTTCTACAAATCCGCAGGGTCAAATCTGCTGCTCTCCAAACTACATGTGCACATAGCCTTTTTAGTTTTAGGCTCTGTGCACACACAGCGTCTTTTTAGCGTTTTTTTAGCGGATTTGCCAATAAATCCGCTACAAAAACGCTAAAAATAAGCTTCCCATTCATTTCTATGCATTTTGCACTTTTTTTGCATATTGATGCAAAAAACGTGCGGTTTTTTATGCGTTTTTTTTAATTAATGAGCATGCTAAGTTTTTTACCGCAAAACGTTTTTTCGCGGTAAAACGCATCAATATGCAGAAAAAGTGCAAAATTCTTAGAAATGAATGGGAAGCTTATTTTTAGCGTTTTTATAGCGGATTTATTGGCAAATCCGCTAAAAAACCGCTGTGTGTGCACACAGCCTTATAGCGCCAACATATTCTGCTTCACTTTGCAATTTTACAGGGGACTTGCACAGACCATAAAGACATAACAGTATAAATATAACTCAAATAGCAAAAGGAGGGTCCTGCTCGCAAGCTTAATTAAGCTTTCCAAACTGCATTTTTTCTTTTCCCTACTAATACTGGAAAGTTTGCAAGCACATATTATATACCTAATTTAAAATGCTCAAGGTGTGCGGTAAGGGATGCCAAAAAGGTGGGATGTTCACGGTTCATGTTTTCTTTTTCTTGCCCTGCCCCTCCACCGTATCAGCATGGTCATTATGCTTCCCTCGCTCCAAATTTTTGGAGGGGCATCATACCGCCCTTGCTCATAATTTTTGGAGGGTCATCATGCAACTCTCACACTTACGGTAATTTTTCCAGGATGTGTATGAGGCCTGTCTCTAAATTCTCTTACATATATATGTATGTATATATAATTTTATATATTTTTGGCCGCCCTTGCACTTAGTGTATAGGCTTTATGAGTCCAGAAGTCCGACTGCCTAACAATTTTAGCAGAATGTATGTGAAGCCCTCCTTTATGTCTAATATTCTGCATAGGCTTTGCGAGTTTGAGTCCCTCCTTCATAAATTATACAGGATGTGTCTGAACATGGCACACACCACATGCCCAGATAAGGTAGTAAAATGTTAATATTACATTTACTGGTGGATGTAGTTTTATTTCCCCCTCTACTATGTCATCTACTGTAGCCACAGTCAACAGGGAAATACGGTGAGAGATGACTCAGCTATTAAGGGATGGAGTAATACACTTGACAGCGATCCCAGCAACGACCCGGAAGTCAGAGATGCGTCCAAGCATCTTCTCCATCCTGTTCCCATTCCATTTGAGTGCTGTTTCCATCCATTATCCTGCTCTCCTTTTAGGGTCTTCAGGAAAAATGAGTTTCCCATTGACATCCATTTTACTTGGTGGTTGAGTCGAGCCCGTCCAAGCGTCCCCACCAGCTCGATTCGAGAAACAAGCACTCTAGCATTTTAGTGCTCGATCATTACTAATGGATTCCACTCTTAAGTATGTTTTACACCAGGTTCACATGAACATATGAAAAATTGTCCATTTTTCATTTAGAAAAAACTAAGAATTTTTAGTCGTAAATACATCTGTATTCTATCCTTTTGTTATCTGCAATTAAAAAAATTAGTTTCCTGTGTTAATTGCAATATGTTCATAAAGCGGATTTAATATACAGTGACTTGCGAAAGTATTCACCTCCTTGGCATTTTTTCGTGTTTTGCTGCCTCACAGCCTGGAATGTCAGTTTTTTTGAGGGTTTGCATTAGTGTATGTAAAGCACATGGCTACATCTGTGAACACTGGATTTTCTTTTTATTGTGCAACAAACAAATAGGGCAAAATAGCTGAAAACCTCAATATGCATAACTATTCACTGCCCTAAAGTCAGTACTTTGTAGAACCTCCTTTTACGGCAATTAGAGCTGCAAGTCGCTTTCGATAAGTCTCTATCAGCTTTCCACATCTTGCCACTGGGATTTTTGCCCATTCCTCAAGGCAAAACTGCTCCAGCTCCTTCAAATTAGATCTTTTCCTCTGATGAACAGCAATCTTCAAGTCTTACCACAGATTCTCAACTGGATTAAGGTCTGTGCTTTGACTTGGTCACTCCAAAACAATTACACGTTTCCTCTTAAACCACTTGAGTGTTGCTTTTGCAGTATGCTTTAGGTCATTGTCTTGTTGGAAGGTGAACCTCCGTCACAGTATCAAATCACTGACCGACTGAAACAAGTTTTGCTCAGGAATATCCCTGACTTTTGCACCATCCATCTTCCCCCCTCGACTCAAACCATTTTCCCTGTCCCTGCTACAGAAAAGCATCCCCACAGCATGATGCTGCCACCTCCATGTTTCACTGTGAGGATGGTATTCTTAGGTTGATGACCTGTGTCAGACATAGCGTTTATCTTTGCGGCCAAAAAGTTCAATTTTATGGTCTCATCTGACCACAGCACATTCCTCCATACATTTTAGGAAGCCTCCCACGTATCTTTTGTCAGATTCAAAACAAGCCTTACAATTTTTGTGTTAAGTAAAGGCTTTTTTCTGTCAAATCTTCCATAAAGGCCACTTCTGTGGAGTGTATGTCTTATTGTGGTCGTATGGACATATACTCCAATCTATTCTTGAGAACTCTGCAGCTCCTTCAGAGTTATCTTTGGTCTCTGTGCTGCCTTTCTGATTAATGCCCTCCTTACCCGGGCTGTGTTTTGGTGGGCAGCCCTTTCTTAGCAGGTTTGTTGTTGTACTATGTTTTTTTTCTGTTTTTCCCTTGGGTATCATAAAAAATTGGGATTTTTTTTTTACAACTCAACCCAGACTTCTACTTCTCAACAACTTTGTCCTTGACTTGTTTAGAGATCTCCTTAGTCTTCATGGTGGTGTTTGGTTAGTGGTGCTTCTTGATTAATGGTGTAGCAGCCTCTGTGGCCTATCAGAAAAGGTGTGTATATACTAACAGACTACGTGACACGATTGCACACAGATGAACTTACTTTCGCTAAGCATGTGACTTATGAAGGTAATTGCTTGAACCAGAAGTTCTTAGGGACTGCATAGCAAAAGTGGTGAATTCATATGCACATGCAAATTTTTAGTTATATGATCCCATAAATTTAATTCATGCCTATATTTTTCTCTTCACCAACTGACTATTTTGTTCAGATACATCACACACAAATCGGATTACAAAAATATACACTGGTCAAAAATATAATGGGAAAACTTAAGCAACAAAATGGAACTCCACACTTCTGTGGACTCAACCTGTCCAGTTATGAAGTAACACCGATTGTGAAAAAATTTCTCCTGCTGCTGTGCAAGTGAAACAGACAACAGGTTGAAATGATAGACAGCTAGCAAGACAACTCCTATGAAGGAGTGGTTCTGCGGGTGGTGACCTCAGACCATTTCCCTGTTTTCATCATTTTTGGCTGTTGTTTTGGTCACTTTCGCATTTTGTCATTCCTCTCACCTCTACAGTAGCAGTGGCAGTTTCTACAACCCAAAGAAGTTGCTCAGGCATTGCAGCTCATCCACGATAGCACGTCAATACAAGCTGTGGCAAGAAACGGTAGCTGTGTCTGCCAACACAGTGACCAGAGCATGGAGCAGATTCCAAGAGACAGGCCAGTACACCAGGAGACATGAAAGGGGTCATAGTAGCGCAACAACCCAGTAGCAGGACCGCTACCTACTCCTTTGTGCAAGGAGGAGCACTGCCAATGCCCTACAAAATGGTCTCCAGCAGGCCAGTAACATCCATGTGTCTGTTCAAACT
The DNA here is from genome assembly GCF_039654945.1 of Dendrobates tinctorius. NCBI lineage: Eukaryota > Metazoa > Chordata > Amphibia > Anura > Dendrobatidae > Dendrobates > Dendrobates tinctorius. The sequence goes on from NW_027361696.1 coordinate 102,027,364, forward strand.
GTCAGAAACAGACTTCCATGAGGGTGGTATGAGGGCCCAATATCCATAAGTGGTTGTTGTGCTTACAGCCCAACATTGTGCAGGGCTATTGACTTTTGCCAGAGAACACCAAGATCGACAGATTTGACATTGGTGCCCTGTGCTCTTCACGGATGAGAGCAAGTTCACACTGAGCACATGTGACAGAATCTGGAGATGTCGTTGAAAACGTTCTGCTGCGTGCAACATCCTCCAGCATGACTGGGTTGGCAGTGGGTCAGTAATGGTTTGGGACGTATTTCTTTGGAGGGCCATTAGGTATTGGGATCAAATCCTCAGACCCATTGTGAGAGCATATGCAAGGGCAGTGACCTTGGGTTCCTTCTGATGCATTACAATACTAAGCCCCATGTGGCTGTCATGTGTCAGTAGTTTCTGCATGATGAAGGCATTGATGCTATGGACTAGCCTGCCCATTCCACAGACCTGAATTCAATCGAGCACATCTGGGACATCATGTCTCGTTCCATCCACCAACACCACGTTGCAACACAGGCTGTCCAAAAGTTGTCTAATGCTTTAATCCAGGTCTGGGAGGAGATCCCTCAGGAGAACATCTGCCGTCTCATCAGGAGCATGCCCAGGCATTGTAGGAAGGTCATACAGACACATGGAGGCCACACACTACTGAGAATCATTTCCTTGTCTTGAGGCATTTCCACTGAAGTTAGATCAGCCTGTAATTTGATTTTCCACTTTGAATTTGCGTATCATTCCAAGTCCAGACCTCCATGGGATATTCATTTTGATTTAAATTAATCATTTTTATGTTTTATAGTTCTCAACTCATTCCACTATGTAATGAATCAAAATTTGCAACTGGAATATTTCATTCAGTGATAATCTAGGATGTGGTATTTTAGTGTTCCCTTTATTTTTTTGTGCAATATATAAACACAGGTTGTAATGTAAAAAAATAGGTAAAAAACCAAGAGGGTTATACTTTGCAAGCCACTGTAGATGACTTGTATGGGATCTATTTTAGTCTGTGTTTCCACTGATTTGCATGGGCGTGTCTTATTCGAAAAACTCAGAAAAGACGCAGTTATTATGATTTATGTATTTATTTTTTTTTAACATGAAAACTTGGTCTGTGTAAAAAATAAAACAAATGCTGCCTGGATGCCAGATTTTAACACGAACAGCACACATACGTAAAATACGTTCATGGACTTAATTACATGTATTAGCATATATATGATTCTTCAGGTGAAAAATCGTGTGAGTAATTAATGTGAATATCAATCACAGTCTCCTATCAGCCTCCAGCGTCCTTTTTCTCGTTAAGAAACACAATCTAAGCAATCTCCTATCTTGCTTTTTTTGTTACTATATATCATGAGGATTAACACTTCTATTTCAATATCACAAGTGGAGTGCTCTCTCCAGATATTTATGGATCAGTCAGCCTTTGTGTTATACGGTTGCTTTATGTTCTACAGTTATCAAGAATAATCATACTTTTGATTTGAACGGTTGAAATTATTTAAAGGATAGATGCATTTTAGTTTATTCTTCTTTGCTTATGACCCATCTCCAAGCCACATATAATACATGACATGGACATTACTTTTGGTAGTTACTCCTAAGACCAGTCATTTACAGTCTGCTGTTGTATTCCTGAAAAAGTAACTTTGCACAATGTTGTGCTGTTAAATATCAGGCCATTTTTTCTGTTTATTTCCAGAAGCCATAAGCATTAAATATATAATATTGCTAAAAAAATATATATTTATATATATTTACTTCCACTGTAAGTGGATGAGATTGAGATACGGAAAAATATCTTTCTTGCTGGGCTCTCTGAGTCCTGACAGCTGCTGAGACTAGCTGACTATTGCACCACGAGACTAAAAGGGGACAGCCCTGTGTTTGTTGGCACCTATGTAGCCAAGAGCTGCTTAGCACTGGTATTAACATGACCTTCCTGTTATAGCCAATGCCTTGCCTAGGTAGGGACACAGAGAGTGTGCTGACTTGACAAACACGTGTCAACTACTCTTCTTTATGATATTTACTTTACTGCAGTTACAGCACATTCCTTTTTGGCTTTCACTTCAATCCATAGTGAGAGAATAAAAAATTGGCAGCAAGCATTGATGTCAGGGCAATGTAACCTCCTATTTTTGTGTTCATTCTTTGTATTGGTCTCATGTAACCAACGTGACACATGTTTAAAATAGTATTTTGATATGTCGCTTTAACTTTCTAGCAGTATCATTGGAACAGTATAAACTGTGTAACCTTCAGTCTGCACGAGGTCAGTTCATGCCATTCTCTGTCCAATTCTGTTCTTCCTCAGCTCACAGTCTCGTGACAGTCTCATGCAGTAATAATCTTCCAACATAGATGAGGGCATGGCCGATTACAAAGGTCAATGTCATATTTGAGGGTGTAGTGGCATGGGAGTAGAATGGGTTTTGACTAAACGTTTGATATGACAAGATACTTTGTCCATCATTGAGCTATGCTTCCTAAGAACAGAAAAATGGTGCCTAGGATGAGAACATTGCTAATGGCTCTAGAAATAGAATGTGGGGATATAAACGTCTAATGACTTTTTTTAAATCCACATGTTTGCCACCAGTAAAATAATAGTTGCTATATTCACCTCCGGTGCAGATGCCGTTCCAGCGATGTCGGCACTGGCTCTCAAAGGGATCGCGTGACATGATGTCACGCGATCACTGTAGCCAATCAATACTTGCTTCACTCTACCCTCCTTCAGACAATCAAGACATCTAGAGGATGTGAGCGAGCAGGCGCAGCTCTGACTTCCTTCATATATCAATTATATCTGTAGGAAAGGAGAGTGCAGCCTGCACTGATTGGTCACAGGGATCGCATGATATAGCAATATCTCACAAACCCTAGGAGAGCCAGTGCTTACACTGCTGGATTGGTGCTGGCAGTGGAGGTGTGTATAGGTGTTATTATTTTACTGAGGAATAAAATAGTGATTCAGAAGGGGATTTGTCCAAGTAGTGGACAACCCCTTTAATTCTATAAAAGTGATAAATCGAGAAAAGAAATTCAAATGCAAGAATTGCTGTTTTTGAATAACCTCTCCCACTCTCCCCCCCCACCAAAAAATGTAAAAAAAAAATAGTCTGACATCCAAAAGAAAGACAAGCTCTCATACAAGTCCATCAACTGTATAATAAAGTTACAGATCTCAGAATTTTTTTTTCCATTATTTTATATATTAAGGTAAATGGTGTCATTCCAAACTGTAACTCGTCCTGTGAAAAACAAGCCCTCATACGCCTATGGAGACGGAATAATAAAATGGTTATATCTTTTGGCAAAAGTGGAGGAAAAAATGAAAGCGTAAAAAGTAGCCCTGTAATGAAGCAATTGAAGGGAATCTCTAGTCTATTAATTACATTTAGCATTAAAGTGGTGGTCTAAAGTTATTACATTTATATGATTAGCATAAAAATAAGCAAGTTTGCAATTGACTTGCTTTTCTATCTGTTTTCATTCTCCTGCGGTGAGACTTTTTATCTTATGTCAGGGGTGGGGAACATTTTTTCTGCCAGCGATACCATCATTTGGGGGCCATACAAAATTGTCAACTTGAAATTTATCCTGCTATATTTGGTCAACTAATTAACTCACCCCTAATGTGATGGCTGTAACTGCTTTTTTTTGTTGATGCTATGATGTGATGAGGAGACACTGGAGCTGCAGCATATGTAACATAGGAGACATTAGAGCAGGAGAATATACATCACATAGCAGACACTGGGGTGCATCATATATACATCACATAGGAGACACTGGGGCTAGAGTGTTTACATTGCACAGGAGACGCTGAAGCAAATACGCCACATAGGATACACTGGGGTTGGGTCATATACATATGAGGAAATGCTGTGACTCGTACATCATGGGAGGCACCCCCATATACATTACGGGAGGCACTGGAGGGCATATTAATCACCGGAGACACTGGGGGCAAATAAGTCACGGGAGGCACTAGAGGGCATATACATCACAGGAGACTCGGGGGCATATATAGTTATGTGAAAAGTGTTTGCCCCCTTCCTGGTTTCCTATTCTTTTGTATGTTTGTCACTCTTAAATGTATCAGATCACCATACAAATTTAAATTTTAGACAAGGCTAGCACAAGTAAAAATTCTGTTTTAAATTAAGGTTTTTGTTATTAAGGGAAGAAGAAATCCAAACCCTCAGGGCCCTGTGTGAAAAAGTGTGTGCCCCCTAAACCTTATAACTGGTTGAGCCACTCTTAACAGCTGCAACAACTGCAAGCGTTTGCGATAACTGGCAGTCCTTTGCAACTCTCTGGAGGAATTTTGGCCCACTTATCTTTGCAGAATTGTTGTAATTTAGCCACACTGGAGGGTTTCCGAGCATGAACCGCCTTTTTAAGGTCATGCCACAGCATTTCAATCGGTTAAGGTCAGGACTTTGACTAGGCCATTCCAAAGTCTTAATTTTATTTTTCTTAAGCCATTCAGAGGTGGACTTGCTAGGGCGCTTCAGCTTGAGGTCATAAACAGATGGCCGGACGTTCTTCTTGAGAGTTTTTTGGTAGACAGCAGAATTCATGGTTCCATTTACCACAGCAAGTCTTCCAAGTCCTGAAGCAGCAAAATAGCCCCAGACCATCTCATTACCACCACCATATTTTACTGTTTGCATGATGTTCCTTTTCTGAAATGCTGTTTTAATTCTACGCCAGATGTAATGGGACATACACCTTCCAAAAGTTCAACTTTTGTCTAGTCAGTCCTCAGAGTCTTGGGGATCATCAATATGTTTTCTGGCAAAACTGAGATGAGCCTTTATGTTCTTATTGCTCAGCTGTGGTTTTTGTCTTGTAATTCTGCCATGCAGGCCATTTTTGCCCAATCTTTTTCTTATGGTGGAGTCATGAACACTGACCTTAACTGAGGCAAGTGAGGTCTGCAGTTCTTTAGATGATGTTGTGGGTTTTTTGTGATCTCTTGGATGAGTTGTTGCTGCGCTCTGGGGATAATTTTGGTCGGCCAGACACTCCGGAGAAGGTTCACCACTGTTCCATGTTTTTTTTTTCCATTTGTCGATAATGAATCTCACTGTGGTTTGCTGGAGTCCCAATGTCTTAGAAATGCCTTTATAACCTTTTCCAGACTGATAGATCTGAATTAGGCCGGGGTCACACTTGGTTGATGAAATCCATCTTGTGGTTGTTTTTTAATCTCTATTTTCAGTTTTTAGTTAATGATATGCCCGTGCTGTGGGGCGGGCCTGTAGGGGGAGTCTTCATGTTCTGCTCTGATTAGGTATTCATAATGCAGACCGCTGACAGGTCACTTATCCCTCAGTGACCTGCCCCCCTAGTTTGCATAAAGAATACCTGTACATACTGAAGAGAAAAATTAAACACCAGACGTGGCACCTGCGCTGCTGCATAATCGCATGTTTAGTGTCCAGTTAATAACTAATTGAGCAAGTAAAAAAAAAAAAAAATTTGAAAATGGTGCCTGCGCATTAGCAAATCTTGATGTGTATAGAGATCCTATAGCTGCTATTGTGGAGACACTGGCGGTACCATCTTGCTGGAGAAAAAAAAATTGTTTCCTTCTCCAAGATGTCGCCCCCTGAGCAGTAGCAGCTCTCGGCAATCTCCCATCTCCATGGCTGCAGCCTGCCTGCAGAAGCGTTTTTTTTTTCTTCAGTATGTACAGGTGTTCATTTTGCAACCTAGGGGGCAGGTCAGTGAGGGATCAGTGACCTGTCAGCAGTCTGCATTATGAATACCTAATCAGAGCACCACATCAAGACTGAGTATATCATTAACACAAAACTGAAAATAGAGATTAAACAAAAACCACAAGATGAATTTCATCAACCAAGGTATCATTTTACTCAGTATAACGGCGCCAACCTGACACTGTCTGTAGGTTACTGTGCACAATACTGCTGACAGGTTCTCTTTAATTGATTTCTTAATTGAGAACTTACCAAATATGTGATAAACCACAGTTAATTTATGTTTTAAGGAGGGAAGGGGGGCTTGATTGCAGTTGTTGCTGCTAAGGGTGGCTCAACCAGTTATTAGGGTTAGGGGGCAATCAATTTTTCACACAGGACCCTGCAGGTTTGGATTTCTTTTTCCCTTAATAATAAAGATCCTCATTTAAAAACTACATCTTGTGTTTTACTTGTTATCTTTGTCTAATATTGAAATTTATTTGTTGATCTGAAACATTTAAGTGTGACAAACTTGCAAAAAAAAATAGAAAATCGGGAAGGGGCAAACACTTTTCACACAACCGTATCTATGTGATCGTTGCTGCTTTCTCTGTTTTTGACTCCTGATTAAACCACCTAAAGCTGCGATTAAATGTCATTTTTTATTTTCTTTTTCTTAATCTGTTTGGGATACATAAATATAGGAACAACATTTTCAGTTACACAACCCTTTATTTAATATCTTCAGTTTACATTAATTCTCTCTATTATTTTTTCGTATGGGCAGCAGATCATAAAGGATAGTCATCCAATATGTCATCCGTTTAGCTGATCTTTTGATTCCAAGCAGTGCACATGCCAGAACACTAGAGGTATTCAAAGACACTTTCAGTAAAAATGGATCCTTTCAAAACAGAATAAAAATGGGTGCATAAAGATACAATATGGATACCTATGTTTCCATTTGTAAATAAACTTAGGTTTTTATTTGTTACCCAAATTGATTTGTTGCAAACTTAATTCTGATGTACATGTGAATATAGTCTTACTGAATAAATTAACGTTTTTGATCTTTTGCTTTATGACTTATTAAAACTTTTTCCATTCTCTTTTAGGACATACAGTGTGTTTCTGCGTTGGGTTGCAAAGTTCCCGAAGCTGCCAATGTAGACCTGGACAAATTCAGTTTTAATGAATTCCTTGATGCACAAACCTAGTAAGCAGAATGATAGTGGAGTATGTGCATTTCTCAGTGTTGTGTTTTGTTTTACACGATCTAAATCCTAGATTGCTGTTTTCCAGCTGCATTGTCTGGATGATATGGAATACTTGCAGAGAACATTATAGACAGCTATGACTGAGAACGCATTTTGCTGCTTACATGAGTGAATGTTTTATATGATGCATATTGAGAATACAGTATATGTTTTGTAGGGTTTAAAGGGGTTGTCCTGTCTGAAATGACAAGTCTGCAGTCGCTTTGTGGGACTACAGACTTGTGACTCATCCCAACACATGCACTTGACCTGCCGTTCCCGGCGCAGACACCGGTAAATCCTCGCAGCACAAAGTGTGTGCCCTGGGAGGATTCACAAGTCTGCAGTCACACAGAGAGACTGCAGACTTGTCATTTGAGACAGGACAACCCCTTTACAACATGATTTGTTGGAGGAAGTTTATAATTGTTGGTTTACTCGGCAAGGTTCTTAATTATCCTTGAGTTGCTGTCCAAGTTTGTTAGAACCTATTGGCACAAACTGCGCTATTTACCTTTTTGTATCTATGTACTACACATCCTCTGAACTGTCAGATCTATACAATTATATTCTCTTGAAAGACTATGCAGGAAGGATCTCTGTCCCTTTCTGTTTGAGAATACATTGGCAACTATATAATTTTGCCGTGCTTTGTATGCATTTCATTCTGTGTCACCTTACCATACCTGCATTTGTGCCCTATTATTAGCTCTGAAAGGGTGTAATCTTCCAGACAGCTTCTTTTCCTCGAAAGAATCTGAATTCCCTGATGCCAGGAGCTTTTTAGGAGGATGTGTTTTGTTATATTGCCTGCCCTTAGAGAGGGGAGACCTGACTTAGGAGTGTAGGGTTTGTTTTTTGTTTCATTTTGTGTTTTTTTTACGTAAATTGTTAATGAACGGGTCTGTGTAATGCTTTTGTTGCTCTGTAGTAAAGTACTAAAGTGAAAGTTACTTTTGTCAATTGCAATTACGGTAGATTCTATTTATTTCACGAGTTGAATAGTTTGTCTGAGTTTAAAACTAGACCCAAAAGACAAATGATGATCAGAAGGCAGTAATCTTATAAAAAATATATATATTTTTATTAGAGCATTATTAAAATTCATATTGCCAAATATCAGAAAAGGTAGGATAGTACAACAATATTTGCCACTCACACTCACATACGACGCCCAGCAGCCAGAAGAGACAGTTGTATACAATTAATCAACAATCAAAGGAGGTACCGCTAAATAGGAACGCATTATTAATACTACAAAATGATACCACAAAAATGGTCAATATTAGGGAAACCGTCCCACATGTGTGGTCATACCTATGTGTGGTCATACCTAAGTCAGTTTATTGATTAAATAATCCTATTGCACATCTCCCAATATTATAACCTCAAGCGGTCCAACATAGATGCCTCATATATCAAAGCAGCCCATAAGTAGCAAAAGACAAAAATTTGTCCACTGATACAAGTATATCAACAGCTTAGTGGCTGCCCCATATACCAACGGGGGCACTATTTTTGGGGTAACAAAAAAAAAAAAACACACATTAAAGTAATAAAAATGGGAGAAATTACTCAGTATATGAACCCCTTCTAAAAATTATTACCCGTTTCTCATATAGCATCAACATATTCCGCAGCACTTTACAGACATTTTCATCACTGTCTCCACTAGCACTCACAATCTAATTTCCCTATCAGTCTTTGGAGTGTGGGTGAAACCAAAGAACCCGGAGGAAGCCCACACAAACACAGAACATACAAACTCCTTTTAGATGTTCCCCTTAGTGGGATTTTAACACAGAACCTTAGCGCTGCAAGGCAAGAGTGCTAACTACTGAGCCACCGTGCTGCCCTGTATATAGTACGGTGCTACCCTCTGAGCCACCGTGCTGCTCTATCTATAGTACAGTGCTAACCACTGAGCCACCACGCTGCCCTACATATAGTACAGTTCTAACCACTGAGCCACGTGCGGCCCTATATGGTACAGTTCTAACCACTGAGCCACTGTGCTGCCCTGTCTATAGTACTGTGCTAACTACTGAGCCACCGTGCTGCCCTATATATAGTACAGTACTGTAACAATAATGTAAAATATGACGTAAGTTTCCCCTGATTGTCACATTGCAGAATCTTCGTTTCCCACTCTGCTATGTCAGTGTGCGGGCTTGACACCCCCCCCCCTGTTCTTTCCCCTTTGCCTGCATATTTCAACAGCAGCCACTCACCCCCTTGTTCCTCCCCCACAGCTCACACACACAACCAATGTAACCTGAATTACTAGTCACTGGCTTCCCGCCTCCCAGCAGGGGGGGGTCTCTTTGTCTCGCAGCTACTCTCATAGACAATAATGAGAATCTAATCATTGGGTCATCGAACGCTGCGAGTTTATGATAAAAATACAAAAGTTACATAGTAATAATAATCTTTATATAGTGCCAGCATATTCCGCAGCGCTTTACAGTTTAACAGTTTCAAAACACAAGTCATAAGTAACAACGTTAACAATACAATAATTAAAGCAAAATAAGATGACCCTGCTCATGAGAGCTTACAATCTACAATACATTTCTGCGACGTGCGTCAACTAAGCTTCATGGCCCATGTTTTCCACGGTTCCAGCGCCAACAGAACCAGAGAAATGGATTTCTCCTGAACGGTGTGGAAAAACTAGTTCGAGTTTGGTTTTGGATGAATGCCAGCGACAAGCTGGAAAAGATACTATGTGCGTTTCTATACGAGGTACCCTCTGCGAGTTATGATTATAAGTTTTTTAGGCTCATAAACAAAAAAAACTAATTAAAAGATACTTTATCAATTGTTAAACATTCACTTAGAAAAAACAGGCAACTAAAAGGTGATCATATGAAAAAATTGTTATATATAATACCTTAACGCAAGGTAGGAGATAGATAATCTACAGTTCCCTGTAGGACCCTATGTATCACCCCTGCCTAACAGCGGAGGTTGACAGAAAAAACTGACAGCACATCCTAGTTTGAATAGGTGCATACCAAAAAACAGCTTGCATATCAAAATAAGGAAATGGTTGTTCTCAATTGCATTAAGGCATATCAAATCTGAAATATATGAAATTTGAATAGCATAATTGCTTTTGGAATTTAGAAAAAACATATGAGATACTTAGCACAAAATTTGGCCAAAAGATATGAGCCCATTCACCATCGTCAAGGTGATCTCATTGAACGGGTCCCTAGTCTAACTGCCTCATGTGAACTACTGGCTAATAACAAGATAAAACCTTTATTTATAGGAAGATAGGAACCAAAAAGTGATTGGATGTAATTAAAATCACAGCTTGATGAAGGGCGGTGTGCTCAGTCAGAAAGCTAACATACAAATGACAGAAAAAAATGACAGAAAAACAACGTTAACAATACAATAATTAAAGCAAAATAAGATGACCCTGCTCATGAAAGCTTACAATCTACAATACATTTCTGCTACGTGAGTCAACTAAGCTTCATGGCCCATGTTTTCCACAGTTCCAGCTCCAACAGAACCAGAGAAATGAATTTCTCTTGAACGGTGTGGAAAAACTAGTTCGAGTTTGGTTTTGGATGAATGCCAGCGACAAGCTGGAAAAGATGATACTATGTGCGTTTCTATAAGAGGTGCCCTCTGCGAGTTATGATTATGATAAGTTTTTTAGGCTCATAGACAAAAAAACTAATTAAAAGATACTTTATCAATTGTTAAAAAACATTCACTTAGAAAAAACAGGCAACTAAATGCTGATCATATGAAAAAATTGATATATATATAATACCTTAACGCAAGGTAGGGGATAGATAATCTACAGTTCCCTGTAGGACCCTATGTATCACCCTTGCCTAACAGCGGAGGTTGGCACCCTCTTGGAACGCAAATGGCGCCCCCGCTCCTCGGCAGCTGTCCCTTCTCACCCTGTTAAATCCTACTCTCAGGATGGCCAATGTAAAGGAACACAAAAAAAGCCTCACTGGTTTGGGTGTCTATTTCACTAAATGAAGCAGTCCAGATAAGGCACCCATCACCACAAAACCACCAAAAAAATAAACAATTAGAGGGGTTACAACCAGTAACCGAGAAACAAAGTTACTTAATTGGGAAATGAAAAGGAGGTGGGATCTAAAAATCCCTAATTGAAAGCGTCCCTACCTGACAGTGGAGGTGGTAAAACAAAGTGGGAGACAGGGCGACTGATAGATTAATTCTACAAAAAGAGACGCGATGGATCTTTAAAATGGAATCCATGGCCCCTAGAGGCCTTAATGATCGACTAATATATGGCTGTTTCATCTGAAGATATTCTGATATGATATATTTTTTGAAAAATCTCTTTGCCTCATTCTTTCTAAATACGGAGAAGCCTTTTGACCTTTCATAGATCTAGGAGATGATCTGTGGGAACCTATGGGTAAAATATCGTCTGAACCCTAATAAATATCTGTATTACCTTTTTTTCGTATTGCTAGTAGGGTGTCATGGGTGTAGAAATTTGATGTACTTGGATATTGGGGAATGGACACCTTATAGGTGGGAATAGAACTTTAAGTATTTGAGTTAAAAAGGTCATCTTGAGGTGTATGTGACATCTGTGTTGTGGCTATAATTTGATTTTAAAAAACCTGTAGCGAGAGTATAAATATACCTTAGGCCTTAATCTATGCTCTTAAATTCTTCACCGAGAGGTGTGACGTGAGCTAATTTGGCGAATTTCTGGGTATTATCCTTTTGGTATGACGGGAAGGAATATGCAGCACCTGGATTTTGGAGTTTTCGTTCATCCCTGGGGTGATATCTGCTTATTTAAGTACCTTTGGGGTCAAATGTACTGAGATGATATGTGATTTTCCAGGCGCATGCGTTATGAGTACTTTCCGTGTTTTTGGTGGTGATAGAGATCTATTCATCCATTTATTATAGCATGGTCCATTGCGCCGAGTATAATTTGGTCCTCTTCACCTATGTGGTGGAGGGTAGGAGATATTGTCTTTATTAAATCTTTATTCTGATATAATACGTAAATGGATGACAGTACCCCTAATGATGGACCGGATACGCGCGGTATAACTTGTGAATGCGCACTTATATGGTTACTGCAGGCGCAGGAGGGATGTTCCTTGGCTTAGATCCGGGTATGCGTAATGCACTCCGGACATGTGTGGTACATCTTCGGAATGGTGTCTCCCTGCTCCGGTTCGGGCATGCGCATTGCATCCTAGCTTTAGTCTGGGCACAATGCATTCTGGACATGCTCTGGTTCGGGCATGCGCATTATAGCCTGGGGAACGCGCACTCAAAAACTAACGCAGGCACAGTAGAGGTGGCTTCCCTAGCCAGCAATGATTAGGAGCAGGAAACGGAAAAGCCGAGTTGAAATACCTCTAGGGTCTGTAATACAGAGCAGGCGCAGTGCTAACTGTGGAGACATGTGTCAAGTGATAATGATATGATCCTTTACCCTGCAATTTGGGTTGCAATGCAGGGTGACTATAAATAACCGCCAGTAACTACATTCCTATTGACACCCGGTTGCTACATCTGATGCTCTGAGGGAGCATGCAACAGTATCATGGGCCTCCTGAGGAACTCCTACGATGGGAGAGAAACGCGTTGAGGCGAGATATGATCTAATCCGCATTGAGATAAGTTTTCCTTAATCTGCTATATATTGGCTGGTCTATTTTTTCTACTTGGTATAGTGCAATATGAGGGAATATGAGGGCAACAAGCAATATAAATTGTGGTGATATCTGTTGATTCATGTGGGAGCGGACATGTTAAGAATCAAATAAGTGACCTTTGAAGCCGGAAATTTTTGTATTTAATAATATCCAGCTTACCCATTAATTCCCATTTGCCTTAACCCTGTGTTTGTTTTGGGTGCTTGGGGTTTTTTTTTAGTAGCAGTCCCTTATTAATTTTTGTCCTATAGGCCCTGTCCTGTCCCCTTAGATTTGCATTTGAAGTTAGGTAGGTATCATGAGGGTCAGTAAGGGACAGCCGACGCGGAGCGAGGGCACCAGTACACTTTAGGGTGAAAAAGCTCCGCTGTCAGGTAGGGATGCTTTCAATTAGGGATTTTTAGATCCCACCTCCTTTTCATTTCCTAATTAAGTAACTTTGTTTCTCGGTTACTGGTTGTATCCCCTCTAATTTATTTTTTGGTGGTTTTGTGGTGATGAGTGCCTTATCTGGACTGCTTCATTTAGTGAAATAGACACCCAAACCAGTGAAGCTTTTTTTGTGTTCCTTTACATTGGCCATCCTGAGAGTAGGATTTAACAGAGTGAGAAGGGACAGCCGCTGTGGAGCGGGGGCACCATTTGGGTTCCAAGAGGGTGCCAACCTCCGCTGTTAGGCAGGGGTGATACATAGGGTCCTACAGGGAACTGTAGATTATCTATCCCCTACCTTGCGTTAAGGTATTATATATAACATTTTTTTCATATGATCAGCATTTAGTTGCCTGTTTTTTCTAAGTGAATGTTTTTTTAACAATTGATAAATAAAGTATCTTTCAATTAGTTTTTTTGTTTATGAGCCTTCATATAACTAATTACACTCTAAATATAGTTTCTTCAATTTACTGATAAGTGTTTTAACCAGAATGTAACTGTGAGAGCAGGGGGGAGGACTGTCACAAGCCCAGACTTGTAAGTGTGCAAGTGAGCCCCCCCCCCCCCCCCAAAAGAGTTGCTGCCTGGGAGCTGTTGCCACAAGACCTCATCCATGAATTATGATGTATGGCTCCACCCCCAGCATGGTTCTGCCTGAAATGATCTAATATGTAAGTTTTACTTTCTGCTTTTTAAGTCCCTTTTATTTGTAGTTGCATTGTACATACTGTTATTGTCTCATTGTAAAACCTTTTTATCTTCTGTAAACACTGCCAACCTCACTGCAGCGACCTAATAGCCAGTGCACAACAATCAGCCCGTCCGGCGACGAATTATCCTTGGTGTAGTTCCCTGACTGACCTGAGGGTAAGGGGGCACCAGAGAGCTGCAATTTCCAAAGTGGAACTGGAAAGTGGGATATCCATAATTCCCGACAGCTTGTAGCATATTGTGGCAGTGGTGGGATAACTAAAATAAACCCCCCTGTAGTAAATTGTTAGGGCAAGACTAGCCTGCTGTTTTTTATCACATGGTGCCAGCGGTGGGATAACTAAGGGTCCCGTTACACATAGCGACGCTCCAGCGATCCAGACAACGATACGACCTGGTAAGGATCGCTGGTACGTCGCTACATGGTCGCTAGTAAGCTGTCAAACAGACAGATCTACTCAACGACGCAGCAACAATACTGCGATCCGTATAACGACCTCGGCGGTCATTGGGACCTTGTCACACAGCAGCTATTCTGACCACTCAGACCTCGATAGGCGTGCTTCAGCGTTGCCTTTTCCATGACCCTCTGCTAAAATTGGTGGCCACGACTGCACTATCACCACGCGGTTTGCTTCAGCGTCCCTGTCTGAGTCGCTATTGCGCTAATTATTCATGGATCCACAGTCACTGACACGGGGACATGCGATTATTATAACTGTACATGTTAAATGTTATGATTGCATATAATTGATAGCTGACCTATAAAAGGAAACGTTACAAAGATCCTAATTTGAGACCACCAATCGGAGCTGAGGGGGCATTGAAAAGACAAAGCAAAATCACTCCTGCGTCCCTGAGTTCTGAGTTGCCAACTAGGTCGCTCGTCGTTGTTAAGGAGTCGAACAGTGGGACATTCGAGCATGATCAGCTATATCCAGCGGGGGGGGGGGGGGGGGGTCGCCGCTGTGTCACACATAGCGAGATCGCTGGCGAGGTTGCTGTTGCGTCACAAAACCTGAGACGATTCAGCGATATCGCTAATGATCTCGCTGTGTGTGAAGTACCCTTAAGATAGGCCGCCCTGTGTCTGTGATAGCCATGTGCGGCCAAAGGTCACACCCCCTGAACTGTGACAAGTGCTAAACACTGAGCCACTGTGCTTTCCTATATATAGTATAGTGCCAGACACTGAGCCATTGTGCTGCCCTGTATATAGTAGTGCCAAACACTGAGCCACCGTGCTACCCAATAAATTGTACATTTCTAACCACTGAGACACTGTGCTGCCCTGTATATAGTACAGTGCTAACCACTTAGGCCTGTTTCACACATCAGTTTTTCAGCATCAGTCAAGATCCGCCGATTTGCAAAAAAAAAACAAAAAAAAAAACGGATTCGCCATTTTTCTTCGCGGATCCGTTTTTTCCCCCATAGACTTGCATTATCGGCGGATATTGACGTCATCCGTTGGATCTGATATTTTGCGGATCAGCCAAAATTTTGGCGTCCGCTGACATCACTTGACGGACACTGCAACGTTTTTTTAAACGTCGGATCCGCTTTTTGGCTTTTCCAGGAGATTTAACCCTAAATACCGGCAGAAGTGTCTGTCTCTCTCTCTCTCTCTCTCTCTCTCTCTCTCTCTCGTCTCTCTCTCTCTCTCTCGTCTCTCTCTCTCTCATCCCGCGATATCCACTTGCCCGCTCCCGGATACCGCGACATCGCCGTTATTATTTTTAGGATGTGGGAGCGTGTGAGGTCTTAACCCCTTTCCGACATCTGCACTAAAATGTTGTTTTAACCCCAAGTTTTAGCTTTTTATTTCACTTTTTGTTCAGCAGTTTGATGATAAAGTATTGTTTCTTGCCTTGAAGGGGCAAACTAGTGGAACAGGTCAGGTCGTTCCGAACTCAGCAATACCAAATATGTGTACTTTTTTTGTTTATTTTTTTCATACAAATATTTATTTATGGATACAATATCATTTGATTTTTTTTATATATATATTTTTACAATTATTAAAAAAAAAAAAAAAAATGTTTAGCCTTTTTTAACTTTGTCCCCCTATGGAACTATCATTTTTTGCAGGCTGATCGCTTGTATAACACAGGGATGCAGCAGCATCCCTTTGCTATGCAAGCTATCAGCCCTGCACTGACAGATAAAGTTGTTGACCATGCTCTGAGCATGATCTAGCAACTTTACTAGCTCTGGTGACCCAGATGTCCTCATGACGACATTAGGACATCATGGCAACAATCGGGACCTCACGTTATGCCACGGGGTCTCCGATCCAAGGGCAGAGGAGCCATCATCCCTCTGCCTGCTCCCAGAATGCTTCGATCGCAGCATTCGGGGGTTAAAATGCAGGACTGTGTAACTGGAGGTTAGCCCACCCACCCTCACTTGCCGATCTCCATTCTCGGATCCAAGATGTGAGAAGGATGGAGTATCTATCTGCCTTGTCAAATGACACGGTAGATCTTTTTGAAAGTGTTTGGTCACTATGGGACACTTATTGGGCCAATAAAGATTAACAGTGAAGTTTGGCCTTGATGGAAGCCTGAAATATTCACCTTCCCCGCTCCTTCCCCCCCCTCCTTATATTTCCCTGTCTAGTATTGTATTGTTCGTCTTGTCATATTCCCTGTTTTCATTGTATTAGTGGATATTAAGATATGTATACTGATTTCTGGTTTACAGTTATTGCTGACAAGCTTGTGAGACATATCTATACATTCATGTACTTTTTCTGTATCTGTTTAAAAATGTTAATAAAATACACAGTTAAAAAAAAAAAAAAATGCAGGACTGCTCCTGGCACTTAGTGCCGGGTGTCAGCTGTCAGAATCCGCTGACAACAGGTGGCAGTCGTGTGCGTATAGCCTGTGTGCACGCACGATTGCATTGCAGTAATAATATATACCACATCAAGAAGGCCCAGGGTGAGTGGACATATTATTAACGGTAAAAATGTAATTTTTTCTTTCACCTCTCAGTGGTAAATAATTCTGTGAGGCACATGTGGTGTCAATTTGATCACTGCACCCCTAGATGATTTCATTGGGGGGTGTTGTTTGTAAAATGAGTTCACATATAAGGGGTTTCTGTTGTTCTGGCACCTCAAGGGCTCTGCCAATGTGACATGGCACCCTCAAACCATTCCAGCAAAATCTGAACTCCAATATGGCGCCTCTTCCCTTCTGAGTTTTGCACTGTGCCTCAAAAGTAGTATTCCCCACATATGCGGTATTGGCGTAATCAGGAGAAATTGCACAACAAATTGTATGGTGCAATTTGTCCTGTTAACCTTATGAAAATGCTAAATTTGGGGTCAAAATATCGTTTTTATTTTCACATCTCAACTTTGCAAACTTCTGTGAAGCTCCTGGGGGTTCAAGATGCTCACCACACATCTAAATGCATTCCTTGAGGGGTCTAGTTTCCAAAATAGATTACTATTTGGGGGTTTCCACTGTTTAGGCACATCAGGGGCTCTGCAAACAAAACATGATGTCCGATAATGATGACAGAAAACTTTACATTCAAAAAGTCAAATGACGCTCCTTCCTTTCTGAACCCTGCCATGCGCCCAAACAGTAGTTTACTCCCTCATATGTGGTTTTGGCGTACTCAGGAGAAATTGCACTATAAATTGAATGTATACAATGCAAGATTTGGGGAAAATATGTTTTGCTTTTTTTTTTATTTTCGCA
This sequence comes from Dendrobates tinctorius, assembly GCF_039654945.1. Lineage (NCBI taxonomy): Eukaryota > Metazoa > Chordata > Amphibia > Anura > Dendrobatidae > Dendrobates > Dendrobates tinctorius. The sequence continues at coordinate 102,044,922 of NW_027361696.1, forward strand.
GCTCAACATTATAAACTTCTGTGAAGCACCTGAGGGTTCATAGTGCTCACCACAGATCTAGATCAGTTCCACGAGGAGTCTAGTTTCCAAAATGGTGTGGTATTTTCACTGTTTCGGCACATCAGGGGCTCTCCAAAAGTGACATGGTGTCCACCAATTGTTCCAGCAAATTTTGCAAACAAAAAGTCAAATGGCGCTCCTTCCCTCACAACTCTGCCGTGTTCCAAACAGTGGTTTTCTCCCTCATATGGGGTATCAGCAAGCTCGGAAGAAATTACATAACAAATTTTGGGGTCCATTTTTTTCAGTTACCCTTGTCAAAATAAAAAAAACTTGGATCTGAAGTACATTTTTTGTGACCAATCAGCGACACGGGATTTCTGTTACAGACAGACAGAATTAGACGATCATATAGTAGATAAACGGGGCATAACTGCTTTAGAGGCAAATTCTCAAGCATATCTGTCCTCCACCTATAGATCTTAACAGCTCATTTAAATATTAAAAAAAATGAGGATTTCTCGGGAATATGACATCAAATCTCAGATATCAAGGTATAATTTTATTCAGCTTTTTATAACCTACATGCTCTTACAGACTGCTTAGGAGGGTTGATCTTATTGACTGATTCCCTTTAAAACGGAACACACAATTGAAGTGTCTAAATAGACACATGAACACAAATAATATGTTCAAGTGAATTTATATCCTACTTCTGACACACAGAACAGCTGAATGGACATGTGAACTGAGGCAAAGATATGGTCAATCTCTATAATTTACCTCCAAACAAGGGCAGAGATTTAAGACAACTAATCTTTTTTCCCCTTTTCTTTTAGCACTTATTCATTTGCCTGTTGAAGTCTTGTAAATATGTTTACCTTGAGGCACTGGTGGCTATACAGGGGTTAAGCAATGTTAGTGCTGTGTAATGCTATTATTGAGCTGTATGACATTGGAAGAGAATATCATCATGCAGAACCTATCTTTAGATGTGGCGTAACATTCCTTCATAAGAATGTAAATGAAGTCATGTCACTTAGGGACAGTGTGACTGCAGTAGATGTGTGGAACATGTTGAAATGAGAATTTATTATACCATGGTTTTGTGGTAAGTTGGTTGGTCTTGTAGTAATATGTCCTAGAACCTGATGTGTGAGTAGTATTAAATACCTTTGGAAAATCCTTTTTGTATTTTAACCCAATCATTTAATATTCTGGATAAACTTTATAGGTTCTTAGTGTTCTGGAAGGGGCTGGTGACTTAATTTAAAGAGAACCAGGCACCTTAGAAATCGCTATGTAATTGCAAATATAGGGTTAATTTTATTTTACTCACTTATATAGCTTCATTAGTTCCACAGCACCTCATTTAACTGCAGATATAGGGTTAGTCTTCAGGTAAGTAGCAGCACAATGCTACCAGGCCACCTCACTGAAAGTGCAGCTGCCAGAAGAAAATCATGGGAGCGAGCACAATGCAGCTATAGTATCCGCTCACAGCACCGCTCACTATACTATGAGCCAGGGGCTTCTGGGAGGAAATAAGTTCATTTCCTCTTGACAGCTGCTCTTTCTGTAAGGCGACCAGGCAGCACTGCAGGATTACTTCCCTTTTAAACTAAGGGTGTCCGTATATGTAAGTTCAATGGCACTTCATAATAGGAACATAATAACCATTTGAAGTATAGTTGTTCCAAAAAACACAAGGCGATCCATTCAGATAAAATATGAATTTAATTTATTGATTCCGTTTTAAAATATAACCACAAAAAAGGTGACAAAAGAGTAAAAAAAGCTGAGTGTCTCACAAGGAGAACACCAAATATTCCCAGTAATCACTGTAGGAGATAAACTCCCATGTAAAAGTATATAGGCAGGGGTCAATACATAAATGAGGACTAAAATTGCAATTTATAAGGCCCAATGATACTAAACAGGAAGTACACAAACTGATATCCCTGTGTAAAAGTAGTAAACAAATGACAATGTGTAGCACTTAGCACTAGTCCCAAACATCTATGCCAAGAGAAAGTAGGCGGTACAAAGCTGCGTGTCGCTGTAAACCAGTAGCCAATAGACAATTATCCCACCATGAGAAGTTACAAGTTCGAAAAAACGCAGAACATGCACAAAAGTATTTAAGTCATTACTTCATGCAAAATGGAGAAGGCATCTCCCCACCCCGACGCGCGTGTCAATGCTGGCTTCTTCCTGGGGGCGTCAGAAATGGGGTATTTGAACTTTTGATCAGGGTCATTTGGATGTTTTGGACTGTCATTTTGATTTAAAAAGAGAAAACACAGTAGTTTGACAATAAATGGCTTCACCCAACCACTAACCATGAGTGGAGAAAAAGTTTTGGGGTTATCATTCATATTCTTTATAAAAAAAAAAAAAAAAAGCAAAAATTCTGCCTGGGTATGCAAACTTTTGAGCACAACTGTATATCTCCCTGTCCTTATGGGCCAAAACATCTGAGAACTTCAGCTCCTTGACATCTTTATTATATTGGTTAGGAGATTAACACCAAGAGTGTTTGTACAGTCAACCTTCCAACTCATTTTTCCACCCTGCCTGCCTCTGTATCTAATTATTGGTTGCTTTTCCATTCATCTCCATGATACAGTGTCTACAGACACATTGATATGTTTTTTATAGATCAGATTAGAAATCTGAATTTAATCAAGTTATGGTTTGAAAATCCCCCGTAATTACCAGACTACTGGATTTACTCATCCTCTTGTTTTGGCAGCAAACATGTTAAAAATGCTTGTGTTGTTCTTGCCCTATTTGTTTATCCACCCTAAAAAAAATCCTGGTGCAGGAGCCCAGGGGTGCAGCTTCAGTCACTGGCTGTCTGCGACTGGCAAGGGTTGTGACAGCGTGTTCTTTCCTCAGGAAAATAATTCTGTCATAAGAACATTCCCCTAACGGGAACATTCTGTTTTTCTGCTGCTCTCTGTGTGTGCGTGTTTGTTTTCAGAACTCATGGCATATGCTTTGTAAGAAAGCGAGACGTACAGAGATTACTGATAGCAATTATGAATGTAATAATTGTGTGCGGCTGCGCACAAACACATTAGGATCTATCTTATGTAACAGGTTTATATCCAGTGATCATATTAGTGAGCTAACATATTGGATTCCACAATGTATTACTTAGGATGCTTGTGATGTAACAGCTTGTTTTGGCAGCGTTGGTTGGATTCATATCTTTGACACTGTAAAGCTAGCTATGTTTTGTCAGATTTTCAGCTTCATTGTGTTCTTTTGGAGGTTGAGGGAGAAGAAGAATTGATGGGTGTTTCCAGCGATAGTAGAAATGTCTGGCAGGTCCGACCTACTGGGTAACAGAATAAGACGCCTGGATGTGGCGTCCTTCAAAATCGTGGACAGATAGTTTGCGCAGTGAGAGATGGTGGTTGTGATCTAATAAGATTTCTTTACTGTACGGTCTCCAAGACACTGATGTGTGCCTTGGGAACATTTTTCATAGCTTTCATCATGTTACTGTGTTAGTCAGATAGGATAGTCGATGTCTCGCTGACCACCAGTTTCTGTAAGATTGAAGCCCATATATAGGTCAGTGCAAACCACTGGTTTATAAATTCTCAGGAATCAGAAAGCCTAAAAGCTTCTGCCGAGGGTACAAAGTACACCCATAATTACCACATAAGTGGAACTTGACTGGACTCTGGGTGCTGTAACTTGCTCCTAGAGTAGATTGCCATTTCCTTACATTGATTTTCCTTTTATCTTGACAACCCCATGTAGAATGAGAAACTGATAACTCTACTGAAAGCAATTGGGCCATAAGTTAAAGGGAATCTGTCACCCTTTTTAGCCCCTATTGGCTGTCGGCATAGACATTGGGGGCTTATCTACAGCATTCTGTAGTGCGCCTGTGCCGGAGCCATTACAGGACAGGAGAAGAGGACGTCATCGTATGAAGAATGGAGGGGCCGGACGGGACGGCGACACTCATCGGACCGGACCGCCCACCTCGGTGAGTATAATATAACTTGTTTTTCTTCTCTTTCAGGTTACATCGGGGGCTTATCTACAGCATTACAGAATGCTGTAGATAAGCCCCCGATGTCTATGCCGGCAGCTAATAGGGGCTAAAAAGGGTGACAGATTCCATTTAAATATGCTACTGTACTATAGGGCAGAAATCCCTTCATAGAGAAATGTAGTCCATTCACTGACGTACAGTAAGTACAAAAATGGGCACAGAAGAAAAATGTATCCAAGCCTGCAAATTGTGGGAAATGTGTCCCTGAAATAGATTTTTTGTCACAGTATTAATGACACCTCTTTGGACCTCATGTGGACCATTAAATAAAAATGTGTCCTGAAAATAGAATCTGATAAATACCAGGCATGAGGTTGGGCAAGAAGTGCTCTGTAACACTTTTAGTCCAGTTTTGGAGCTGCAATTACACTTTAGTTCTCCTGTAGCTATTAAGTTTCATTGTTGGAGGTTTACATATAGCATACATTTCCATCACCTCTTTTCTGATCCCGATCCTCTGGTCACACATATTGGAATTTAAAGGGCATGTGATAAGTTTATACTAAAGTTCTATGGAGACTGATGACGTGGGTCAAAATGAAGACAAACACGGTATATCACAGTTCAAGATATATATATCTATTGTAGAGATGTGAACTTCTAATAACAGATGCAGACTGCGACTGTACAGATAAGCCGGCAATAAGACAGTCTCAAGAGTATGCAGATGTAGTAGTACAGACCGAGGGTGCGAGTACAAGTCCAGCAATGCAGGAACCAGGGCCCAGATCCCGGGCCGGCTCCTAATGGAGGGCAGACCGTAGCAGAGGTGGGTGCAGAGCGGATGGAAAGCAACAGAGTCCTTCCGTGGTACGTAGATCCAGAAGCAAGCAGGGTATCCCGAAGAGTAGAAGAGGCAAGCAGGTTGCAAGTCATTCCAGCTTGGCAGCAAGATACACAAGCAAGGTATAGTGTGCAGAGTTCCTTTATATATGCAGCAGACAGGAAACAAGATGGCCCCCGTGAAGCCAGCAACTCCATTTTGGGTAAGGGCAGAATCCAACAGAACTAAGGGCAAGAGCAGACAAAACGACAAAACAGGTACGCAGTCCCAGTCCTTACAGGGCAATGGAAAAAGCCAAATAATAATTGGGATGACTAATCAGGTGCGGAAATATAATTGGTGCAACTTGTGCAGTTGCACAGGGGCCCATGAGGTAAGGTGGCACATTTCTGCTTCTAAAGCAGGTGATATTGTAAATTATGATGAGCTATTGGATGGCAAAGGGCCTCATACTGTTGTTGCACAGGACTTTTTTAGGTCTGTGTCCACCAGCGTGACTACTGTATCCCCGTGTCTTTTGAAGTTAATTTTTCCAGAGATCAGCCAGAAGGTATGTGCTCCAGTAATGCCCTCTATTCATATTTTTGAGAAGGGTTTTGACTACAGCCTGCTGCAAATGTTGTCATCTACTATTAGACCTAAGTCTATAACCGTGGCATAGACTAGCCTATTTGAAAGCTTCAGTAAACTGTACATGTATGACCAGCAGAGATGGGTGAATATATTTGATGTAAATCAAATTTGTGTTGAATTTTTAAACATTATTAAACTGCCATAAATGGGTGTCACAATTTTGCCCAACGCAGATTTCATCCGCTAGAAAAGGCTCACAAGGTCTTCCACTATAATGTGTGCAAATCAAGAGAGACTATCATAGCCTATATAAAATCAAATGCATGCAATTCAGCTACCATTTTGGGATGAATCTGGATAGTGAGAGGATGTCACAATTTGGCAATAGAGAAAGAGCGAAAAAGCCATAAAACAGTGAAGACATTTTATGTGGTGTATGCTGAAGAACATCGGAAATGAAAAAAAATTACTTAGTGTATAGTCTGTGAACAAAAGAGAATAATATAACAACTCAATTGATTGCTAGAGAGATGAAGAACTAACAGCAGTGATTGATCAGTGATTACAGGTCAGTTGCTGCTTCATTTGCTTTCATTCTTCATGCAGAAGCAAACCAACAATATTGCTGAAGAAAAAAAATCTGTTTCACAAATTACTGTACTTCCCTTTTTTTTTGTTTATATATTGGACATACAGCAGGTAACGTATTGAACATGTCACCAAGTAAATATTTTTCTAAAGTGCTGTTGACATGAAATTCTCACCAGATGTAGGTAACAACCCATTCAATCCACACAGGAAAAGAAATCAAACTGTAGATCTCCATAAATTAAGTCATTTCTAATAATAATGACACAGGGAAAAATGACTGAACACGCTTACTGAAATTAATTTAATACTTTGTACAAAAGCCTTTGTTGGTGATGGATGACAACTTCAATATGCCTCCTGTTTGGAGAAACTAGTCTCATGCATTGCCCAGGTCTCACATTCTTCCCAACAGCTCTCTTCAAAACCTGAAGGTTCCATGGACGCCTTCTATAAACTCTGACCTTTAGTTCCATACATACATTTTCTGTTGGATTGAGGCCAGGTGATTGTCTGGGCCATTCCAACAGGTTGATTTTCTTTTCCTCAAAACAACTTGAGAGTTTCCTTGGCTGTGTGTTTGGGATCATTCTCTTGCTGCAATATCCACCCATGTTTCATCGTCATGATCCTAGTAGATGGCAGCAAATTTTTATCAAGAATATTTCAGTACATATGTCCATTCATCCTTCCTTCAATCATATGAAGTTTGGCAGTGTCTTATGCTGAAAAACAGTCCCACGCCATGATGTTCTCACATCCAAACTTTACTGTTTGTATGGTGTTTTTGGGGTGATATGCAGTGCCTTTTGGCCTTCAAACATGGTGTGTGTTATGACATTCAAAGAGTTCAATTTTTTTGTCGTCTGACCAGGCTATAATCTCCCAGTATTTCACAGGTTTGTCTAAATGTTGAGCAAACTGTAAACGTTCTGGAACATGCTTTTTGTTCAGCAGTGGAGTCTTGCGTGGTGAGCGTGCATACAGGCTGTGGAGGTTGAGTTTATTGCTTTTAGTTTTCTTTAAAACAATTAAACAAACCAGCTGATACTATACTTTTTCCCTTGTCAGTTCTCATTATTGCACATAGTATTGGCATTTAGGCTATGTGCACACGTTGCGGTTTTTTAGCGTTTTTGTAACGTTTTTTCGCTGCAAAAATGCTAAAAATCCGCAACCCATTGAATTCAGTAGCATTCCGCACATACTGTGCTAATGCTGCAAAATTTTTCTGCGGCGGAATCGCATCCCGGAAAAATACCCAGCATGGTCATTCTTTTTGCGGAATCGTGGTGATTCTGCACACATAGTAATGCATTGATCCGCTTACTTTCTGCATGTGGCTATGCCCATCCATGCGCAAAGTAAGCGGAAAATGTGCGGATGGTACCAGGGCTGTGGAGTCGGTAAGCCAAACCTGCGACTCCGACTCCTCAATTTCCCTTACTCCGACTCCACGACTCTTGACTCCAACATATATTGCTTATATTTAAGTGAAAAAATTATTGTAGTACAATGTGAACATCAGACATTTAATCATTTTTATGATACAATAATCAAGACATTTAGATAGAACATAATATATATTTATTGGAATACAACTTTAGAACACAAAAAACTGTAATAAATTGTAAATATGTAATACACTATGTAATATCTATTTTATATATATATATATATATATATATATATATATATATAACACTATGTAAGTGACAAAAACAGTTTTCAACAAAAACATACTAAATAACATTTGTGCAGTCTATGAATTTGTTCTAAGAACTAGAATTGCCTCCATCAGATCCTCCTTCATAGATGACCTCAAATCTGACCTAATAATTTTACGGCCAGAGAACACCCTCTCTACACTAACTTGGGTTGGAGACAAAGCTGTAACCACATGGGCAACATCTCTAACAATTTCCAAGTATAAAGGAATTGCTTCATGCACAGTCAGTTTTGATGAACGGTTGAATTTTTCTTTTTCTTTGAGAGCAAGTGAAACATTTTGCTGAAATATGGTCAATCTGCTTGCTATAGGAGACGGAGTGAAATCTTTTTCCTTGCAGCAACGCTTTGCCTGCTCCATATCATCCAAATACTTGTCAAAGTCAAACTCCTCATCTGATGAGGATGAAGATATGGCAGCAGTAGCACTGTCAGGACCCAAGTCATCTTGCACCTGGCAGTCCTCCTGTAGGCCACTCATCCTAACTGCTACCTCAGTCAGAGATTCTTTTCCTTTAGTAAGCTGTTGATCATCAAGCAATATACGATGACTTGGGTCCACATAAACAGCTGCCAGAAAATTTTTATTTTCCAATAGCTGTCTCTCTCTCCGTTTCATTGAAGCAGAAATGCCATCTGCGATTAAATCTCCTCTTTGGGACTGGCAAAATAGCAAGTTCGTCCACTCCCTTATGAAAATGCCAGGAGTTAAATCCTCAGCTTGTAATTTTTTTAGTCACGGTAAATAGGTGATTAAGCAATTCCTTCAATTCAGCCACCTGTGTCCATTGACCTTCATTTAAGGTTACCTGAGGGTTCACCATATCTTTAAGAAACGGTTTTAGCCAGGATCAAAACTAGGGGGGGGGGCAGAACCTCATACTGTTCCGCAGAATCTCATACAGCACACCTCAGCTGCTGCAGAACCTTATACTGCACACCCCTACACTTGAAAATAAAGTCTGCACCTTAAGATGTGGTGAATGCAGTCTATTTAGTCCAACTATCAATTGATTTTGATGTGTTACTGAAGACGAGCAATGCCTGTCCTGGCGTCCTTTTGGGCAGCTATGAGGTGTACCTGACTGGTGCTAAAAAAAAAAAAAGGAGTGTTAGTCTGTGTGCTACCTGGCTTTCATTCTTTTTGGTACAGATATGATATGAATAGACAGATATGGATAAATGGATATATAGATAGAGCAGATTTCTAATCTGCTTTTGCTATTGAAAACATTATCTATGAGCTCAAAAACCTTTCAGGTGATGCGTTTTTTTTTAAAAAGCTGATCTGCTTTTGCAGCTGAAAAACGTATCCTCAAAAAACGCAGCAAAAACGCTGTGTGTGAATGTAGCCTTAGATCAGGAATAGAACAGCCATTTATAGGACATTTCATAACTTTCCCAAATTCCTATGAAAAAATATTCAGCACATTCTGCATTGAACTACTGTACCCAATTTATTATATATTTTAGGAGTCGGACCATTTTATACCGACTCCACCAAAATGAACTCCGACTCCACTGCTCCGACTCCACAGCCCTGGATGGTACCCAGGGTCTGGAGGAGAGGAGACTGTCCTCCAGGCCCTGGGTACCATATCCCTGTTCAAAAAAAGAATTAAAATAAAAAATTGTGACATTCTCACCTTCCAGTGTCACCTGCAGCCTTCCCGCCTGTCAGCCACGCTGCTGGTATCTTCCAGTCCCAGTGATGCCTTGCGACAACGTCCTGTGATGACGTAGCGGTCTCGCGAGATGCTACGTCATCTGGGGTCATTGTCGCAAGGCATCACTGGGAACGGGACTCGCCGGGAGCATCGCTGAGGCCTGGGGACGCTGCGTGGGACGCCGGAAGGTGAGAATATCACGATTTTTTTATTTTTTTTATTATTTTGAACAGTATATCTTTTTCCACTGATGCCGCATAGGCAGCCTCAATAGTAAAAAGTTGGTCACACTTGTCAAACACGATCTGAAACATCGCTTGGAAAACTGTTTGACGAGTGTGACCAACTTGTCAATCAATCAGTTTTCCAAGCGATGCTTCAGATCGCTTGGAAAACGCTAGCATTCTGCAAGCTAATTACGCTTGCAAAACGCTAGTTTTTTGCGGGAATTACGCAGTAATTACGCATGCGGATTTCTCGCGTATTTCCTGCGGCAGGGAGTTGCGGAATTGCCATGGAAAATACTGCGAAAAATCTGCACGTGTGCACATAGCCTTATTGTTTGTTTTCTTTGACTGTTTGGATTAGATGAGTTGTTACTGACATTTGGTGACAATTTCATGTCAATAGCATATTTAGAAATATATTGACTTAGAAAATTGGTGACGTGTTCCATACTTATTTCGCCCGCTTTATATACGCGCCACTCCAATACCGCAGCATGTTGACTTTGTTTTTTTGGGTATGTAATGTACATAGGATTTCTTCGTCCTTTTTGGCAAATAGGGAATAAGTGTGTAAAAATAATACAAAAGGGTATGAAATACAGTCATTTAATTGCAACTATCTACCACACAGAGTGTGTGTGTGTGTGTGTGTGTGTGTGTGTGTGTGTGTGTGTGTGTGTGTGTGTGTGTGTGTGTGTATCAAAAACTAATGTTTTTTACACACCTGTTTTATTAGTCAAATTTGACATCCGTATACCAATACTGGGACCTGTTGCTATTTTTTGGATGTGTACCTATTGCAGAGGTTGTAGTCACTCAGGTGCAGCAGGAGGAAAACAGGAGACGCGTTTCTTTGAAAAGTCTGTGCGGGTTTATTTACTTCATAAACCCATAAGCAACAACAAAAGGTAAACAACCTTCAGAGCAGGCAAAACAACACCAACATGTCCTTAGCTGGGTTCTGCTCCCCCAGGCCTGTGGGCACACAGGCTGGGCAATGTCCAGCATGCAGGCTCGGTCTGGAGCCACACACACAGGAAGGCTTCTCCCTCTCTGCCCACATCCCCTGTGCCAAGCAGCCTCCATTATGTAGGCTATAACCACACCCACCTGTGAGGTATGTGGGTAGCCAGACCCGTCCATCTCTCATAGCTGCCCGCATCCCAGACCCAGGTGCACTAAACAACATTTTAGTACTTTGGTGCACTAAAGATAAATACTCCGGGTTACCTCTCAAGGTGCAGCCAACCCTGTGACACATACCTCCCATTGATTACGTGGCCATTACCCTCCTTACGCTATCTTTTCTTGTTCTGTCCTTTTTGGGAAGGAAGGGGCTATGGTTGAAAACAGTGTCAACTGTTAATTCTAGTGCATTGAAAAATATATGGTAAAGGAAAAAGTGATACTGGCACTGGATGCGGTCATGTGTAAGAAATACAAACAATACCACTGCATCTGGTAATAAGCATGTGGGACCGTGCCACAGCACCACCTGACAGGCAGTAGTACTACCAAAAGCAAGTCACAATTGTCCTCTAGCAAAAATCTTAAGTGTAACATGATGGAATATATGGCACATCACTCATTTCAGTCACAGTAGGATGATGTTTCCTCTGACAGTGACACTGTTAGCTTTAGTTGGGGGTTCTGCACTGTTCTGCGTTCTTAACAGTTAGTCTTTTTGATTGAAGACTTTCACCTCTTATCAATTACACCTTTGTCTTTTCTGCCCTTAGCCCCCTAAACCATAATAATAATAATAATAATACTTTATTTTTATATAGCGCTAACATATTCCGCAGCGCTTTACAGTTTGCACATATTTTCATCACTGTCCCTGATGGGGCTCACAATCTAAATTCCCTATCAGTATGTTTTTTGGAGTGTTGGAGGAAACCGGAGTGCCCGGAGGAAACCCACGCAAACACGAGGAGAACATACAAACTCCTTGCAGATGTTGTCCTTGGTGGGGCTAACCACTGAGCCACCGTGCTGCCCCTAACCATAGCACACTTGGGGTTAAAGAAGATATTGCTCAGCAAAATTTCATAAACACTTCTTCCTGTTGGTGTATTGGATAAGATTAAGGCCTCTTTCACACATCCGGATTTTGCCGTCAGGCGCAATCCGGCATGTGTGTAAAGAAACGGATCCGTGGTTTTTTTTTCAGCCGGATGCGGGTTTTTTTGGCCGGATCGCGCCGCATGTGCTTCCGTTTGTTCCTGCTTTCACCGGATCCGGCTGAAATCTGCTGTCCGGCAGCCGGACAGAACGCGTGCTGCAACATTTTTTTGTCCGGCGAAAAAAGCCGAACATGCACGCATGCGGCACTTCCGGCTCTGTGGGCCAATGAAAGGCAATGGTAACGTCCGGCAGCCGGATCAGGCTTTTACCTGATCCGGCCACCGCTTGCAGTTTTCCTCCTCTGCGCATGCCCGGATATCTCACTCTCTCTCGAAAAGTGGTCTTCCCCTGTACTGCGGTGACGACTGCCGAGTCCGCCGTAAGTTGCGCCGCAGCTACTTCCGCTGCCTCCGCTTCCGGCCGTCCGGCTTTTCGCCGCACACCGCCGGAATCTCCCCGACGGATGTGTGAAAGTAGCCTAAAAGTCATTGTGATGGAGGAAATTATTTAAACACCTAGCTGTGTTAGTGACTCTGTCACCCCAGGTAGTAGTGGCAGTCTTGAGTCAGGGCAAATGTAGAATTAGGAATCAGGAGAGGGGGGACAATGTGTTTTAGGACATTTCCAACACCCAAACGATGATGATGATGATGATGATGATGATGATGATGATGATGATGATGATGATGATGATGATGCAATAAATAATAAAAAGTAGTGTCAATGTCTGACCAAAAGATCCTCCTGGGAAAATCTGCTTACATTTGCCGCCAGCTAGAGAGCAGGTGATACCGCAACTGTTGTTGGTAGATGAGGCTTAACTGCTCCTGACAGATCTGTTTGAGGTCATAATGGTGACGACGAGTCCTAAGGCTAAGTTCACACGTAGCGGAACTCTTGCGGAAATTACCGCGAGAGTTTCGGAATTCCATTCCGCGGGAAAATCACATTTTAAATTCCCGCGATTTTTCCGTGGAAAAAACTAGCATTTTGCAAGCGTAATTAGCTTGCAAAATGCTAGCGTTTTCCAAGCAATCTGTAGCATCGCTTGGAGAACTGATTGACAGGTTGGTCACACTCGTCAAACATAGTGTTTGACAAGTGTGACCAACTTTTTACTACTGAGGCTGCCTATGTAAAAGATAAAATGTAAAAAATAATAATAATTAAAAAAAAAATGGTGTTATTCTTACCTTCCGACGTCCCGCGCAGCCTTCCCGCCTCTCTCCACGCTCTCGTTCCCAGTAATCCTTTGCGAGCGATGACGTCCGTTCTCGCGGGATCGTGACGTCTCGCGGTAATTCGCGATGACGTCGCGTGAATGACCGCGAGACTTCGCGATCCCGCGAGAACGGACGTCATCGCGGGCATTTTCGCAAAGGATTACTGGGAACGAGAGCGTGGAGAGAGGCAGGAAGGCTGAGCGGGACGTCGGAAGGTAAGAATAACACCGTTTTTTATTTTAAATTCTATTTTTTACAGGGATATAGTACCCAAAGCCCGGAGGACAGTCTCCTCTCCTCCGGACCGTGCGTACCATTCGCAATTGTTCTGCTTACTTTTCGCATGGTGTGCACAGCCACATGCGGGAAGTAAGCAGAACAATGCATTCCTATGGGTGCGGGATCGCCGCGTTTCCGCAAAATTAATGAGCATGATGCGTTTTTTACAGCGAAGCGATTCCGCCGCGGTACAAATCGCAGCATTAGCACTGCATTGCGGAATCCCATAGGAATGCATGGGATGCTTATTTTTCGCGTTTTCGCGGCAAAATCGCTCGGTTAAAACCGCCGCGGAAACGCGAAAAAAACGTCACATGTGAACTCAGCCTAAATGAGGGCATCTTAGGTGTGGGAATTATTTTCCATGCCTCCAGACGGCAAATTTTTTGTAGTGTGTAGACTCTGCAGAGGAAAAGATGCTGAGGACGTTCCGAGTTAAAAGTTTTAGAGAGTTTGTTCCTGGTCTATATATTAGCACATGAAGATTTACCACCTGATAGGAAAAGCAAGCTGGCAAGCAATATGAGCAGGGCTCAAGTTACCTTCCTTTATCTTCTCCTCTCACCTGTCTTTCGGATGGCTGGGCCACATTCTTAAAATAGTACCTGGTTAGTGTCGTCATAATCATCATCATCTCCTGTTTGTTGTACTCGGACTACTACTCCTCCTTCTCTGTCAGCTATCCATGCCGAAGTGTATGGAAACAACCTGTTCTTTGTCATTTGATTGTGTGCCAATTCAATTCCTGCTGAAATTGCTTCTGCACTATTAATTGAGTTCCACTACCTTTCAGAAATAATGGTGCGTGCCATTTTTTTCTCTCAGTATCAGGTGCCCACTCTGTCCTCTTACATGCAGGATAATGTAGTACACTCCTTGAACTTTGGTATTAAGCTCAAAAGTGCACTACACCTTTGACATGTCAAAAAGCAATTGTGGGCAAAGACCATGCATGTCTTTCACTGCCCACTGGGTCAGTGCTTTGAATGGTAGTGGTGCTCGACCATAACCAGTATAGATGGTGAAGTCTCCACGAATCTGTGCTTTCTTTTTTTCCACCGTGAGGCAGCGCTTATCTACCTCTTTCTACATTTCCTCTACATCCTCTTGAAGCAGTATCACCACAGAGGCATGTTGCATCCACTCCCCATCTTCAATCTTTTCCTTCCTGCAAGCACTGCTAAACTCTTTTGCAGCTGATGAGCACTGCGAAAAAAGCCACACAGTGAATGATTTGGTCCTCTGCAGTAATCAACAAATCTCACGCTTGATGGCTTACCATTAGCTGCAAATTGGGCTTGGTCATAAGCCGCAATGCCACAAACATTGTGTCTGGACTACGTTTGGGTAAAGTAACTCATACTTGCACAGCACACATCTGAGATTTGATTGGCAATATTTGTATAAAGAAATATATCTACTTGAAAAAGTAGCAGTCATGGCCAGGAGAGTGTCTGGGTATTTCCAACCATTCTAAGAAGGTGAAACACGCCTTCCAAGTTTTTCAAAAACAGAATAGTCTGCCTCAGCATTCCATAATCGGCATGATTTGCAACTTCTACCAACATATCTTCTGGCTAATTTTTTTTTTTGGACTTTGTATATACAGATGCTTGGCTCCACCCTTTTCGGGCTGGGCGTTTGTCTATATATAGCTGCAGGCAGTGCTGGCTCTAGGTTTTATGTATTATGGGCACCACATTGTTTTCCATACAGTATTATGGGCACCACATAGTGCTCCATACAGTATTGTGGGTCACTAAATAGTCTTCCATACTGTATAAGGAGCCCCATATATTGCTCCATACAGTATGAGATCCTTATAGTGCTCCACATATAGATCCATACAGAGTGGGCCCCATACAATGCTCCATACAGTATGGGCCCCATATAATGCTTCATACAGAATGGGCCCCATATATTGCTCC
The DNA here is from genome assembly GCF_039654945.1 of Dendrobates tinctorius. Taxonomy (NCBI): domain Eukaryota; kingdom Metazoa; phylum Chordata; class Amphibia; order Anura; family Dendrobatidae; genus Dendrobates; species Dendrobates tinctorius. The sequence goes on from NW_027361696.1 coordinate 102,060,124, forward strand.
ATACAGTATAATGAGCCCCATATATTGCGACATATAGTAAAATGAGCTCTATACAGTTTAATGAGCCCCATATATTGCTCCATATGGGCACCATATATAGATCCATACAGAATGGGCACCTTATAATGCTCCGTACAGTATTGGCCCCATTTAATGCTCCATACAGTATGTGCCACATATAATGCTACATACAGAATGATCCCCATGTAATATACAGAATGGGCTTAAAATATTGCTCCATACAGAATAATGGACCCCCTATAATGCTCCATAAAGTATGGACCCATAGCTCCATACATTTAAAAAAAAGATAAAATACTTTCCTCTCCTTGATGGCCGCAACTCTAGTCTCCTCAGTGACTTCTGCCTCTTTGCACTGCTCAGGACAGAAGGCACGCTGTAGTGACCTCATCACGCCTTCTGTCCTGAGACGTCACTGAGTCACAAGACGCGGAGGAGAGACAGGACCCGCGGCCAGCGGAGAATGAGGAGAGCTATGTATTGCAAGCAGTTTAAAGCTCGGAAGGGCCCGATGGCCGTGCCTGTGCTGGCATCGGGCTCCCCCCCAGCTCACGGGCCCCATAGCACATCAATGTCCCTGATGGATAGTGCCCCCCTCGCTTGCTCAGGGCCCCAGCACTTGTTCGGGAGCACCGGGTGGTGACACCGGCCCTGGCTGGTGTCTGAACAGTCAAGTCCGGGTCCTACTCTGCCCCTATCCACATTAAGGTCTTCTGACATATAATGAGATTTAATATTAGAGATAGGACGGTCTTGATTGAGTACATTTTGTCATGGTGGTATTTACATTTACTATTACTATTCATTTACTTACTTACCTCAGGGTATTTTCTCATCTTGTTTTTATCTTCGGTTTTGTTTGATAGGTGGGGTGGGCTCCCACCTATTTGGGCTGGGCATTTTGTCTATATACAGTGGGTATGGAAAGTATTCAGACCTCTTTAATTTTTTCACTTTTTGTTTCATTGCAGCCATTTGGTAAATTCAAAAAAGTACGCATTGAATTTGCTAAAAACACATGAAGGACTCCCAGGCTATGAGAAATAAGATTCTCTGGTCTGATGAGATGAAGATAGAACTTTTTGGTGATAATTCTAAGCGGTATGTGTGGGGAAAACCAGGCACTGCTCATCACCTGCCCAATACAATCCAAACAGTGAAACATGGTGGTGTCATGCTATGGGGTGTTTTTCAGCTGCATGGACAGGACAACTGGTTGCAATTGAAGGAAACATGAATGTGGCCAAGTACAGAGATATCCTGGATGAAAACCTCTTCCAGAGTGCTCTGGACCTCAGACTTGGCCGAAGGTTCACCTTCCAACAAGACAATGACCCTAAGCACACAACTAAAATAACAAAGTAGTGGCTTCAGAACATCTCTGCGACCATTCTTGACTGGCACAGCCAGAGCCCTGACCTAAAACCAATTGAGCATCTCTGGAGAGAACTGAAAATGGCTGTCCACCAACGTTCACCATCCAACCTGATGAAACTGGAGATGATCTGCAAGGAAGAATGGCAGAGGATCCCCAAATCCAGGTGTGAAAAACTTGTTGCATCATTCCCAAGAAGACTCATGGCTGTACTAGCTCAAAAGGATGCTTCTACTCAATACTGAGCAAAGGGTCTGAATACTTATGACCATGTGATATTTCAGTTTTTCTTTTTTAATAAATTTGCTAAAATTTGTACATTTCTGTTTTCTTCTTTTCTGTCAAGATGAGGTGCAGAGCGTACATTAATGAGAAAAAATGAACTTTTTTAAATTTACCAAATGGCTGCAATGAAACAGTGAAAAATTTAAAGGGGTCTGAATACTTTCTGTACTTAATGTATAGCTTTGGCTTTCCACAGGCTGATGTCTGAACAGTCGGGTTCAGATCGTGCTCTGCCGCCATCTGCACTTGAGGTCTGATGACACTTGGAGAGGTTTAATATTAGAGATGAAACGGTCCCAATTGGGTACATTTTGTCATGGTGAGACGACTAATAATTTTTTTTTTGTTTTTCTCAAAACTGTATTCAGCCAAATACCCTAATTAGTTACATTTACTATTATTATTGTTCTTTTATTTCCTCACTGCAGGGTATTTGCTCATTTAGTTTTTATTTTAGGTTATGATTTGCAACGTTGCATTAGAAGGAAATAAATGCTGCATATGTTGAAGTGTGTGTACGAGCAGCATAAAGCGGTGACTGATTCGATCATGTAGCAGGCAAGCTAGAGCTTAGGTTACTTTGAAATCCTCCTTTGGCAGCTGATGAAGGATGTGTGCTGTCTACAGGGTTCTTTCAGAGAGGCTGCTAAGTTTGTCAGCTGGAACAACTGTGGAACCAACTATATCACCCCCCTCATATTATTTAGTTTGGAAAAAAACAGAAGGATGCAAGAAGGAGTGGAGGAAGACCAGCCACTTCTACATGTACACCTAAGGCTACTGTGGACCTTCAGAGAAAATGTCACACGCAGCAGGATGTGGAGGAGGGGAAGCAGCAGGTGGATGATGAGGGGACATTGAGTTATCACAGACACAGGCATGGGACGAGGCTGATAGTCAACTGAAAATGATGATGACAACGCTGGCTATGATGACCATCGTTTGTATTGGGAGAGTACAGTTAACCATTGAAGACCTTGATTGTGCTGGCGAGCATAGCAAGCTGCATGCTCCTTTTGCTTGTGAGATGACAGGCATATGATTAATATCAAGCAACGAAAGGATAGCCATACTTTTAGACCCTCTCTATCAAAGCAAAAGGGGGAAATCTTTTCTGACTTCCAATCGCGATTCAAAATTGGAGTGTTTTCAGGCTATGCGGCGTTCCCTGCTCAGCGAAGCTTTTGCTAATTAATGACTGCTAACTGCATGTGTAACCAGGAGGAGACCCCTCTCTGCTTCTTGGAGAGTCAATGCTCCCCCTCAAGTACCATGTTCTACTGCTACAACAAATAGCCTAGGCAGCAGCTATTACAATCTATATGACATTATGGGCTCTGATGCTATATCAGCCACTAAATCAACCTGATGCACATTAACCAAAAGTGACTGCCAGAACAGCCAGGATCTGTTACCTGGACCGTTTCCTTTCTCTTGCAAATACACTCCGCCCCAAACCCATGGACCTCCAAGTCAGCAAATAGTTGTAAGAACTGGCCCAGTTTGCCCTGGATTTTTTTTGTTGACCATCCTCCAGTGCCTTCAATGAGGGTAGTCAGTGTGTCATTTGGCTTCATCAAGACCTAATGGATCAGATTGACATCTGCAATTGTGGAAAATGTTAAATTTGTCAAACTGTATGAGGGGTGGATAACTGTGCATTTTCATTCATTTTTTTATGATGAGAATGATCAGATTGTTCGTACCGTCTGCCTGTCCATTCTATTTCTTACTGCTCTGCTGGTACCAGTATTGATGCTTTCAAACAAAAGTTATCAACCACTGATGATTCTAATGGCTAACTGAAAAGATGGTAACAAATTGCAAGCTTTCGAGATTACCCTAATGAGGAGACCTGAGTAGGCAGTAACCTGCCCCCTTTTTTACATTAACATTCATCATGCAGGCATCGGCGCTGTAGCATGATACAATGCCTAGTATGCATATATTCATTTATGATTTAGTCATATAGTATTGTGGAAGAAAAAAAAATTATCTTCATCAAAATGGCGCCGGCGGCAGCGCCTGCGCAGTAGCATCTATCACATTCCAGTAACATTTTGCTAGTGGAAAAAAAAAAATTTGGCTTCATCAAAATGGCACAGGTTTAACAACTGGTACACATGGCAAACAAAAAGCCATATGCGAAAAGCCAAGAAGGCATGCTGCATATGTTAAAGCATCTGTATTATCAGTGTAAAGTGGCAACTAATTATATCATGCAGCAGGAAACTGGGTCTTGAGTTACTTTGAAATCTTCCATTAGCATCTGATGAGGGATACATGTTGCCATTTGAAGAGACTTCAAAACTTACAGGAGGTGGAGGAAGATCAGCTACGCCCTAAATCTCTTGGGGACTCTCAAGGTCTATGTTATATGCACAGGATGTGCAGGGGGAGGAGCAGCAGATGGAAGTGGGGGGGACATTGCTTTATCACAGATATTGGATGAGACTGAAAGAATGAAATTGATGATGAATAGAGCAGTAACTCCCCTTCATGTAAAATACGGTAAGCTCTAGAGTTATCTTCAAGGCACTCTCCTCCCCATAGCCTGGAAGATGTCATTGATATAAAGTGATAAAAGATGATTTCTCACCAAAAGGCATCTGATAGGAAGGATACAGGTTGGACTTTTCTCAGCATTCTATAACTTGTATGTCCATATTAATAGTTTAGATAGGTCAAATGTGGTGACAGATTCCCTTTTAAAGGCTTAGCAGTACTTACGATTCACGGCAGATCACTGCAAATTTAATTTTTTTGAAAATGTTTATGAGGCGGGTGAATTTTTATTTCAAAAGATTTGATCATTTCTAGTTAGTATAGATGTGCATTTATAAATGTGATTGTCAATTTTAATTATACATTGAATATATTCCAATGACTAATCCTATAAGAATTTTTTTAATGTATTAAGAAAGCCATACACATTTGATGACTGTTGTCCAAGCTAGTTGTCATCAGACATGTCTGTTGGCGACTTATGTTTTGGAGAGCATAGTGATCATGACTTCAAAATCTAAGATGCCCAATCAACATCTTGTCTATACTAGGGTCCCCTTATCAACACATTTGGCCAACATTATTTTATTGTGTTTCAGGACTTAGGTTGTGACTTCCTCTATTATTTAAACCATACTGTTGTATTATATGCTGATAATTACTCATCATATGGAAGCGTTGTATAATCCATTGTTTACTTGAGTTTTTGAAGCTGATTTCATGTGGCTTTAATTAGGTCAGGTGCTCTTGTTCTGTCTCAAGTGGCAAGACTTTCCATGGTTCTATTGAATATGACTTACCCCAGGTGTTGTGGCTGTACAATGGACAATGCAGTTGTATTCTGGGCGTGTAAATGCTGATTTTTATATTTAAAAAAAAAAAAAAAAGTCTCAGATAATTGATGCGCATAAACATTCAGGAATTATGACACTGTCCACCCATTGAAAGTATATATGGTCTTCAATGTTGAGGTAGAGCATCATATGCTAACACAGAAGGGTATTGTTTGTTTACTCTGCGGCATTATAAGGGATCTACAGCATAAAAGTTACGTTGAGGCTTATCACCTGTTGAACCATCTCACGTGTTCTGCTCATTGCTCCTATATACTACAGCTCTCCATTCACTTTTTTATGGCTCAAAACCAATATTACTTACTATAATGGGGTATAATTCCTATGTTCTCAGACAAAAATAATGCTGTATGTTTACATGGGGCATTGTGACATGCATCTTTTGACAAATGAAAAACTTAGACTAAAAAATTGTTAAATCGAATGAATAAACAGAAAATGAGTTGTATTGTAAATGGGAAATAAATCAGAATAAAATGAGCTTGGTTGTGTGCTGAGCACACCACTGGTCTGTGCAGGTTAAAGGCATTCAATAATTGCTCCCCCTACCTTCATGAGCACCTAAGCAATTGGTATTCATGAAGTGTTGCACGTTCCCTTGTAATGGCTTCTCCTTCAGACAATTATTATTGTGTTATCCTTACGGTTTTAGTTTTATTGGTATTTGGTTCACATGCAGCTTCGTCTGTGTATGTAGCGCTTGTTCAGCATGCAAATGCCGCCAGGATCAATGCACAGGAATGAAATCGATGAGAAACCACTGGAACATAGAAGGAGGAGTGGGGGGTTGGGAGACTTAACTCATAAGTTAACAAAACGACCTTTAAACTGTTTCCTTGAAGTAGAGTAAGATTTAGCTATATTCTTACGCATATTTCCTACTTGGAGAAAAGTGTACATGTTACTTCTTCTTCATGCCTTAGTTTACACTCTAGCAGGCAAGTAATTTTAGGATATGTGCGCACATTGAGTACTTGCTTGTAGAAATTTCTGCAAGGTTTCCGCATCTCTTGGCAGATGCTGCAAAAACGCGTTTTTGTATTCGTTTTTTTGCATGTGATTTTGTACAGCAGTGAAGGATTTTTTGCGCTAAATGAAGATATTTAAAAAAAAAAAAAAAAAAAAGTTTTGTCATGTAATTTCTTAGTTCACCACCACCTTTTTCATTCTGATGCAGTGTCATCAGGGTAATAGGATTAGGGCTTGGTGTCAGCAACTGTCATTGACACCAAGCTCTAGGTATAGTAATGAACAGTTGTAGGCCAGATACCCTCATTACTAAGCCGATAAGAAAACACACACACACACAAACCTACACACACATTGCCACTAGCCTATGTAGGAGCGTTAATAGAATGAACAGAATTAACGGAATGCTGTAACCAAAGAGCAACTGTTAATTTTAAAGAAAAAAATCAGCTCACAGCTGTTTGCTTAGCCATTACTGGCTAGTTTACAGGGGGACCCAGAAAAAAATTGACATAGGGTCCCCCTATGAAATCTAACCAGCAAAAGCTAGGCAGACAGCTGCAGGCTGATTTTAATAGCCTAGGAAGGGGCCATGGATATTGGCCCTCTCCCAGACTAAAATCATCAGCTTTCATACGCTCCAGAAAAGGAGCATCTATAAGATGCACCAAATCTGGTGCTTAGCCTTGCTCTTCCCACTTGCCCTGTAGCAGTGGCAAGTGGGGTTCATATTTTTGGGGTTGATGTCACCTTTGTATTGTCAGGCAACATCTAGCCCACAGATTAGTAATGAAGAGGCATCTAGAAGACACCTATTCATTAGTAACCCCATAGTGATATTTTATTAAAAAAAAACACACACCCAGTAAAAAGTCCTTTATTTGAAATAATGACCCAGACTCCTTTATTGAATCTTAATTAAACCATACTCACCGAACGCCTATTCCACCGAAGCCAACAATTCCTGCAACAAAAATAAAATGATAATAACCACAGTATTCCTCACCTATCTGCCGAGAAGATAATCCATAATGTCCCACGATGCTCTTGATTTCTTTAAGAGCAGTCACTGATGTGACTGCTCTCAAAGACAGCGTTGATGCACTGACAGGAGGTAATCGCTTCCGCAATGTATAGCACAGAGCTTCCAAGAGAAAGTTCTCACGCAGCGGTGCCATAAGTGAGAGCACTGGAGCTGATCAGGTGATGAACTCCGGTGAACTCTCATGGCAGTTTAGTGATACACTTCGGAACGATTACCTCCTGTCAGTGTGTGGCTGGGTAGAGCAGTCACATCTCCCGATGTGAGTGTTCTACATGTGAGATCTCTGTGGGACACTCAGAATTACGTGGACTACGGCAGACAGATGAGTATATGGTGGTTTATTATTTTTGATTTTTTTCTAGGAGATGAGGGTATCGGGGGATTTGGTGTTAGGTGAGTTTAATGTTTTTTTAATTTGAATATGTATGTAATTATTTTACTTTTTTTTTTACTATGAGCACATGCGCCGGGTGATGAGACTTTGAAGAGACTGATGAGATTGTTATCAGTGACAGCAGACGTAGCCCGATGGGAGAAGTAGTCTCATCAGCCCACACCTGCTGACCTGCGGTAAACTTTTTACTGCAGGTCTCCGCTGGGGCTCACAGGTGCAGGGTCACGCTGACATCTGACAGCATGACCCCGCAGCGCTCTTATTGACAGTCTTACCGGCGGTAGCGTTATCGCGGGTCACAGCTGCAGGGTCACGCTGACATCTCACAGCATGACCCTGCAGTGCTCTGACAGTCTTACCGGCGGTCGTGTTATCGCGGGTCACAGTCACAGCTGCAGGTTCACGCTGAAATCTGACAGCATGACCTCGCAGCGCTCTGACCAGTGGTCTTACCGGCGGTAACATTACCGTGGGTCAGCCACAGCTGCGGGGTCACGCTGACATGTGACAGCATGACCCCGCAGCACTTTGACTTACAGTCTTAGCAGCGGTAACGTTACCGCCGATCAGAACCACTGCGCCTGTGTTTCCCACACTGTCACACAGATGACAGCGTGGGAAACACCATAGGGAGTACGTGAAAACACAAACAAAAACTCTGCAAATCCTCAGCAAACATTTTTATACCTGCGTTTTTATGGCGGATTTGACTGACTCACTTGAAGTCAATGGGTAAAAAACGCTGCAGAAAGGCAAAAACAATTGACATGCTGCAGAAAAAAACGCACTGCAAATACTAAAGGAAATTTACTGATCATATGCACAACACTTTAGGATTGTCATTGAATTAGCTTGCATAAGGATTCCATAGCGTTTTTGGCCCATTTCAGCATGGAAAATGCTGCGAAATGCATCAAAAACACACCATGTGCACATAGCCTTAATTTCTTAATACTGTTTTGAAAAGGAAATCGTGCTAGAAAATGTGTTCTATTAAACAACTTTCTGTTTCAGACAATGTATTTCCAGGACTGGGATAACGATCAATCTTTAGTTAATGTATGATCATGATGGGACTAGTTATCTTTGGGATTATGCCCAACTGCGCATTAAGCAATGACCTTAGAATACCAGTGCTCTACTCTATTGTCCCATTTCTTCAAATTTTACTCACTAGCTGTGCCTACTATATCTACTTAAGGGAGTTGTACCACCATATCACATATAGGTAATTCTGCAGACATCAAGGAAAGAAACACTTGTAATTTATACCTATTAAAAATGATGCCCCATTCAAATGATATGTCCCTTTGAAGTGTCATAGCGCCTCTTAGTGTTAGCACTACTGTCTCCTTTGTCCATCAGACTAAAGGGCCTGTCACACTAAGCGATACCGCTAGCAATATCGCTTTAACTTGTGACGTTATAGCGATATTGCTAGCGATATCGCTGTGTCTGATACTCACCTGCGACCCGCTCCCCCGCTGGTTATCGCTGATCGCGCGAGAACGTCCTGGGCCGTTTATCATCGTCAGCTTCCTGCTGGGCTTCCTGTGGAGAGACGAGCGACGAGCGTGGAGCCGGGCGGGAGGACGTCAGGATCGCCTAGTGTGACAGGTAAGTAGCGACCCCCGACCCCTGCGATGTCGCTGGTGAGATCTGCCTGTGTGGCAGCTCACTAGTGACCACTTAGCGATGCACCAGCGATCCTGACCGCGTCATATCGCGACATTTTTTTTACATCATTTACCGATCCAATAAATGATCTGATCGCTGTGTTGTGCAGCTCGGTAGAATTACAGGGACGCCAAATGTGTTTTTCATTATTATTTTTTTTTAGTATTTGTTTAGGATGAAAAAAATCTTTTATTCTTCCTCTAGATTACAAATACATACATTGTATATAGCAGTGTATTTCTATCACTTTAATCTGCATGTGGAGTCAGAGCCTGCAATACAGCTCAATGCACAAAATTCTCCCCTGACATCACTAGATCTTGTGGCTCCTGCCTGTAATGTTAACCCCTTAGTGACAGGGCCAATTCTGACCAATGTCACTTTGTGATTATTACTCTGGAACGCTTCAACAAATCCCATTGATTTTGAGATTGTTTTTTCGTGGCACATTATAATTTATGATAATAGTAAGTTTAGATTGATATATGTTTTGTGTTTATTTATAAAAAAAATATCAGAAACTTGACAAAAGTGTAAGCAAAATTGCAATTTTCAAATTTTTTGAATGATTATCTTTTTAATTCAGATAGATATACCACAGAAAAACATTAATAAATAACATTTCCCTCATGTCTGCCTTACATCAGCACCATTTTTAAAATGCCAATTTAGCTTGTTAGCCTTTTAGGAGGTTTAAAAAGTAGCAGCAATTTTTCATTTTTCCAAGGAAATTTACAAAATGTATTTTTTTGAGGGACCTATCCAGGTTTGAAGTGATTTTGGGGGTGCTATATATTGGAAAACCCCCAAAAGTGATACCATTCTAAAAACATCACCCCCTGACATATTGAAAACTTCTGTCAAATAGTTTATTAACTTTTCAGGTGATTTTCCGGAATTAATGCAAAGTGGTATAGCCGGAATGAAAAAATGATTGTTTACAACCTAAATGTTGCTAACTTCTGAACTGACAGCTATAGCCGGGAGACTCTAAAGGGGGTTTTACACATAGCGATATAGCTAGCAATATCGCTAAAGCGTCACCGATTTTGTGACGCAGCAGCGATATTGCTAGCGATATCGCTATGTGTGATACTTACCTCCAACCGGCTCCCCCGCTGTCTGTCGCTGATCTCGCAAGATCGGCCTGGTCCATTTCTCGTCGGCCGCTTCCTGCTGGCGCCGACGAGCGACACGTGGACGCGGGCGGGAGGTCGTCATCATCGCTGCATGTGAAAGGTAAGTAACGACCGCTGCTGCGTCTCTACATCGCTAGTGAGATCTACCTGTTTGGCAGCTCACTGGCGACTATTTAGCGATGCACAAGCGATCCTGACCGGGTCGTATCGTGGTCGGATCGCTGGTGCATCGCTAAATGTAAAGGGGCCTTAAGGCCGCTATTTGGTCATGAACTGCTATGGCAAACATCAGGACTACACAATCATGATCTCAGTGTGTCAATTAGATTAAAGCTGAAGCCCCCTCAATCTATTAACCATTTATTTGATGTAGTCACTTTTGACAGCAGCAATTAAGGGGTTAAACGGATATGGACGGTGCCAGCACTGATCTTTTTTGATACAGCAAGTTGTCAGCTATAGTGTACAGCCGCTAGCTGCTGGATTGTCACTTTAGTGGTGATGATATTCTCTTATATCTCAGGTTAGTAAAAAGACGTATTGGATGTCATTAAGGGTTTAAGGTTGTGGGTTCGAGACCTGGAGAGTCTCATAGAAATGAACGTTTAATTTCTACATACATTTTCTAACCCTAATTAGGGTTAGGACTAAGATTAGGGTTAGGGCTAAAGCCTGTTTCACACATCAGTTTTGAAGGTCAGTCGAAATCCGCCAAAATAGCGGAAAACGGATCCGCAGGCGGACTGACAGCAACGGGTGTCACCGGAGTGGTGGATGGACGGATCCAGGGAAGGTTAGAATTTAATGGAACCCGCTCCCGATTGCAGAGATGGTTGCGAGAAGAGATCGGCGCGATCTCCCGGCATTGCAGAGATGGCTGCGAGAAGATATCGGCGCGATCTCGCGGCATTGCAGAGATGGGTGCGAGAAGATATCGGCACGATCTCGCGGCATTGCAGAGATGGCCGCTAGAAGATATCGGCGCAATCTCGTGGCATTGTAGAGATGGGTGCGAGAAGATATCGGCGCGGCGCGATCTCGCATGGTCTCGCGGCATAGCAGAGATGTCCGCGAGAAGATATCGGTGCGATGAGAGAGAGAGAAATTTTAGTGGCTCCTGGGATGGTAGTCAAGGGTTAAATTGCCTCCCGGAGTGAAAATAGCGGATTGTCACTGCAAAAAAAGTTGCAGGGTCCGTCTCATCCGCCCGGGAGCCGCTAAAATGTAAAATCCACCAATAATGTAAGTCTATGGGTGTAAAAAACAGATCCGCCTCTTGTTTGGCGGATCTGTTTTTTACAAAAATTGGCGGATCTTGACTGATGGGAAAAAACTGATGTGTGAAACAGGCCTAAGAATGAGACTATGACGAGGGTTAGGACTGAGATTATGACTAGAGTTAATAAATGATGAGGCTTAAAACTATGATTAGGATGACTATAAGGACTAGAGTTAGGATTAAGATTAGGACTAGGATGACTGTTCCACTAGAGCTAGGATTACAATGAGGGACAGGGAGAGGGTTTGTGCCCCCATACACATTAAATTAACGTTTCCCAATATTGGAGGGATTGGTTGGCAGTCTAATGTTTATGGGCACTGAGAATGCTGATTTTTTTTTTTTTTTTTTTTTTTTAAACATTTTAAAAATAATTTCATCTAGTGAACGTTGTTACTTGTTCATCAGATGATTGGTGGCCCGATTAGAGGTTGATAAAGCGGAAACTAACGTTCCTAGGAATGCTTGTTGGAGATTATCAGCTTGTTGAAATGTGGTGTTAGGGGAGGAGGGGGCCAAAATACTTGTCATGTCCCAAGTGCCTGCATCCCATGCTATTGTGTAGAGGATTTTTTAAAATTTTCTTTATTTATTAAAATGCATAAGAATAACAAGAACTTAAGGCACGGAGTGTGCCACATTCGTAAATAACGGCAAGGAACATAGTACAGTGTCCTTACAGGTAGTCATAAGGAATGTGACTTAACATCTTCACATTGAGGTTATTAGTCCTACTAAATTCTTGCTGTAGCTGTCAGTTCCTCCATCAGCATCACCTCATTTATAGTTGTGCTCAAAAGTTTACATACCCCTGCAGAATTTTTGCTTTCTTGGCCTTTTTTCAGAGAGTATGAATGATAAGACGAAAACTTTTTCTCCACTCATAGTTAGTGGTTGGGTGAAGCCATTTTTTTGTCAAACTACCGTGTTTTCTCCTTTTTAAATCATGACAGCCCAAAACATCCAAATGACCCTGATCAAAAGTTCACACACACCATTTCTTAACACCGTGTATTTCCCCCTCTAGCATCAATGACAGCTTAAAGTCTTTTGTGTTAGTTGTGGTTGAGGTTCTTTATTTTCCACTCTTCTTGGCAATAAGCCTCTAGTTCCTGTAAATTCTTGGGCTGTTTAGCATGAACTGCGCACTTGAGATCTCCCCAGAGTGGCTCAATTATATTGAGGTCAGGAGACTGAGATGGCCACTTCGGTAATTTCTACTCCCGTTGACTCTAATGACGTTCGTCTGTGTTCGATGAATATTGCAAAAACGTATTCGGAACCGAATCCAAACAAATTAGCTCATCTCTATTTATAACATGTATATGATTCATATTCAAGCATAAGATGACTAAGAGTTGGACAGGGGATATTGTTATCCAAAAAATGGATTAGTGGGGAAGGTGACTATAAAGGCAGTGATACGTCAGCTGAGCCAATGAAGGAGAGATAGATGCGGTCACATGGGTCTTCTTGTAATCCCTCCCACAATCTCTTCTGTTTACTAAAACATGAAGGGGTCACAAACGAATCAGAGAACATGGAAAAATGTATTTTTTAGTCACGTTATCCACTTTAAACATTTTTCTGTGAACAGCCCATCATCAATGTTGGAGGAGAGCAACACTTCTACTACTACTTAATTTTGGCAATCTGTAAATGTCTCCACACCCAGTAAAAATTACTGACAACGTAAAAAAAAGTGCTTAGTTATAGATAATTGTGTTGTGGGGTCCATGTTATCCTTCAGCTGTGAGTGCCTTTTGTATATTGCTCTATTTTATATATTTTTTCTTGGATTGCGAATGTGTTGTAGGTAACTTTAATAAATACCTCTACTTGTGTGATAGAACAGGGAGAGAAAAATTATACCTATTACACCTCATTTGATCAGATATTTATTCCAATGGACAGATACTACAGATGTGATATAACTTGGTAGACAATTGGTTGCTGTACCACCCTTGTGCACCTCATTGTTTTTAATCCTTCTGATGGTTTAACTTGTAAATATATTTTTGAACTTCCCAAATGGCTGCAATGAAACAAAGATTGCATTGGCAAAAATTAAGAGACCACTGCACAGTTTTATAAAAATCAGCTTCTCTACATGTCTTACAACCATTCCATTCCAATGTCAGTTGAATTCCAACCAGAGTACACCTCATTCTACTTAATGTGCTTCTGATTAGGTGGTCACCTGAACCAAATCTTAATTAGCATATGAAAGTGTAAAAAAAAAAACCTCCTGTGGTGTTCACAATCCTCTTGCATTAGGACAAGCTGGATGGCAAAACAAGTGCTAGTAATATCCCAAAAGTAATAGGAATAAAAAAATAACTTTTAACCATGCCAAAGGAGTTGAAAAGAAAAGTCTTGAGTGAGGAAAAGAAAGGCTCAATTCTGGCTTTACTAGCAGAGGGATACAGTGAGCATCATGTTGCCTCCATCCTTAAAATTTCTAAGACAGCAGTCCATTACAAGAAGGTCAAGCAGCAGACATTGAGGACACCAAAGCTACAGACCGGCAGAGGGCGAAAACGACTCCACTGACTGGGATGACCGCCATCTTATTCGAATGTCACTCAGCATCCGCAGGATGACATCAAGTGACCTACAAAAGGAATGGAAAACTGCACCTGGTGTTGAAGTGCACGGCAAGAACAGTTCGTAACAGGCTCCTAGAGGCAGGGCTCAAGTCACGTAAAGCTAGAAGAAAGCCTGGCTGAAGCAAAGGAGAGCCTGGCTGAAGTTTGCCAAAGACCATAAGGATTGGACCATAGAGGACTGGAATAAGGTAATCTTCTCTGATGAGTCTAGTTTTCAGCTTTGTCCAACACCTGGTCGTCTAATGGTTAGACGGAGACCTGGAGAGGCATACAAGCCACTGTGAAATTTGGTGGAGGATCGGTAATGATCTGGGGATGCTTCAACAAGGCTGGAATTGGGCAGGCTAATCTTTACGAAAGATGTATCACTCAAGCCGCATTCAAGGTTATCCTGGAAAAACAGTTGGTTCCTTCTGCTCAAGCAATGTTCCCCAACTCTGAGGACTGGCTTTTCCAGCAGGACCATGCGCCTTGCCACAAAGCTAGGTCAATAAATATGCGGATGAAGGACCACCACATCAAGTCCCTGTCATGGCCAGCCTATTCTCCAGACCTGAACCCCATTGAAAATCTCTGGAATGTAATCAAGAGGAAGATGAATAGTCAATAAGCCATCAAACAAAGAAGAATTTCTTACATTTTTGTACCAGGAGTGTCATAAGATCACCCAAAAGCAGTGTGAAAGACTGGTGGAAAGTATGCCAAGATGCATGAAAGCTATGATAAAAAATCATTGTTATTCCACAAAATATTGATTTCTGAACTCTTCCTGAGTTAAAACATTAGTATTGTTATTTCTAAATGATTATAGACTTGTTTTCTTAGCATTATTTGAGGTCTGCAAGCACTGCATTTTTTGTTATTTTGACTATTTCTCATTTTCTGAAAATAAATGCAAAATTTGGTGCTTGGAAATTCGTAGACATGTTGTCAGTAGTTTATAGAATAAAAGAGCAATTTACATTTTACTCAAAAATATATTGTATTTTCCGGCGTGTAAGATGACCCCCAACTTTTCCATTTAAAATATAGAGTTTGGGATATACTCGCAATACAAGTCGGGGATCATCTTATACGGCGGGTGTGGAGCTCTGCGGTCGCCGCATATGGTGCTGGGAGTGGTCCCGATGACTACGTGCCTCACCGGGAAGTTGTAACTGAATCAAGCTGCTGGCGTCTGTGACACCCGTGGTATGGGAAAAAAGAGAGCGGCGCTGTTCCCAGAAAAACATGCCTCTTTCACCCGTCTGGCCCGCCCTTGTATCCTATTACTTCCTTCTTTGTATCTCAAATCTCGCAAGGATGGAAGTGAAGCAGCGCAGGCAGGTGTTCTTCCCGTTGGCACACACGGTACCACAACATTTCATCTTCAGCAAGAACCCTCCAAGCTTTGCTTATCTGTGCACAACTTCCAAGATCACTCCTGTCCAAGTACTGAAAGATCTGTAGAGCAATTTCATATGGCAGCTGGATATCAAAGAACGGTATCTCATTTATTTCATTCAGGTCGCTGAGTAGCTGCTCCACCAGGCTGGGCGCAGTGTGCGGTGACGGCGGCCCGGTTGCTGCAGCACCCACGAGCTTCTCCTGCAGTAGACTCTCGGCTGGTCCAGGTATCTGTTCTCCGCTTCGTTCATCTCCGGGACAGGTGACCCGGGGAGACATCTCCAGGCCACAACTTCCTCTCTGGGTGTTTCGGGCTCTGGGCTGGGTGCAGAACGTCAGCATTTTGGAGGCACTGGGGCTGTAATTTCTCCGCAGGGCTCTGTCCTCCAGTAATCGCGGAACTCTTCCAGGGAAGCGTCCATCACCATAGTGATCATCAGCCTCACTCAGTCATGGACAGGAAGTGAGGAGCTGGAGGGCAAGGAAGCTTCGGTGCGAGGGTGCAGTTTGGAGAGTCTTCCAGCCCGGAATTGTGACTTAAACATTGGTTCCTACCCTGACATTCGGATGTAGATAGCGCTTGTACTGTCCGGCCTCACCAGTAATGGCACCAAATGCAGAGCTCTGCACCCGCTGCCGTATAAGACGGCACCCAGCGTATAAGGCGATCCCCTACTTATGAGAAGATTTTCAGGGGTTAAAAAGTCATACGCCGGAAAATACGGTACCTATAAAGACAAAAATCGGACAAACTGAAAATTTTGCAGTGGTCTCTTAATTTTTGCCAGAGCTGTATATAAATATGTTGACTATCGCCCAACGAACTAGCAAAATACTGCTCATACTTTGCGTGATTGGATTGTTTATAGCAGAATAAAAATCATTGTTCTCAGCAGGACATCGCCCGGTGTAAACTGCAGAAGTACTGCTGATCGCATGATACTGTAAGGGGACAGATTCATTTACTAGTGATCGTTCTGTGCCTCTCATTCTTTGTCAACCTGTGTAAAGAGGCCAATAAACAAGCACTATACTTAGCGCATGTAAATGCAACTTAAATGTTTTGAGTGGTGATGGTGAGATATTTGAGTATTTAGGGCCCCATATTAAACTTTTTCTCAGCGCGCCACCAGCACTGCCTCTACTATGGGTATCTACGTAGGCCAAACCAAAGGAACAGCACTCAGCAATATATTTCTTCAGCTCCCTTCTTTATATCACAAGGAATGGATGATAGATTGGAGTGCGGATGCAAACAATGTTTTTGTATCCATTTTTCCATGCATTTTCAGGGAAGAATGCTGCATCTGATAGTACCTGCAAAATAGCACCAGATATTAATTTATTTTTTTTTACAGCAGATTGCGAAAAACTGGAGGAATAACAATCCCTCTAGCCCCCCAAAAATCCAGTTCAAATGGAAAACATATGTTACAAGATTCTGGTTATCTAGTAAAGGGGTTGTCTGCAGAGGATTCATTTCAGGCAGAGCCGTGAGCTTTTTGTGAGTCATTGTGATACATTTGCATCCTGGCTTCTGTCATATTGTCCTAGCAAAAGGAGCCTGCTGACATTAGATCTCCATCTTCTTATTGATGATTACAGCCCATTCATCTTCAACATTATTCTACATATAAACACATTATATGTGTGTATATGATACATAAACAGAATTTTGCAGATTATAATATGCAGTGGACCATAAGATGCACCCCATATTTTGGGGAGCAAAATAGGAAAAAAAAATTTTTATAAAATGGTGGTGCGTCTTGTAATCCACTTTTATTGTAGCTTACTGGGGGGCTGTGTTGGGCTGGGATCCCAGCAGGCAGCGTTGCTGCTGCAAGAAGCTGGTAGCAGCAGGAGTGGGGCGATACAGCAGGCCCCCAGGCTGGGAGAAGGGATTGTTAAGCGGTGCAAGGCTATGTCGGGCTCCAGGCTTTCAGAAAATGCTGGGAGTCTATGTACTTCCCATCCTTTTCATTGCTGTGGATGTCAGGAAATTGGCCGCCGGAGGAGGCACATGTGCAGATTGAGAACTCAGGAGACAAGATCTTGGGAGCTGAGATCTCAATCTGCGCATGCGCCGCCTCTGACTGCCATTTTCCCAAAGTCCCTTGGAGCCTAAGTCATTAGCAGAGGGAGGAACACAAGAATTTCTGTTTTTGGAAAGATTCAGTTTCAGATACATGGAGAACAAGATATTAGAGACAGCAGACAACAATCACTGGATTTTGTTTTAGTATGGGGTTGATTTCATGAAAAGATGTGTATAATTGGTTGTTGGCATAGAGAGGATACTGAAAGTCATATCTGCTAAGGGTTTATAGTATAAGGGTGGTATTTCGAGAAAATGAACGGGGACCTAGGACAAATAAATCAGGAACCCTGACTGGGAAATAAGAGTAAAAAGATGCAGCAAAATGTAGACCGAAACATTTATTATCTTAAACAATAACAGTTGTGTAGGTTATTTAAAACTGGGTGTGGAACAGTCTACGCTACAACGATGAGGTTTCATATCACAGGTCACACACCTAACTGAGCAAAGCAATAAGATATCAGCATCAGTGAAAGACACGTCATGCTTACTTCCATTCAAAATCAGAAGATGTCCAGCAGTGCCATCAGATCAGCACTGGCAGCAACCGGTGAGATTCAGCTGCACTCATCTGCTTTGCAAAAAAAAAATTTCAGGGAACAATTGCAGCGCAAAACCATATTTTTTGACATGGAAACAAAGCCAATCAAGTTAACTATGGACTTTGGGGTGCTGAAAGATGGCAGTAGGTTCTTTGGACTGATGAGTCAAAATTTGAAGTAATAGCCTGTAACAGAAGCTGTTTTCTGAAGAATTGGAGAGTGATAATTTCATACAGAAAAATTAAAATCCATAAGACCGCTCCAGAAATAGAAGAGCTGACACTCAAACTCCTTTTGAAGTAGAATTAAACATGGAACATCTGGGATTAATTACACCTAGAGAGAGAGGAAGTAATTAAACAAGGGAACTAGTCAGAGAGATAACTCCATAACTTCTTTTGAGGCACAGACCCCCTGCCGTGGACAGGTGATTAAAACAGGATATCTATTGTGAGAAATAGCCACCCAGACTGTGAGTTGTAGATTCAAGAGGCAGAGAAGCAAACATGTAACACATCCAGAGGCAACTCTTCCTCCCATCAAAGTATTCTGATGTATCTGTTCTAGACATATTGTATAAATATGAATATTGGGGTTTGTATCTATCCGATATTGTTAGAGAGATTTTCGGCGTTATAGCGAAGGGACGGACGTGACTCATTCACTCACATCAGTCCAGAGCCTCTAGAATCCCTGCAATTGCATACCAAGTCGACTAATCAAATAAAGGATTGCTTATTCCAGTGGGTCGGAGGTGATTCTCAGTGGCCACAAATTACTGATGTGACTGATGGACAATGTCCTGCAAAACAATTCGCAGCAACTCTTTAAATAATAATGTGTCTTTTATCAGTGTTGCCTATTTATTTATTAGTGATTTTTCAAAAGATCTTGAACAGCACACATTTTCTCCAGTCTGATGTGAAATCTTTGCCTGAGAGTGATCTTGCTGATGCAGTACAACTACCTTGTGTGTGTTGCTATGCCCAGTCTTGCATGTGACATGAAACTAACTCCACACCTTCAACTTTTGCAGCAGAGATTGTCCATTCCTCATCCAGTTTTAAGCCTCTTACCGAGCTGTTTCTGTTTCCACCTAAATGCATATGAAAATCATGATATCACTTGTTTCATATAATTGGTTATTTATACACCTGACCATAATCCTGCAAAATCCCTGACTTTGTGCCAAAGTACCCAGAAGAAATGATGCTGTTATGAAAGCAGAGTGGTGACACCAAATATTGTTGATTTACATTTCTCTTTTTGTTCATTCAGGTAATTGATAACAAATACACTATTAGCACTTCTGTTTTTGAAAGCAATCTTACTTTGTAGAATTTTTTTCCACATCTGCCTAAAACTTTTGCACAGTGTTGTACTTTTGGTTATATAATACACAAGTCTAGTAACAAGTCTATGCAGAGTGAAGGTCTAGTCCACTTTCTCAGTGTTGTGAAAAGGCCAATTATAATACTGCTTGGTGGTCATCCACTTATGTCCACAAATATTTGGACAGTGACCGAATATTCGTGATTTGGGCTGAGATGCAATTGAAGTGTAGACTTTCAGGTTTAACTAAAGAGGTTGAACAAAAATATCCTGTGAAACGTTTAGGAACTGCAACCATTTTCCAACAAAAGCCTCTTCATTTCAGAAGCTCAGAAGTAATTGGACAAACTAACTTTACTATAACTAAAATGTTTATTTTTAATACTTTGTAGAGAAAACTTTGCAGGCAGTGACTGCCTGAAGTCTGAAAGCCATGGACGTAACCAAACACTGGGTTTCCTCCTTTGTGATGCTTTGCCAGGCCTTTACTGCAGCTGACTTTAGTTGTTGGTTGTTTGTGGGTGTTTCTGCCTTAAGTTTTGTCTAAGGCTACTTTCACACATCAGTTTTTTGCCGTCAGGCAGGATCCGGCTTTTTTTTTTAGAAAAAACGGATCCGGCATAAATTTTGGAGAACTGTAGAAACGGATCCGTTTTTTTGCTGGATCCGTCTCTGTTCCTGGCGGCTGGCCAATTGGATCTGAGCATGCGCAGACTTAAAAAAACCGGATCCGGTGGCTGGATCCGTCTTTTTCTGGATCCGGCGCATTCCGGCGCCCATAGACTTTCATTGTAGCAAAAAGCTGGAAGCGCCGGATCCGGCGCTTCCGGCTTTTTCGTCGGAGACAAAAAACGTTACAGTAGCCGTTTTTTCCAGACGCCGGAATGAGACAAGTTGCCGGATCCGGCAAAAAACGGATGAAACGCAATGCCATCCGGCACGATCCGGCGCTAATGCAAGTCAATGGGGAAAAACCGGATCCGGCATTGCATTTTGCCGGATCCGGTTTTACAAAAAAAAGCCGGATCGCGCCTGAAGGCAAAAAACTGATGTGTGAAAGAGGCCTTAGCATGTGAAATGCATGCTCAATAGAGTTCTGGTGATTGACTCGGCCATTGCAGAATATTCCACTTCTTTGCCTTTGAAAAACTTCTGGGCTGAATTTGCAGTGTTTTGGGTGATTAGATGGCACTTCACAGTAAAGTGGAACAATCAACCTTGCTGCATTTGATTGAATCTGAGCAGAAAGTATAACCCCGTACACTGCAGAATTCATCTCGCTGCTCCAGTCACATCATCAATAAACACTAGTGACCCACCAGTGCCATTGGAAGACATGCATGCCCATGTAATCACACTGCCTCCTCCATGTTTTACAGAAGATGTCGTGTGCTTTGGATCATAAGCTGTTTCAATCCTTTTGCATACTTAATTCATCACATCATTCTGGTACAGGCTGATTTTTAGTTTCATCTGTCCGAAGAATGCTTTTCCAGACCTGGGTAGGTTTCTTTAGATGTTTTTTGGCAAAATCTAATCTGGACTTCAATTTTTAAGGCTGATTAATGGTTTGCACCTTGTGATGTATTTGCGCTCATGAAGTCTTCTCTTTTTATAGCAGACTTAGGCTAGTTTCACATTAGCGTTTTTTAGCGCAGCACTTCGTGTGCAATAGAAACGCATGCAAAAAAACGCATCATGTGTTTTGCATGCATTTGCGTTTTTTAGGCGCATACGTTTTAACCATTATGTAGCCATGTTAACTCTTAAAACGCATGTAATTTCAAATGCAGGCGAGCGCATGTCCATGCGCACTCCTGCGTTCTCATAGACTGCAATGTGTTATTTCTGCGCTTTCCGTGCGGTAGCATGCGCATGCGTTTTTTTTACACCGTTGGATGGACCAAAAAATGCAACAGGTTGCGTTGGGTGCACCTAAGCGCACACTACAAAAAACCGCATGCGCACGAAAACGCATACGTGTGCATGCAAACGCTAGACCATGTGCCCGCCATGTTAAACATAGGGGCGCATACGCATGGACGCGCACAATGCGCTGCGCTAAAAAGCGCTAATGTGAAACCAACCTTAGATACTAAAACATCTACTTTCTGGAGAGTGTACATCACTTGTGTCGATGTTGTGAAGGTGTTTTTCTTCACCATGGAAAGGATTTTGTGATCATCCACCACCGTTGTCTTCTGTGGATGTCCAGGTCTTTTTTGTGTTCTCAAGCTCACCAGTGCGCTCTGTTTTTGCAGAATTATTCAAACTGTGGATTTGGCCACTCCTAATATTTCTTCAGCCTAATGATGGTCTGATTCTCTTCTGTTGAGAGCTCCATTGACTGCATGTTGTGGTTCACATGCAAATGCCACGCCTGGAATCATCTCCCAACCTTTTACCTGCTTGATGATGGATTAATGAGGGATTAGCCCATGCAGCCCATTAAATTACTACTGGAGTACACTATGAATTCCTCTACCCTTCCACCTGTCTCCCATGATGGAACATTACAAAATATAATATACAGTATATAGGTAGCGCTGACACAGATGCACCCTGCAGGACAGCTTGAATTTCTTTGGAATTTGATTGGGTCTGCTTATCCACCATCCAGACTGTTTTGAGTTCCAACCTTTCATCAATTTTTTTCTGCCGTCCATGTCCAGAAAGATTAGCTACAGTACCATGGGTTGTAAACTTCTTGATTATGTTGCACACCGTGGAGAAAGGAACATCAAGATCTCTGGAGATGGAGTTGTAACCTTGAGATTGTTGATATTTTTCAACAATTTTGATTTTCAAGTCCTCATACAGTTATTGTCTTTTTATTTCTCCTTTTTTTGTGTTTATTTCAATACACAGAAAGGAAATACACGTGTATAAGTAAAAACATGTGATTGCGATAATTTTCTAGGAGAAATGCTTCATTTTCTAGAACAATTTAAAGGGTGCAAACACTTTCCGCCATGATGGTATATACCTGATCACTATCTGATGCGTGTGTGAGGAGTCTCTCTGCTCCCTCCAGCGTATGTGTGGGGTCAACATGCTCCCCTAGTCTTTTGTGGCTTATTTTTCTCTTCCTTGTCTGAGTAAAGCGAGCCTGTGCATAAGGCTGTGTTCACACACAGCGTTTTTTTTTTAGCGGTTTTCACTATAAAACCACTATAAAACTGCTAAAAATAAGCTTCCCAGTCATTTCTATGCATTTAACACTTTTTGTGCACATTGATGCGTTTTTTACCGCAAAAAAAACGCAGCATGCTCATTAATTTTGCGGATTTTTCCACGGTTTTGGCTTCTTCCATGCGTTTTGAAACCGCTGCGTAAAAAAAAATCGCATCAAAAACGCTCAAAAAACACGCTAAAACCGCCGCGGAAAAATAGGTGCGGTTTCTGGGAAGGGAGTCAGGTTTTTGAGCAGAAATTTTCTGCAACGTGTGCACTTAGCCTTACAGGGAAGGAGGCAGTTGAGAATAATAGCAGTTACCTGAACAAACATACCATGGACAGGTATCTAGGTGGAAAGCGAGTCTGAACTGCTGTACACCCCTCTAATTGCAGTTTTTCTCACACTGGAAGAAAAGGAGTTGACATTAAACATGCAAGACACTTCTTTGTCCCAACATCATCTGTCGGAGAAGAGTTGTGAGTGACTATCTCATACACATTAGATGGTTGTCCTTCCCACCAAAATAGTCAGATGTGTACGGTGGCTTTTAATCTAAGCACAATATCGAAATCTAACTTTGCAAAAAGTCTAAATTCAGCTGTACTAAAAGACCTGCATAGAAATCTAATATACACTAGGGAAATGTTAGAGAATGCACCAATTCAAAATGCAGTCATGGGCGTAGGGAGGGGGGATTTGGAGGAGGATTGGGGGCAGGACAGGAAACATCCATAACTTAAGACCCACAAAACAGACTCTTTGGGCCCTTAAGAGTTGTAACCACTTTAACAAGCTCTGACTTTTTGCTGGCAAACCAGTAAGAGCCAGGAATACTGACACACTGAATAAGCCAGGAGTCTCCCTCCACCACCTCTTTCTCTCCCTGTAATTTATTAGCTGACTTATGAGGGTGATATACATTACAAATGCAGCCAACTTCCCCATACTATGCTTAAAAGAAAATCCTTTGAAATGAACTCTTTCCAGGTTTGACATATTTCTACAGGGGGTGAGAAGGGGGAGAGAGACACAGGGGAGAGAGGGGGATGGCAGGGCAGAAGCAAGCACAAGGGAAGTTACACAGACAGAACAGGATATGTCCCACAAATTTCTGGCAAAGCCCACCACTAACAACTTACATTTAGTGTCTACTACATATCTACTACATATCATCTCACCAGAGAAAGCATCTTGACCATCGGAGCACGGAGCCGCCGTGTCGGGGTGCTTGAACTGCAGAAATGAAAGAATTGTTCAGCTCTACGATGTGGTGAAAATATACTATTCTTTTATTCACTCCAATTCATGTGATACAGACGAGGTTAAAATGCCAGCATATTCTGGTGACAACGCACCCTTAGTCATGACTAAGGGTGCGTTGTCACCAGAAACGCGTTGAGAACGCAAGCAATTACCTGTATTATGCTGGCATAATGGGGAAAAAGTGAAAGGAAAAGTGTTGGAGGCAAATTGACAGCTGCCAGATGTGAACAAGGGGGACATAAAGAATGAGAGCGATGGCGCCAAAGAGTATATACCGTACAGTTGCTAAGGTGGGGCCCTGACATGGGATACTCTCCACACACGGGGATATGAACACACACAAAATGTCACACACTACCATGTGCTTCAACACATATACCACCCTCAGCACACATTTCACCACACATACACCAACCTCGCCACATAAAAGTCGAAACACAAAAGTCGCCACTCAAAACTCGCCACACTGTCCCAGAGCTGTTTAAAAGATGAAAAATGAGCTGTGATTGGCTGCTATCAGCAACAGTTTTCTTTGTAGAAAGTTGTGGTAACTGAGGCCTATTATTCTTATCATTTCTATGGTGTTATCGTCCTTCTGTAAAGCTGGAAATAAAACAATTTATTACCGTGCCAACACAGACCACCCTCTGACAAAGACTGCAGGGGGAGCCCAGTATCACACAGGATAGGATTAGATACACAGCTCAGCAGTCAGTATCACCCGGGATAGGATTAGATACACAGCTCAGCAGTCAGTATCATACAGGATAGGATTAGATACACGGCTCAGCAGGCAGTATCACACAGGATAGGATTAATTATACAGCTCAGCAGTCAGTATCACACAGGATAGGAATAGATACACAGCTCAGCAGACAGTATCACACAGAATAGTATTAGATACACAGCTCAGCAGACAGTATCACACAGAATAGGATTAGACACATGGCTCAGCAGTCAGTATCACACAGGATAGGATTAGATGCACGGTTTTTATGTGCAATATAATCAGTATAATTTGTTATAACTAACCACAGTTGGCTACTGTGCCCAGGCAACGCCGGGCTCCTCAGCTAGTGTGTGTGTGTGTGTGTGTGTGTGTGTGTGTGTGTGTGTGTGTGTGTGTGTGTGTGTGTATATATATATATATATATATATATATATATATATATATATATATATATATATATATATATATATATACACACGCACTACCGTTCGAAAGTTTGGGGTCACCCAGACAATTTTGTGTTTTCCATGAAAATTTATCAATCAAATGAGTTGCCAAATGAATTTAAAATCTACTCCAGATATTGACACGGTTCAAAAAAAAGATTTTTATTTGAAATAATATTTTTCTCCTTCAAACTTTGCTTTCGTCAAAGAATGCTCCCTTTGCAGCAATTCCAGCACTTCAGACCTTTGGCATTCTAGTAGTTAAGTTGCTGAGGTAATCTGGAGAAATTTCACCGCATGCTTCCAGAAGCCCCTCCCACAAGTTGGTTTGGCTTAATGGGCACTTTTTGCGCACCATACGGTCAAGCTGCTCCCACACAACAGCTCAATGGGGTTGAGATCTGGTGACTGTGCTGGCCACTCCATTACAGATAGAATACCAACTGCCTGCTTCTTCCCTCAATAGTTCTTGCATAATTTGGAGGTGTGCTTTGGGTCATTGTCCTGTAGTAGGATGAAATTGGCTCCAATCAAGCAATATCCACAGGATTTGGCATGGTGTTGCAAAATGGAGTGATGGCCATCCTTATTCAAAATCCATTTTACCTTGTACAGATCTCCTACTTTACCAGCACCAAAGCAACCCCAGACCATCACATTACCTCCACCATGCTTGACAGATGGCGTCAGGCACTCTTCCAGCATCTTTTCAGTTGTTCTTCGTCTCATAAATGTTCTTCTGTTTGATCCAAACACCTCAAACTTGGATTCGTCTGTCCATAACACTTTTTTCCAATCTTCCTCTGTCCAATGTCTATTCTTTTGCCCATATTAATCTTTCCCTTTTATTAGACAGTCTTAGATATGGCTTTTTCTTAGCCACTCTGCCCTGAAGGCCAGCATCCCAGAGTCGCCTCTTCACTGTAGACGTTGACACTGGCGTTTTGCGTGTACTATTTAATGAAGCTGCCAGTTGAGGACCTGTGAGGCGTCGATTTCTCAAACTACAGACTCTAACGTACTTGTCTTGTTACTCAGTTGTGCAGCGGGCCCTCCCACTTCTCGTTCTACTCTGGTTAGAGCCTGTTTGTGCTCTCCTCTGAAGGGAGTAGAACACACTGTTGTAGGAAATCTTCGTTGGCCTTCATTTCTAAGAACAAGAATTGACTGTCGAGTTTCACATGAAAGTTCTTTTTTATTCGGTCGTCCATGACAGCACCACCTGAGAGAGGGGATCCGCCCTTCTGGAGCAGGAAATCCTACAGATACAGAAGGGCGGCACCTCTCCCACGCATCTCCTGTCTTTAACAGCTCTACACATAAAAGGGAAGAAAAACACCACGGCAGACTTCCCAAGCCACAACCTTCTAAAGCAAGGAGAATGGTCCTTAAAAGCGTCCATCAGCAACCAGATAGTACAAAAATGGGGGCAGCCAGAAGTGGACCTCTTCGCCACCAGAGAGAACAGGAAGGTGCCTTAGTTCTGCTCCCTGAATCCCAGGGAGAACCCTCTGGCAGTAGATGCTCTTCTAATCAAATGGGACTTCACGCTGGCATACGCCTTCCCTTCCCTGGCTCTACTACCCCTAGTGATGAGGAAAGTCAGGAAGGACAAAGCGAGGATTATAGTGATCGCCCCGTTTTGGCCCAGGAGGGCATCTTTCTCATGCCTGAGGACCATGTTGGTATCTGACCCTTGGGTCCTACCAAACATCCCAGACCTCCTGTCCCAGGGCCCAGTTTTCCATCCTCAGGTAGCTGGCCTACATCTGACGGCGTGGATTTTGAACGGGCACTGCTAAAAGAGAGGTTTTTCCCCGGCCCTAAATAACACCCTGCAGAAAGCCGGTTACAACAAAAATCTACGTGAGGATCTGGAAAACATTCCTTCAGAGCTCGGGGGTAGTAGCTGGACAGTCCACTCCCATAGCGCAGATCTTAGTGCTCTTGCAAAAAGGTTTGGATATGGGACTCTCCACCAGCACCCTCAAGGTACAGGTGTCGGCTCTTGGGGCACTGTTCAACTGCAACATCGCCAGCAACCATTGGATCAATAGGTTTATTAAAGCAACAGGCAGGTCCAGACCGTTAGTAAAAAATAAATTTATGCCATGGGATCTAAACCTAGTTCTTACGGCCATGACAGAGGCCCCGTTTGAACCTATATCATCAGCTTCCACGAAAAACCTATCCCTTAAAGTGGCTCTCCTGGTGGCGTTGACATCTTCCCTTAGAGTGAGTGACATCCAGGCACTATCTAGACTCCCTCCTTACATACAATTCAGGGATAATAGGGTAGTTCTTACACCCGATCCGGCATACCTGCCCAAAGTAGCCTCCAGTTTCCATAGAGCTCAGGAGATAGTTCTTCCATCCTTCCTCCCTAATCCCACGAACGATAAGGAAAGGAAATTACACATGCTAGACGTTAGGAGATGTCTCCTAGAGTACCTGGCAGTTACCGACCCCTGGAAAAAACATAATGCCTTATTTATTTCCTATCAGGGCACTAGAAAGGGCCTTAGGGCTTCAAAAAGTTCGCAAGCGAGATGGATTAGGGAGGCCATTTCTTTAGCATACACCTCAAAAGGCAAACCGGCCCCTGGCAAGCTGAGGGCGCATTCCACCAGGGCCATGGCAACTTCGTGGGCAGAGAGATCAGAGGTCTCAATTGAACAAATATGTAAGGCAGCTACTTGGTCCTCTCCGAGCACCTTTTATAACCATTATAGACTAGACCTGGGTGCTTCCTCAGACCTCTCCTTTGGTGTCAGGGTTCTGCAGGTTGTAGTCCCTCCCTAAAGTAATTATTACTCTCTGTAATTCTCTCAGGTGGTGCTGTCATGGACGACCGAATAAAGTCATAGTTACTCACCGGTTAACTGTATTTTTCGGAGTCCATGACAGCACCCGTACATTCCCTCCCTTTAGTTTAATTTGGGTGTGCACTTCTTCCTCTTATATGTACACGGGTAATTGATAGTCGTGTAGAGTATTGTATATAGATTATGCTATTAACCATTACGGTCCTCTTGTGCTCTGTAAACCAACTGATGCGTGGGAGAGGTGCTGCCCTTATGTATCTGTAGGATTTCCTGTTCCTGGAGGGCGGATCCCCTCTCTCAGGTCGTGCTGTCATGGACTCTGAAAAATACCATTAACCGGTGAGTAACTACGACTTTTCTGGCCATTTTGAGAGTTTAATGGAACCAACAAATGTAATGCTCCAGATTCTCAACTAGCTCAAAGGACGTTCAGGTTTATAGCTTCTCTAATCAGCAAAACTGTTTTCAGCAGTGCTAACATACTTGCACAAGGGTTTTCATTGGTATTCTAACCATCCATTAGACTTTTTACACAGTTAGCAAACACAAAGTGCCATAACAACACTGGAGTGTGATGATTGTTGGAAATTGGCCTCTATACACCTATGAAGATATTGCATTACAAACCAGACGTTTGCAGCTAGAATAGTCATTTACCACATTAACAATGTATAGAGTGTGTTTCTGAATCATTTAATGATAGCTACATTGGAAAAAAATGTGCTTTTCTTTCAAAATTAAGGACATTTCTAAGTGACCCTAAACTTTTGAACAGTAGTGTACATACATGCATACATACTTAAAAACACACACACACACAGTTAGGTCCAGAAATAACTGGACAGTGACACAAGTTTTGGCATTTTAGCTGTTTATCAAAACATTCAAGATTCAGTTACATCATTAATATGAGCTGAAAGTGCAGACTGGCTGCTTTAATATGAGAGCATTCTTATCTAAATTGGAGTAAGGGATTAGGAATTATAGCTCTTTAATATCTAGCTGACTTTTTTTACTAGAGATGGGCAAACCTGAACAGTAAAGTTTGGTGTCCTTACCTTCACCAGGAAGTCCGTGTTACTGTTCGGGTTCGGCCCCCGAACACCAGGTGTTTGTCACATTATCATGCACATGACAGCGCAACAAACACCGCTTCTGTTCAGCGGTACAATCATCACCATCGGTCAGACAGCCGCGGTTCCCACGCTCTCAAATGACAGCGTGAGCAAACAGCTATGTTCGGAGGTATAAAGTTTACCTCACGTCATTGGTGTCGACTGATGGGACTACTGCCCCCATCAGCCAACGCTTGCTGCTGCTAATGACAGTGAGAGCAGGAGCGGCTGATGGGAGAAGAAGTTTGGGCACCCCTATTAATGTTAACCTTTTTTCTTTATAACAATTTTGGTTTTTGCAACAGATATTTCAGTTTCATATATCTAATAACTGATGGACTCAGTTATATTTCTGGATTCAAATGAGGTTTATTTTACTAACAGAAAATGTGCAATCTGCATTTTAACAAAATTTGACCGGTGCAAAAGTATGAGCACCCTTATCATTTTCTTGATTTGAACACTCCTAACTACTTTTTACTGACTTCCTGAAGCAGTAAATTGGTTTTGTAACCTCATTGAGCTTTGAACTTCATAGCCAGGTCTATCAAATCATGAGAAAAGGTATTTAAGGTGGCCACTTGCAAGTAGTTCTCCTATTTGATTCTCCTATGAAGAGTGGCATCATGGGCTCCTCAAAACAACTCTCAAATGATCTGCAAACAAAGATTATTCAACATAGCTTTTCAGGGGAAGGATACAAAAAGTTGTCTCAGAGATTTAACCTGTCAGTTTCCACTGTGAGGAACATAGTAAGGAAATGGAAGAACAGAGGTACAGTTCTTGTTAAGCCCAGAAGTGGCAGGCCAAGAAAAATATCAGAAAGGCAGAGAAGAAGAATGGTGAGAACAGTCAAGGACAATCCACAGACCACCTCCAAAGACCTGCAGCATCATCTTGCTGCAGATGGTGTCACTGTGCATCGGTCAACAATACAGCGCACTTTGCACAAGGAGAAGCTGTATGGGAGAGTGATGCGAAAGAAGCCGTTTCTGCAAGCACGCCACAAACAGAGTCGCCTGAGGTATGCAAAAGCACATTACATTTTGGAAGAAGGTCCTGTGGACTGATGAAACAAAGATTGAGTTGTTTGGTCATACAAAAAGGCGTTATGCATGGAGGCTAAAAAACACAGCATTCCAAGAAAAACACTTGCTACCCACAGTAAAATTTGGTGGAGGTTCCATCATGCTTTGGGGCTGTGTGGCCAATGCCGGCACCGGGAATCTTGTTAAAGTTGAGGGTCGCATGGATTCAACTCAGTATCAGCAGATTCTTGACAATAATGTGCAAGAATCAGTGACGAAGTTGAAGTTACGCAGGGGATGGATATGTCAGCAAGACAATGATCCAAAACACCGCTCCAAATCTACTCAGGCATTCATGCAGAGGAACAATTACAATGTTCTGGAATGGCCATCCTAGTCCCCAGACCTGAATATCATTGAACATCTGTGGGATGATTTGAAGCGGGCTGTCCATGCTCGGCGACCATCAAACTTAACTGAACTGGAATTGTTTTGTAAACAGGAATGGTCACAAAGACCTTCATCCAGGATCCAGGAACTCATATAAATAACTAGAGGCTGTTATTTTTGCAAAAGGAGGATCTACGAAATATTAATGTCACTTTTATGTTGAGGTGCCTATACTTTTGCACCGGTCAAATTTTGTTAAAATGCAGATGGCACATTTTCTGTTAGTACAATAAGCCTCATTTGAATCCAGAAATATAACTGAGTCCATCAGTTATTAGATATATGAAACTGAAATAGCTGTTGTAAAAACCAAAATTGTTATAAAGAAAAATGGTTAACATTAATAGGGGTGCCCAAACTTTTACATATGACTGTATGTTGTAAATAAATAATGAAAAAAAAAGAAACAGTGTGGATTCCCCTTTATTTTTGATAACCAGCCAGCAACCCTCAGCTGTCAGCTTTAGCAAGGCTGGCTATCAAGAATGGAGGGGTCCCCACTCCGATTTTTTTAAACTATTTAAGTAAATAATTAAAAAAACGGCGTGCGGTCCCCTTCATTTTAACAACCAGCGAAGCTAAAGCAGGCAGCTGGGCCTGGTATTTTCATGCTGGTAAGGGACCATGGATATTAGGCCCCCCAGCCTAAAAATAGCAGCCCGCAGCTGCCCAGAAAAGGCGCATCTATTAGGTGCACCAATTCTGGCACTTTGCCCTGTAGCGGTGGCACTTGGGGTTCATATTTGTGGGGTTGATGTCACCTTTGTATTATCAGGTGACCTCAAGCCCACAGCTTAGTAATGGAGAGGCGTCTATAAGACACCTATCCATTGCTAATCCTATAGTTATATTGTAAATAAACACAGCCAGAATAAAGTATTTTAAATAAAACAAAGCACACTTTTTTACTTTTTTATTTAAAAATAAAAAAGTTATACTCACCTAACGACAATTCCATTGAATCCCTCGTCTCCTGTAATAAAAATAAAAACACAATAATATCCCTCACCTGTCTAGTTCTTTCCCACCCCGCAATCAATGTCTGGGGGATGAAAATTAATACATGTGGTAATAACTTATACTTCGAAACGTGTAGAATAAACCACCATCTTTTAATTCATCATATGTGGATTAATGTTTTATTCAGAGCGGACAATATCCATATTTCACTATACTCTTATGTCTGGGGGATAAACAGTTTTCAACCTGGAAGGTGTCAGCTGATGAATGAGCTGCTGTGAGCGCAGCATCAGTGACCAGCGGTGACATCATCGAGGTTAGTGCCGGTCACCGAGTCTGCATTCCCTGCCGGGCTAATGAACTGCGTTGACATCGGTGAGATCACCACTAGCACAGTGAGAAAAAGTCTCATGGTGCAGAGGCGAATTCACTGCTGTTCAAATTCACCACAATGAAATTTTCCTGGTGAACTCACATATGCACCGTGAGACTTTTTCTCTGACTTTTTCACTCAATGGTTCTCGGCCTGGACGGTCACATCTTGACACCGTCCAGGTTGAAGACTGTTTATCCCCCAGAAATGAATTACGGTGCGGGAGAGAATGACGGACAGGTGAGGGGTCTTGCTGTTTTTTATTTTTGTTTGGTACCTACACTTTTTGTAACTGTTTGGCCAAACCCGCTGGACCTGAACATACAGGTGTCCGCTCATCTCTAAAAGGTACCAAAAGTAATTGGACAATGATCTCACAAGCTCTTTCAAGGCATGGTTAGAAATGAAGAAAGCTGTACATTTTAGTTTCTTTGCTAGCAAGAATTGATGGCTACTAAAACCTTGCTTTTATTTAAACCAACCATTACTATTCACTTAAAAACAAAACTGAAAAAAATTCTGTAACATTTCAGCCCTGAATGTACTTACTGACTTTTATCATGAAAAAATACATTTCACGTCACCTATGTACCCGGAGCTGCTTTTACACACACAGTTTCTGGTATTCACCTCTGTGGTTAGCACTCCTATTATAACATTTTACATGTTGCAATTATAAAGCTAGGGCTACATGTCGTTGTTGCGACATCGCAGTGCAATAAAAGTGAATCTGGTCGCATTATGACCCCGAAGGTACTTTAACCCCGACAATCAAGACACAAAAACGCCACCTGCATCTAATTTTTTTGTGACTTGCGTGTGGTATTCACAGTACACTCGAGGCGATGTAGCAACCACATCTAGCGAACTTTAGCCATGTGCCTGGTGTCGCAGCTGATGTCTCCTTGTAGCCCTAGCCTAAGGAGAGTTTTGCACAAGCTCTCTACATTATTGTCGGAATGACATGACAGGACATGAGCTGACGACAAATTGTAATGTTTATAGAGATATAATGAGTGATTTTGCAGTTTTCATTTGATCACTTGGCCTTAAATGGGGCAGTTTTTGGAAATAACTGAGTGTAATGAAGCAAGCTACAATTATTTTCTCTCTCATTCTAATATAATATATCATACAAACCTATGAAATTAGAGGGCACACACAACAGTACTTGAAAAGACTTGGGTTCCTGTATGGAGACATATAAAACATGTGCATAAGCTCTTAGTGTAATGCATTATGTCCTAGTACCAAAGCGGTACCTTTTTTTTTTTTTTTTTTTTTTTTTTTTTCATGCTAGCCTGTAGCTTTGAGGTCATTTTATCCTACTATCACCTATTGGCTAGTGTCTTGCATAATAATCTTGTAAATTTATATTTAGCATACCGTCTTTTAATTTGGGAATAAAACATAAGGATGCTATATCTAGAACTGATTTTTTGTCTTTATGAAAAAGAAATAATCACAATTAGACCTGGCTTATTAGCAATTGGTTTCTTAGTTTTTTAGGTTTTGGGAAAAAGGGAGATTAATTTAAGGCACGTTGTCTTGCTGTACATGAGAACATTGAAGACCTGTCACAGTAATAAGTGTTCATCTGGATTCACACCTTGCAGATTTCCTTGCTTAGCTTTCTTTCACTGGAAATTTTCCCCTTCAGTTGAATAGTTCAGTGTGCTTCCAGCCAAAATAACTCCATTTACATGAATGGAACTGAAGAAATTTCTGCTACAAATTCTGCATTGTGGCAATTATTCTTGGGCTGCATTCACACCTTGCGGCTGCATTGAGCCATGAACCACGTGTCATTGTTGGCTCATCACATCCGCCCCATTTCTCGCCACATTTGCTCATCCATCGGGTGATCGCCAGGTTTACAAAGTCAGATACTTGTGATTCTGCAGACTCTAATTAGTCCATTATCTACTCGTATCAGTGCACCATAACTTAAACTGTGCAGTTTCTCTGTCCTAGTAATTTCCATTTCTTTTCTAGGGTATGATATGGGATTAATGAGTTAAGGTTTTATGAATGTAGCACAACTTCTTCATGTGCATTTTCTCCACAGCCAGAAGCCTGTCACACATACATATGTAGATGTCAACATGTAAACACATAAACATATGTTTGATACAAGAGATCATCGTGTAAGAGTTTGAGGACACCACCGATGTCATATTAAATCCAAGAATTGTAGCGCTATGGTGTGAAAACAAGATTCAAGAATGCACTGCCAATTAGCACTGTGCAAATATGTACAGAAGAGAGAAGGAAACGTGTGATCTAAGGCACTTTTCAGAGTTTTGGAAAAGCTTAAAGGGAACCTGTCAGCAGGATTGTGCATAGTAACAATGTGCACCGATATGCAGCAGAGATGGCTGTCAGCGATTGTGTCAGGTGGTTACAGCCGCCGCTTAGGCTATGTTCAAATTGCATTAGGGCAATCCGTTTAGTGGATCCGTTAAATGGATGCGCTAAAAATGAGCCAAAAATTGTCTTTTTGTGGTGTATTTTTGCCATCCCGTTAACGCATGTGGCTGCGTTATGTTGAATTGCGTCTGCCTGCGTTTGCAATAGAGTTCTATGGCAGAACGAACGCTTCCGTTCAGTGCGTTCGCCATGCCGGACCCGAAAACGTGGTAGTCCACGTTGGAAGGTACGTCACAAACTAACGGACCATTGCAAACTCATGCCGATTTTGACATGTGTTAGGATCCGTTACACTAATGGAAGTCTATGGGTGCGTTAACATGTCCGTTACATTGCGTTTGTGCTGCTTACAAACGGATCCGTTAAACGGATTGCCCTAACGCAATGTGAACCTAGCCTCACAGTACTCAGAGGTGACTGAGCCGCTCCTTGCAGACCTCTATGACTAGAAGCCTGAGGCTGCTGGGAGGAATTTTCCTGGGGGTAGATATTTTCTCCCTGTAGCCTTTCAATGCAGCAGTCGGGGAGCAGCCGAGCGCTATTAGCCTGCAGATTAACCCCATATCTGCAGGATGATAGCATTTGAGCACATGACCGGTTCCTTAAAGGGAACGTGTCAGTAGGATTGTGCTCAGTAACCTAGAGACAGGGTCAGGTCAGCACCATTCTACTGATTACAATGATCCCTGGCTGATGAAATCCTTTTTATGGTTGTTGGTTAGGCCAGGTTCATATTGCGCTAGAGCAGTCCGTTCAGTACATGCGTTAAACAGACTGCGTTAACTCTACTCTTAATTGTGATCACGTTATGCGATCGCGCCAGCGCAGATGCTCCCTCTGCGATAGCAGTGACGGACCCTAGAACGCTGCAGACCGCGTCCGAGGGTTCGTCACAGAATGACTGCATATCACTAACGCATTCCGATTATGACATGCGTTAGTGATGCGCTACGTTATGGCCGTCTATGGGTGCGTTAATGCATTCGTTACATAGCGTTAATGCTGCTATGCAACGGATGTGTTAAATGCAGCGCCATAACGCAATATGAACCTAGCCTTAATCTTTATTTTCAGTTTGCTGCTACATTAAAGATCTCTAGTAGTGTGATAATGCTACCAGAATCCCTCTCTGTAGGAATGTTATTATGGTCCTTGCAGACCTGCTCACTTTTAGTAAATTCCTAGACAGAGCAACACAATACAGATGATGTTGATGGTGAAGATTATAGTGTAGATGGACTTTGTGCATGAAGAACTTATGTCATATGTTACACACTTATGAGGGCAACAAAGAATTATCTTATCAATATATTAATGTCCCAAGACACATTCTGTTTTCATCCTCTCCCACTTTCTTTGTGAAGGACTGCTACTTTTATTTAGGTTATCTTCTGTAACCCGTCGTTTTATTTTATTAACCAGGCCCCAGTCTTTTATTCTAGACAAATGTGGTGAGATCCAGGACTAGATTGAGCCAAGTTTTCTGGGCGAGTTTTCTGCTAGTTTGATGATTTTACTGAAAATCCATCTATCTGGTATGTGGGCAGTTGTGTTAACCCTTCAGCTGCATTGTCATACTTGTGAATTGGACTACTTTTTCAGCATGTTTAGAAAGCTGAATTCATTTCACATGGATGTCTGGTTATGAAGGCGGAGGACAGTGTCAGACAGGAGGTTTCAGGTTACTACCAGGTGCGTGAATCTGTTAGTCAGGTACATTCCTGGGTGATGGAATGTGGCCTTTGTTAGGGGCCAAGTAAGCCAGCCGGGGCAATAAGAGCACGCAATACTGTTCAGGTGCAGTGTCTAGAACTGTGCGCCCTGGGAAGAATTGTTGTGAAATGTGCATTGTGTGCAGCTAAATATGGGTAGGTGAAGTGTTTAACATCTCAATGAAATGTCACCCATAAGCTGTGTTGTTTGTAGATTTATAGATTTCACATCATAGAATTACATTTACAAGTCAATACAAAATTGCCCAGCAGCAGTAATGTTTCTGAAAGAGTTATCAGTTTCAAGTATTTTTTGACTTTTGAAAGGATTTGTGACTTTTGGCACTGAAAAGTAGCATAAAAAAAACGGTTTAAGGAAAAAAATTTTTTTTTATTTTGTACAAAATTTATAAACTGTGCGCCATTTTAAAGGAATGGGATTTTGCAAAAAAGCAGCCCCGTGTGAATGGAGATGTGGTTGATCTTGTACTTCCGCTATAGGAGTACCAAAGACCAGCGCTCAGCAATTTTAACCCCTCAATGACTGGAGCTTTTTTCGGTTTTGCGTATTCGTTTTTTCGCTCCCCTTCCCAGAGCCATAACTTTTATATTTTTCCGTCAATATGGCCATGTGAGGGCTTATTTTTTGCAGGACAAGTTGTACTTTTGAACAACATCATTGGTTTTAGCATGTTGTGTACTCGAAAACGGGAAAAAAATTCCAAGTGCGGTGAAATTGCAAAAATAAGTGCAATCCCACACATGTTTTTTTGTTTGGCTTTTTTACCATGTTCACCAAATGCTAAAACTGACCTGCCGTTAGAATTCTCCAGGTCATTATGCGTTCATAGACACCAAACATGTCTAGGTTCTTTTTTTATCTAAGTGGTCAAAAAAAAATTACAATGTTTGTTAGCAAAAAAAATTGCACCATTTTCCGATACCCGTAGCGTCTCCATTTTTCGTGATCGGGAGTTGTGAGAAAACCAACAATGTTGATGAATGGGGCCTATGCTTTTAACCCTTTAGGGTATGGACACATGGAGTCTTTAAGACCCTGGTAAAGCCACTGAGATTTTCCATGACAAAGCTTCTTAATGTGTCGCTTTTTCCTGAAGAGCTTGGCTGACCGTTGTGCCATCAATTTTGTTTTGGCTCTGCTGCTGGCGTCTTTTCTCCATACTTTTAAGTGGGAGAAATTTTATTGCTCAAATTGAAATTAAGGACTGAGTAATGATGTCAGGAAGCTGATTGTTCTGTTTTATGTTCATCTTTGCTTTCGTCAAATGCACACTGTGATTTCTGCAACATGTGTTACACGTATGTATACCTATGAGGGCATCTTTACATACCCGGTAGATGACAGCAGGATAGTGCCACACAGTGTCTGCATTCTTACCTGTGGTGTCAAATGATGAGTGATAAGAGGTAAGAACAGTAAAAGCGGCCATTGCCCTTTAGGATTTATTTTAATGGAACAGAATGTGAAAAAAATCCTATAAACATTTTCTCAGTGTTCATGTTGACATGAATTCTATGAATGACCTTCTATCGTGGTTCTTGGGATTGGGAACGTAACATTTTTAGTAATGTGGTCTTAGTGTATAAACAATGTCGGTAATGCGGACAACGACCAGCTCTCTGACTTCTAGCCTGCAATGCCATTGCTATGGACTTTTTCTCTATGGTTTTTCTCTCTTGCTCATGTAGTGGTCCCGAAGTTTAGTTTACAGTCCTACAGACTTCTCTCCTGCTGCCTATATCATTGATAATGTGGCATTCTGGGACTCGGTCAGCTACATATATTGAAGCCTGGATTAAACGTGGGCTCTTAACAGGGTGACAAGCTCCATTTAAAAAGAGGGTGAAAGGGCTGCAGCTGGCTTTTTCTCTAAAAGACGTCTAGAGAGAAGGGTGGGAGTTTTGAGGGGGACAGCACTGTAAAATGCAGGTGCCACACAATGGGGTGGTTGAGGAGCATTGTGGCACGTCCATGCTTACTAGAAATCTCCATCTGTCAGTGCACAGGGGGCTCGCAGTGCAGTACCCGGTGCAGACTTTCCTCCTCAGCGCCGTGTATAACTGCAACTCTTATTTTTGTTGTGTAATAGTTAGTTGCAGACAATGAAAGCCGAGACTGCTCCCGCTCCCTCCCCGTTCTCCCCTGTCCCCACCTCAGCGTGCCACATCCCCACATATGGCCCCATTGCAGCTGCGCTAATCCCCATATAAAAACAAAGCCATTGGGGTCCTTCACAAGGTTTTCTAGAACCTTTCTTTTTCTTCTTAAAATAATGCGAACATAACAAGACCATCAGTTTGGTTCCTCTCTGGCCTTGGTACCGTCTGCTACTAGCAGTACATGTCTGTTACCGGCAAAAAATTAACTGTTATATTTAGAATATTTTAATTTAACTTCATAATTGGGTAAAATGGTCATCCCTTAAAGGGAATCTGTCACCCCTTTTTTGAGATATCATATAATGATATCGTTCAATTGTGTGTCACATAAGGATTCTCTTAGTACTTTTGCTTCCCCCTGACCCCGCACCTTTCATGCATAAATACCTTTTCCAGGACGTCCACCTGACAGCACCATGGAGGACGTCCTCCTCCTCCTTACAGGGACAGGAAAGCACACGAGAGGTTAAAAGGCCATGTCCCACCCCCTTTCCCTCAGTGTTTTTCCTGTCCCTGCACGGAGGGACACACGAGAGCTTACTGGAGGGGATCGTGCGGCCAGTCCAATCCTTCCCCTGTCAAGAGGTCCCGGGGCCGAAACTCACCGATGGGGAGTCCCTCGGCTCCAAAGGCCAGGAGCAGGACAACGCTCCTGGAGGGAGCCGTTCCTCCCGGTGGGGGGCTCTCGGCTCCAGGACGGGTCGGCTCCCCGCAGGCGGCTGGCCGAGCGGGCACCGACAGAAGAGGGCGCAATCGGGGCTGCCAGGCGGGCCGGGCCCCGCGGCGGGCCGAGTACCCGCAGGACGGCGCCGACGGCTGGCGAGGTCAGCACTGGGAGGCCTCCAGCGGAACGCCATAGCAGGCGGTGAGGCGGCTCCCTGCAGGCGGCGGCACCGGGGAACCGAGCGCGGTCGCGCGCAGAAGCCCGGCAGGAAATGGAGGCGCGGCTTACCAGCGTCACATCCGGTGACGTCAGACGCCTGTTTCAAATCCAGGGCGCGCACGCTCCTGGACCACAGCGCTCTCCAGAGTCACCACAGGTCGTTCTAGGCTGTGTGACTGCATTGGTCGCCTGGAGCAGGATGGAAGGCAACGCTGCAGCTGGTGGAGGGGTAAGTGCGCATAGCGCAGACCACCCTCCCCACCCATCCCCACAGCCCAGATCTGAATAGGTGCCCCTTATGTTATTAGGAAAAGGGAATCCCGGCAGAGTCCCCCTCGGGGAAGGACCCGGCAAAAGCCACCTCCAAATCGGTCAGATGTCCGGTGTGCAGAGCAAAGCTGCCAGACACCTATAGCAAGACCCTATGCGGTCCCTGTACCTCCAGGGTCATAGGCGAGGAACAGCCATCTCTCCTTTCCGAAATGAGGTCGCTGATAAGGGAAGAGATTCAGGCCTCTACAGCCCGGTGTCAGTCCCCCATCCCTGGGCCAAGTCGCAAGCGTCCAAGGTGGGAACCAGACCCAGTGTCAGAAGCGAGCCCTAGCGAGGAATCCGATTTCCGGGACTCAGACCAGGAGGAAGAAGGCGAGATCCTGGGGGATAGACAGGATCAGAGCAGGAAGTACCTATTCAGACTGGAGGATACGGACGAGCTGGTACACACGGTCAGAAATACCATGCAGATGGAAGAAGTCCCTAAGCCACAGTCCAGACAGGACTTAATGTTTGGAGGACTGGTGTCCCGCAAACAGGTGGTGTTCCCTGTAAGCGAACACATCAAAGCAATGATCCAGGTGGAGTGGAAGGAAGCAGAGCGTCGGTTGACACACTCCCGAGACTTTAAAAATAGACTGCCCTTCGATCCCGAGGAAATTTGGGCGTGGGAAGAAGTCCCTAAAATCGACGTCCCAGTCGCCAAAGTTACTAAAAAGACGGCTATCCCATCCGAGGACTCATCAGGTCTTCGAGACCCGATGGATAGAAAGGCGGACGTCTTGTTAAAAAGAGCATGGGAGACGTCGGCGGCCCTGATTAGAGCCAACATAGCAGCCACCTCGGTGGCCAGGTCTATGTTCCTGTGGTTGGGGCAGTTGGAGGAACACCTAACCAACAAGACCCCGAGGTCAGAGATACTAGCATCTCTTCCTCTCTTGAAATCAGCCACTGCGTTCCTGTCGGATACGTCGGCGGAATCAGTAAGGTTTGCGGCCAGAAACAGCTCCCTCTCTAATGCGGCCCGGAGAGCAGTCTGGCTTAGATCCTGGTCGGGGGATAACCCTTCTAAAGCAAAGCTATATGCCATCCCTTTCTTGGGCCTGAGGGTGTTTGGTCCAGCCCTTGATAATATCCTTGAGCTGGTGTCCGATAAGAATAAGGGATTCCCGGAAGGAAAACCCAGGCGGCCCCAGTCCTTTCGGAGAGGCTCCTTCTTCAGAGGACAGACGGAGTTTAGGGGTCAGGCGAGGTCTAATAGAAGCTCCTACAAAGGCTCCTTCAGCCAAAGTGGGAGGAACAGAGGTCCCCCATTTGCATCAACATCTAGATCGAGGAGACAATGACGCCATAGGCATTGGGGGGAGACTTCGCCACTTTGCAGCAAACTGGTCCCGAGTCACCAACAATCAGTGGGTCCTCAGAACCATCAGGGAAGGCTACAGGATAGAGCTCTATTCTCCTCCCCCCGACAGATATATTGCCCCCACCGTTGTCCGGGAGGACTCCGCAATGTGGTCGGATCTTCAGGACATGTTAGACTCAGGGGTCATAATACCAGTTTCACCGTCAGAAAGAGGGAGAGGGCACTACTCTTCCCTGTTTGCAATCACAAAGAAATCCGGCGAGGCCCGCACCATCATAAACCTGAAGCCACTAAATACTTGGGTCAGATACAGGAGGTTCTGGATGGAATCAATCCGATCCGCAATAACCCTAATAGACAGGGACGCAGTTATGTGCACCCTAGACCTAAAAAAAGGCATACTATCAGGTTCCTATCCATCCCTCATCCCAAAGCCTACTAAGCTTTGCGATCAGCTCACCAGCCCGGACCTGCCATTTCCAGTTCCAGGGTCTTCCATTCGGGTTGGCCTCAGCTCCCAGGATCTTTACGAAACTGGTGGTAGAGGTGGTGGCCTACCTGAGAGATCAGGGTATTGTGATTGTTCCGTACCTGGACGACTTCTTACTGGTGGCAAGATCCAAAGAAGCGCTCATCCGAGACAGGATCCGAACAACTACCGTAATGGAGTTCCTGGGCTGGGTGATCAACTGGGAGAAGTCTGACCTCACACCAGACACCAGAAAGGTATTCCTGGGAGTCCTCCTAGACTCAGCCGACAGAATATCCTGGCTACCCGAGCAGAAGCAGAAGTCCATTCAGGCCATAACCAGAGGCCTGTTGAAGCGTCAATGCTCCATAAGGGAAGCAATGGAGGTCCTGGGCCTCATGACGGCCTGCATCCAGTGCGTCCGATGGGCCCAATTCCACTCGCGTTTGTTACAAAGAGAAATCCTCGTGAGGTGGGACAGGAGTCAGGTGTCGCTAGACAAACCCCTAAGGCTCTCAGGACAAGTAAATGAGTCCCTTCGCTGGTGGTCACAGTCCAGGGACCTTCAGGTGGGCGTGCATTGGACAACCTCTCCATACGTGGTAGTCACCACAGACGCAAGTGCGTGGGGATGGGGAGCCCACATAGAAGGGAAGATCTTCCAGGGGAAGTGGCCAGCAAGCATCAAGGCCAGATCCTCCAATTTCAAGGAACTCTTCGCGGTCTGGGAAGCGTTGCGGAGAAACCGGTCGGTACTAAAGAGTAGTCATGTCCGCATATTATCCGACAATACAACGACAGTGGCATTCCTGAAACACCAGGGAGGAACCAGACATCAACCACTACAGGCACTGGCGGAAAAGATATTCACGTGGGCAGAACGAACAGTCCGATCCGTGACCGCGGTACATCTAGAGGGTTCCCAAAACGAAGTGGCAGACTACCTGAGCAGACAACAGATCCACCCGACAGAGTGAGAATTGAACGTAGAAATCTTCGACCAGCTTTGTCAGCGCTGGGG
The DNA here is from genome assembly GCF_039654945.1 of Dendrobates tinctorius. NCBI lineage: Eukaryota > Metazoa > Chordata > Amphibia > Anura > Dendrobatidae > Dendrobates > Dendrobates tinctorius. Next base: position 102,102,340 of record NW_027361696.1, read on the forward strand.
GACCCCCAGTATAGATCTCTTCGCAAGCCGGAAGAACTCGAAGGTTCCCAGATTCTACTCCCTAAATCCGATGGACCACCCAGAAGGCGTAGACGCCCTGAGTCAGACTTGGGGAGAATCCCTCTCTTATGCGTTCCCACCACTGGCCCTCATACCGGCAGTGCTCAGGAAGATACGCGAGGACCACGCAAGAGTGATATTGATAGTGCCATACTGGCCGAGGAGAAGCTGGTTTCCCCTTCTAGGAGCCATGGCAGTAGAAGATCCAGTCGAACTGCCCCTGTGGGAGAACATCATCCACCAGGGCCCGATCCACCACCCGGACCCAGCAAGACTCCATCTATCGGCTTGGATCCTGAGAGGGACATCCTGAAGGCAAAAGGATTGTCGGAGCAGGTCATATCCACCCTACAGGCCAGCAGGAAGCCGGTGACGTCGGCAATTTATCGGAAGATATGGAAAAGATTCTGTCTGGAGGGTGGCAAGTCCGAGCTCGTGGCAGGCACCCCTGATCTCCTTAACATACTAGGGTTCCTGCAGGCAGGTTTTAATAAAGGCCTCAAGCACAGCACTCTAAAAGTCCAGGTTTCAGCCTTGAGCGCCTTCTTCGATTACCAGTTAGCTGCACATCCCTGGGTGATATTTTTTTAAAAGCCACACAGCGCCTGCGCCCCACGATTAGGCAGCTCACCCCGCCATGGGACCTGGGCCTGGTACTTCGGTTCCTCTGCTCGGACACTTTCGCCCTTAGTGAGAAGATAGCCATCCCTGCTCTCACTCGTAAAACGGCCTTCCTAGTAGCCATTACCACGGCCAAAAGAATAGGGGAGATCCAGGCCCTATCCACTAAGGACCCATACCTCCAGATAAGAGAGGACCGTATAATCCTAAGGTTAGACCCGGCATTTACCCCGAAGGTAGCCTTTACAAGAAATCTGAACCAGGAGGTAGTGTTACCCTCTTTCTGCGATAATCCCCGAAATGAGAAGGAGCGGCGGCTCCACTCGCTAGACGTGAGGCGCGCAGTTATAGAATACCTAGAGGCCACCAATAGTTGGTGTGTCGACCCGAACCTGTTCGTCCTCTTTGGAGGTAGGAATAAAGGGAAGAAGGCCTCTAAGGCGTCCATCGCGCGTTGGATTACCTCAGTAATCTCGGATGCCTACCAGGCTGAAGGCGCCAGCCCGCCAGATTCCTTAAAAGCCCACTCTACGAGGGCGGTATCGGCCTCATGGGCCGAGCGAGCGGGGGCGTCAGTTGATCAGATCTGTCGAGCGGCAACCTGGGCTAGTCTTAATACATTCTGCAAACACTACAAACTAGATGTGTTAGCTGGTCAACAAACCGCATTTGGGAGAAAAGTTCTCCAGGCGGTAATCCCACCCTGAGGAGGTGCTTTGGTACTCTCCATGGTGCTGTCAGGTGGACGTCCTGGAAAATAGGTATTAGACCTACCGGTAATGATGTTTCCAGGAGTCCATCCTGACAGCACGGGTAGTTCCCTCCCGGTTGTGTTATACTGCAATGTATTATGTCATGTCATATGCTGTAATATGATCGTTTCATTAAACCGTTTCTAGTATCATCCACCTTGTGGTACTTGTCAAATCACTGAGGGAAAGGGGGTGGGACATGGCCTTTTAACCTCTCGTGTGCTTTCCTGTCCCTGTAAGAAGGAGGAGGACGTCCTCCATGGTGCTGTCAGGATGGACTCCTGGAAACATCATTACCAGTAGGTCTAATACCTATTTTTTTATATCGGTTCAGATGTATGTAAACTGCCGCTGTCCGGTCCGCTGGGCGGGGCTTATTCAACTGCTCCCCCCCCACCCTGTCTTGCTCTACACAAGAAGAAATGCGTAGAGCAAGACAGGGAGGGGGGAGCAGGTGAATAAGCCCCGCCCAGCGGATCGGACAGCGGCAGTTTACATACATCTGAACCAATATAAAAAAGGTATTTATTCGGTCGTCCATGACAGCACCACCTGAGAGAGGGGATCCGCCCTTTAGGAACAGGAAACCTATAGATACAAAAAGGGTGGCACCTCTCCCACGCATCAGTTGGTTTCCTGTTCCTAGAGGACAGGACTCTCTACAGATACGTCCGTCATGGAGTCGTCATTGAAATACCCAGGCCGGCTGACCGACCCAGGTAGCGAGGGGGTCTCCTACCTCGGTCAGTGCGGGGTCCCTGGAAGCGCCACGGTGGGGCCGGGTAGGTCACCACGGCAGTGGACGGAGCAGGTGGAGCAGGGGTCCGGTGGATGCTCTCTCCAAAAAGCCGGCACCTGGTATGTATGCCCCGGTCCTGCTGCGCTTCCCCAGGCCCGGTCCTCCCGGTCAGTGCTGGCCCCTGGCGGCGCTCATGGCTGCATGCGCGGGGGGGCTGGGGCATTCCGAGCAGGGGCGCTGCGCGGCTCATTCGCGCGCGCTCCCGCAGGGCTCTGGTGAGCGGCGGAAGTGACGCGGCGGAAGGGGAGGAGCGATAGCGCCGATACCGGAAGTCGGGTGCCAGCCGGCCTCCGGCGCGCGCCGCGGGTGCACGCCTGTCCGGGGGTCGCACGGCGACCCGGGTGAGCCGAGGGGGGCCAGAGCATGGGGGAGGGAGCACGAAGGCCGGGTGGGTGGTGCTATGGCAGGATACCTGCTGACCGGACACCAGGAGGCCATATAAGGCAGATGGGGACGCCGCTGGGGTGCTTCTGAAGGCCCCAGCAATGGATACATCGGAAGCCCCCTTAGACCAGCAGGACGAGGCGCAGGAGCGCCCGCAAAAACAGGCCACGACAAAACCGCATGCGAGTGGCCAGCAGAAAAAACAGAGACGAACTAGCGACCAGAGCCGCGAAAGTTCCTCCAGGAAAGAACCCCCTGCCTCCCTCCGAGATCCGGTACCTGCTTCATCTGCATGGGTAAGAGATCTCCGTGAATGTACCCTGATGCAGTGTTCCCTTATGTTTTTTCGCAGGGGAAGAAGGCTACGGGAAAACAGAAGCACAGGGAATGTGCCCTCTGTAGTTCCCCCCTACCAGATGGCCACCCTAAAAAATTATGCCAACCATGCATTCGGCAAACGGTAGGGGTTAATAAAGACAGGGAGCCCAGGGGTAGATTGTCAGGCCCTTATACTCTCCCCCGTTTATGCAGGTAGCGGAAGAGACACCTGACTTCACTTCAAACCTGAGAGAGATGATCAGGGCAGAAATGAAAGTCTTACCTCAAGGTGAACCTTCTAGGAGAAGAGAGGCTAGTGGTTCAGGCTCGGAGACCTCAGTCGCCCCTGGGAAAGGTGACAACTCCTCGGACTCCTCAGCCTCCTCGTCGTCTTCCTCGGATGAAGACTCTAGCCGGTTCTGCTTCCCCTTAGACCAGATGGACAGATTAGTGAAAGCAATACGGTCCACCATGGTGGTAGCTGACAAAAAACGGGAACTCTCTGCACAGGACATAATGTTCGGGGGTCTAGACCCCAAAAAACGCAGAGCTTTTCCATTAAACGATAAGGTTCAGAGCCTAATTGACAGAGAATGGAAGAGACCGGAAAAAAGGGGCTCTATGCCACCAGCCTTTAAGCGGAGATACCCCTTTGATAACCCGGTAGTAAACAAATGGGATAAAGCCCCGAAACTAGACGCAGCAGTAGCCAAAGCATCTAAAAAATCCGCCATACCATTTGACGATATGGCCTCCTTGAAAGATCCGCTAGACAAAAAAGCGGATTCCTTTCTTAAAGGGACATGGGAGATGTCAGCAGGCGCATTAAGACCAGCGGTAGCTGCCACCTGTACAGCCAGATCCATGATGGTCTGGCTAGATCAGCTAGATTCTGAGATAAAAGACGGAGCTTCAAGAACATCTATTCGGAAAAGTTTGCCGATCATTCAGAATGCCGCGGCTTTTTTAGCCGATGCTTCTGCAGACTCTGCAAGAATGGCGGCTAAAGCCGCGGGGCTATCTAATGCAGCGCGAAGAGCGCTCTGGTTAAAATGCTGGCCAGGAGATATTCAAGCCCGGTCCCGACTCTGTTCCATTCCTTGCGAGGGGGAGTACCTATTCGGGCCCGTCTTGGACGAATTGTTAGAGAAAGCTGGAGATGACAAAAAGAAATTTCCCAGTCTCCCGAACCCCTCTTACAGACGTCCCTTTACCAGGAAAGGTTTTTTCCGGAGAAGGCCGTCCAGAGATCAGGGCAGATGGGATGAGAAAAAAAGGAAAGGTATAGGATTCATGTTTGGAGGGGGGCGCCAGGAAGGTCCAGCTCGGGATACGAAAAAGCCGCCCCAATGACTAGTTGCCCCGGTAGGAGGGAGACTAGCTGCCTTCTACCCATCCTGGTCTCTGATCTCTAATAGCAGCTGGATATTGGGGATAATAGCCGTGGGACTACGACTAGAGTTTTCTAGGGTTCCCCTTGATCAATTTAAAATCACCCCACTCAGGTCGTCTGCTTCAGAACAAGCTGCCCTGGAGGCCGAGGTTCATGACCTGTGCGCCAAGAAAGTCCTGATAGAGGTTCCAGAGGGAGAATGGGGGAAGGGATTCTACTCCCCTCTGTTCCTGGTCCGCAAACCAGACAGCTCCTTTAGGACGATAATAAACCTTAAGGCCCTCAACAAGTTTTTGGTCATACGTCCTTTTAAATTGGAAACGATTAAATCTGCAATAAAATTGCTGTTCCAAAACTGCTTTATGGTGGTGTTAGATTTAAAAGACGCATACTACCATATACCCATCCATGCAGGCCATCAGCAGTTTCTCAGAGTGGCGGTTCAGTTGGATGGGTCAATTCGACATTTCCAATATGCGGCCCTCCCCTTTGGAGTGGCTGTCGCTCCCCGAGTATTTACTAAAGTAATAGCGGAGGTCATGGCCCATCTACGTGAATCGAACATTCTGGTGATCCCCTACCTGGACGATTTTCTTATTGTAGGTAAAACGGCGAATCATTGTTTACAACAGCTACAAAAGGCAATGTCTGCCCTAGAACGGTTAGGATGGTTGCTGAACGTCAAAAAATCTCGGTTGCAACCAATGAAAGTCCAACAATTCTTGGGCCTAACCCTGGATTCTGAGAAACAGGAATGCCGTCTGCCTCCGGAGAAGCTTGTTCGCCTCCATTATCAGATCCTGAACGCCTCCAATAACCCCACTATGTCCCTCAGGAAAGCCATGTCCCTTCTAGGCTCTCTTTCGGCCTGTATCCCGGCAGTCCAGTGGGCCCAGTTTCATGCAAGGAAACTACAGAGCGAGGTCTTATTACATCAAAAAGTCCTTGGGGGTTACTTGGAGGGTCAGCTAACCTTGTCCCGTAACACTAGGGAGTCCCTAGAGTGGTGGTTAGACAAGGATAACTTGTCTAAAGGGGTGCCCTGGGAGTATAACGTAACCTGCATAGTCACCACGGATGCTAGTCCTTACGGTTGGGGAGCTCATATGGGTGAAATATTAGTCCAGGACCAATGGCAACATGATCAGTTAGGAATGTCATCTAACCTAAAAGAATTGACAGCAGTAGAACAGGCGGCTAAAAAGCTCCTTGTGTATCTACAGGGCCATCACGTGCGAGTGTTCTCCGACAATCAGGTCACCGTGGCATATATCAATCACCAAGGCGGGACCCGTTCCAGACCCCTGATGATTGTAGCAGAGCGGTTGTTCCATCTAGCAGAACAATACTTTCTATCTTTAACAGCGTTGCATATAAAAGGAAGAGACAACATCACGGCAGACTTTTTAAGCCGCAATCAGCTAAAGCAAGGGGAATGGTCCCTAAACACCTCCATATTCAATCTGATTGTTCAAAGGTGGGGATATCCAGAGGTAGACCTCTTCGCCACCAGAGACAACAGACAATTGAAACAATTCTGCTCCCTAAATCCCAGAGAGAATCCTCTGGCGGTAGATGCCTTCCTGATAAAGTGGGACTTCAGACTAGCCTATGCCTTTCCTCCCCTTTCTCTTCTACCCCTGGTGACGAGGAAAATCAGGAAAGACAGAGCGAGGGTTGTAGTCATCGCTCCGTTTTGGCCCAGGAGAAGCATGGTTCTCATGCCTCAGGACCATGTCAGTGTCCGATCCTTGGGTTCTGCCGGACATCCCGGATCTCCTGTCCCAGGGCCCAGTCTTCCATTCGCAGGTGGCTGGCCTACATCTGACGGCGTGGAGTTTGAACGGTCATTATTAGAAGAAAAGGGCTTCTCCGCAGACCTAATTAACACCCTACTTAAGAGTAGAAAAATCATTACCACAAAAATTTGTCAGAATTTGGAAAAAATTCCTTCAAAACTCAGGAGTAGTCGCTGGGGATTCAGCGCCGATAATGCAGATATTAGAGTTCCTATAAAAAGGTCTGGACATGGGGCTTTCTACCAGTACCCTTAAAGTACAAGTGTCAGCCTTGGGGGCCCTGTTTAGCTGTGACATCGCTGGTAATTATTGGGTAAGCAGGTTCATTAAGGCGGCAGGTAGATCCAGGCCAATAATGAAGGATAGATTCATGCCGTGGGACTTGAACCTAGTCCTCACTGCTATGACGGAGACCCCATTCGAACCTATCTCGTCGGCTTCCCTAAAAAATCTGTCCCTCAAAGTAGCCTTCCTGGTAGCTCTAACATCAGCCCGCAGAATAAGCGATATCCAGGCTTTATCTAGGTGTCCTCCTTATTTACAGTTCAAAGAGGATAGGGTAATACTTAGACCTGATCCAGCGTACTTGCCGAAGGTAGTTTCTAGTTTCCATAGGACACAGGAAATAGTTCTTCCATCCTTCCTCCCTAATCCAACTAACGAGAAGGAAAAGAAACTACACACCCTGGATGTCAGGAGAGGCCTCATAGAATATCTGACAGTCACCGATCCCTGGAAGAAAGATAATGCCCTATTTATCTCTCATCAAGGCCCCAGAAAAGGTTGTAGGACATCAAAAAATACACTAGCCAGATGGATTAGAGAGGCGATTTCAATAGCATACACCTCAAAGGGCAGGTCGCCACCCGGGAAGCTGAGGGCGCATTCCACCAGGGCCATGGCGACCTCATGGGCCGAAAGATCAGAAGTCTCCATTGACCAGATATGTAAGGCGGCTACTTGGTCCTCTCCGAGCACTTTTTATAGTCATTATAGGCTAGACCTGGGTGCTTCCACAGACCTCTTTTGGTATAAGGGTGCTGCAGGCTGTAGTCCCTCCCTAAAGCTGATGTTACTCTCTGTAAATCTCTCAGGTGGTGCTGTCATGGACGACCGAATAAAGTCTTAGTTACTCACCGGTTAACGGTATTTTTCGGAGTCCATGACAGCACCCGTATATTCCCTCGCTTAGTTTAATTGGGGTGTGCACGTCTATTTCTTGTATATGCTCACTGGTGTTAAAAGTTTATAAATTGTAAAGAATACTGTACATAAATCATGCATTAACCTTGGAAGTCCTCTTGTGCTCTGTAATCCAACTGATGCGTGGGAGAGGTGCCACCCTTTTTGTATCTGTAGGTTTCCTGTTCCTAAAGGGCGGATCCCCTCTCTCAGGTGGTGCTGTCATGGACTCCGAAAAATACCGTTAACCGGTGAGTAACTAAGACTTTATGCATGAAAGGTGCGGGGTCAGGGGGAAGCAAAAGTACTAAGAGAATCCTTATGTGACACACAATTGAATGATATCATTATATGATATCTCAAAAAAGGGGTGACAGATTCCCTTTAAGTTACTAGAGGTCTTGTATTTAAAAGGTAATGATGGGTTTGTTGTAGGTGTGGTGGTATAGAAGGCACACTTCTTTGGACTGTAAGGGCCTGTTTACATTTGCCGATATTCAGGAAGCTGCTATTGGATTGTTGGCCTGTCTGCACTTTGCAGCGACTACACGATGAGCAAGAAGACTGCTTGTCTTTCTGATGGCTCCAGTCACCGCTCAGTATACAGTGACCACGCCCTAGCACATTGAGTGACAGCTGTTGTCCCTGCACTGATATGCAGCAGAGATGGCTGTCAGTGAATGTGTCAGCGTGGTTGCAGCTGCCGCTCACTGTACTCAGAGGTGACTGAAGACTTCTATGACTAGAAGCCTGAGGCTGCTGGGAGGAATTTTCCTGGGGGTAGATATTTTCCTTCTGTAGCCAGGCTTTCACTGCAGCAGTCCAGAGAGCTGCAGAACGCTATTAGCCTGCAGATTAACCCCATATCTGCAGGATAATAGCATTTGGGCACATGACCAGTTCCTTAACCCCTTCACTACCAAGGGTGGTTTGCACGTTAACTACCGGGCCAATTTTTACAATTCTGACCACTGTACCTTTATGAGGTCATAACTCTGGAACGCTTTCATGGATCCCGGTGATTCTGACATTGTTTTCTCGTGACATATTGTACTTCATGTTAGTGGTAAAATTGCATTCAAATAACTTGCGTTTATTTGTGAAAAAAACGGAAATTTGGCGAAAATTTTGAAAATTTCGCAATTTTCCAACTTTGAATTTTTATGCCCTTAAATCACAGCGATACGGCACACAAAAAACTTAATACATAACATTTCCCACATGTTTACATCAGCACAGTTTTGGAACCAAAATTTTTTTTTGTTAGGAAGTTATAAGGGTTAAATATTGACCAGCGATTTCTCATTTTTGCAACACCATTTTATTTTTAGGGACCACTTCACATTTGAAGCCACTTTGAGGGGTCTATATGATAGAAAATACCCAAAAGTGACACCATTCTAAAAACTGCACCCCTTAAGGTGCTTAAAACCACATTCAAAAAGTTTATTAACCCTTTAGGTGCGTCACAGGAATTTTTTGAATATTAAAAAAAAATGAACATTTAACTTTTTTTCACAAAAAAAATACTTCAGGTTCAATTTTCTTTATTTTACCAAGGGTAACAGGAGAAATTGGACTGCAAGACTTATTGTGCAATTTGTCCTGAGTACGCTGATACCTGATATGTGGGGGGAACCACTGTTTCGGCGCATGGCAGAGCTCAGAATGGAAGGAGCGCCGTTTGACTTTTTCAATGCAAAATTGGCTGGAATTCAGATTGGAAGCCATGTCACGTTTGGCGAGCCCCTGATGTACCTAAACAGTGGAAACCCCCCCAAGTGACCCCATTTTGGAAACTAGACCCCCCAAGGAACTTATCTAGATATGTGGTGAGAACTTTGAACCCACAAGGGCTTCACAGAAGTTTATAACGTACAGCGGTACAATTAAAAAATCATATTTTTTCCACAAAAATGATCTTTTCACCCCCAATTTTTATTTTTCCAAGGGTAACAGGACCCTAAAAGTTATTGTGCAATTTGTCCTGAGTACGCTGATACCCCATATGTGGGTGTAAATGACTATTTGGGCGCATAGCAGAGCTCGGAAGGGAAGCAGCGCCATTTGACGTTTTTGGCTAGAATTGAGATCGGACACCATGTCGCGATTGGAAAACCCCTGATATACCAAAACAGTGGAAACCCCCCACAAATGACACCATTTTGGAATCTAGACCCCCCAAGGAACTTATCTAGATGTGTGGTGAGAACTTTGAACCCCCAAGGGCTTCACAGAAGTTTATAACGTACAGCAGTACAATTAAAAAATCATATTTTTTCCACAAAAATGATCTTTTCACCCTCAATTCTTATTTTTCCAAAAGTAACAGGACCCTAAAAGATATTGTGCAATTTATCCTGAGTACGCTGATACCCCACATGTGGGGGTAAACCACTATTTGGGCGTATGGCAGAGCTCGGAAGGGAAGCAGCGCCATTTGACGTTTTTGGCTGGAATTGAGATCGGACACCATGTCGCGTTAGGAAAGCCCCTGATGTACCAAAACAGTAGAAACCCCCCACAAATGACACGATTTTGGAAACTAGACCCCCCAAGGAACTTATCTAGATGTGTGGTGAGCACTTTGAACCCCCCAGTGCTTCACTGAAGTTTATAACGTCCGGGCGTGAAAATAAAAAAATCGTATTTTTTCCACAAACATGATCTTTTAGTCCCCATTTTTTTATTTTCCCAAGGGTAACAGGAGAAATTGGACCCCAAAAGTTGTTGTCCAATTTGTCCTGAGTACGCTGATACCTCATATGTGGGAGAAAACTACTGTATGGGCACACGTCGGGGCTCGGAAGGGAAGTAGTGACGTTTTGGAATGCAGACTTTGATGGAATGGTCTGCGGGTGTCATGTTGCGTTTGGAGAGCCCCTGATCTACCTAAACTATTGAAACTCCCCACAAGTGACCCCATTTTGGAAACTAGACCCCCCACGGAGCTTATCTAGATGTGTGGAGAGCACTTTGAACCCCCAAGTGCTTCACAGAAGTTTATAACGCCTGGGCGTGAAAATAAAAAAAACATTTTTTTCCGCAAAATAATATTTTTGCCCCCAATTTTTTATTTTCCTAAGGGTAACAGGAGAAATTGGACCCCAAAAGTTGTTTTGTAATTTGTCCTGAGTAGGCTGATACCCTACATGTGGGAGTAAAACACTGTTTGGGCACATGGCAGAGCTTGGAAGGGAAGAAGCACCATTTGACTTTTTCAACGCAGAATTGGCTGGAATTGAGATCAGACGCCATGTTGCCTTTGGAGAGCACCTGATGTGCCCAAACAGTGGAAACCCCCAATTATAACTCCAACCCGAACCTCAACACACCCCTAACCCTAATCTGAGCCCTAACCCTAACCCTAGCCCTAACCCTAGCCCTAACCCTAGCCCTAACCCTAGCCCTAACCCTAGCCCTAGCCCTAACCCTAGCCCTAACCCTACCCTAACCCTAGCGGGAAAATGGAAATAAATACATTTTCTTTTAGTTTTATTATTTTTCCCTAACTAAGGGGGTGATAACGGGGGGTTTGATTTACGATTTATGGCGGTTTTTATGTTTGGCGGCTGTCGCACGCTAAAAGACGCTTTTTATTGTAAAAATAGTTTTTGCATCACCACATATTGTGAGCTATAATTTTTCCGTATTTTGACCCACCGAGTCATGTGAGGTCTTATTTTTTGCGGGACGAGTTGACGTTTTTTATTGGTACCATTTTCGGGCACGTGACATTTTTTGATCGCTTTTTATTCCGATTTTTGAGACGCAGAATGAACAAAAACCAGCGTTTCATGAATTTCTTTTGGGGGGTGCGTTTACACCGTTCCGCGTGCGGTAAAATTGATAACGCGTTTTTATTCTTCGGGTCAGTACGGTTACAGCGATACCTCATTTAGGTCGTTTTTTTATGTTTTGTCGGTTTTTTGCAATGAAAACTATTTTATATAAAAAATAATTATTTTGTATCGCTTTATTCTGCGAGCTATAACTTTTTTATTTTTTTGCGGATGATGCTGTATGGTGGATCGTTTTTTGCGGGACAAGATGATGTTTTCAGCGGTACCATGCATATTTATATGCGTCTTTTTGATCGCACGTTATTGCACTTTTTGTTCGGTGGTATGATAATAAATCATTATTTTTTGCTTCGTTTTTTATTTTTATTTTTTAAGGGGTTCGCTAAAGGGGTTAACTAATGGGACAGTTTTATAGGGCAGGTCATTACGGACGCTGCGATACCAAATATGTGTACTTTTATTGTTTTTGGGTTTTTTTATTTTTAAAAAATGGATTTATTGGGGAATATTTTTTTTTTTTTACTGATTTATTTAGCGATTTTTTTTTTTTTTTTTTTTTTTAATTATTTTTAACACTTTTTTTTTTTTTTTTTTTTTTTTTACTTTATTACCTTGTCCCAGGTGGGACATCACTGTCCTGTGACAGATCGCTGATCTGTCACATCACAGATCACTGTGACAGATCAGCGATCTGTCACAGACACTGCTGCAGACTTCCTCATGCCTGCGCTTTGCAGGCAGTGAGGAAGTCAGCTCCCTGCAGGCCCCCGTCGCCATCTTGGATCCGGGGGCCTGTAGGGAAAGAGCCCCCCGCAGCAGCGCTGCACATTGCGCTGCCGTGGGGGGCTCAGGGAAGCACGGAGGGAGCCCCCTCCCTGCCGATGCTTCCCTTTAACCCCCGGTACACCGCGATCGCGTTTGATCGCGGTGTGCAAGGGGTTAACGTGTCGGGGGCGGTCCGTGACCGCCCCTGACACATTGTGCCGGGTGTCAACTATGATAATTAGCTGACACTCGGCCGCGATCAGCGGCGCTCACCACGTGGGCGCCGCTGATCGCGATGACGTAATATTCCGTCCATGGTAATTAGGTCCATGGCCACATGGACGGAATATTACGTCAATTGTAGGTAAGGGGTTAAAGGGAACCTGTCAGCAGGATTGTGCTCAGTAACCTACAGACAGTGTCAGGTCAGCGCTGTTGTACTGATTAATGATACCTTGGTTGATGAAATCCGTCTTGTGGTTGTTGTGTAATCTTTCTTTTCAGTTTTGAGTTAATGATTTTCTCGTGCTCCGGGGCGGCCTGTGGGGGGTGGTCTTCATATGGTGCTCTGCTTAGATATTCATCTGTATGGGCTTCTGACAGGTCACTGATCCCTCACTGACCTGCCCCCTAGTTTACATACTACAAATTCTATGGTGGTTTAGACATTTTTTTTTACATTGAGAAAAATAGTGCCGGCTGCGAATGCTGCACAAAATTGCATATAAAGCATTATGCATCTAATATTGCCGGATAGCAGCAGAGATTGTGTAGTCAAAATGGACCCTAAGGCTCTGTACTATAATGATAAGCTAAGAAAACCACAACGTTTATGTACATAAAGTGTAGTAATAAAGCATCTCCGCCCACTGGCTATATACTGTGTGCATTAGAAAAAATACAATTCCCACAAGTGTAACACACATATGACCAGCTACATTATGTCTAGACCTCCTTGTATGTTGGATTCCATCAGGTTAAGAAAGTTTCCACCGTTCTTCTAAAGTAAATACACACGTGGTCACAATTGTTGGTACTCCTCGTTTAATGTCAGAAAACCCCACAATGGTCACAGAAATAACTTGAATCTGACAAAAGCAATCATCAAAAATCTATGAAAATGAACAAATGAAAGTCAGATATTGCTTTTCAACCATGCTTCCACTGAATTTAAAAAAAAAAAAAATAAAACTCATGAAATAGGCCTGGACAGAAATGATGGTACCCCTGAAAATAATGTGACAAACGGTGTGTCTACTAATTATCATCACAGGTGTCTACAATCTTGTAATCAGTGAGTGGGCCTGTATAGAGGGCTACAGATACTCACTGTGCTGTTTGGTGACATGATGTGCATCACACTCAACATGGACCAGAGCAAGCGAAGGAAAGAGTTGTCTTCACTCACATTTTCTCCTTCTACTGAAAGTTCTTCGCTGCCATGACATGCTTCAGTTTAAACAGATCAATGTGGCTGCAGTTTTTCTAATGAACAATTTTGCAGAGAAAGACCATTGATTTTTTCCCCTACTTACTCACAGCTCTGAATATCCATAATAAAATAATCAAGTGAAGAGAGTTGTTCTGTTTTCTATAGATGTTTTCCAGGGTTATCCCATGTTAGAAGACCCCTTTAACATGCTGTTAATTTATTTCAACTGATATCTAAATCTCTTCCCTAAAATATTCTAAAAACAGAAACAAGACGTAGTAACAATTTAATGCCCCAATCTTCTGCTGTCTGTGCAGACCTGAGTCCTGGCTGCATCACTCCCCCGTATATTCCTGACAGAAAAGTGTTTCCTGCGTCCGAATGTCAAGTGCTGTGTTTGCGGAGGGCTCGCTGATTGATTTCTTCAGTAGATGTAGGAGCCCCTTCTGTCACATTTACACAGTCTTCTCTGCCTCCTGACCGTTCTGTGAAATGGTGAGAGTGGTGTAGGATGGCCCTACTGCTTGTTCCCCAAGGACCCACTTTCTATAAAACCTAAGTTGTTGCTTGTTCATTGATTTTAGGACATATCTCTTGTATGATTAGTGTCTACAGAGTCAGTTGCCTCAATTTTTGTTCTAATGAATTCCTTGTGAATAAGACACCATCAGAAAACCTCTGTATTGAATTTGAAGCAGACTGGGGTACAGTGTGGACCCATAGTATTTCATCAGTGCATGTATACAGCTACCAGTATATATGCATGCCCAACTGCAATAGGCAACACCAGGGGCAATAACTACGTCTATTTGCAGGTAAAGTGGATACACTATAAGTTCACTTTTCCATCTTCTTACATTTTATTATCTGTAGATTTCTTGCCCATAACAAGGGTTGATCCCATCATATAATCCTTTGTTTGGATTCACTTGATTTTGGCCAAAAATGTGCAGCAAAACTAGAAAAAAAAAAACAGCCTGTTTTAAAAAGTTGGCATGGTGGCTCAGTGGTTAGCACTGTTACTTTGCAGCGCTGGAGTTCTGGGTTCAAATCCCACCAAGGACAACATCTGCAAGGAGTTTGTATGTTCTCCCCATGTTTGCGTGGGTTTCCTCCGTGTTCTCTGGATTCCTCCCACATTCCAAAGACATACTGATAGGGAATTTAGATCGAAATATAGGGCTATTGATAGGGAACATATCTGAATTTAGATTGTGAGCCCCAATGGGGACAGTGATGAAAGGGCTGGAGATCATGATGGCCCTATATAAGCAAGCATAATTAATAAAAAAAAGGCCTAAGCATGCCTGATACGGAGACACGGTTCTCCATAACTATATACGTACACTGTGCTTCAGCAAACTGCAATTGATGAACACATGAACTCCAATATTGCTGCAGTTTGTAAGAACATGCTTAGCGTTTCTTGTTCAAAGAGCGCAAAAGTCATCCAACATGTCAAGATGAACCTAAACATGGATGGTCCCGATCACTAATGTCCTACCTTCCCATGTGCCAAACCTATGTATCATCTGAAAGAGGAGAGAAAGAAAACCAGGCGAAGCTCGCAGTTAAAACCTTGTCTATGAATCTAAAGCATTTCTGATATATGGGGTCTACATACCTGTGGGGTTCACATACGTGGAGTGCCCACACATCTGCAGACACACTGGCATGGTAGTGTAAAGTTAGCTTTTAAGTGCCGCAATCTTTCAACAAGTTGCATACATTGTCTTTGTATTTTGGATAGTTTGCAAATGAAAGCCTGGGAAACACTTTAACCTTGCACCCAGGGCCCCAGGAAAGAGTAGCACAGAAGGAGTAACCTCTTTTTGTCTGAGCTCAAGGTTCTCAGCTTACTCTCCATACAAAGGTTATATACTTGGCTTTTTGGACTCCACCTCCTCCTTCTGCTAAGTGCAGCTTTCTTGTCCTCTGGGAATTGGCATACATTGACAAAGAAGGCAGAACTCTGTTATTGTTAACCTTTTCATTGTCAGGTGGCAATTACTCTTTATACCTGCTGTTGGCCCTTTGTGCATTGGTCTTACTAGATAGCAAAACCTTACAACTATCAATCCAGATGCTAGAAATGACACAGTAAACATTGCAGAAAACAAAGCGGTAACTTTAGTTTGTGCAAAAAGCTGAGTAAAACGTAGTTAGAGGCAATATCAATATATTGGATAGCAGCTTTCACCCGTTAGTGTAAACTTATTCTGCACAAAAAACTGAAGTGATTCCTTGTAGATTTCTAAGTTTTGCTCTTGACTTGGAAATTTAAAGGGAATCTCACCCCCTGGGATGGCGCCGGCGCAGAAGAACTATGGGGCCAATGCCCATAGACGGGCGGATAAAGTACATATAATCGCGATATTGCAAGGCGCATCCGCGGGATTCCTGGGCCACCATTACTCGTCACAGGGCACTGTGACACTGATGGGAGGGAGGTCTTATGATAATGGACACAGGAGACAGAGATTTCTTCCATACGCCACACGCCTCGGAGCCTGGAAGAAATCATTAGCATGCAGAAATAAAATACAATTTCTCAACAACAAGACCGCAGATATGGGCATACAGGTCGGACTAGTTCTATCACCTGTATGCCCTTATTAATAGGATAAAATATCCTAGGGGGTAACCGATTCCCTTTAAGGGTATGTGCACACGCTGCGGATTCTGCTGCCGTTCCGCAGCGGATTTGGCCGCTGCGTATGCGCAGCAGTTTTTGCTGTGGTGTACAGTACCATTATTCCCTATGGGAATGAAAAACCGCAGTGCAGACGGTGCAGATTTTACCGCGCGGTTTTTCTGCGGTTTTGAAACCGCAGAAAGAATTGACATGTCAATTCTTTCTGCGGATTCCGCTGCAGTTTGCCATCTCCTCCATTGTGGAGATGAAAAACCACAGGGCAAAACCGCAGAGCAATCCGCAGGTAAAACCGCAGGTCTTTTGACCTGCAGATTTACCTGCGGATTTTACAAAATCCACGAGGCCAAATTCGCACTGCAATCCGCAGCGTGTGCACGTACCCTAAAAAGTGACCAGAGGAGTTGGTGTTTTTACAAGAAGACACAGTTGTCAGATTTATTGCAATTTTATCAAAAGTTTCTCTATTAGACTTTCATGGATTTGGTGAGATTTTGATGTTGCAGATTTTCAATAGCTATTAGGTAAATTATGTAACTTGCATTATTTAATTGTTTTTTTTTCCTGCATTTTTATCACAATTTTTTTCATGCCACAGTTTTCTCTTTTTTTGGTATGACAAGTTTTAAATGAATAAAGCTGCTTTGTTTTTGATACTTCCTGGTATTTGGCTTTGACAAAACATGGTGTGTGGATTACATGCATTTTTAGTCCGTTTCCACTCCTGCATTTTCTGCATCTAATGCAAATCTATGGGGAAAATGCGCAAAAATTCAGAAAAGAAATTGATGTTGTGAATTTTAAACACGTATTGCAAGTCAGTTTGTGCTATGTAAAGACAAAAAAATATACAGTGGGCATGATATATCTATAAATCTGATCCACTTTACTGGAACTGTAAGGGGCTGTATTTTGTGTGGAACAAAAACACACAAAAAAACCACCAAAAACTCATTGTGTGACCTAAGCCCTGATCAGAATGCCACAAGTTGTGCTAGTCTTTGTAACCTTAGGCCATTGACCGCTATGCAACAACTAGCATTGTTTCTTCTTTAACAGTGTGTGTATTTTAGTTACTTAGCGTGCATTTATACTGTGCTGTGATGGATGCGCTTCTCCTCCAAAGGTCTATATAATTGGATTGGGTGCAGTTGGTGACATTTCCTTTTTGTACATGCATAATGCAAATTTATTTGTGTTAGACTATTTAATGCATCATTTTTTTAATTTCGACACCAAAACTTAAAATGGCGAGACATGTCTAGCCTCCTTGTGTGACGTACAACATAGTTGCTATATAAAAGTTTAGGTTTCTGTATAGTTGTAAGAAAGTTGTATATTCTGGTCAGGTTACAGCCAGCTTTAAATGGTTGTGCAAAAAATACATGTATGTTGCATGCAATTTGAACCAGGAAAAAAAGTCACATTTTGTATAGAATTCAACATTAAAGGGGTTGTACGGTCTCTGTGACTGCAGACTTATGAAGGCGGTTCCTGACCCGGGACTGGTGGGTACATATGCTTTATACATACTCCTGGCTAGGGCCCGTCTAGTGACCGTGACCGACTAGAGGGTGCAGCCTCGCTCCATACAAGTGCATGTAAGCTAGGCCTCACCCAGGAAGCTAGACCACGCCCACTGGCCTGGAGTATGTATAATTCATACATATCCTCCGGTCCCGGGTCAGAAACCGATGAATCCCTGCAGCACTAAGTGCGTGTGCTGTTTGCAGTGTGACTGCAGGCTTATCGATTTGGACTGGTCAAACCCTTTAACGTATGACCAGGCTCTGTGATGTGATTTGCTGATCACGGATGGGCCCTCAACTGACATTCCCAATGATCACAAGAGCAGAGGTCTCAAGTCTCTTGTGTTAATAGAATGATGGTTTAAGGACTGGTCCAAAACACTAACTTTCATCCTAAATGCCTATGTATTTAATACCATAATTTAGTTTATTTTGTAATATACCTTAATTCCGTCACAACACGATCTGATTAAATATTTTATTTACTACTTCTTTTCTTGATGATACTTCATTTGAGAATCCCAGTGCATTCTGGGATACTTGGGATATTGGGATAATCAAAAGAAGAATGATTAGGAAGCTGAAGCTGCAGGCACTGCCAGAGCTTCTGCTCCCTCCTTGAATTGATGCTTCATCAGTGACGCCTATTTCAGTGGCTGGGCTAGTCCCTGCTCTACTGAGCTCAGCATGCGTCTGTTTTGAATTCCAACAGATGCTCAGTAGACTCTTGTCAATGTTCATTATGCACAGTAACAGTGCGCTATCTCGCCAACTCTGATCAGATGTAACTAGCCATCAGGAGAGCACATTATCAGTGCGCGTTGTAAAAATGTTCAACATGAAGGAATCAGTGCTGCCCTCGTAAGTCATGTCGTGTCTTGCTGCAAGGGAAACCTACGCCAAAGTCTCAAGTCTTTTGCAGCCTCTAACAGGTTTTCCTCCAGTGTTGCACTGTATTTAGCACCATCCATCTTCCAATCAACTCTATCCTGCTTCCCTGTCCCTGCTGAAGAAAACATTCCCACGGCATGATGCTTCCACCACCATGTTTGACAGTGAGGATGGTGTTTTCAGGGTTATAAACATGGTTAGCTTTTTGCCACACATAGCATTTAGCCCAAAAAGATCAACTTTGGTCTCATCTGATCAGAGCACCTTCTTCCACATGCTGTGTCCACTACATTACGTTTTTTAAACTGCAAACGGGACTCCTTATGGCTTGCTGTAAAAAAATGGCTTTCTTCTTGCCACTCTTACATAAAGGCCATATTTATGGACCAATAGTTGTCCTGTGGACAGATTCTTCTACCTAAGTTGAGAATCTCTGCAGCTCCTCCAGAGTGACCGTGAGTCTCTTGGCTGCATCTCTAATTAGTGCTCTCCTTGCTAGGTATGTCAGGATAGGTGGGCGGCCATGTCTTTTTAGGTTTGCAATTGTGCCACTCTTCTTCCACTTTTGGATGATTGAACGTTGTCCCGTGAGATATTCAGAGCTTGGTCTATTTTTTTTATAACCCTTCTTTACTCTTTTAAACAACTTTATTCCTGACCTGTCTGGTATGTTCCTTGATTTTCATGCTGATGTTTAATCCTTAATGTTCTTAAACAAACCTCTGAGGCCTTCACAGAACAGCTGTTATACTGAGAATAAATTACACACAGGTGGACCCAATTTACTAATTATGTGACTTCTAGAGGCAATTGGTCATTCAGTATTTATTTAGGGGGTATGAGATTACAGGGGGCTGAATACAAATACTCAATTTTCAGGATTATATTTTTAAAATAATTAGAAAACCATGTATAATTTCCTTTACACTTCACAGATACTCTCTACTTTGTGCAGGTATATCACACAAAATATTTTTTATGTTTGTGGTTATATCATGGGACAATGGAGCATGAATACATTGAATTGTAAAATGAATGGTGTCATTCAAAACAACAACTCTTCCACAGGAAAAAAAAAACTGTCAATGGAAAAGTGAAAAAAAAAAAGTTTTGGCTTTTGGTAGAAGGGGATAAAAAAATAAAAGTGCAAAACAAATTGCACCATCCTTAAGGGGCAAACAAGAGCTGTTTACATCTAGCAGTCAGTAATAATTGTTTACAGAATAACCAACTTGTTGATGACCGTGTCATCTGTGTCATGATCGAGAGTAACTAGACAGGAAGAACCCCTATGCTCAGCTTTAAAAGGGTAGTCTCATTGTATTAAAAGGGTAACATTCCAATTTGCTTGTGAAAACAAGTAACCTTGCAGTTTTCCTTTTATTGGAAATTTATGTACATTCTCAAGAACTGAGCCTTTATTTTTTTAAAATTTCCAGCCAAGGTTATCGGCCACCTCAAATGTGGTTGCTTTCCTAGGCAGGGAGCGCACGGTGCAAGCTGTTTGCTGTACATCTTGTAAGCACCCTCTGTAGATGGCTGGGTCGTAGGTTAAGTGCCTTGCAATCCTTGCTGCTTTGGACAGCGAGTAGTTTGGACTGAAGGTTCATCCATGCCACCTACCCTAAAAGTCAAAATTTAGGAGCACACTGCCTACCAGCAAGCAGGAAATTGGAAGGCCGGGGAACAGTGCACTCCTGAAGCCAGGAGACAACCCATTTAACTTCGCCCACATGGATATTATTGCTTGTGTACTGTGTACAGTTTAATCTGCTTATATATAAAATCAGGTTTAAGTCAAGAGTAAAACATTCATGTAACATCAGAGGACAATGTTAAAGAAAACTGCAGAGGTGCATTTGACCTTTCATAAGCCGCAAAGTGCCCTGTTGCCTTATAGAGGGGACCCTCAGCCAGAAGCAAAGGCTGTTAACGAGACACCAGGACTCTGGAAACCATCAAAGGCTTGTTTTACTCTGTTATTTATTAAGACTACAGGAAATAAAGCCAGACCACCAGTGGTATAACGATTCCAGCTGGGCCTGGATCTAGCCATAAACAATGGCCCACGGGTAACGTTTCTGCAAGCAGCGGAAGACCCACAGATCTGCAGGTTCTGCACTTCATGCCTTTTTTATAGGCAGGTTGTCATTCCTGCAGGGTGCCAGCTTCCAGATCACGGTTTGTACAGGAATAGTCAGTAATAGAAGTCAACAGGGCCTGCAGAAGTTGTGCTCTGCTGTCTTTATGGGTGATTTTTTGTATGCTTCTAACAAAGGGTTAAGCTTGAATGTCCTGTGTTTGGATAATGCCTTTAGGATGAAAAAATGTTTCCATTTAAAACACCTCCCTGTCTCTTCCTGTCCCAGAGGCTTTGTGAGTCTTTGATGTCTAGTGCACTCTTGTGTGTGTCTCTCCCCTTCCCACCCACTGTCCAGCCCCAAATGTTTCCCCTTTATCCTATCTATCTATCTATCTATCTATCTATCTATCTATCTATCTATCTATCTATCTATCTATCTATCTCTCTATCGCATATCTCTCTCTCTATTATCTGTCTAGTTATCTCCTATCTATCAATCTGTCTATCTCATATCTATCTATCATTATCTATCTAACAAGCCATCTATTATCTGTCTATCATCTGTCTGTCTAGCTATTCCATATCAATCTATCTATCTATCTCATATGTATCTATCTCATATCTATCTATCTATCTCGTATCTATCTATCTATCTATCTATCTCTATCTCGTATCTATTTCTCTATCTATCCCATATCTATCTTTCTATCCCATATCTATCTCATACCTATCTATCTTCTATCTGTGTATCCATATAGAATTCCCTGACTTAATCATGACTTTAGAAGTAGAGTTTATTAGAATTATTTTCAGTCTCTTTTTTCTCACAGTGTCAGTACAGAGCTGCAAAATATGTTGGTGCTGTATAAACAAGCATAATAAATAAATAAACTCCCATTGTATTGTCTTTTAAGGAAAAGCTCTCCTCAGTATTCATAGTCATTTTATTTATCTATTTGTCTACAACTGATTAATAATGCACAGTGCTTTTTAAGTATATGGAATTTCATGGTCCCATTGATGCTGCACCGCCAATGCGTGTGTGTACGGATATATCTGTAATAATTCACGTAGTCGCACACAAGGAGAGTTTTGTGTGCTCAGCTAAAAATACCAGAGCTGTGACTCACGGGGTTATCCAATGCTCAGACACACAGATTGCTTTCTCTCTACAAGATTTTTTTTCCAAGGAGAGCTGGCAGAGCAGATAAAACAGGGTTGGCTCAGTTCAGCAGTGAACGATTTCTGAGCAGTGAACTGCTGCAAGTATTGTACCATTTATCTTCTTATATTCGCAGAACTACAAGGTTTGTGAAGTCACTTTAACACTTAGTATCTGCAAGCTTTACACCCAAACTAATGCATTCAATTCAACTGTCCCTATAGCTGAACCTATATATACCAAGAGCATAAGGTGAGTAGGCCAAAACCTTGCACAAAGACCTAGCAATGCGATAGAATGTAAGGGCACAGCACAATCATATATAATAAACTTTTTTATTTAAATGATTAAAAAAGAGTGTTTTAAAATTATATAAGACACAAGATCCTCATAGCCGATGAGAAGATAATGGTATATAAAGATATAAATATGGTAAAAAAATGGTAAATAAAGTATAAAGATGACAGTCATAATGTAAATTACAGAGAACATGAATACCGTATAAAGAATTATAATACCTTATGCAATCTAGATGTTACAGACGGATATCATTGTAAAAAGGGCACCATATCATATGTGTATAATTAAGGGTTGTAAACCATTTCAAATATCATGGGGTAATAGAGAGTGTAAACCCCAAGATATGGGATATATAGTGAGGTACAGTGGCACAGAAAAAAGAGAGTTTCACCAGTACATGAAAAACCATACCTGACACGCGTTTCACATCTAGCTTCGTCCAGAGGACTATAGCTGGTAATGTTAAAGGGAGCCTGTCACCAGTTTTGTCCTGTGTCAACTAAAACTATGCCCTTATTCAGACACCTGTGCTACATTCCAACAATGGTTATATAATCCCCTGACTCCCCCTGTATACACCCCCAAAAAAACTTTTAAAGTTCTACCGCGCTGTATGTTAATCCTGTCGGTATGGTCCGATAGGCGTTTCTGCGATCTCTATCCCCCCTTCCGGCTAAATCATAACAGCGCATGTGCACTTATATTTTAGTCACTGACCACAATAGGGCACAGCATAGCGCGCATGCTCGAGCTAACAATTTCTCTGCACAGGTGTGAGATTTCACCCGGCTATGTGGATGACGGAGAAGTAGCAGGAGGACAGCTATCAGCAGCCGGGAGGGGGGATGGAAAAGCCGGGAGGAGGATTGGTGATCGCAGAAAAAACCCCTATCAGACCGGACTGAGAGGATTAACATACAGTGCAGAATATCTTTTAAAGGGGGTTTACAGATCGAGTCAGGGGATTATATATCCATTGTTGGAATGCAACACTGGCGCTGAATAAGGTCATAGTTTTAGTTGACACAGGACAAAACAGGTGACCGCACCAAGCATGGAACCCACAACTTAGTTGGTTATGGATTCAAACTTCTACTGTACAGTCTCATTACCAAACTGTCATGGGACGCAACTCCGCTGCCTCCAATCGTCAGGACTGTTATGCAATTGGCTGACGAGTGATGGACGAGGTTGCGGCTGCTTCCACTACTATGCCAGTTATTGGGGAATTCACAATGAACGTATAGTATTGTATATACACCTCCGATTCCAACTCATGGCATATATACGGTTATAGCCAAAAGTGCTGACACCCTGGAAATTGTTCCAGGGAATGAAGTGTTTCTCCCAGAGTATTATTGCAATTACACATGCTTTGTTATACACACTTTTCTTTCCTTTGTGTGTATTGGAACACAAAAAAAAAAACAGAGAAAAAATTGTTAACACCCTCAACTTATTATTTGGTTGCACATTCTTAAAGGGAATCTGTCACCCCTTGTTTGTGATATCATGTAAAGATATCACCCTATTGTGCGTCCCATAAGGATTCTTTTAAGATTTTTTATCCCTCCCCCCGACCCCGCACCTTTGATGCAAAAATACCTTTGTTATGTTGGTGAAGAGGTATGCAAATCGCCGCGGTCCGGTCTGATGGACATGGCTTAGTTACATTCCCCCCCCCCCCCTCGGCTTGCTGAGCATAATCTTCAAAAAATATCACAGATAACGATGGCCGCGCTTGCAGGACACATTTCCGGGGCATAGACCGCGCTGGAAAATACCGGCACATGCGCAGTACCGCTTATATGCTTCACCCACAGTTGGGCAAAGCATATTGCGCAGGCGCCAGAGGCCTCTTTGAATACGCAAGCGCGGCAAACAACGTTATCTGTGATATTCACAGATGAAGATTACACTCAGCAAGCAGAGGAGGGGGGGAGCTGACTAAGCCACGCCCATCGGACCGGACCGCGGAGATTTGCATACCTCTTCACCAACATAACAAAGGTATTTTTGCATCAAAGGTGCGGGGTCGGGGGGAATAAAAAATCCTAAAAGAATCCTTATGGGAGGCACGATAGGGTGATATCTTTACATGATATCACTAAAAAGGGGTGACAGATTCCCTTTAACTGCAATCTCTTCTTACATCCATGAACAGGCTTCTCACATCTCTCAACTGGAATTTTTGACCACTCTTCTTTTGCAAACTTCTCCAGGTCTCTCATATTTGAAGGGTGCTTTCTTCCATCATCAATTTTAAGATCTTTCCACATGTGATCAATGGGATTTAGATCCGGACTCATTGCTGGCTGCTTCAGAACTCTCCAGCACTTTGTTTCCATCCATTTCTGGGTGCTTCTTAAAGTATGATTGGCGTCATTGTTCTGCAGGAAGACCCATGACCTAAGAAGGAAACCCAGCTTTCTGATACTGGGCACTACATTGCGACCCAAAATCCGTTGGTAATCTTCAGATTTGCTGACACTTTGCACACAGTCAAGGCACCCCGGCAGAGAAAAACAGCCACAAAATATCTTTTCTTTGTAGACCTTATTCTGTTTTCGGTAAACAGTAGAATAATGTGCTTTACTAAAAAGCTCTATCTTGGTCTCGTCTCTCCTAAAGACGCTTTTCCAGAACAGCGTAAATTTCTTTGGAGCTTGATTGGGGCTTCTTATCCACCATCCATGTCCAATGAGATTAGCTACAGTGCCATGGGCTGTAAACTTCTTGATTTATGTTGCGCACCACAAGGGAAAATCAAGATCTCTGGAGACGAACTTGTAACCTTGAGATTGTTGATATTTTCAACAGGTTTGGTTCGCAAGTCCTCTGACAGTTTTTCTCTTTTCTGAAAAAATGTAATTTTCTGAAACAATTTCAAGGGTGCCAATACTTTTGGCCATGACTGTATATATACGTACGATCACTGGCAACGCCACAATAACAAAAAAACCTACTAGTTGCAACCACCATACAGGCCGATTGGACACCCGTTACAGGTAGCATATGGTTTCTAGAGTGCGGTTTACAGAGCAAGCGGAACAAGGTTATTACGATTTATGTATTTAATCTGGTAAGATAGGCAGTGTATATATATAAAAGATTACTCCCATCAGCCTATGCCTGCTGCCACTAATAACTGCAAGAGCAGGTTTGTGGGGACGCCTCTGTTCTTGATAACCAACCATGCCAACGCTGACAGCTGAGGGTTGCAACCCCCCAGCTGTCAGTTTTGCCTGGTTGGTTATCAAAAATACAGGGGAACCCATACCGTTTTCTTTCTTTTTTTTTTAAATTATTTTTTAATTATTTATTTAGCATTTTAGTTTTTTTAAATTATTGAAATAAAATTTTGTAAAAATGGTGTAGGGTCCCCCCTAATGTTGACAACCAGCTAATCTAAAGCAGACAGCTTGGGCTGGTATTCTCAGGCTGGTAAGGATTGCCCCCCCACCAACCTAAAAATAGCATCCCACAGCTGCCCAGAAAAGGCACATCTATTAGATACACCAATTCTGGCGCTTTGCCCAGCTCTTCTCATTTGCCCTGTGGCGGTGGCAAACTGGGTTCATATTTGTGGGGTGATGTCACCTTTTTGTCTGGTGTCATTAAGCCCATGATGTATTATTGGAGAGGTGTCATTAAGGCGCCTATCCATTGCTAATGCTATAGTTATATTGTAAATAAACAAAGCCAGAATAATGTCCTTTATTTTAAGTAAAAAACCACACTTTTAGTTTATTTCAAAATAACAAACAATTATACTCGCCTAACGCCCATTCCACTGAAGCCCTTGTCTCTTGTAAAAAAAATATACAATAATAAACAACAATACTCACCAAACGCCCAGTTCCATTGAAACCAACGTCTCCTGTAAAAAAAAAATCAAAAATAAAAAGCAACCATATCCCCCACATGTCCATCGTTCTGTCCCCACTCTGTAATCCATGTCTGGGGATAAACAGTTTTCAACCTGGACGGTCCCAAGAAGCGACTGTCCAGACTGAGAACCACTGAGGAATGAGCTTGCTGCGGGCTCAGCCTTAGTGACTAGCGGTGACTTCATCGAGGTTACTGCAGGTCACTGAGGCTGCGTTCCCAACTGGGCCCCTGAACTGCAGTGATTTCGGTGAGATCACCGCTAGCATTATTTGGAAATGTCTTACGGTCCAGCGATGAGTTCAGCTCGAGAAACACCCTGCGTTTGAGGTGCCGAACCCAAACAGTAACACAGACTTCCTAGTGAAGTTTGTGTTTGAAGTCAGTGCGTGAACAGTAGGTGTTCAGTACGGACCCCAAACTTTACTGTTCGGGTTCACCCTCCTGGCTGCAGTCGTGCCGCCTAGCTATGATGCATTCTGCTGAGGTTTAAAATATGGTGCTTATGGTGTAGAACATTACTGCAGCGGGACAGACAAGCAAGCTAGCAATGATTTTTCTGTGTTGGGGAGATTCATGTGTAGAATCATGTGTCTTGATCCACGGCTAGATTGTAATCAGTGTTGCTCTGCATAAAGCCTTACTGAAGCCCTAGGTAATAGGCTTTTTGAAAAGGAATACCTTTTTCATTTAGTAAAGCTTTTAATGCCAGGTGGTCCTAACTTCTAACATCTGTCTCCTCCAGGGAATGACTGTTGCTTTTAGCAATGTGGGGAGTGCAGTGCTTTCTAGGTTTTATCCATGCACTTTGTCCACTATTTAGCATTTTCATTTTCTTAATGCTACAAAGTGAATTGTCCTTAATTAATATTAAGGCTATGTCCACACACAGCATTTTTTTCTGCAGCCAAGACCTGCTGTCTTGGCAGTAGAAACGCTACATTCAAATTTTAGGTTTTGCAGCATTTTTATGATGTTTTTGCTGCAGTTTTTAGCTGTGTTTTATGAGTAGGGATTACCTGTATAATTTGTCCACAGTACATGTTTAATAAAGTTAGATTTTACTGAATTTTTGTTGAACAAAACTTTCTGCAGCATTTTTGAAGCATTTTTGCATGTTTTCATTGGTTTCTGTGGGTGAGAAAAACACTGCAAAAATGCCGAAAGAAGTGACAGATTTTTAAAAAAAATGCTGCAATTTTCAAATGTAGTCACAAAGAAAAATAAGTGTTGGCATGAAATTTCTGATACTGTAAAAAGTTTCTTATTTGCATAAAAAAGTAGCAAAAACGCTTGTGACAATAGGTTTAATAATTAATGGTCTACTATTTAAACTACAAATTTGCCATTAAATGTTTCACTTGATAGTTGTATTTATAGCTAAATTATTTGTCTTCTGCTATTCACTGGTTCATTGATAATGTCTGTAGTATAGGCTACCCTTGGTACAATGCCAATAATATAGGTTAGCCTTGGTACAATACCTATAGTATAGGCCAGCCTTTGTACAATGCTTTTAGTATTGGCTAGCACTGGTACAATGCCAATAGTATAAGCTAGCCTTGGTGCAATGCCAGTAATATAGGCTAGCCTTGGTACAATGCCAGTAGTATAGGCTAGCCTTGGTACAATGCCAATAATATAGGCTAGCCTTGGTACAATGCCAGTATTATAGGCTAGCCTTGGTACAATGCCAATAGTATAAGCTAGCCTTGGTACAATGCCAGTAATATAGGCTAGCCTTGGTGCAATGCCAGTAATATAGGCTAGCCTTGGTACAATGCCAATAATATAGGCTAGCCTTGGTACAATGCCAGTATTATAGGCTAGCCTTGATACAATGCCAATAGTATAAGCTAGCCTTGGTACATGCCAATAGTATAGGCTGGTCTTGGTGCAATGCCAGTAGTATAGACTAGCCTTAGTACAATGCCTATAGTAAGGGCTAGCCTTGGTACAATGCCAGTAGTATAGGCTAGCCTTGGTACAATGCCTATAGTAAGGGCTAGCCTTGGTACAGTGCCAATAATATAGGCTAGCCTTGGTACAATGCCAGTATTATAGGCTAGCCTTGATACAATGCCAATAGTATACATAGTAACATAGTTATTAAGGTTGAAGGAAGACTTTAAGTCCATCTAGTTCAACCCATATCCTATCCTAACTTGCCCTAACATGTTGATCCAGAGGAAGGCAAAAAAAACCCATGTGGCAAACAGTAAGCTTCACATTGGGGAAAAAAATTCCTTCCCGACTCCACATACGGCAATCAGACTAGCTCCCTGGATCAACGCATTATTAAGGAGACTAGTGTATATACCCTGTAATATTATACTTTTCAAGAAAGGCATCCAGTCCCTTCTTAAATTTTAGTAGGGAATCACTCATTACAACATCATATGGCAGAGAGTTCCATAGTCTCACTGCTCTTACAGTAAAGAATCCGCGTCTGTGAGTATGCTTAAACCTTCTTTCCTCCAGACGTAGAGGATGCCCCCTTGTCCCCGTCACAGGTCTAAGAGTAAAAAGATCATTAGAAAGGTCTTTGTATTGTCCCCGCATATATTTATACATTGTAATAAGATCACCCCTAAGCCTTCGATTTTCCAAACTAAATAACCCCAAGTGTAATAACCTGTCTTGGTATTGCAGACCCCCCAGTTCCCTAATAACCTTGGTCGCTCTTCTCTACACCCGCTCCACTTCAGCTATGTGTTTCTTATACACCGGAGACCAGAACTGTACACAGTATTGTAAGTGTGGTCGCACTAGTGACTTATATAGAGGTAAAATTATGTTCTCCACATGAGCATCTATGCCTCTTTTAATGCATCCCATTATTTTATTTGCCTTTGCAGCAGCTGCCTGACACTGGCCACTAAATGTGAGATTGTCATCCACCCATACACCCAGGTCTTTTTCAGTGACAGTTTTGCCCAGTGTTTTACAATTAAGCACATAATTATACATCTTGTTCGTTCTACCCAAGTGCATGACCTTACATTTATCCCCATTAAAGCTCATTTGCCATTTATCAGCCCAAGCTTCTAGTTTACATAAATCCTCCTGTAATATAAAATTGTCCTCCTCTGTATTGATTACCCTGCAGAGTTTAGTGTCATCTGCAAATATTGAAATAGCTAGCCTTGGTACAATGCCAATAGTATAGGCTAGCCTTGGTACATTGCCAGTAGTATAGGCTAGCCTTGGTATAATGCCTATAGTACAGGCTAGTCTCGGTACAATGCCAGTAGTATAGGCTAGCCTTGGTACAATGCCAATAGTACAGGCTAGCCTTGGTACAATGCCTATAGTATAGGTTAGCCTTCATACAATGCCAATAGTATAGGCTAGCCTTGGTACAATGCCAGTAGAATAGGCTACCATTGGTACAATGCCACTAGTATAGGCTAGCCTTGGTACAATGCCTATAGTACAGGCTAGTCTTGGTACAATGCCAATAGTATAGGCTAGCCTTGGTACAATGCCAGTAGTATAGGCTAGCCGCACAATGCCAGTAGTATAGGCTAGCCGCACAATGCCAGTAGTATAGGCTAGCCTTGGTACAATGCCAATAGTACAGGCTAGTCTCGGTACAATGCCAGTAGTATAGGCTAGCCTTGGTACAATGCCAATAGTACAGGCTAGCCTTGGTACAATGCCTATAGTATAGGTTAGCCTTCATACAATGCCAATAGTATAGGCTAGCCTTGGTACAATGCCAGTAGTATAGGCTACCATTGGTACAATGCCACTAGTATAGGCTAGCCTTGGTACAATGCCTATAGTACAGGCTAGTCTTGGTACAATGCCAATAGTATAGGCTAGCCTTGGTACAATGCCAGTAGTATAGGCTAGCCTTGGTACAATGCCAATAGTACAGGCTAGCCTTGTTAAAATGCCTATAGTATAGGTTAGCCTTCATACAATGCCAATAGTATAGGCTAGCCTTGGTACAATGCCAGTAGTATAGGCTACCATTGGTACAATGCCACTAGTATAGGCTAGCCTTGGTACAATGCCTATAGTACAGGCTAGTCTTGGTACAATGCCAATAGTATAGGCTAGCCTTGGTACAATGCCAGTAGTATAGGCTAGCCTTGGTACAATGCCAATAGTACAGGCTAGCCTTGTTAAAATGCCTATAGTATAGGTTAGCCTTCATACAATGCCAATAGTATAGGCTAGCCTTGGTACAATGCCAGTAGTATAGGCTACCATTGGTACAATGCCACTAGTATAGGCTAGCCTTGGTACAATGCCTATAGTACAGGCTAGTCTTGGTACAATGCCAATAGTATAGGCTAGCCTTGGTACAATGCCAGTAGTATAGGCTAGCCTTGGTACAATGCCAATAGTACAGGCTAGCCTTGTTAAAATGCCTATAGTATAGGTTAGCCTTCATACAATGCCAATAGTATAGGCTAGCCTTGGTACAATGCCAGTAGTATAGGCTACCATTGGTACAATGCCACTAGTATAGGCTAGCCTTGGTACAATGCCTATAGTACAGGCTAGTCTTGGTACAATGCCAATAGTATAGGCTAGCCTTGGTACAATGCCAGTAGTATAGGCTAGCCTTGGTACAATGCCAATAGTACAGGCTAGCCTTGGTACAATGCCTATAGTATAGGCTCGTCTTTGAACAAACAGGCTGCACACAGCCTTAAGGCCCCTTTACATTTAGCGATGCACCAGCGATCCCGACAACGATACGACCCGGTCAGGATCGCTGGTGCATCGCTAAATGGTTGCTAGTGAGCTGCCAAACAGGCAGATCTCACAGCGATGCAGCAGCGATATAGCGGTCGTTACTTACCTTTCAGATGCGGCGATCCTGACGTCCTCCCGCCAGCGTCCACGCGTCGCTCGTCGGCGCCAGCATGAAGCCCAGCAGGAAGCGCCCGACGAGAAATGGAGCTGCATGATCTCGCGCGATCAGCGATAATCAGTGGGGGAGCCGGTCGGAGGTAAGTATCACACATAGCGATATCGCTGCTGCGTCACAAAATCGGTGACGCTTTAGCGATATCGCTATGTGTAAAGGCCCCTTTAAGGTACTGTCACACTAAGCGATATCTCTAGCAATATCGCTATAACTTGTGACGTTATAGCGATATTGCTAGCGACATCGCTGTGTGTGATACTTACCTACGACCTGCTCCTTCGCTACTTTTCGCTGATCGCGCGAGAACGTCCTGGACTGTTTCTCGTCGTCAGCTTCCTGCGGCGCTTCCTGTGGAGCCGGGCAGGAGAACGCAGGATCGCCTAGTGTGACAGGTAAGTAGCGACCCCCGACCCCTGCGATGTCGCTGGTGAGATCTGCCTGTGTGGCAGCTCACTAGCGACCACTTAGCGATGCACCAGCGATCCTGACCGTGTCATATCGCTGGTCGGGATCGCTGGTGCATCGCTAAGTGTGACAGTACCTTTAGTCTCTAGTTTCCAGTCCTGCTGTGGGTCAGGTAGTTTTTCCAGCTGTAGATGATGGCACAATACCTCTTGAGAAGCCTGTGTAACGCAGTGAAGCACCACTTGGTGGGCTAATAGGTGATTTCCACACAAACATAGGAGTGCTTGTAAAGTGAGCTTAACGTATTGATTGCCAAAAGCTGATTATCTCTTCAGCTGTAATGAGGGTCTCAAGAAGCCTAATGATTAAGACAAAACCTTAGCACTTTCTGAGCTTTTTTTATTACTCAGGTAATAAATGCAATTTTCACTTTCTTTGTGCATAGTATTTCAATAATATACATTAATTTGCATACCATGGTGACGTGGAGTAGCACCATATGCATCGGTAGAAGCAACACTTTTAGGGGGGAATATCTTTAATGCAGCATGCCATGGTCTTTGACTCTCACAGAATCCATAAGAAAAAGTGAGCCTATGTGTAAAATCAATATGGGATGTTTATAAGAGAAAAAATACAGGGGTACGTTCCCACGGTCAGTAATCGGCAGGGCTTTGGATGCAGCACATGTCCGCTGCGTCCAAAGTGCTGCCGGCTATTAAATGCAGGTGATTCCGCATGTGTTCCCTGAATCGTGTGGAATCACCGTGTCCTATACATTGTACAGGTGACATTTATCTTGCACAGACTGAGCATCTCCGCAAGATAAATAGACATGCTGTGGTCTGGAAAGATGCTCCACATGTGTGTCCCTGCAAGGAAGCCGCGGGCGCCAGTGCACGCATAGTGGACATGGGATTTCTTGAAATCCCATCCACTATGCTGTAACATCTGGCTGCTGCGGGTTGGATGCTGTGTATGTACGCAGTGTCCGACCCGCAGCGTTTACTGACCGTGGGAACATACCCTAAGGATGCATCAGTCTTATTCATCCAGTGTCTGTGATTTTAGGTATTACATCAAAATAACCCACAAGCATAATGTGAGTCATTATTTAGTTGAAATTTCCAATCTCTATCTCATTTTTACCCCAACTGTTGGTTGAGTCCCTGATACCCATCACGAGAACAAGAACGTCTTTTTACATTTATTATTCTATTTTTTTGTAGTGTAAGTAGTTTCTTAGTAAGTGTGCCTGTGATTTGTGTGCAGAGAACCATCTTGGCATGGACAGTATGTTTAGTTTACATCTTTATGCTCTTAGGCTGGTTTCACATTTGCGTTTTTTAGCGCTGGAAAAAAACGCTAACCTGCGCATGCGTTTTTTCCCCTATCTTTAACATGGGTGCGCATACTTGCGCGCTTGTAAGCGCATGTATGCGATTTTCATGCGCTGCGTTTTTTTGGGGTGTGCGATTGGATTTTCCAGACGCATCATGTTGCATTTTTTGGCCCTGCAAAAAAGCGCATGCGCACATATGCGCACGTTTTGCGCTAAAAAGGGCCATTATAGCCTATGGATGCGCATATGTGCGCACTGGCATGCTCATGTAAGCGTTTTTTTGCATATGCGTTTTTTTTTTTAACCATGGAATTTAGGGGTTTGAGTTAGAGTTAGGGTTAGTTAAGGGGGTTTAGGGTTAGGGTTAGGGTCAGGGTCAGGGTTGGGTTTTGGGTCAGGGTTAGGGTTTAGTATGGTTTGGTTAAGGGTTAGGGTCAGGGTTAGGGTCAGGATTAGGGTTAAGTATGGTTTTGTTAAGGGTTAGGGTCAGGGTTAGGGTTAGGGTTAGGGTCAGGGTTAGGGTTAGGGTCAGGGTTAGGGTTAGGGTCAGGGTTAGGGTTAAGTATGGTTTTGTTAAGGATTAGGGTCAGGGTTAGGGTCAGGATTAGGGTTAAGTATGGTTTTGTTAAGGGTTAGGGTCAGGGTTAGGGTTAGGGTTAGGGTCAGGGTTAGGGTTAGGGTCAGGGTTAGGGTTAGGGTCAGGGTTAGGGTTAAGTATGGTTTTGTTAAGGATTAGGGTCAGGGTTAGGGTCAGGATTAGGGTTAAGTATGGTTTTGTTAAGGGTTAGGGTCAGGGTTAGGGTTAGGGTCAGGGTTAGGGTTAGGGTTAGGGTTAGGGTCAGGGTTAGGGTTAAGTATGGTTTTGTTAAGGGTTAGGGTCAGGGTTAGGGTCAGGGTTAGGGTTAGGGTTAGGGTCAGGGTTAGGGTCAGGGTTAGGGTTAGGGTCAGGGTTAGGGTTAGGGTTAGTTAGGGTTTAGGGTTTGGGTTAGGGTTAAGTATGATTTGGTTAAGGGTTAGGGTCAGGGTTAGGGTTAGGGTCAGGGTTAGGGTTAGGGTTAGGGTCAGGGTTAAAGTCATGGTTTGGGTAGTGTGAGGGGCCACCTAAAAATGTTGGAAAAAAACGCAAACGCGGTAAAAACGCGCTAAAAACGCATACAAACGCATAAAAACGCTGCGTTTTTTTCATGCATGCTCATAAAAATGCTTGAAAAAAAACGCAGCAGTTGTATGCTTATGTATGCGTTTTTTCAATGCGTTTTTTTGCGGGAAAAACGCGCTGCAAAAAAAAGCAAGTGTGAAACTAGCCTTACACTAGTAAGGGTGTATCTGAGATGTAACATTCTTCGGCGTGTGATCTGTGAGGGTCCAGCCTCAAAGACTCCCCATCCCAGCAGAGCGGGGGTTTGTGATGTTTCAGTTTAGTTGGACTCCGTCAAGCTACAGTACCAGGCACAAGCCCACGACTGATGAGGTGTTGTGCATTGATAAACTCTGGCATAAGGAACAGATCACGGGGTCTCAGAGGCTCTGTATTTCCGAGCAGTAAATAAACTGTTCGCTGATCTACATCCCTATGTGACGGTATTATTCTTCACCATGATTCAGGCAAGCATGGCTTTATTAGAAAGAATCTGTCACCAGGTTTTTGTACCTTGATTTGAGAGCAGCATTAGGGGGCGGAGACCCTGATTCCAGCCATGTGTCACTTACTTGCTGTAGGTTTTATTTTATCAGTTGGGGGATTATCACTAGAGGACTAGTAGACCTGCTGCCATGTAGTCCTCCATATTCATGAGCTCTTTATAACCCCAACAACACCACTGATTGGCAGCTGTCTGTCTATAGAGTGCAAAATTCATGCACTTCCACCTCTTGATGGCATCTACACTTTTCTGGAGTGCTACACCGGGGTCAGAAGACCCCCATTCTGCTAATATTTGGGTATTCCAGAGAAGGACACATAGTGAACCATAGGTACTTATATCTCCTTGCTATGCACTGCATCACACCTCTAGCAAGGAATATACATGTCAGAAGCCACCGAATATAGACAAGCTTGTTTAAGACCAGATAGTGGGGGTCTGCAGAGAATAGCGTTGTGGACCGCATCTTGTACATCTCTGCCCTACATCAGGCCCCTTGCAGATGGGATAGCAAATACCTAATAACTTCCCTTTAAAGAGAACCAGTTATTAGGATTTTTTTAACTAATGACACAAACTTAAAGGCGCTTTGATGCTGAGTAAAGTCGTACCTTTCTTGTAGAAATCTGTTTAGTTGTTTTAAACAAATCCATAGATGAAACTGTATGCTAATGAGCCACAAGGGCAGCGGGTGGGCCCTGCACTTCCCGCTATCCTGCCTCTCTTCCTGCTCGCTGCCTGCTTCCTGTATCTGACTGACAGCTCACTATTATTACATCAGTGACCTAGACATAGAAGGCAGGCAGCCAGTGGGGAATATGGAGAGAGGCAGGAGAGGTGGAAGTGCAGCGCCCGCCCACTGCACTTGTGGCTCATTAGCATGCAATTTCATCAATGCATTACTCTAAAGCAATAAAACTGATTTATACATGAACAATATGGATTTACTCAGCATGAAAGTGCCTTTACCTACACGCCATTAGTCTGGGATATAAAATCCTGATGACTGGTTCTCTTTAAACAGCATTTAGTTCATATAAAAAGGGACGTTGTAGAGCGGTGCAGTAAGCCCCACACCCTTCTGCAGGTGACCATTTACTGCGTTGTACTGACTTTCTATGGAGCCATAATACAGTTGTTCTTGAGACTATATAACGGATGTATAATATGAGTTATGGAATACATATTTACAAGTTAGAAATTGTATCAAAGTGCTACATACCTTGACTAGACACTCTGTAATCCTAGGCATGTTTGCTTTGACATTGTTACAAACGCTTCTGTTGTACATTTGACAAGGAACATGAGTTTGGATGCAGGAACATTAAATTTATCCTTTTGCGTTTCACACCACGTAGAGTGCACATTTACATGTATATAAACTTCATTATTTCTCAATTAATCAGCTAGAACAGGAATGACTAAATATCACCGTCTTTGAAATTCGCTTTAATATGGGAATCTTTTATTATTTTTTTACTTCTTCACTGAAATTGAGCTTATAATAATGTTATGTCTTTAAACCAATAAGATATTATTTTTCTTTGTTTATTTTATTGTTAAAAATTTCCAGTAGGGGTGAGTATCTTAATTCAGCTCAGCGACAGATATTGTGCAGACCTCTGCCTGTCTCCGGCAAATGTTGATATTAAAACCTCAGCGTCTTCCATTAAAATGTCTCTATTTTGTTCGATATTGTTTAAATATAGCTTCCTAATGAAATGGCTTTTTATTTCATTCTAGCTGAATGCTTTGCGTTAAAAGTTAATTTGCAGTGTTATGCAAATTCTGTTTAACTTCAATCAAGTTTTTAATTATGTTTTTACCGCAGTAATTCCCATTTGATTTGTCATCTCCTGCTAAGTATTTAACGTTTGCAGGAGAGGTTTTTTTTTTTTTTTTTTCCTTCCCCTGGATTTCTAATACAGTTACCTGAAATAATTTTGCACTCCTGGAAATTCCATTGCCTATTTACTGTGCATATATAGCAATTATTGAGAACGCCGAAGGAGCATGTTTAATTTTTCAATTCCTTAACAAATGTTTTCTAGAACGTGAGTTCCTGCAATACAGAGGCCTCTGGTAATATTTTTACATGGCCGTATAGGCAATGGATCAAGATGGACTCTTGTTTTTAGTACCGGTAATTGATAATTGCTTATTTAGCAGCTGAGTTGTTAGGAGTTCAAGTATGGGATCTGTTTTTATTATGAATCAGAAATGTTCAATTAACAAATGCCCATTATTATGTAGAAATGTCGTCATTAATTATGACCTAATGATCACTGTTTATGATGTCCAAACATGAAATATAAAAGCAGATTACAGCAATAAAAAATCTAGTGTGTCAGTCTAGGTTCACATCACCATTACCAGTCAACCAGATGTATGCAACTCTATGCCCATACATTAATATACAATTGCAATTGACATGTATTAAAGAAAGCATAATACAGTATAATGGATACCCCTTTCAATACAATTGGGGTAACAGTATGCTGGACAAGTACAGCTCTATTGATATACTGTATGTTTGGCAGCTGAAATCTGTGATGAAAAATATGAACATTCACCCCAAATTTAGTTTGACCCTGGCTTTACTTATGACTAGATTATCATTAAATCTAATAAAAGAACCTACCGCAACAGTTCCAGAATAGTGCGGCAGAAGAAAGTCTTTTGTGTAGAAGGTAAAGTGATCAGGAGCGTATAAATAATTTAGGATAGTAATTCAATTATAGGTTTGTGTCAGTTAAATGGGTTGTCCAGGTTTCTCATGAAAGTCTGCAGGCACTTTGGGACTGCAGGCTTGTGAATCCTCACATTTCATGCAGCATGTATGCGATATCCATTCTCCCGGCCACATTCCAAATAGACGTGCGTGGCCTCTCTCAATTCACTTGGATTGATCGAGGCCATGCACGTGCAGCCTGAATGTGGCCAGGAGTATTTATACAGTGGGGAAAATAAGTATTTGTTACATTGATGATTTTGCAAGTTTTCCCACCTACAAAGAATGGAGAGGTCTGTAATTTTTATCGCAGGTACTCTTCAACTGTGAGAGATTGCATCTAAAAAAGAAATCCAGAATATTGCATTGTATGATTTCTACATATTTCATGCAATAAAATGCAAATTGATTAAGTATTTCATACAATAGAAAAACAGAACTTAATGTTTGGTACAGAAACCTTTGTTTGCGATTACAGAGGTCAATGGTTCCCTGTAGTTCTTCACCAAGTTTGCACACATAGCCGCAGGGATTTTGGCCCACTCCTCCATACAGATCTTCTCCAGATTTTTCAGGTTTTAGAGCTGTCACTGAGCAACATTAAGTTTCAGCTGCCTCCAAACATTTTCTATTTGGTTCTGTTCTGGAAACTGGCTAGGCCACTCCAGGACCTTGAATCACTTCTTAGTTGCCCTGGCTGTATGTTTCGGGTCATTACCATGCTAAAAGACCCAGTCATTACCCATCTTCAGTGCGCTTACTCGGGAAAGAGGTTGTTGGTCAAAATCTCACGATACATGATCCCATCCATCCTCCCTTCAATATGGTGCATTTGTCTTGTGTGTTACGAACGGTAATGTTTAAGATTGTAGTCCCATCTCTCTTCAGATCATTGACCAGGTCCTCCCTTGTAGTTCTGGGCTGATTCCTGTCCTTTCTCAGAATCGTCCTTACCCCACGAGGCAAGATCTTGCAATGTTTCTCTTCCATTTTCTAATAATTTTGCCAACAGCTGTTGCCTTCTCACCAAACTGCTTTCCTATTGTCCTGTAGCTCACTCCAGCCTTCTGCAGGTCTACAATTTTGTCCTTGGTGTCGTTAGTCAGCTTTTTGACCTTGGCCATGGTGGAGAGGTTGGAGTGTGATTGAGTGTGTGGACAGGTGTATTTTATACAGGTACAGAGTTCAAACAGGTTCAATTGATACAGGTAATGAGTGCAAGCAGCAATATCCTAAACAAATGCAATGAAATTTGCACATGTTTACTTGGCGGTAACCATAGTTAGCAAAACAAGACAATGATTTCTTCACACCAGCTTTCTTGTAAAGCATCCAATCTGCTTTTATAATTATCAGAATGATAGTGTTTTCAGCTGCCTGTCTTTAGTACTTTCTCTTGAACTAACAAGAAGATCACTGAAATGACTGAGAGGTTGTCCACTACTTTAGCATTGATGATGTATCCTTGGGATAGGTAGGTCATCAATGTTTGATAGGTCGGGTCTGACACCCGGCATCCCAGCCAATCAGCTGTTCTCTGTTTCAGCAATGTAAACCGGCCAGAGATCCTCAATTGTGGAGCTTCTCCATCTTCTGGTTGTGACCAGAGCTGGTTACAGTATATCCGCCTCCTATTCAAATCAATAGGAGGCGGATATGCAGTACCCATCCGCAGCCAGGAGGCGGAGAAGCTCCACAACTGAGCATTTCTGGGCTGCCGCCTAGAACAGCTGTTCAATTGGTGGGAGTGCCAGGTGTGGGACCCTGATTGATCAGACACTGATGATCTATCCTAAGGATAGGTCATCACTGATAAAGTAGTGGACAACCTCTTTAAGCAGGTCATTTTGTGGCAGGGCTGAAAATCTGTAGAAATTGTGTTGTCTTTTTTTTTAGTTATTTTTTATGAAAAGTAATGACTTTGCAATTTTTTGCAATTCATCTGTTTACTTTTCATAACAATTTAGAGTTGGTGTAAATTGCTGCTTTAAAGAGTGAAGCAGCAAACTTTGTAAAAAAAAAAAAAAAAAGAAACCTACATTCTCAAAAATTTGGCCACAATAAAACGATTTGCTAGGAAGATATTGGAAAGGCTATTAGTAAGAACGCTGCTTCCGGATCCTTGTCTTTTGTAAACATGGTAGTGATCAGCCTGCAAACCTGCAATACGCTCATTTGTTGGTGACTATCATTTATGCGAACCTAAAAATCATTGTAGTCAGCAGCACATTTCCCCATGGAAAGGGAATGGTGTACCAACATTATGCAGAATGTATGGGGACTGAGTAATTGCATTATTGTTCTTCCCCATACACTTTATTACCTTAGCCAGGGCCTTAACAAGCACCAACTTGTATAATCAAAATACATGGGCGGATTTGTGTCAGATTTTGTAGTCTGGATATTACAAACTAGCGATGACGCCTTTGCCAAAACTGCATTGGTCTGTTGTTTGCATGATGTAACATTGTAATTAGAATTTCAGATCCCATTGTAGAAAACGCAAGTGAATTGAAGTATGTGAATTGATACAGAGCTCATGATGATAAAGGTTATTCTTTAAAATTTCTTGTAACCTCTCCGTGTTCCTCTTCTGTCGTGATCTCTGCTATTTAAACCGCATAATAGAAAGCTGAAAACCTTTCTTCCTTTTCTGTAATGAATTTTGTGTGCACCTCCTGCTGTGATATCTCTTGTGTCAGTCAGTATTTGGCACAGCAGACACGGGGGCAGGTTCCCAGCTATGCAGAAAGTGGCAGCCTCAGCAATTCTTTATCCTGTTGGTGCCCGTTCCGGGCTAATGGACTATGTCTCACTCTTTGGAGGAAGTCCAGAGCCCAGCAATGGCACAGCCTTGTCACATCCGATTTCTGTACAAGCTTTGAGAAAGAAGGTTTGCCTTAGTGAAACAAGCTTGTAGAAGGAGGTGATCAGGACATTGCCGACCATTTAACTGCCTTGTTACTGAGATGAAAAATGGCCATCAGGACACTGAGTTAATGGTATCACTATACAGGTTACTTTCCGACATGTTGTGAAAATCGCATGTGATTCTACGTGGGTATGGCAGTTTTGTCAGAAAAAAACACAATATGTAACATAGCAAGCATCTCCCTGTAATCGTGAGAGCTGGTTCCAGTCAAGTCAGTTTAGCCATTTAAATGGCGCTGTAAATTTCTGATAGCATTCAAAGAACATCATTGCCGGTATGTGCTTGCCATAGTAGCCGGGGCGTTTTGCTCGCTGAGCTTCATAGGAGAACCATGACCGTAGTTTTGCAGTGGATAGTGTAAGCAAGCAAACCGTTGCAGGATCAAGTCCTCGAGGAGGACTAAAAAATAACTAATATTCAGAATAAAAGTTCTTAAAAATATTAAAAAAAAAATAGAATCACCCTCTTTCTAAAGAAATTTTAAAAAATAAACCTATTCAGTATTGCAGTGTCCAAAAAATACAACCTATCAAAATATAAAATTATTAAAACCATTTATTAAGGGCTAAAAAGAAAAAACGAGACCCCAGAATTGCCTCTTTTTGGTCACCGCACTTCCCTTAAAATATACAATAAGTGATAAAAAACAACATATGTACCCCAAAATTGTATTTATAAAAATGCAAAAAAACCCAGCACCCAGCTTTACAGACAGAAAATTAATAACCTGTTACGGTTCTTTAACGATTGCGAAACATGTATTTATTTTTTACTTCTTTTCTTTCAGTTCATTATGAGGTATAATTCAACACTGACATTCAAAACTACAGCTTGTCCTGCAGAAAAAAAACAAGACCTCAAGAGGCCATTTTGATGAAAAACTAAAGTTATGGCTAGTGTGGAACAAATGGAGGAAAAAAAAACCAAACATAAAAACAAAAATTTCCCAGGTCATTAAGGGATTAAATGGAGTCCTCTCGTAAATTTGTCAGTTTCCTATGAATGGCTTACAAGCACCCGGTACATGTGAGGCCATTCCCGGACTATGCTGCATGCAGAACGTGCCCCTCCACTTCAGGCTTACACAGTGCTTCAGGCCCTTGAAGTTTATGAGCCTCACATAGGGTTGTCAGCCGGTGGTTCTGGGCCATTTACACTTAACTGTAGTTAGCCAGGAGTTTCTTCTGTAAGGTGACTGAACATGATAAATGTGATACAGCCAGTGATGTCTGAAGAATAGAGGTTTTATTTTGAAAGCTCGTATCATTTTTATCACTCCTTGTTTATGGTTCAGTGAGATGAGTCTATAATCGCCCAACGAACGCTCCTTCTCAATTATCGGTGCATGTAACCCTATCAGTGATCACCCAACACCAGTTTATCAGATTGCTTAGAGCGGCATTACAATCATTCTGCAGCACATCCGTTGTACACTGAGAATGTGCTGTCAACAAAATGTTGCTGTATGGGAACCGAAAATTTGTGTTAATGATTTTGTTCCTTTTGGATTTGTTTCCCAATAAAAATGGCCCATGTAAGCATACCGGTAAATGAGCACCAATCCGACTTGTATGTTGTAGGTGCTTGTAAGAGCGCAGTCAGACGGCTGTATGTATCGGAGCGAGATTGGAATACCGTGCACGGACTGGCAGGGGGCTCTTCTGACCCATATGTGTGACAGCTTCATAGATTTCTATGTAGGACCATTGTTGACAACTTGCGAATTAAAGTATATTGTTAAATTTGATTAATTTCAATTTGATTAATTTCAATTTGAAAGAAATCCATAATCGATGTTCAGGAACAATCCCTTTAATGACGGTCATGCCTCTGCTTGAATTACATAGAAATCTGAAAAATGAATTGGATACCCTGTCAGATTTCTGCTCCTGAAAAGCGGAACAGCACTCAAGTCATGATACGACGACACCTGGAGGTACAACTATGGGCACATGATCCCGCCATGGTAAAGGAGATATGATCTAAATAGTAAAACCTAAAAATACTGGTTATGGTTTACAGTCCTGATTGCTGTAGCCGCCTTGGAGCAGAGAGTACATCGCAGTGAATGGGCCTTGTATTGCATAGACTGGTGGGAACTACAGCCCAGTGGAAGGTGCAGAGCGTTACTGTGTATGAGCCCTACAGAAACACATGAGATTATTTCCTGTGTGCACTCCTAAACCACCAGATGGAATCTATGCAGATTTCTAAGCCTGCCTACTGCAGACAGGGTTAATGAAAACCATGTTTCTGGATTTCTCTTCCTTTTCTTTCATTTTTTTTTATGGTGTATTTCAAGTGTACAGCTGATAAACTATTCTGCATAAGGCGCCTATCTGTGATCAGCTAACAAAGGCCAGGAGAGATAAACTGCTCACTTCCCTTTAATGTCTCCCTTTGGCAGCTTTAATAGATCTTCGCAATACTGTAGCAGTGAACCCTACAGCTAGGCTTGTGTGGAGCTCCAGATCACCATCACGTCTTCTGCTGCAGGTAGCCCTATTTGTTTATTGAGCAGCAGGAGTAGATAATTTATTAGGAAGCCATTAGCCCGGTATTGAGGAGAGAAAAGCACCGAAGAGAGAGCTGGCTGTGCGTGCTAGTCTAGCTCATTTCTGATTCAAGTCCAAGGTAAAATGAGCAGCAGCAATGTTGAAAGCCTTCTTGTTTTCCATCATGGCAAGTAGCAGACAGAAGTATCGCTGTGCTTCTCACCGTCTGCTCTTCCCAAAGTTACACTATTAGTGACCGCATTCTGAAAGCCACAGTGTCACTGAAAAACAAAATGGATTGCTATGTGACACATTGGATTCAGGAACTTTTTCAGTTTGGGTTCTACAAAAGTGACAATGTGGTATCTTTAAATAGA
The DNA here is from genome assembly GCF_039654945.1 of Dendrobates tinctorius. NCBI lineage: Eukaryota > Metazoa > Chordata > Amphibia > Anura > Dendrobatidae > Dendrobates > Dendrobates tinctorius. The sequence goes on from NW_027361696.1 coordinate 102,144,967, forward strand.
AATATCGACTTGTAGATTTTAGGTTTTTAGGGTTGAGTCTTCTGCAGGTGTTAACTTGTACACATTGCTCCAAGATTGGACTGCCTTGGGTATCCCAACGTGAGCGTGACCGCTTCATATATTTTTATGGACCGAGCGAACGTCTGAATGCGCCAATATAATGCTATATTATTTATGCTGGCACAGACAGATCTTTCCAGGACCTATCTTAATGCAAGTCCCTCTCATCTCATGGCGTCCACTGTACCCAAAACGGTTCATCTATTTTTAGACCATAATAAAAGAATGAAAAATTCTTCTGGATTCTGATTCCTTTCCACGGTTTAGCATAAGAGGGCTTGTTTTCTCTCCTGATGTAGGGTATGTTGTGTTGTAAATCATTTATCATGGAGCTTTTTTCTTAGAACTCACACAAACACTGGGAGAACATACAAATTCCTTGCAGATGTTGTTCTTGGTGGGAGTAGAACCCAGAGCTGTAATGCTGCAATGCTGAGGCGACATAATTTGCATTGCAAAATCTCATCTAATGATTTCCTATGATGTTGCACTGCGACTTGAGACACTTTGCAACACAGAATTGCTAATGTTTCCAAATGCGTTGGATTTTATTGTTGTAAGTGACTCATTTACTATAGACTTCAGTGCAAGGTTATTTTACAGTAAACAGCAAAATCAGATCTTTAAAATGGGCGGTATGAGCGGTTATTAGTATTTTGCACCTGCTCTGCCTCCACCATAGAGCACTGGGGCCGCTCTGCACCCTGCAGTATATTAGTATTGTGACCATGTTTTGGTAAGTTTGCCTTTTTTTTTCTGTGATAAGTTTTGAATTTAAGTTTTTTCAGTGACGTGCAGTTGAATTGTAACATACTCTTATATAAAACTACACCAATATCCTCAATTGTGGAAGATTCAGCCAAAAAGAAGCGTATACAGAACCAACATTAAGAATAAGACTTTTTTTGGAAAAGGATAAAACACAACTTTATTTCAGTACATTAAAATACACCATAAGTAAATATGTACAGTACATATCTAGGGGTGAAGCGTTCCATAGCGAAACGCGCGTCGTGTGCTGGGTCTCTGGTCCCTCTGCATTGCTGGTAACGTTATTTTTATTTTGTTGTTTATTATGTCTGTCTACTAATGTCATTGTTTGGTCAGATGTTCAACTTTGATTTCAATATAATATGGATGTCAGATAGCGTTTATTTGGACTCTTTCTATATGGATTAAGTTTGTCATTATATAGGCCTGCTATTATACAATCTTACAGTTGATATAATAATATTTAATAAAATTCCTTATCAAAAAGCCTTTTATGTGATTTACATAATCATTTGGTTGTATTATTGAAATTTTTTGCTCATCTAGCTTTCAACATCTGACAGACTCTTAATAATCACTGCAGTACATAGTATGTTATTCACTGTCCAGGTTTACCCACCTTCTTTCTTGTACTTGTATCCCCATTTCATATATATATATATATATATATATATAGTATATATCCATATATATTTGGACAGAGACAACATTTTACTAATTTTGGTTCTAGACTGTACCACAATGGATTTTAAACAAAATAATTCAGATGCAGTTGAAGTTCAGCGGAGGCAGTGTGATGGCTTGGGCATGCATGGCTGCCAGTGGCACTGGGTCACTAGTGTTTATTGATGATGTGACACAGGACAGAAGCAGTTGAATGAATTCTGAGGTATTCAGAGCCATACTGTGTGCTCAGATCCAGCCAAATGCAGCCAAACAGATTGGTCGTCGTTTCATACTACAGATGGACAATGACCCAAAACATAAAGCCAAAGCAACCCAGGAGTTTATTAAAGCAAAGAAGTGGAATATTCTTGAATGGCCAAGTCAGTCACCTGATCTAAACCCAATTGAGCATGCATTTCACTTGTTAAAGACTAAACTTCAGACAGAAAGGCCCACAAACAAACAGCAACTGAAAACCACCGCAGTGAAGGCCTGGCAGAGCATCAAAAAGGAGGAAACACAGCGTCTGGTGATGTCCACGAGTTCAAGACTTCAGGCAGTCATTGCCAACAAAGGGTTTTCAACCAAGTAGTAGAAATGTACATTTTATTTACAATTATTTAATCTGTCCAATTACTTTTGGTCCCTTTTAAAAACAGGGTGGCACATGTTAAGGAGCTGAAACTCCTAAACCCTTCATCCAATTTTAATGTGGATACCCTCAAATGAAAGCTGAAAGTCTAAACTTCAACTGCATCTGAATTGTTTTCTTTAAAATTCATTGTGGTAATGTCTAGAACCAAAATTAGAAAAATATTGTCTCTGTCCAAATATATATGGACCTAACTGTATAAAGCTCAATGTGGGTGTGTATGTGTGTATGTCCGGGATTGGCATCCTCACCGTCGCAGCTACAGCCACAAAATTTGGCACAGTCACATGTCTGGACCCCGAGAGCATCATAGGCTATGTTGTGAGGTGAAATTTTAACCCCGCGCGTTCCAATTCATCAAACAATTTTGCCCCTATCTACATAATGGGGAAAAAGTGAAAGGAAAAGTGTTGGAGGCAAATTGACAGCTGCCAGATGTGAATAAGGGGGACTTAAAGAATGAGAGCGATGGCAACAAAGAGTATATGCCGTACAGTTGCTAAGGTGGGGCCCTGACATGGGATACTCACCACACACGGGGATATGAACACACACAAAATGCGCCACACACTACCACGTGCTTCAACACATATACCACCCTCAACACACATTTCACCACACATACACCAACCTCGCCACATAAAAGTCAAAACACAAAAGTCGCCACTCAAAACTCGCCACGCTGTCCCAGAGCTGTTTAAAAGATGAAAAATGAGCTGTGATTGTGTGCTATCAGCAACAGTTTTCTTTGTAGACAGTTGTGGTAACTGAGGCCTATTATTCTTATCATTTCTATGGTGTTATCGTCCTTCTGTAAAGCTGGAAATAACCTAATTTATTACCGTTCCAACACAGACCACCCTCTGACACAGACTGCAGGGGGAGCCCAGTATCACACAAGATAGGATTAGATATATGGCTCAGCAGTCAGTATCACACAGGATAGGATTAGATACACGGCTCAGCAGTCAGTATCACACAGGATAGGATTAGATACACGGCTCAGCAGTCAGTATCACACAGGATAGGATTAGATACGCAGCTCAGCACACAGTATCACACAGAATAGTATTCGATACATGGCTCAGCAGAAAGTATCACACAGAATAGGATTAGATACACATCTCAGCAGTCAGTATCACACAGGATAGGATTAGATGCACGGTTTTTATGTGCAATATAATCATTATAATTTGTTATAACTAACCACAGTTGGTTACTATGCCCAGGCAACGTCGGGCTCTTCAGCTAATATATATATATATATATATATATATATATATATATATATATATATATATATATATATATATATATAGTAAGGTAGCGCTGTCATTCGGGTAGGGGATTCTCGCTAGGCAGCCAAATAACCAGATCCGGCATGGGTTTTCCATGAAATAATAACAGTCCACACGGTTTATTCATGCATCAAAACCATCAAAGCAATACAAAATAGCATAGCGTCCATGACAGAGCTTCCCACTGTTATCCCTGTGGTCACACAGGTTATGCAATGTTCCATACTCAGGCTCTTCAGCCTCACAGATGTCTCACTCCATCAGGGTTTACCTCATGGCGGCATCACCACGCTGCAGACGTCCATTCCCTCCAGGGAACTATCAGGCATGTGCAGCCATTAAACACATCGTTCACTTGCTGTCGGGAAGACAGCCCCATCTCTCTGACGGGACCTTCCAAAACAGACCAACCGGGTCCCTGCATTAACTCCATGTGACCTACCCTGGCCACCTTATATGGTCCGTAGCCACGCCCACCGGGTCACATGGCTATGCCCTCATCACAGGTCCTTCAACCACTCATACACACTTTACAATAGCGTTCTTAAACACACCCTGGGTAGGTTTGTAGGTAACTGGTCTCACCAGTTACCTGTAGACTTCCCAAACACATTGAAACAGCACCTCAGCACTATCACTGCTGATTAACAGACACACAAGTCTCCATCCCAAGGCCACCCACCTTGAGATACATAACGATCATTCAGTATTCTGCCACTCATCCTCTCTCCTGGGACATCCACACAGCGCCCCCTAGCGGACACAGTGGTCACTACACCAAAAATATATATTTATATAATATATATATACTTGTGGTTTATGTACTGGAATAAAGTTGTTTTTAATCCTTTTCCAAAAAAGGCTGATTCTTAGTGTTGATACTGTCGTAAAAAGAAAATGATTTGGACAATCCAAACATTTCCCCCTCATCCCTATTGCACTCAGTACAGTTAGCTGCGTTTGAAAAGTTTTTAAAGGTATAAATTTCAATGTTTTTTGTAACCTTGTAGTTTCATTCATTTTTTTTTTTTTAACAGTTTATGAACATTTAGTAAAAGTTCAAACTGAGATGACCACTTGTTACACCGCTTGTTAAAGTCAGTCAGTACGTATAACAAACTCCATGTAAAGATCCTGTAGGTTGAAAAAGTTCTCTTCAGCGTATGGGTTTAATTCACCTCTGGGTTTTTTAATGAGCTCCTTTCCATGTGTATTGAAGTCTAAGTGGCTGTGCAGAGAGGAAAGGAGATAAAAGTTTGTTGGTAAGGTGGCTTCTGTGCTCCTTAGAACAATAGTATCTCACAGGCTTTAAAATCCTTCAACCTGTTTTTTTTCCTACTTTTTCTTTTACAATTTTCCTAACAAATTCATCCATTTTTTGTTCCCCAAAAGATCAACTTAATACCCTGCTTCATGCACACTGTTTAGTCAGCATTTTTAACCATACACATACCCTATAGAGAAGCCTATAGCATATGCCTCTTAATAAATTTAGCACATCTTTGCTTGTACACACATCACAAACAGAAAATAATGTCAGCTGAAAACTGGCATAGATTTCTGCTAAAACTTGTACCGATTTCCTGCAGTAAATCCGTCCACCATTAGTTGGCCATTAAGAAGTGACAAGAGCAATGTAAAACCAAGAAAAAATACATTTTTTAATGCAAAATGTGTTATTAGAAGTTGTTTGTTGGTACTTTGATAGTAGAGTTAGGTCTCGTTCAAATGTCCATTTTGAACTTGCGTATTCAATGTATGTTTTTCATAGATACAACACATACCTTTTATATAGGATTAGGTTTAGTGTTGGAAGGATAAGTAATGGGGTAGCTTTAGTGCTAGTAAGGCTAGATCTGTGGTTGTGCTGTTTTTTTAGCATTAAGGGCTCATACTCATCTGAGAGAAAAATGGACGAGTGCAATCGGATAAAACTTGGACCAATGTTAATCTGAGTTACAACTCATCTGCGATATTTTTTTTTTTTTTTTCTCAGCTGAAATTGGACTGAGAAGAAAATTGCAGCATGCTGCAACTTTCCGCGTATATCAGACGAGACTCGCCAATGCAAGTCAATGGGTGTGATAAAAAAAAAAATTGCACAGCACTCAGACCATGCAAGTGCCGTCCAATTTTTATACACCCATGTCGCCTGAAAAGTTGGCAATTCAGGGGCGGCATACAGTAATATCACAGTGTGACACGACAGAATAGAATATCTGTGTATATACTGTATGTAATCTGTCTAGAGTATATACACATAGATTAGATAGATATAAAGATGTCAGTCACATATATAATTAGTAGTGTGCATGTGCTGCTTACTGTACATGTATTTAATAAATTATTATTTTGCGTGGGCTCCTGCGTAATTTTTCAAACCAGCAGAGGGAAAGCCGATGGCTGGGGGCAGATGTTTATAGCCTGGGAAGGGGGTAACACCCATGGAGCTTCCCAGGCTATTAAGATCAGCTCACAGCTGTATACTTAGCCTTTACTGGTAATTAAAATGGGAGACACCCCCAAAAAATGACATAGGATCCCCCTATAATTAATAACCAGCAAAGGCTAGGCAGACAATTTCAGGCTGATATTAATAGCCTAGGAAGGGGCCATGGATATTGTCCCCCAGGCTAAAAACATCAGCCCTCATCAGTCCCAGAAAAGGGATGCGCGAATTCTGGCACTTAGCCTCACTCTTGCCCTGGTGCGTTGGCCAGTGGGGTAATAAATGGAGGGGTTGATGTCACCTTTGTATTGTCAGGTGCATCAAGCCCAGTGGTTACTAACCCCATAGTCATATTGTATAAAAACACACATCCAGAATAAAGTCTTTAATTGAAATAATGACAGACTCCTTTAATCAGTCTTAATTAAACCATACTCCTGTCATCGCCCATTCCAGTGAAGCCATTGTCCCCTATAAGAGAACTAAAATATTAAACAGCAAAATTCCTCACCTGTTCGTCGAAAAGATAATGATCCATTTGTCCCGCAATGGGTCTAGCTCTGCTATATCTAGCTGTAGTTTCAGACTGGATTGGCAAAGGTCCATCAGTAACAATAATTCTTGGGGTTCACTATTTACCTACATGCAAAAATAACTTGACCCTAGAAAACAAATTTACAGTTGCTTGTATGTAATATTAATATGGTTGGCTTGCTTAATGAAGAAGATGATATTTTTTCTGCACTGCTCATTAGCACTTCTTCACAGCGGCCTACCATAGGATTCCCCTGTTCTCATGTGAGCCAGTCCAAGCCTGTCTAGATGGCAGGCTGCATTGTTGAATGATGTGACTATGCAGCCTGCCATCTAGCAGAGTCACTGAGCTGAGCGTTCTTGCTCACTATCTGAAGAAAGACATGCCATGATGCCAATTAATCTTTTACTATGTTAAAGAGGTTGTCCACTACTTGTGCATTGATGACCTATCCTTGTGGGACATGTGGGAAATGTTATTTATGAACTATTTTGTGTGACTTAACTCTCTGATTTAAGGGGCACAAAAATTAAAAGTTTGAAAATTGCAAAATTTTCTTTCTTTTTTTTTTTTTTGTGCCAAATTTGTGTGGTTTTTTTCATAAATAAACACAAGTCATATCGACGAAATTTTACCACTATCATGAAGTACAATATGTCCTGAAAAAAACAATCTCAGAATCGGTGAAGCGTTCGAGTTATTACCACATAAAGTGACAGTGGTCAGAATTTAAAAAATTGTCATTGTCTACTGAAAGAAGAAGCAACCAAAGCGGTGATAAAATATAAAGACGCAGGCTGGTTAGTATAATATTGGGGAACATACTCCAGCGGTAAAAGAAAAAAGAAAACCACTACAGTGGTGCTTTAAAGAATGATTTTAATACAAAATAAATAAATAATCTTTTTTTTTATATAGCGCTAACATATTCCGCAGCGCTTTACAGTTTGCACGCATTATCATCGCTGTCCCCGATGGGGCTCACAAGCTAAAATCCCTATCAGTGTGTCTTTGGAATGTGCGAGGAAACCGGAGTACCTGGAGGAAACCCACGCAAACACGGGGAGAACATACAAACTCCTTGCAGATGTTGTCCTTGGTGGGATTCGTACCCAGGACTCCAGCGCTGCAATGCTAACCACTGAGTCACCGTGCTGCCAATCAAAAAATCTAATATAAACAATAGGTAATTTTCTGATGACTCAGTTGCTTAAAAGGAGTTGTGCAGTACTAGCCTCTTCTCATTGTGAGACGTTGAATAATATCACTCATTCTCTCCTTCAGTGCCGGCGCCGTTGAAGTTGTGGTTGCTTGTTGACTTCCTTTCAATGTTCCATTTGCCCAAAGGCGGGTGAAGCTGGCACTTATTGGGCACAGGGCTTGTGTGATGTAACAACCTCATGTGAGCCCTGGGAATGTGAGTGCCAAAACCACTGGAACGCAATGGCAAGAGACATGAGTATAAACGCTTTTATTGTAACTGAGGCAAACGTTCAGCTTGAGAAAGAGTTGTCATAGAAGTGGACAACCCACTTAAAGTCTATGGAGATCTGTATTAAAAGGATCAAGAAATACTGTGACCTTCAGAGTTCAATCAGAGTTTAATCCGTTTTTAACTGACCCTTTGTTCAGTCAATCTAATATATAAAGCTCAATGTGTGTGTATGTATGTGTGTATGTCCAGGATTGGCATCCGCACCGTCGCAGCTACAGCCACAAAATTTTGCACAGTCACCCGTCTGGACCCCGAGAGCGTCATAGGCTATGTTGTGAGACGAAATTTTATTCCCGCACGTTCCAATTCACCAAACAATTTTGCCTATTATTCTTATCATTTCTATGGTGTTATCCTCCTTCTGTAAAGCTGGAAATAACACAATTTATTACCGTGCCAACACAGACCACTCTCTGACACAGACTGCAGGGGGAGCCCTGTATCACACAAGATAGGATTAGATACACGGCTCAGCAGTCAGTATCACACAGGATAGGATTAGACACATGGCTCAGCAGTCAGTATCACACAGGATAGGATTAGATACACAGCTCAGCAGTCAGTATCACACAGGATAGGATTAGATACCTGGCTCAGCAATCAGTATCACACAGGATAGGATTAGATACACAGCTCAGTAGTCAGTATCACACAGGATAGGATTAGATACATGGCTCAGCAATCAGTATCACACAGGATAGGATTAGATACACAGCTCAGCAGTCAGTATCACACAGGATAGGAATAGATACACGGCTCAGCAGACAGTATCACACAGCATAGGATTAGATACACGGCTCAGCAGTCAGTATCACACAGGATAGGATTAGATACACTGCTGAGCAGTCAGTAACATACATGATAGGATTAGGTACATGGCTCAGCAGTCAGTATCACACAGGATAGGGTTAGATACATGGCTCAGCAGTCAGTATCACACAGGATAGGCATAGATACACAGCTCAGCAGTCAGTATCACACAGGATAAGATTAGATACACAGCTCAGCAGTCAGTATCACACAGGATAGGAATAGATACACAGCTCAGCAGTCAGTATCACACAGGATAGGAATAGATACACAGCTCAGCACACAGAATCACGCAGAATAGTATTAGATACACGGCTCAGCAGACAGTATCACACAGAATAGGATTAGATACACGGCTCAGCAGACAGTATCACACAGGATAGGCATAGATACACGACTCAGCAGTCAGTAACACACGATAGGATTAGATACACAGCTCGGCAGAAAGCATCATACAGGAGAGGATTAGGTACACAGCTCAGCAGACATTATCACACAGGATAGGGTTAGATACACAGATACACATGTTTATCAAAAGGCACTTGAATGAGTTGAAAATAAAATACTATCAATACTTGGGTAATTGTTTAGTTAATTTGTGTTGCAAATCTGTAGTGTTGAATGTATGATGTGAAATGTTTTTATGTGCAATATAATCATTATAAATGTTATAACTAACCACAGTTGGTTACTATGCCCAAACAACGCCGGGCTCTTCAGCTATTGTATAATACAGTTCAGACAGTCTGCCTGATTCAGGGAAAAACAGATCTTAAAAAAAAACCGGATGCAACTAGGAAGACAACTAAACAAGGTGTTTCCCTTGGGTGGTAGCTCCCACACAGATGTGTGAATGAAGCTTTAAGGTATGTGCACACATAGTTTTTTGTCTCTGCGGATTTTGTAGAGAAAACCGCAGGTAAATCCGCAGGACAAAGACCTGTGGTTTATCTGCGGTTTTGCTCTGCGGTTTTACACCTCATAATGGATGAGGTGTAAAACTGCAGCGTTTCTGCACCAAACAATTGACATAAAAAAAGCTGTGCACATGCTGCGTTTTTTTCCGCGCGGTTTTGCTGCGGGTTTCAAAACGCAGCATGTGCACAGCTTTTTTTTTTATTTCCATAGGAAATAAAGGTACTGTACAACGCAGCAGAATCTGCTGCGTTTCTGCAGAGCCAAAAACGCTGCAGAAACCGCAAAGTGTGCACATACCCTTAGGCTTCTTTCAGACTTCAGTTTTTAAGCATCAGGCGCGATGCGGCAAAAAATGTAAAAGCTGGATCCGGCGCCGGTTGCCACCGGATCTGGCTTTTTTCCCATAGACTTGCGTTATTGCCGCATTGCGCTTGATGGCCATGCGGCGTGTCCGGCTTTTGCCGGATAGGGCAAAAAATGCTTTTCCGGCGTCTGCAAAAAACGTTACCTGCAACGTTTTTTGACAGCGCCGGACCGCTTTTTTCCACTGCGCATGCCCGAAGACTCTCTCGCCCTCTCCCTCTCCTGCACCGTCTCCGGCCTCAACAGATGATCCGGCGGGCTGCAGCTTCTACCGGATCAGGTTAGACAACTTTTCGCCGCAGCCCGCCGGATTTAAAAAACTGAAGTCTGAAAGTAGCCTTACTGAGAGCAATCAATTCTTTCAGCTGGCTAACAAAGTACCAAAACCTTTTTCTTTTGGTCTTTTGACTTTTATGGTAAGAAAAAATCCAAAAAACGCTCATAAGAGTCTTGGCTCATCAGTCAGATCACTGCTTCCATTTTCAGTGCGACACTAAGGAATTAGAATTGCAGTGTAATTGGTTGTTACGGGCACGGTTCCACTTGTTTTGCTGAATTTCACACTCTGTGGCATTAATGCACTCAGAAACTGACTTTAGGTAAAGTATATTATACCAAAAAGGAGCCAGGCTGTGTTTTGTTTTCACCCGCTTATCCATACGAATATGATCATATGTCGATTATTGTGTATGAATAAAGGTCACGCAGGCTGCCATATGGATGTGCATGAGGACATTTATTCAGTCTGCAGCTTAGATATCTGTATCATAGTTTGCACTTTTATAATTTCTATAATTTTGTAACTTCTATAATGTTAGAATTTTTAGATAACTTGTTCTTTTAGCCATACCACTGTTTCTACATTAGGTGTACATTATATTGCACAATAATTGTTAATTAGTTGTGCAATTTATGTGAAACATAAATCATCCCAAAGAGGATATTTTGAGGTCAGTACATTATATGAATAGTGCAATAGATATACTATAATAAGTATTATATCATTTGTATTACACATAGGAGGTCTGTGTGCTGTGTGGGGTTGAAGTGTTTAGTATTTTTATTAAAAAAAAAAAAAACACCCAAAATCCATTGATGGATCCTGTCACTTATTAATTTATTTTACTCGCCATTAATTCCACAGCGCTTTACAGACATCATCACCACTGTCCCCATTGGGACTCACAATCTAAATTCCCCATCAGAATGTTCCATTTCAATTTCGCTAGAGTTCCGATCACTCTAGATTCCCTATCAATATGCTTTTGTAGTGTGGGAGGAAACCGGAGAACCCGGAGGAAACCCACACAAGCACGGGGAGAACATACAAATTCCTTGCAGATGTCCTTGGTGCGGTTTGGACCCAGAACACCAGCACTGCAAAGTTAAAGTTCTAACCACTGAGCCTCTGCGCTGCTCATATCCAGCAGAGGATGCATTATCTTGTGGATCTTGTGTAGATGTGATCATATTGATCTACACTTCCTTCATCTCGGAACTCAAGTCTAGTTTGGAGATGTTAGTGTTGCAGCAATCACGTTGTATGTATTTCTCATGCTGTGTGTTGCTGGCTATGGAGTACTGCAGCTAGTGAGGCATTTACGGTAGTTTATTGAATGTTTTCTTTTATTCATAAGTTGCAGCCATGTTTGTAATTAAAGGTGTCCTCCAGTTATTTTAAACTTATCTTTTAAATGTGGGTGAAATATAAAGATTTACTACTTAAGGATACATTTTAATTAACAAAGGTGCCCTGATGTCCAGACATTGGCTTTATGCCCAGCAGCTTCATGTCTGGCTTGTGTATGATACAGGAGAATGTGTCCTTTGTCAGCATGTGATTAGTGCTGCGTGTGAAGGGGGCTGGCTTTTGGGTTTCTTTACATAGCAAAACCAGAGGCACATAAGGGGGTTGGCTTAGCTATTGTATGTACAATTACATATATAATAATATGGTTCAAAACACATACTATTAATCAAATGAGTTGCCAAATGAATTTAAAATCTAGTCCAGACATTGACAAGGTTCGAAAAAAAGATTTTTATTTGAAATAATAATTTTCTTCTTCCAACTTTGCTTTCATCAAAGAATGCTCCCTTTGCAGAAATTACAGCATTGCAGACCTTTGGAATTCTAGCAGTTAATTTTCTGAGGTATTCTGGAGAAGTTTCACTTCATGCTTCCAGAAGCCCCCCTGACAAGTTGGTTTGGCTTGATGGGCCCTTTTTGCATACCATACGGCCAAGCTGCACCCACAACAGCTCCATGGGGTTGAGATCTGGCGACTGTGCTGGCCACTCCATTACAGATAGAATACCAGCTGTCTGATTTTTCCCTAAATAGTTCTTACATAATTTGGAGGTGTGCTTTGAATCATAGTCCTGTTGTAGGATGAAATTGGCTCCAATCAAGCTCTGTCCACAGGGTATAGCATGGCATTGCAAAATGAAATGCTAGCCTTCCTTATTCAAAATCCCTCTAACCTGTACAAATCTCCCACTTTACCAGCACCAAAGCAACCCCAGACCATCACATTACCTCCACCATGCTTGAACGATTGCATCAGGCACTCTTCCAGCATCTTTTCAGTTCTACATCTCACAAATGTTCTTCTGTGTGATCCAAACACCTCAAGCTTGGATTCGTCTGTCCATAACAATTTTTTCCAATCTTCATTTGTTCAATGTCTGTGTTCTTTTACATATATTAATCTTTTCCTTTTATTATTATTATTATTATTATTATCATTATTATTCCTTTTTATTATCTCGGATACGGCTTTTTCTTTGCCACTCTGCCCTGAAGGCCAGCATTCCAGAGTTGCCTCTTCACTGTAGGCGTGACACTGGCGTTTTGCGTGTATTATTTAATGAAGCTGCCAGTTGAGGACCAGTGAGGCGTTGATTTCTCAAACTACAGACTCTAATGTACTTCTCTTGTTACTCAGTTGTGCAGCGGGGCCTCCCACTTCTCTTTCTACTCTGGTTAGAGCCTGTTTGTGCTCTCCTCTGAAGGGAGTAGTACACACCGTTGTAGGAAATCTTCAGTTTCTTAGAAATTTCTCGCATGGAATAGCCTTCATTTCTAAGAACAAGAATAGACTGTCGAGTTTCACATGAAAGTTCTTTTTTTTCTGGCCATTTTGAGAGTTTAATAGAACCAACAAATGTAATGCTCCAGATTCTCAACTAGCTCAAAGGAAGGTCAGGTTTATAGCTTATCTAATCAGCCATACTGTTTTCAGCTGTGCTAACATACTTGCACAAGGGTTTTCAAGGGTATTCTAACCATCCATTAGCCTTCTTACACAGTTAGCAAAACATAAAGTGCCATAAGAACTCTGGAGTGATGGTTGTTGGAAATGGGCCTCTATACAGCTATGAAGATATTGCATTACATGTTTGCAGCTAGAATAGTCATTTACCACATTAACAATGTATAGAGTGTATTTCTGAATCATTTAATGTTAGCTTCATTGGAAAAAAACTGTGGTTTTCTTTCAAAAATAAGGACCCTAAACTTTTACAAAGTAGTGTATGTATAACAAATTGGTATCAATAAAGGCATCGGTTTGCTATGCAAAGTGAAAAATGGTGTGTGCCTCAGAGTGAGTGTGAACTGTCTTCTAAACTTTTTTCCAATTTTCTCCTTTTCATCTATGAGTTTAAATAATTTCTATACATATAAAATCTATTACTTGAATGACCGTTTCCCTTTGCCCTATATATCCACATCTTCCATGAGCCATCTAAAAGCCCATTAGCAGTGTGTTCATAGACCACTGATTAGCTAATCTGATGACTGCAGGACTTAAGCCCCCGTCACACACAGCGAGATCGCTGCTGAGTCACAAGTTTTGTGACGCAACAGCAATCTCACCAGCGATATCGCTGTGTGTGACATATATCAGCGACTGCCCCTCTCCCCGCCAGGTATCACTGATCGTGCTCGAAAGCCCTGGACTTTTTTTGATCGTTGGTCGCCCGCTGGCCAGCACGCATCGCTGCGTGTGACAGGCGGGAGACCAGCGATCAGCGGGGTGGAGCTGGTATACAAGGTAAACCGCGGGCAACTAAGAGCGCACGTCACTTAGTTACCCGCTGTGTACCTTAGATACCAGCGTGCTGGTGCTGGGAGCTGGTATCCAAGGTAAACAGAGGGTTTCTAAGTGCCGCGCGGCGCTTAGAAACCCTATGTTTACCTTGGATACCAGCTCCCAGCGCCAGCACGCTGGTATCTAAGGTACACAGCGGGTAACTAAGCAACGCGTGCGCTTGTTACCCGCGTCGTCACTGGTCCTGATCGCTGCTGAGATCTGCCTGTTTGGCAGCTCACCAGAGATCATGTAGCGACACACCAGTGATCCTGACAAGGTCATATCGTTGTCGGGATCGCTGGTGGGTCGCCATGAGTGACGGGGGCCTTATTCAACATCTCCTATCACCACTGATCTGGGTATATGAAACTGGTGGTTGCTGTAATTACCAGGATGATGCTGATGAATGCTTTTTTTTTTCTTTCCAAACCTTGTAGTTGTGTACATCAGAAGCTTGACAACTCTAAGCTTACAAAGGGGTTAAGTTGAGGAGCCGTGAAACCAAACATTTGTATGGCCTGTTGGCAGCTCCTAATGGCAGATATACTGCTTTCCTCCAGCTTCCCACTGATAGCACATTGCTGAGGTGTAGATTCATGACTTGTGTTCCCTCCACCCGTCCAGTATAACAATTGTGCCATTGTTTGAGAGGATCTGCTCTCAGAAAATGTTCTACTGTTCACAGACATCCTCCACAACTTTCTCTACAGCGAATATAAAGCTGCCTTGGTGTGCTAGAAATGCTAGGGAGCAATGTTTTATTAGGAACTGATTTTCCAGGATTTTTCTAGAGCACACGGGGTGGAGGGAGCGCTCATCCTCCATGACCTTGTGTTTTGCCTTACAGACATTTTCTCCTTTGAGAAGAGAATAACCCTTTTTTTTATACCAGCAAAAGAACAGTGCTAGCTATTGATGTGATATCTGCAAATATTTTACTTTGACAGCTGTTAATGTGGAGCTCCTAATGTACTTATTGGGCAGAGGATGATTAGTCCTAGAAGCCTTTCTGGATCTGCGTTATCTTTGTATAGCAGAGTCCCACTTTACAATGGGAATCCAATACATTTACTGTTGATCCATTTTAGCTGTTGCAGCTGCTGACCGCCTCTAGTCCATGAAGATGGCAAATGTAAACTAACATTTGCACCCATCCTACACTTCATAGCTCAGTTATCTAATATTCATCTTTTTTTTTCAACGTAATTTGTGTTCACTAATAGTTTAGCAGCCTATGCTCCCCGTAGTGGTGGCAGAATTTTATCAATTAATTACAGATTTGTCAAGATTTAGCTTGAAATTACTTGCGCTAAGTTATATAGTTAATTGTGATACCAAATCAATGCAGTTTTGTACCATGCATTAAAAACCGAGAGTGTATGTGTAAGGCCGGTTTCACATTTGCGTATCATGGCGCAGCGATGGCCTTGCGCACGGCCGCCGCTAAGCCCCGCCCCCTGCCGCGCCTCCGCCGGTAGCTGCGCCTATCGACGCATGCGTCCTGCGTCCCCTATCTTTATCACTGGGGACGCAGGCCGTGCGCAGTATGCGTTTGGCGGTGCATGCGTCCTTTTGACGGTGCGCCAAACACAACCTGTTGCAATTTGGTTGCGCTCGGCGCACTGACAAAAGGACGCAAGCGTCGCCAAACGCATACTGCGCACGGCCTGCGTCCCCAGTGATAAAGATAGGGGACGCAGGACTCATGCGTCGATAGGCGGAGCTACCGGCGGAGGAGGGGCGGGGAATAGCGGTGGCTGTGCGCAGGCCGTCGCACGCCTTGATACGCAAACGTGAAACTGGCCTTACGGATGTCTGATAGATGGCTGTCCGGAGGCATCCATAGGATACATGCTCTTGTTTTTCATGTGTGACTTCTTGGGCCATACATCTCTGGATATTTTCAGAGCTCCGAATTCTCTGATTAGACATGTTCAGTTGAGTCCTTAATTTGTCCCTAACCTAAGATGTTTTTCCACCAAAAGCTTTAATACCATAGTACTTAGAGAGGGGATCATCTGCCATCATATTGAAGTCACATGTGCGAAAAACTTTTGATGGAAAAAAGTTTTTCTTCTGACAGTGCCTGCGGGAATTGGAGGAGAAGTTTATGTAGGGTGGCAAATATTGCAGTTCTTTAATGGTTGTCCCCAAAGTCTACTTTATTTTTAGGAGCCACTTCTATATTTTCAGAGAACTTCCTTGGCCGTAGCAATTTATAATTCGAACCATCTCCGTAAAATGGAACATATCAATTCAGAAAATGAGAAAACACAATTTTAGATCTTTTGGAGCTTTTCAGAGAAAAACATACTTGGCTGTAATTGTGCAGCCAGAATATAATTCATGCTGCCCGTGGTATGGGCACTATGAATCAAGTGACAGATTTCTTTTAAGCAATGTAACATTACAACAGAAATGTGAATAATTAATCAAATATATTTTTCTTACAATTTATTTCAGGAGGATTTAGACAAGTAAAAGATGAAAAGGAAGCACTAATAGCCTGAAGGGAAAAAGTGCATTGGGAAATGCAGGTGAGTGTCTCTTCTACATACACCCTTAAGCTAGGTGATTGTTGGAAGGAGTGTAGGAAGATAACAGAATGCTATGTTTTCTATACCTATACATGCTACATGAGGGGAAAAAGAATAAAACAAATGGATGACTTATTGAATGGTGATTCTTATTTTCCAAGACCTATAGAGTCTATTCACATTTAGGTCTCTGTACAGGATTTGTTTGCCGCAAATTCACTGCAAAATTGCATAATAATCCACCTGTGTGTGTTACAGGTGGGTATTGCTTTTGGTCTTGCTGCAGATTTTGTTGCAGACTTCACCATGTTGCATAGTAAGGGTCAAGACTTTGATGATTGCAGAAAGAAAAAAAAAAGATTGTCATGCTGTGGATTTGAAAATGAGCATTGCATGTAATTGCAGAAAATGTCCAGAATGTGATGATTTGTTAGAGGTTTTTTCAATGGATTTTAACCCCTTCATGACCGGAGGTATTTTCGGTTTTTGTTTTTTGCTCCCCTTCTTCTCAGAGCCATAACTTTTATATTTTTCTGTCAGTATGGCCATGTGGGGGCTTGTTTTTTGCGGGACGAGTTGTGCTTTTGAACAGCACCATTGGTTTTACCATGTCATGTATTAGAAAACGGGAAAAAGTTCCAAGTGCAGTGAGGTTAATCCTTTTTTTTTATTGATAGATCGGGCGATTCTGAACATGGCGATACCAAATATGCGTATGTTTGATTTTTTTTTTATTTTATTTTGAATGGGGCGAAAGGGGGGTGATTTTACATTTTAAATGTTTGTTGTTTTTTTTTTAAAAACATTTTTTTAACTTTTGTCATACTTCTGTGGCACCCCAGAGTCCGGTTGCCACGGTGACATTGCTTCCCTCTAAGGGGTGATGTCATGCCTGGGAGGCAGGAGAGGGGTCCCCATGCCAGGTAACACAGTGTACATGACAATTCCTGCTGCAGGCCAGAAAGGGGAGCTTCCTTATAAATTCTGGCCAGCAGGTGGGGTTAGTGAGTCAGTAAGAAGACAGCTGAGAGAGTAAACAAGAGAGTTGTCATGGAAATGAGAGCAGTTGGAGCTCATGACAAGACAGTTAGAGTTGGTCTGTGGAGAAGGAAGGGACAGGAGCAGAGACAAGGGGCTCTGGGGAACTAAAATTGTGTATAGCTGACCCCAGAGCGAAGCGCTGATGAAAAGTAATGCCAGCGTCCTTGGCTGGGCAGGAGCTGTACGCCCTGACAGCCGAATCAGGAGTGCAGGGGACTGCAAGTTCCTTGGCCACACTGAACACCTGAAGGCACGGCAGCAGACCAAGAACCCGGGGCTGACAGTGAAAAGGACAGTGCCCGTGATATAGGCTCACGCTGTCAGCCATACAGATTAGAAATCATCATGCAGGAGAGGGCCGCAGCTTAGCTACAAGCAGCAGGGCCGCAAAAAGAGAGCGCAGAAGGAAGGTCCCCAACCCTACCTGGCAGGGTGGATCCCCTGAATGTCTCCAGGCGAGCCGGACTCAATCCATCATCTGTATGTGGTACCCCAGATTGCATTTATGTTCAAGTAAAAGGTAAAGAAAACTACTCCTCTCTGTGTGTCCTTCACTTTTACTCTGCACCCCAACGTTCACCACCATCTGAACAATTAAATATATTTTCCCTGTGGCCCCGCTCTACCCCTGGAGAGCTGAACCATCTTTGCTGCGTCACTATCAGCCCCAGTGGACCAAAACCGCAGCGTCGGCCCCCCCCATGGCCGAACACCATGGGTGGCGTCACGACCAAACACCACATAATTATCCTCTATTTTTACTGGACGCCCAGGGCCACAGACCGGGTCACTGCCACCGTGACATCCCCTTTTAAGAGCCTGACCGGCCCGTACCGAGTAACCTAAGGCCCTGTGGGGCGCTCCACTTCAATAGTCTCCATGGGAGACTAGAAGCTGCCCTAACCCATCGGCTCTGCTGCATACAGGCGATGATCAGATATATGTAGTAGAATTATTCACTTGCTATTTGCGCCGACAACTGGGTGGCGCACACAGCAAGCCAGCAGTGACAACCATAGAGGTCTCCAGGAGACCTCTGGTTGTCATGCCAATGAATCAGTGACCCGCGATCAAGTGACAGGGGTCACCAGTGGGCGGATTTCTGGCCTGATGGCCGGAAGCGTGAGTTTAAATGCCGCTGTTAGCGTTTGACAGCGGCATTTAACGGGTGAAAATAGCCGCAGGTAGATCGCAATTCGACCCGCGGCAATTCCGGGCACATGTTGGCTGTTCAAAACATCTGACATGTCCTGGAAAAGATGTGGATTCACCACCGGAGCCCACATCAAAGGGAAGGAATCCGACGTTGGCGTACTATTACGTATGACATCGGAAAGGGGATACATTAAATGTAATAGTTTAATAACAATTCAATGAAAAAGGACATAAATTTAAAAAAAACACAGAAAAAAGTGAGCCTGAGGGCTCATACTCACATGCGAGAAGCTCGGACGAGTCTCGCATGTCAATACCCGGCACTGCCGCCAGCACTCGGATTGGAGCGTTCAGCTGCATAGAAGTACATGCAGCTGAACGCTCCAATCCAAGTGCCGGCGGCAGTGTCGGGTATTGCGTGCGAGACTTTTACGAGTTTCTCGCGTGTGAGTATGAACCCTTACTCACCAGGGTACAATACAAACGTACTGAAAGGATGCAGCAAACTTCCCCATGATAAAGGCAGAGGCAGCACAGGTGAAAGAAAAATACTGATGAAACAACCACTCCCAAACCTACCAATTCATGGAGGGGATAATTGTTTACAATTATAAATGCACCCAAATAGAGCTTGCATAGGACACCAGTCACACAGATACGTGTGATACCCTGTGTCTGGCTTACTGTCTATTGATCACGTCCATACTATTACATCAGACATTATATAAGTGAACCCCACAAGGACAGACACCCCAATTAACCCAAACAATATGAAAGGGCCTGGTTGCATCTAACATAAAAATAAAAAAAATGTTCAATACGAAGATAAAAACTACCGTATATATAAAATAAAAGCGGTATTGGTTGATATTTTGGCCAAAATACACAAACTCACAAGCCACATGAAATGTCCTCAACAACGTAGTTCCTCCAATTGATGCCACTCCTGTAATGCAGTGACCCCTGTGACAGCTAGGGGGCGCTATGTGGGCACCTCAAGTCATGCATACAGGCGTTCCCTCTGTGGTGATGCAGAAACAGTGACTGGCAGGATTGTGAATGGCCGATATATGTCACAGGGATGGACAAGTGTTTTATTATTTCGTGCACGTCAGCAGTAATATAACGGTTAGTTCACCTGGGTCCGGGTTGTGGGTAGCTATGAGCGATGGAAGGGTCAGGCTACCCATATTACCTCACCTTTGTGTGAGGGTGCTGGCTGTACCCCTGTTTTCCTTCAGGACCTGCAGGTATTTTCAGGACCTGCCGTGCCCCTTTGTTCCAAACATATCTCCCCCTGTAATTCTGTACAAGTTTCACTTTCAACTAACAGGGCATGTTTATTACATCAGAACTTCTCTGTAGCCGTTGAGCAGCACCAACTGGAAGAGGTACTCTTTTTAACCCCTTTAGCCCCCAAGGCTGTTTGCATGTTAATGATGAGGCCTATTTTTTTACAATTCTGACAAGTGTCAATTTATGAGATAATAACTCTGGAACACTTCAACAGATCCCACTGATTCTGAGACTTTTTTTTCGGGACTTACTGTGCTTCATGATAGTCGTTAAATTTCAGAAGTTTATAACATTGAACCATGAAAATAAAAAAAATCATATTTTCCCCACAAAAATGTTTTTTAGCCCCAAATTTTGCAATTTTTACAAGGGTATCAGGAGAAATTGCCCCACACAATTTGTTGCGCAATTTCTCCTGAGTATGCCGATGCCTCATGTTCGGGTAAAGTACTGTTTGCGTTCACGGCGGGCCTCAGGAAAGAAGGAGTAACACAGACTTTGATGAAATGGTCTGCTGGAGTCATGTCTCATTTGGAGAGCACCTCATGTGCCTAAACAGTGAAAAAACCCTCAAGTGACACCGTTTTGGAAGCTTGATCCCTCAGGGAATGTATCTAGATTGTGTGGTAAGCACCTTGAACCCCCAGCTGCTTCACAGAAGTTTATAACATAGAGCCATGAAAATAAAAAAAAATCATATTCCCACAAAAATGTTATTTTAACACCAATTTTTGTAATTTCACAAGCATAGCAGGAGAAAATGGACTCCAAAAATTGTACAATTTTTACTGAGTATGCAAATACCCCATATGTGGTCGAAAACTACTTTTGAGGTACAGTGAAAAGCTCGGAAGGAAGAAACACCATATTGGAGTTCATGTTTTGCTGGACTGGTTTTAGCATGCCATGTCACATTGGCAGAGCCCCTGAGATGCCAGAACAGCAGAACCTCCAATAAGAGACCCCATTTTACAAACGTCACCTTTCAATGAATTCTGCAGTAACCATATTGACAACACAGATGGGTCACAGAATTTTATACCATTGAGCAATGAAGAAAAAAAATTACATTTTTACCACCAAAATTTAGTTTTAGCCCCAGATTTTACTTTTTCACACTGGGAAATGGATCAAAATGGCACCAAAATTTATGCCACAATTTCTGCGGGATGTAGAAATATCCCATATGCGGTTGTACTGTACTCCTTAGCTATACAGCGAGGCACAGAGCGCTATTGGCAAGTAGAACTCAATAAATTCTTGCCGTCTGGATAAGCAATACTGTTATACAGGGGGGAATCCTGGAGCATAGAATTTTCTCTAATAGTTTGCAGACAGATATAACAAGCCCTTAAGTGCTAGAAGAGAAAAATCCCCCCCTCAAGTGACCTCATTTTGAAAATTATACCCTTATCGGAATTTATCTACAGGTGTAGTGACGATTTGGACTCCATGGGTGTTTTCCAGAAACAAGCAGCAGTGGATGTTGTGGAGTGAAAATTGCAAACTGCCGTTGTAGTGGCCGTACATTGTGCCCAGCTCATGCACCTGTAAATTAAGAGGGCTCTCATGGCTACAGAAATGCCAAACATGTGAACACTAACTGCGATTTAGGCACACTGGGGCTCAGATGGGAGGGGGAATTTGGATTCGAGAACATAGAATTTGCTGAATTTCTTTTGGGATGGTGAGGGCCATTTCTATTTACCAGAGCCTTTGTGCTACCAGTATCATGGAAGCCCCCTATATTTCCGTTAACAGATGACCGACCAGAATTGCGAATTGCTTTTTTTGTGGCTTGAGTTGAACCTTTTATTGGGAACATTTTACATAACATTTGGGATCACATTTATCCAGGGTTTTACGCTAAACACTTACATCAGGGTTTCCCTTTAAAACTCAAAGTGACATAATTCAGATGTAACCCACAAGGGAGATCCATTCACTATAATGAGACAGTTGAGTTACTCTGGACTCTGACCTCTTTTCATTGTCGTACTTTATGTGTACTTTTATTGTTTATTTTTATTTTCGTATTATTTTTTATGGGTACAATATATTTTTTATTATTGTTTTGTGATTTTTTTAACAATATTTTTACTACTTTTTTCACTTTGTTTTTACTTTCACTTTCTACAGTCTGATCGCTGTTAGGGTACGTGCACACGCTGCGGATTGGGGTGCGGATTTGGCCGTGCGGATTTTGTAAAATCCGCAGGTAAATCTGCAGGTCAAAAGACCTGCGGTTTTACCTGCGGACTAGCCTGTGGTTCTGCCCTGCGGTTTTTCATCTCCACAATGGAGGAGATGGCAAATCGCATCGGAATCTGCAAAAAGAATTGACATGTCAATTCTTTCTGCGGTTTAGAAACCGCAGGAAAACCGCACTGCGGATTTCAATATCCATAGGATATTATGGTGTACTGTACACCGCAGCAAAAACTGCTGCGGTTCTGCAGCGGCCAAATCCGCTGAGGAACCGCAGCAGAATCCGCAACGTGTGCACACACCCTTATAAGGCATAGCAATTCAGGACTAACTTTCTCACTCTGTGATTATACTGTACGCGGCAGATTAATTGCCGGCTTTTAATCTATCTAATATATATATATATATATATATATACGTGTGTGTGGTTTGAAGAAAATATCCTTTGAAAAGATATGTAAATGACATAGAGAATTGCTGTATGTAGAAGCTCATGTTAAAATCGCATTGCGATCGGATAGCAATCGCACTACATTCAGATGTAATCGGATGCTAGGTGTGAGAAATTGGATTGTACTCGCATGACACTCACATTTTCTATACGTTAAGTGTGACTCCAGCCTTATTTTGAAAGCATTCTTACTTTCAGCATATTTTCAACACCAGCCTAAAACTTTTGCACAGTGCTATCTATATACATGCCTTAACATTGTAATTGCAACACCAAGAAGAAAAAGTTGTGGAATTATGTAAATCACAGGATCACTTGACATGTGAAAATAATGAAAAAATGAAAATGACATTTTCAGAACATTTCGATAAAACCTGTCTCAACTATGAGAGCCACACGCAGAAATCCACGCAGTTACACGTTTTGCTGCTATCCATGATGCTATTAATGGTTCTCTTAGGACTGTTCTGCCCCGCTGACTGCATTAGGGCACATAAATCATCAAGATCTGTTGCTGGCAGGTTTCTTTGCAGTTGCTGACTTATGATGTCAGAGATGTGCCTAATGGGAGCCAAGACGAAGACGTTGCAGGCCCTGGTAACACATTAGGCCGTGCACGCTGCTCACCTTACCATGAGCAACATGTGGCCTGGAATTGTCGTGTTGAAAGACAGCTCCTGGGACACTTTGGAGAAATGGCTTTAACACTGGTTTCAACCACCAATGTAATTCCCAACTGTTAGTGTACCAGAAATGAAGATGAGAGGGATTCGACTACTGGATATTATGCCACCCCACACCATAATCCCTGGAGAAGAACTGGTGTGTCATTCCCTTGTGAAGGCCTTTTCATGTTGTTGCCCATGTGGACTGCAGACTAATCTCCGGTTATCGTTGCATACAAGACAAAAGCGGGACTGGTCAATGAAGAGAATAAGAGGACCTTTTCAGCTGTCATTGCTTCATTCCAGCCTCTGTTCTCCATCTGGAGACCACATGGGCAATGCCATGAAGAGGATTTCATCAGAGAACATTTAATAAAAATGCATAGTTTGTTGTTTGTTTTTTTTTTTTTTTAAACAAACTGCAGTCAGGGAAGAAATGTTTTCCAAAACTGAAAATCCCCTTAACACAATATCATGTACATATACATGATTGTTGGGTTATGTGTGTGTGCAAAGAGCTTGGCAGATACCGGCAATATTCAGTAGCTGGCACCTGACTTTAACAATGGAAGCTAAGACTGGGCCACGTATGCTAACCAATTAAATGTTGCTTACAACAGCATTTAAATGAAACGCCTGTTTGTGTTCACATATTGGTAACCATTTACGCCTTGTTATGCGATCACTGGTCACTGATAGATTACATTGACAGCCGAGAGCCTGCCTCCATTCGCTGCTCTCTAGGTCTTCCTTTGAAGCTCTGCTATATGCTGAGCTTCAGAGGAGACTGTGATTTATACTATATTATAACATAAGCTCAGTGGTTAGCACTGCAGCCTTGTAGCGCTGGGGTCCTAAGTTCAAATCCCACCACGGACAACATCTGCAATGAGTTTATATGTTCTCCCCGTGTTTGCGTGGGTTTCCGCCAGGTACTTCCAGTTTCCTCCCACATTCCAAAGACATATTGATAGGGAATTTAGATTGTGAGCCCCATCGGGGACAGTGATGATAATGTGTGTAAACTGTAAAGCGCTGAGGAATAAGTTGGCACTATATAAAAGTAAAGATGATAATTATTAACAAGCGATTAGATGATCACAGGTTCAAGTTATCCTGTGAGAACTAAAATATTAAGTTCTTTTAAAAATATTTTAAAAAAATCCCCAATGTAAAAATAAGAAATAAAAATAACCATATTTGGTATCGCCATGTTCATAAAAGTCTTAAGTTATCAATATATATAATTAATTAACCCAATTGGGAAACGCTGCAATGAGAATAAAATCAAAATGCTATTACGGTTTTTTGGTTAACACCCCTTCCTTAAAGGAAAAAAAAAGTAATTATTCCAGATCACAATTGATGCTAATAAAACAGTCTGCTCATAACACAAAGAACAAGCCCTCACACAGCTCAATCAATGGAAGCACTTTTGGCCGATATAAGATGCGGCCACTGCTTTTCAGGGCTTATCTACAGCATTCTATAATGCTGTAGATAAGCCCCCAATCCGACCTGAAAGATACGAAGAATAAGTTTTATTATACTTACTTGTGGGGCAGTCCGGTCCGATGGGTGTCACTTGGCCGGGTCCAGCGCCTCCCTGTGATGCTGCCCTCCTGTGGCTTCAGTACTTTCCTCTGCTCTCAACAAGGCAGATAAGTATGCCTGCGCAGGAGTGTGATCCCGGGGAGCTGTGAAGCAAGCAGGACGGCATCGCAAGAAGATGGGAGGCAACAGGTGAGTATACTATAACTTATTTTTCTTATCTTGCAGGTCAGATCAGAGGCTTATCTACAGCATTATAGAATGCTGTAGATAAGCCTTGAAAGGCAGTGGCGGCATCTTATATCAGCCAAAACTGCTGTCAGTTTCCCTTTAAGGGTCTTGGAACATGACGACACCCAAAAAAAATCTAAAAATCTAACAAAAATGTAGGTTTTGTATCCCTGTAGACATACTGACCTGGAGAATCACGATTCATGGTCATTTTTCTTCAGAATGAACGACATTTAAAAAGAAAAAAAAATCAATTTTAGAATTGCATTTTTCTTACAATTTCACCACACTTGGAATTTATTTCCCTTGTTCAATATGTTATGTAAAATAAATATTGTCATTAAAAACTACAGCGTATCCTGCAAAAAAACAAGTCTTCATACAGCTATATAGATGGAAAAGTAAAAAAGTTATGGCTTTTGTAAGGAGAGGGGAAACCCAGAGCACAAAAACGAATGTTGGCAATGGAAGGGGTTAAGCAGTTTATACACATGTCAGCCAACAGCTCCTTACAAAATCAGAGAGTAATTAGCTGATGGCCATCATGAACGAATGTTCTGTTGTAACTTTTAAAAGATATTCAGGTGACTTTTAACTTGTGTGTGGACCACTTCTAGTTGATGATGTATGTTAGTGGTGATGTGTCTGATATCTGTCAGCAAATGATAACCTTTGATCAAGTTCTAATTCGGCCATTTCCCTATTATAATTATTTATTTTTCTTGCTTATTTAGCACCATTAATTCCACAGGTTTACATACATTATCATCGCTGTCCCCTTTGTGGCTCACAATATAAATTCACCTATCAGTTTGTTTTTGGCGTTTGGGAGGAAACCGGAGAACCTGGAGGAAAGCCAAACGAACACAGTGAGAACATGTAAAAACCTCATTGCAGATGTTGTCCTTGGTGGGATATGAACCCAGGACTTCAGCGCTGCAAAGCTACAGTGCTAACCACTGAGCCACCGTTCTACCCTGTATATAGAACAGTGCTAACCGCTGAGCCACTGTGTTGTCCTACATATAGCACATTTCTAGCCACTGAGCCACCATGCTGTCCTATATATAGCACATTTCTAACCACAGAGCCAATGTGTTGTCCTACATATAGCACAGTGCTAATCACTGAGCCACCATGCTGTCCTGTATATAGTATTGTGATGAGCCACTGTGCTGCCCAATAATTTCCATGCTGCCCTGGTTATTTGGGCATTTCCTTCTTTTCCCATTCATGTTGTTCTTGTCCGAATGGTGTTTGTTTTTTTCTGTAGAGCAAGTTCGGATTATCCTGTCTTGAAGGGTGAAGAGCGGAGTATTTAGGAGCTTCTAGGCTGTCTTGGCCTCCTCTCTGAGGGAACCTGCAGTGAATGCTCTTGGTTATCTGAAATATGAAGTATATCAGTGGAGTTTTTGTCACCTTGACCTTGTAAATGTCAGCACACCTCTACGTTCTTGTGGATGAGAACAGAGTCACAGATAGCACATTGACCTAAAATGCTTTTCTCGGAAGAATGCTAGAGTGACGCGAGTCGGTCAGATCATGAAAGGCCTGTCGGGGCTGGAAGCCAGTCAACATGAGATGAGCTTCAGCCTCTAATTCAAAGGAAGAAATGAATCCAGTATGTTGGCCAGGAAAAAAAAACTGCTGATCCCTGAAGTGGAGGAAGGAGGAGGAGGTGTAGGCTCCCAGTGCCTGACTCCTGGAATAAAATATTTCTCTCTGTGAGAAATGCAGGTCCTCGCAGGTCACATGGTCTCTGTTCACTGGTGGAGAGGAGAATGTGTTCTGTGGTATTTCCTGAGACTTCATAAACAGAGGAGGAACATGAGGGGGTTGGGGAGGGAGGCTGAGGCTGAGAGAGGTTACTGTGGGGGGGCTGGAGAGGAGGTGGCGGCACTGCTCCATTGCTTTATCCTCTATAAAATGTACAATCAGATAATGATGCCAAGATCTGCTGCTGCTGAAAGGTCATTGTGATTCAACAAGTCCTACAGGCGTTTCCTTTATATAACCTAGAGGAGATGCTTTCCGAAGATGTGACTTGCTTATAAAACCTTAGTAAATAGGGTATTGTTAATAGAGGCACGATGGTTGTGCAAACTATATTTCACATTGTTTGATACGGCTTTAGCATACACTTATTCTTTTTTAAATCAGCTAAGACATGCAAGAGCGATAAAAATATTTGGTGGTCTCCCATTTTCGGCATTTGTGTCTTGCATTAATAACTTAGATAATTGTCAGCAGAGTCTATAGAGACTATAATGTAATGTGCCTTATTATTAATGTGCATGGCCAGCCAAATGTAAAAAGTTTTGGCGCAAAACACCACAGACAGTAAGGGAGGGAGGTCATCAATATAAACATGGTGGACAGCGCCTTTTCTTTTTTTTAGCAACACCATCACGAAAGAACGAAACCTTTAAACCAGGGATGTCAAACTCAAATACACAGGGCAAAAATTAAAATCTTGGACAAAGTTGCAGGCAACCTTTACTATTTATTAAAATATGTTTAGAATTGGGGAAGTTTTTTCTTGTCATCAAATATAGTGATGAACGTTTTCATTTGGAAACTAACTTCTAAAGGTTGGTCCCACGAATAAAGTATATTTTAATTAATAGATCTTAGAATAAAATGTTGGAATAATATAACATGTTTTGTTAGAGCAGTAAAAAACATATGGCCCAATGACCTAATTTTAATTTGTAATAACAAAGGATGAAAAAAAACCTTGATTAATACAGATAATAAAATATGATGCCAATTAACGTGCCCCCAAACACAGTATGATGCCCCCAACAGAGAATTCCGCCACAGTATCCTCCACATGCTCAGTATAATAATTACAGTATGATTCTCCCAACTAATCTTCACACAGCCTTCCATAGAGTATAATGGCCACAAAAAGTGCTCCATCCATACAGTATAATGGGCCCCACATAGTCCTCCATACAGTATAACAGGGTCCTTCATTACCTTTCGTACAGCATAATGGCAACAAAAAATGTTACGTACAGTATAATGGCCAAACATAATGCTTTATACAGTGTAATGGCCTCACATAGTGTTCCATTCAGTATAATGACTTCACATAGTGCTCCATACAGTATAAAGGGCCCCACAGAGTGCTCTATACAGTAGAAAGGGCCCCACATAGTACTCCATAGAGTATAATGTGCCTCACATAGTACTCCATACAGTATAATGAGCCCTCATAGTTCTCCATACAGTATAATGAAGTTTGACATACATGCTTTAAACAGTAGCCTTTCAAATTATTTGGTCATCTGTGGCATGCAGGACAGAACCTACAGAAGATGAAAGCATCTTTAGTCAAGAGAAGAGGATCCTGAGCAATAGACTGCAGTCAATTAAAAGGCGGTTATCACACACAGACATTTATTACCTTTCTTAGGCATAAATGATTACATTTCCTTAATCAGAAAACCTCTATAAAGTGAGCCTTCTTAACCAGGGGTGGGCAGTTTATTTTCCCAACAGGCCATATGAGAGACTGACTATTGTGGAGGGCTCAATAATAGCATGACTGCAATTATTTTTTTATTTAAATATTAATTGTTTCACTTAATATTGAGCAGAATTAAGTATACTGACATGCCACTATATACTGTGTACCTGCTGTGTACAGTATGAGACCCCACATAGCCTCCTATATACAGCATGCACCCCTCATAGCCCCTACATACAGTTTGAGCCCCCTCATAGCCCCTCTATATACAGTATGATCCCCCACATAGCCCCCTATATACAGTATGAGCCCCACATAGCTTCTCTATAGACAGTGTGAGTCCCCACATAGTTTGAGCGCCCTCTTAGCCCCTCTTTATACAGTGTGAATCCCCACATAGCACCCTATATATAGTATGAGAACCCAGTTAGCCTCCTATATATATGCAAACATCCAATACACATATGCAAAAAAAAACAACACATACTCCTCTTGCTTGTGTTGCCCGGCGTTCTGCTCCGGTCTCCGGTAGAATGACTCTCCACACAGCAGACATGATATGAGTCGGCGGCCACTCCTCCACCATTGTATTCACCACTGTTTGCATTCTGAGGATGCAGACAGCGGTGACATCGGGAATTGAGCAGCAGCGGATGGGCGAGGGCATGGCGAGGCCGGTGGGCCACTATTTTTAAGCCCTTCAGCTGTCTCGCTTCAAGGACCGAACTGGAACAGCCAGAATGCTGGATGTGGACCGCAAGCCGCACTTTGCTCAGCTCTGTTCTAAACCATACAGCCCCTTAGCTCATCCATGTCCTACTGTTTAAAGTCTCTTTCAATAGCAGTAATACCTAAAGGCCCCGTCTCACATAGCGAGATCGTTAGCGAGATCGCTGAAACGTCACATTTTGTGGTGCAACAGCGACCTCGCCAGCGTTCTTGCTACATGTGACACATAGCGGCGACCGGGCCCCCGCTGCGATATCGCTGATCGTGCTCTAATGTCCTAGGCCATTTTTTGATTGTTGGCGTCCTGCTGGCCAGCATGCATCACTTTGTTTGTCGCCATAATCAACGACGAGCGACCTCGTTGGCGACTCAGAACTCAGCGACGCAGGCGTGATTTTAGCTTTTTCTTTTCAGTGACCCCTCAGCTCCGATTGGTGGCCAGCACTGCGCTATCATTCTCTAATTTGGCGACCTCGTCAGTGTTCGAGGCCCCTGGACAATTGCCCTTTTTACCACCACCCCCTGATAGCAGGGCATCCCTTGTAAGACCAGCATTCTAATGGACAGCATTGATGTATTTATTTTTAATGTTTGTGATTCAATACATTTATGATATTATTTCATGTTGTGAGCATTGGTTACAGAATGACCACTAACTCTGAACACTTCTTGCCATGCGCACCACCTACACAGTCGGTGTATAGCTTTGCCCTGAACAAACAACAGAATTACAGTATGGACATCCTGCCACATTATGGGAGCCTTGACCTCACAGTCCATTGCATTCAATGTCCGCCTTCCTCCAATTTCAGTTGAGGTATGGCTGTACATGGACAGTTAAACCCTTTTTTAGATACAGAAACAGTTCACTTAATTGTTTCAATATCTCCCAAAAACTATATTGCATCACCTCTCCTGCTTGCAACAAGGATTTTTCCGATGGAAATGGCCATTGGATCAGTGGATCGTTTGTGTTAAATGACTACATGCAGTCAGCAACATATGTTTTTAGCAACTCATGACCACGTCAGAACAGTATCGTCTGGATGTACCCTTAGGGTTACGTGTTCTATGTTGGTGCGGAAAAATAAAATGAGTGCAGTTGACTGCATGCAGTTTTTGACTATATGTTATTTAGTATGGTCATTACTAGCTGATGTCCCATGTTCATTAAATTTATCTGATTGACTTTGGGTAACACAGTCAAAAGCTGTACTATAATCAAAGCATGCTTTTCTGTGCTTGCAACATTTTTTTTTGCCACATTGACCAAGGCTGACACCAGGTTTTTGTGGGCCTCAGGCGAAACAGTCTCAGTGGGTCCCTTTAACGCATGCCACAATTCATGAAGCACAGATATAGCAGAGAAAAAAAGATATAGTACAATGCCAAAGATTTCTCTTACTTTTTACATTACATGAATTAGATCTATTGTAAATTCTACAATAGCTAAGAAATCGGATAGTATATTATTGGTACCACCTAGTGCTAATGAGCCCCATAAATTGCTCCATACAGAATAGAGGACCCCATATAATGTTCCATACAATATAATGGGCCTCATATGTTGCTCCATACAGTATAATGAGCACCATATATTTCCCCATACTGTATAATGGGCCCCATATAATGCTCCATAAAGAATGAGCCCCATGTATTGCTCCATACAGTATAATGAGCCCCATATAGTGGTCCAAACAGTATGAGCCCCATCTAATGCTCTATACAGTATAATGAGCACCATATATTGCTCCATTCATAATGGGCCCCATATAGTTCCATACAGTATATGATGGGGCCCCATATAATGTACCATGCAGAATGGGCTCCATATAATGCTCCAGTATATAATGGGCCTCATATATTGCTCCATATATAATGGGCCCCATATAATGCCCCATGCAGTATAGGATGGACCCCATATATTACTCCATACAGTATAATGAGTCCCATATAATGCTCCATACAGAATAGGCCCCATATAATGCTCCATATATAATGGGGCCAATATGATGCTCCATAAATAATGAGTCCCATATGATCCTCCATAAATGATGCTCCAACAACTGTAGCATTCAGGGCCAGACTAGTCGTGAGCCGCCTTGTCTGCTACATTGCTAACAGAATCGGTGTTCTCAAGACAACGCATACTATTAAGAGATGTGACAGAGCACAAAGTCGCTGACTCCGTCACTTACCCCAGCAGGCCACGGGTATCATTAGAGACATTGGTCTTGTAGTAAATCTTACTTTTCTCCATTCAGGGTAATATTAGTAATATATCCCATGTGGTGCTTGGGGATGGGTACAGCATGGGGCTGTGTGATTTCGCATGCCAGGGCTGAATTTCAGCTCCAGTCCGTACCTGGTAGCATATACCACAAAAAATCATTAATCTTGGTGATTTAGCCATGACTTCACTTCTAATTGTTCCTCTTTTTCTGGCTCTATGATCAGCTGGTTAGTGTGGGCCCTGTCTCTGAGGCAATAAGTGGCCACTGCAGAGGGAATGTACAGTATTATTGCATAGCGGCTATTCAAGTGATCCACGTTCTGACTCGGAGGGGGCACTGAGAGGGAACCCCCATTACTGGGCCAGTATGGCAACCTACGTTAAAAGCAAAAACTGTCTCAGACATTATTTTTCATGCTGGTTGAATAAAAAGTTCCTTCATGAAAACTATTTTGACCTGATATTTTATTGTATGATCTTTTAGTTGATTGAGAACATTTGTTGGTATCATTTTGAGTATGCAGTTGAACATTTTTGTCAAAATTACGTCTTAGGGTCCCGTTACACTAAATGATGCACCAGCGATCACGACAACGATACGACCAGGTCAGGATCACTGGTGCGTCGCTACATGATCGCTGGTGAGCTCTCAAACAGGCAGACTCACTAGTGATCAGGATCAGCGAGGACGCTGGTAACCAGGGTAAATAGCGGGTAACTAACTGCGCGTGTCGATTAGTTACCCGCTGTTTGCCTTGGATACCAGCTTCTAGTGCGAGCAGGCTGGTATCCAGGGTACACAGTGGGTAACAAAGGAACCCGTGCGCTTAGTTACCCGCTGTTTACCCTGGTTACCAGCTCCCAGCGTCTGCTTACTGTGCTGGGAGCTCGCTGATCGTTGGTCTCCCGCTGCCACACGCAGTGATGCGTTCTGGCCAGCGGGAGACCAACGATCAAAAAATGGCCCAGGACATTCCTGCACGTTCAGCGAGCGATACCCGGCGGGGGGGGGGGGGGGGGGGGACGGTCGCTGACGCGAGCCACACACAGCGAGATCGCTGGCGCGTCACAAAATCGGTGACGCATCAGCGATCTCGTTAGCGATCTCGCTTAGTGTGAAGTACCCCTTACTCCAGCTCAATCCTCCTTGTTTGTGCTGTTACATGTTCCTGCTATAATGTAGCTTTAAGAATAAACAAATAAAATTTCACATGCTAATTCCAATTATTGTGTGGCCTGCTGGCACGTTTCTTTACACATAGTACACTCTTCCATGATCCCAGGAGACATGCTAATTGTTTATCACAAGAGATGCTTTCAGAGTTGTAGGCTTTTAACCATTTTAGGGGGACATGGCTCCGACGTTTCCTACCCAAGGCCGAGATGGCGTTCCCTTTTCTAGTGCTGTTTTTTGCTTGTATGTAAAGACTCATTTCTTTATTGGAACATCTTTATGTGAAAAATGTTTGTCTGAACAATGTATTTCCATTGAACCTAAGGATGTTGTGAATTCTAAATCTAAAGTCGTGCTGTGAAGTATTTTTATCCATCTCTAGAATTATCTCACAATAATAAAAATTGTTAAAATATCATTGAGCACAAATACAGTTTGCAATCTCTTGGGGCTCGTGCACACAACTGTATTTTCAGTCTGAGTGATATCTTGTAAATAAATTGATCGCACTCAGACCAATGTTATTCAATGGAGCAATGCAAATAACAATTTTTTTTTTCTCTGACTGAATCTGCATGTGAAAAAAAATTTGCAGCATGCGCGTTTTTTTTCCTAAAATCGGATGAGACTCACCCAGTCAAGTCTATGGGTGTGAAAAAAAAAATCAGATGCCATACAGAGCCAAAGTATAACATACAGTTTTTATGAATACAATGCAATTTTGTAACGGTAAACTGTAAATGGTCCTGTAAAAGATTAATAGCTGCTGAGCAAAATTAAAATGGATTCCATACGGGTAACACATGAGAATAAAAATCATGTGACCCTAGCCTGATACTGAGCTCAAATGTTGAACACTTATTGCTAAAATGTTTAGATGTTCACTATGATTGCACTTATTACATTATATGGGTTCTTAAAAATCTCTAAAATTGGTCAGATTAAAAAAAATCTCTTTTGTCCTTGAGCTGTGATTTGTATTGAGTATCCGTCTGATTCACTTGAATAGGAATGAGCTGTAATAGACGATCCATTGAAAAAAAATGCTACCGATTTACTTTTCAGAGAAGGCAGAGCAGTATAATAAAGCTCCAGCCTTGACTCGCTACACTTGAGGCTTGCTCGGTCTCAGTGTTTCTTTCGCTCATTTCGATATTGATATGGTAACTTGTTCATACACATTAGCTTTTTCTGTCTAGCTCCTGCCATTACTTACTTAATTACTTATGGTGAATGACTGACATTGGTGAATCCTGACAACAGCTATATCCGGTCCTGTCTGTGTGTCCGCTGTTTTAATTAACACGTGTTTTTACTGTTTGGTGAGGGCTGTTATTTACTTTTTTAAATAGTGATGTCCAACTGGTTGATATGCCTGATTTTGGGCTTCGTAGTAAATCGCTTATATTATACATCTTCATTAAAAAGGTATGCTCAAGTTATTTCTTGAATAACTTGGAGCTATGCCGTCTCCTCACTTCCTGGTTTCTGAGGAGCCAACTTTCTTCACTTAGTTTTGATGCACAGCATAGCTGTAATATTGGTAGAACTATAATTCTCAACACAAGTCCTTTCTGTAACGCAATCACCTATCAGTGATTGTTCTGTTGAGTCGACACTGTAATCACTGTATTCACACACAGTGATTACTGGGCATTTGAACAAGTAAATAGCTCGAGACAGTGGGAGCTGGGATTATAAGAATTGTTCTGGGAGAAGACTATGCTGCGGCTTGGTGATTTTACTAGATTTATAACAGCAGCTTGTCAGGAGTTGACAAGAAGGGAGGTGCACACATAACTGCTGTATAGAAATGAATGGGCTAGAGAGAGATGACCAGTATGCCAGAGATAACTCCTCTTCTGGAATGCTACTTCATGCTCCAGGCCAGAGTGTGGGCAAGCGCTTGTGACTGAGCTCCATGGAAACCAGCTGTACACTATGTAAGATAAAGACTGACAGCAGATAGAAAAATCAAGTCAATTGCAAACATGCTTGTATTCATCCCTTTTATAATCAAATCAATTTAAGAACCTGAGAATACCCTTTTAAGCAAGATAAATGGATGCTTACCCCTTTAGCCCAGTGTGAATTTTTAAAATTTGGAGTCAAAGGCTTATTTTGAGACTTCCACAATATGTTGGGTCCACTGCTTTAATGCATTACTTGTACAAGTCAATAATAGTTGGTAATTATTAATTAGATTTTATGAAAGCACAGCCAGAAAAAATAAGATTTTGGACTACTTAACTTCTTCACAAGACAAGAAATAGATTAATTTGATATTAAGGGGTTAATTTTCAGAATTGACTTTCCTTGCCGCTGACAGTTCAAGGATAGTGCAGTGCTTTCCTTTCTACCTCCCTAGTTACTGGATGGCCTGAGCTGGGTGGAGAGCAGAAATGAGCCAGTTATTTTCCATCTTTCAAGCCGAGCAGTGTCTAAATTTCAGTGTCCTAGCTTCAACTTCCCCCTATCTAACTGCTGCAGTGTGCGACTTGCTTTCCCTCCCTCCTCTGTTTAAAAAAAGAAATGGATCCTGTAAGCCTCAGATTTGCACACGGCTAAATACTTCAGCCAAGCGGGTACATCCGGATGCAGTGTGATTTACTGAAACAAGCATCGCCTTCAGAGGCTGTTGGTCCTGTCTGAGCACTTCTGTGCTGGATGCATCCTTTGTACAAAGCACAGGTATCTGGTCCCTGTATTGTGGTGAAAGGTTGTTCCTCATGGAATGCACAGGAGAAAGAGCATTTTATGTATTCTAATAAAATTTATACAAATCTGAAATCAACTTTACTGCAATGCAAAATACCAAATCTGTATTCTTTAGTCTCCTAGTTAAACCTATAGTTAGCCTGGAGTTTCCTGGGCCCCGTCAGAGGCTATGATTCTAAAGGTCCACCTTGCATCTGATCAGATCATCTACACGTTCATTTTTGATGGAGTTATTTGCTACTGGACCTTTTGAGACCCTGTTTTATTACCTTATTATGTGATCCAGACCGACCTAGAAAACATCCCTGCAAACCAAACTGAATAATCTATTAAATATTCTTAAAAGCTTATTATTCCTCATTTAATCTGTTTCTAAATATATTTACAAATGCAAGAATGTTTGTAAAATGCTTATACCATATATTGGGAAACATTTATTAGAAATGCAAGAGGATCAATGTTCCATTACAACCAACTTAGAATGCTGTATTTCCTTATGTACAGACATTTACCGTACTTCTGTTCATTACTTTGTACATTCCCCGCCTTGCTTTAATGCATTTCCGTTAACCAAAGGCTTTTAGATTCTTACACATGTGTGTATCTGCTTGCAGACCTCTGACACTGAGGATGCTTCTCATTAAGTTGTCACCATTCACCTAATATAAAGCCCCCAGTATGAAGACTCAGAGGAGCCAGAAAATGCAGGTGCTTTAAAGAAAAATGTGGTGGAAAAGCCAGACCCTAATGTCAATATTTCCCTTCTTATTTAATTGGGTATATATTTTGCCTCTCTGGGTGCTTTCATGTGCTTAGATTAAACTACTTGGTTTGGCGATTTTTCATTTTATTTAGATAACATGCCTGTATTTGTGCTTTTATCTGAAAACAATAAAAAAAAAAATTAGCGCTATAATATTGTGAGTATGTTGCCTTTTGACGTGTGGAAAGAAATGGCCGAGTGGTTTAAGATGCTGAGACTGTCAGCTAAAGCTAATGAAAACAATGTAACATCCTTCATCCGCAGGTTTACATTAGGATTTAGATTTAGCCCTCCCTGTTTGCGAGCATTTGGATTTCTGTTGTGAGTTCATTTTCCCCTCCGTCACTGAGGCCTGGTGAACTCCCTATTCTAGTGAAGGAAGGTAGTGAGCCTGATTATCATTCACCTGGGACTAATGAAGACGATTGGCTGAGTGGAGTCACTGACTGGATTTAAGGCAGCCTACGCCCTTTCTGCCCTGCGGGTGATTTCTCTGTGGACTCTTGGACACCAGTCTGATTCCTGCTCTCCTAAAGCTAAGTTTTCTGTTTTGCCTTTTTGCATCTAAGATTTGTTTTTGTTTTTCTTGCTTTTTGGATTCTGCCACTCCCTGCTGGAGTGTGCAGTGTTCCTTGAGCTCTGTCTTCTGAAAGTACCTGAGTGCTGATTTAGTTTTTGAAGCTTAGTTGCTTCAGGGCCATTTTTATATCAGCTTGTTGGCTTTTGTCTCTGATAGGGTTTCGGCAGATTGCAGACAGCAGCCTTCCTATCCGTTCCTATCTAGGTAGTTTTTGGGCCCCGTCTTTGCTCAGCCTGTCTTTCTGTCTGTGTAAGTGTTTTCATCTTGCTTCACCGTCATTATATGTGGGAGGCTGCCTATTGCTTTGGGGTCTGCTCTGGGGCAGTTAGATTTCCCCTTTCCTTCTTTAGGCCTATGTATCTCTCTGGCTGTGATCGAGGGGTCTAGGTCATCGTAGGAACCCCCCACGGCTACTGATAGTTGTGTTGATAGGTTCAGGGGTCTGCAATCTGATAGTTGCCAACTTCTCTGGTTTTCAGGACTTAGCTAGCATTTCTGTTTTTGCCTCCTACGGTGACTCAATCATAACAGATTTCTCTATTAAAGCACCAAATCTCCTAAGTAACATACATCAGAATTAAAGTAGAACAACTCTCCCTCTTCCTTCCATATACAGAAGGGAAAAAATATCTTTCTGGGTTTGTTTGTGCACAAATAAAATTTGTCAAGGTCGTGTTTTTTTTGTTTTGTTTTTTTTTAAAACCTTTTTTCAAAAATAGCCTCAATTAGGCAAGAAAAATTACAACAGTAAAAAATGACAACAGTTCTTTAAGGATAATTTTGAGTTGTATCTTGAGCAGCTCACACTCTGCCGTTTCCTTACCGTCTGCTCACGTCCTGGTTTATGGCAGGGCAGGCTCCTCTCCTTGAGTGACAGTGTTGGTGAGTTCAGGGGAGAGTGTATTGTGATTCTTCTGATAAGAGTAAATGGTGGGAGGGGAGTGTGAGAGGTGTGTGAGCACATAACTGCCATACACAAATCAATGGACTGGAGAGAACTGACCAGTATGTTAAAGGGGTGGTCCGAAATAAATTTTCATCCAAATCCCTATTTAATGCCATGATCTAAACTAATTTATAATATGCTTGCATTAAAAATTACGTACACTATCTCTAATGGCTATTGGATTTTTTTTCCCTACTTCCTGTGCGATCGTTTGAGATTCCCAGTGCATGCTGGGATACTCAAAGCGTCATGAGGGGGCAGAGGCTGCAGTTACTGTCACAGCCCCTGCCCCCTCCCTAAAACAAAGTGTCATTATTGATGCTCGTTTCAGTTGCTTGCCTAGTCTCTACTGTGTCTCAACATGCTGTGCACTGTGCGATGTGCACAATGACAAAGGACACTGTGTGTTGCTGGCTCAGATCAGCATTAATGAGCCAGCAACACAGAGGAGAAAGCGCTATTAGGGTACCTGGCGTGCAGTGAACAACAAGTGATGTCATTTGCAGGTGGGCCACCGTTCTCTGCACGTCGCCAGGTATTCAGACTATGCGCTCTGAAAGTGCGCTTTTCTCGGTGGGGGGGGGCAGTTTTTAGAATGGTGTAACTTTTTGGTATTTTCTTTCATATAGTCCCCCCAAAGTGACTTAAAATGTGATGTGGACCCTAAAAAAAAAAATGTTTTTGTAAATATTGTTGGAAAAAAATGAAAAATCGATGGTCAACTTTTAACCCTTATAACTTCCTAACAAAAAATTGTTTCCAAAATTGTGCTGATGTAAAGTAAACATGTGGGAAATGTTATTTATTAAGTATTTTATGTGACAGATCTCTGTGATTTAAGGGCATGAAAATTGAAAGTTTCAAAATTGAGAAATTTTCCAAATTTTCGCCAAATATCCGTTCATATCGAAGAAATTTTACCACTATCATGAAGTACAATATATCACATAAAACTTTCTCAGAATCACTGGGATCCGTTGAAGCATTCCAGATCTATAACCTCATAAGGTAACAGTGGTCAGAATTTAAAAAATTAGTCCTGTCATTAATGTGCAAACCACCCTCGGGGGTAAAGGGGTTAACTCCGCTCCTGGAAATTACATATTGCAAGCACCAGTGGCTGAGCTCCATGGAAACTAGCGGTACACTATGAAAGATAAAATCTCTTATTACAGGAGAATGACAACAGATAGTAAAAGCAAAGCAAGTCAACCCCAAACTTAATTATTTTCATCCAGTCTAACTAAATCAATTTCATAACTTGAAAATACTCCTTTATACATTTAGTACAAATAATTAAGTACGCCACATTAGATGTAATGTGGTGTACTTAATTATTTGTACTAAATGTCCTACTGGGGGTCTGTATGTGGGGGAGACAGGGCAAAAGCTTAGAACAAGGATGAATGCTCATCACACAATAAGAGAAAAAAGAATGGATCTACCTGTAGCAAAACATTTTTGTATTCCTGATCACAGCAACATGGATATGAAATTACTGGTATTGAAAGGTAACTTCACATCTCAGAGAGAGAGACGTGTTTGGGAGTATAAATTTATGACGACCTTTGACACTCTCAGTGCTGGAATGAATGTGTCGCATGGATTTATGTCTTTTTGCATCAATTAGGGAATTTGCTTTCAAGACCTTGTGGAGGCATCACAAAACATTAGGAGACCCCAATCAGAGGACTATAAAACATCCGGACTCCTTATCTATGAACTGGTCCAATATTTATGTTTCTCCCTCTCCCATATTGATCTGCTTCACGTCACTTGTCTTTATCTATTGCATTTTTTCTGTGTTTTATTGTGCATAAATATGTGACTCTTCAGATTTTGTATTAGTTTAGCCTGAAGAAGAGACCTGAGTAGTCTCGAAAGCTTGCAATGTGTTACCTTTTAATGGCTAACTGAAAAGATGGTATCAACCACTGAGGACTCAAAATTCTGAATATTTTTCTATCTACTGGCTAACACGGTACAAAGATATACATCTTTCCTGTATAAAATAAAGGAAGGTTTTGGTTCTTTGCTTTTCAGGTCAGTCTCCGTTGGGTGGCAACTCATATATGTGCAGAGTATTAGTGCAGGAGCTAATCATCATTGTGCTCTAGCAGGAGATCTGGCCATTCTTTCCTTCAGCTGAGGTGAGTGCTGAACAGACTGATCCTTTGAGGAACTACAATGTGAAAACTCCTGTGTTAGTGGAAGTCACAACAAAGGCATGATCAGTAGCAGGCTCCAAGGTGTCTCCTTACAGAGCCTGTGAGCAGCTCTAAGACCTCATCAGTTAACAAGCCATTCCAAGTTGTGCTGCTGGAGTTATCCGAGAGATTATATTCATTCTCCAGAGTGATGTCTTCCCTCTGGATCTAGTGAAGATTATTGAACTCTGAAGACCGTAATATATGAATTTAAGAAACATTTGAGAATCTAGATTGACTTTTACTTATAAAAACAAACAGAAACGTGTATTAAATTAACCACATTTGAGAAGTGTGATCAAGCAAAGAATCACACAGCATATGTTTAGTTGTCAGAAATCCATATTGGAAAGTCTTTGAAAGGTAGTTGTATAAAGGGATCGCCCCTATATAAGGTCAGAATGCCATATTAGAGTATTTAACCAAAATGCCTCTTCAAATAAAGTAATTTAAATTCTTTCTGTCCATACTGATTGCACAGCCCTCCCTGCGGAAGCCATCACTAATAGATCCGTTATTCATATAATGAACATAGATTTAGTAGTCAAAATATTTGCCCACAATCTTAATGAGGGTTTTTGCAGCTTTTTCACTTTATACTTTGCCCCGTTGGCAGTTCTTATCCATTTTAAGACTTACCTTTACTTTCACAAGAAAATGAATATAGTGCAGGACTCTGCAGTATAATAATTTTTCTAAGTCAGAATATTACATGTTTTTGCTGATAAATGTAGCATAGACTGCCCGAAGTGTGTGCTGCGGGCTGCACTAAGCTAAGCAGCATCCTACTGGTTGCTCTTCATTAATGTCTTCAGTGTGGGAGCAAGTGCTGTAAAATCCTATGACACTCTCGCGCTGAAGACAGGAGCCTAAGAGAAGAATAAGGAATCTCTAATTTATCAGGTGATCTGTACTGCCGCAAAAACGTGTATTAGAGTGCCCCTGCATTCTAATACCTAATAAGTGCAATCAGTGGGACTAAGTAAAATTTTTTTTAAAAAATCATAATAAAAAAATTATATATACACAGTACCCATAAATACCGTAAATATTTTTATGAGAAAATAAAACCAACAAGTACACATTTGGTATCGCCGCTTACGGAACAACCCACAAGTTAAACACTTAAGTGAGCACCATGAAAAAAAGAGGCAAAAAATGATGATTTATCATCATACTGCCAAACAAAAAGGATATTAAAACGCCATCAAAAAGTCGAATGTAAATAAAAATCATATAGCTGAAAACGTCATCTTGTCCGTCCGAAAACAAGCTG
The DNA here is from genome assembly GCF_039654945.1 of Dendrobates tinctorius. NCBI lineage: Eukaryota > Metazoa > Chordata > Amphibia > Anura > Dendrobatidae > Dendrobates > Dendrobates tinctorius. The sequence goes on from NW_027361696.1 coordinate 102,186,317, forward strand.
CCAAGCTGCCATACAGCGCAATCAGAGAAAAAAAAAGTTATAGCTCTCAGAATTAAACTATAACATAGTTTTAATTGTGTAAAAGCACAGAAACATAAAAAAACTATATAAATGTGGTATTGCTGCAGTCGTACTGACCCTTCACTTACCATACAAGGAACGGAATAAAACAGTTCCTTGATTTCTTGATGTTTGTTCTTTCTGCCTCCCCAAAATTGAAATAGAAAGCTATAAAAAGTCATGTCCCCAAATATTGTACCAACAAAAAATGTTAACTTGTCCCGGAAAAAACAAGTGAGGGTTGGGGCTAAAGTTAGGGTTGGGATTACGGTTGGGGTTGGGATTAGAGTTAAGGTTGTGTTAGGGTTAGGTTTGTGGTTATGGTTGGGGTTAGGGTTGTGATAAGGTTTAGGGGTGTGTTGGAGTTAGGGTTGGAGATAGAATTGGGGGGTTCCACTGTTTAGGTACATCAGGGGATCTCCAAACACGACATGGCTCCACCATTGATTCCAGCCAATTTTGCATTCAAAAAGTTAATTGGTGCTCCCTCCCTTCTGAGCCCTGCCATGAACTCAAACAGTGGCTTTTCCCCACATGTGGGGTATCGGCGTACTCAGGAGAAATTGCACAACAAATTTTGTGGTACATTTTCTCCTGATACCCTTTGGAAAATAAAAAAAATTGGTTCCAAAGTAAATTTTTTGTGAAAAAAGAAAAAGGTTCATTTTTTTCGTTCCGCATTGGTTTAGTTCTCGTGAAGCACCTGAAGGGTTAATAAACTTCTTGAATCTGGTTTTGCACCCCTTGAGGGGTGCAGTTTTTAGAATGGTGTCACTTTTGGGTATTTTCTGTTATATTGACCCCCCAAACTCTCTTCAAATATTAGGTGGTCCCTAAAAAAAAAATGGTTTTGTAAATTTTGTTGGAAAAATGAGAAATCGCTGGTCAACTTTTAACCCTTATAACGTCCTAGCAAAAAAAACTATGTTTTCAAAATTGTGCTGATGTAAAGTAGACATGTGGTAAATGTCATTTATTAACTATTTTGTGTGACACCACTCTATTATTTAAATGTAAAAAAAAAATAAAAGATTGAAAATTGCAAATTTTTCCAAATTTCCATTTTTTTCGTAAAAATGGAAATCAAAGAAAGTTTACCCAAACCTGAAGTACATTATGTCATGAAAAAACAATCTCAGAATCAGTGGGATACATTGAAGCGTTCCAGAGCTATAACCTCATAAATTGACAGGGGTCAGAAATGTAAAAATTGGCTTGGTCATTAAATACCAAATTGACTCTGTCACTAAACGGTTAAGGAAATAAAAATTAAAAGTTTTCTAAATTTTCGCCAAATTTTCATTTTTCCATATATAAACGTGAGTCATGTTGAAGAAATGCTACCACTATCATGAAGTAAAATCTGTCACGAGAATACTATTCTGACTCATGGATATGTAGAACGTATGGTGCCTGGATAGACCTCTCTTTCTGGGCCCTTTCCGTATCGACCTGTACTCACGTTCATACCGATTAATCAGACAGCTTAACTCCGCCACGATCTCATGTAAGAAGACTCCAGGAAAAGAGGGATGCTTTAACTGAAATTCTTGTATTATGATGAAAGCAGCAGGTAAAAAGGAATATTCTTCAGAGGAAATGCAACAGGATGCATACAGATGGAGGGACGATCACAAAATGGAGAATGAAGGAGGGAACAAACATACATCACAGGACTACAGGGAGAGAGTTGGAAGAAAATACAGGGAAAGGCAAACTTCTGCCTAGCAACAGATGATGCAACACAAACAATGCAAATATTAAATGATTTCCCAAGTCGTGGGACATGACACTCCCCGTCTGAAATCCTTGGATTTCACGATGTCCGTAATTCTTCGAAGTCGTTCGAACCTGAAAAACAAGAGAAAAGAGAAAAACATGTATGCAATAATAAACATCAAACATTTTTAAAGTCCAACTCGTTGTTGACCCGTAGATCACACCGGAAGATAAGTCCAAGTCTATTAAACCCATCTTCGGATTGGGGAAGCCGCAAACATGCCAACTCTTCCACCAACCCAGCAATCCAATGGCAATGTTCAAAGTTCAATCCAATGGAGAATGTCAATGTTCAATAAAACTGGGGAATGAGTAGGTATGCTCCCCGCCGTGAGCAACGTCCAGGAGCAATGTTCAGTTCATGTGACTCCTCCTTTGGTAGAAGCAGCACGAGATCAGTGACCGGACGGAAGAAGGTTCGGGTAGAGCCCCCTTTTGTCACCTTAGCTTCTGTCTTACGAGTCTTTCCGTCCTCGCTGGGCATGACCTTGGTGATAAGACGCATTGGCCAGTCGTTACGATGTGCCTCTTTGTCTTTTAAGAGGACAAGGTCTCCTTCTTGGAGATTGGGACTGGGTGTCTGCCATTTGTGACGGTTTTGAAGCAGGTGCAAGTATTCGGTCTTCCAACGGTGCCAAAACACGTTAGCTATGTGTTGTACTTGCTTCCACTGACGTTTGTAAATGTCCTTGTTATCGAAATTCCCGGAAGGAACTGTAGCAGCTCCAATCTTCTGTGTAAGAAGTGTAGCTGGGGTAAGAATCATTGGAGAATAACAACGTGGGACTTGGAGTTGTTCTAAGAACTTCAAGGACTTCTTCCATGTCTCCCACCTTTGCTGTTTCTGAGTCGGAAGCGGAGTGTCCCAATCAGTGTTCTCGGCAGTGAGCTGTCTTAACAGTATCTTGCCTTGAATAGTGATGGATGCTACAAACCCGAGAGGATCGTAGATGCTGTTTATGACAGATAGGACTCCTCGTTTGGTAAAGGGTTTGTCACAGGGCGACGCTTGGAAGGTGAAGGTGTCCTGTTTGATATCCCACAGTAGACCAAGGGTGCGCTGTGTGGGAGGAACATCAGAACCTAGGTTGAGGTCCTTTAGGTTCGTGGCATGGTCCTCAGATGGAAACGCGCTCATTACCTCTTGACTGTTAGAGATGATCTTGTGGAGTCTGAGGTTTGATGTGGATAGCATTTCCTGTGTCCTGGAGAGTAGGTCAATTGCCTCTTCACTTGTGGGCAAGGACTTGAGCCCGTCGTCTACGTAGAAGTTCTTCTCTACGAATTGACGAGCATCGGATCCGCACTCTCTCTCACCTTCCTGGGCTGTCCGTCTCAGTCCGTAGATCGCCACAGCAGGTGAAGGACTGTTGCCGAAGACATGGACCTTCATCCGGTAGTCTATGACTTGATTGTTGACATTGTTGTCTTTGTGCCATAGGAACCTAAGATAGTTTCTGCTGTCTTCCTTCATGATGAAGCAATGAAACATCTGCTGAATGTCGGCCATTATAGCAACAGGTTCTTGTCTGAAGCGGATCAATACTCCAAGGAGGCTGTTGTTCAGGTTGGGTCCAGTTAGTAGCAGGTTGTTGAGAGAGAGGCCTTCATACTGAGCACTGGAGTCAAACACCACTCTGATCTGGTTAGGCTTGTGAGGGTGATAGACACCAAAGGATGGAAGGTACCAACATTCTTCTCCTTCCTTCAGTGGTGGCGCAGGTTCAGCATGATCTCTGTCAAAGATGTTCTGCATAAAGTCAATGAAATGCTTCTCCATCTCTGGTTTCCTCTTTAGGGTACGCTTTAAGGATGAGAACCTTGCAGTTGCTTGCTGCAGGTTGTTTGGCAACCTCGCTCTTGGGAAACGAAAGGGTAAAGGAGCTACCCAACTGTTGGAGTCATCTTGAACAAATTCTTTGTCCATAACCTTTATGAATTCTTTATCTTCCCTTGTGGGTGCTAACTTGTTGTCTTCACTTGTGGAATCGAACACTGTTGACCCGAGGTTTTCGTCCCAGGGTTGGAGCATGTTCATGTTGTTGAAGGATTCCTGTTGCCTCTTGGTGTTGCTCACTTTCTCTTTCACCCAGTAATGATGTGGGCATGGCTGAAAATGAGTGCTGCGACCATTTGGCAAGATGTGTGTTTTGTAAGAGGAGATGTTATTAGGTCTCTTCATCTTGTGTATGCAAACATCGCCTATAATTACCCAGCCTAGATCAAAGCGTTGGGCATATGGTGCGTCGTGTGGTCCGTTAATTTGCTGACGTACCTTGTGCAGCCGGAGAATGTCTCTGCCAAGCAGAATCAGGATATCTGCGCTGTTGTTGAGGGCTGGTATCTTGTTTGCTATCCCCTTGAGATGTGGATGATGAAGAGCAGCCTCTGGCGTTGGGATCTCTTCTCGATTGGATGGAATCTGGTTGCACTCGACAAGTGTGGGTAAGGGTATCTCCACGGTGTTGTCGAGGGATGTCGCTATAAGACCACTGGCCCTTCTCCCAGAGACCTCTGTAACACCGCTGCAGGTACCTAAGGTGTAAGGGTAAGCATTTCCCTTTAAGTTAAACATATCAAAGAGTTCTGACCTTGCAAGTGATCGGTTGCGCTGATCATCCAAGAGGACGTACACCTTCACGGCTTTCTCTGGGTGACCGTTGGGATATACGTTCACCAGGCAAATCTTCGCACAGGACTTGTCCCAGAGACCTTCTCCGCAGACTTCTGTGCATGAAGAAGATATTGTGGTATGACTTGCAGTTTGAGCTGCGTCCTCCCCGCCATGGCTCGTGGTGGGGGAAGGAGTACGTGTAGAGTCAGGACGGTATGGGTGGAGCGCTTGTACGTGATCCTCACTGTCACACTCCATACACTTAATTGTAGTTTTACAGTCTTTAGCAAGGTGTTCAGTAGAAGCACAACATCTGTAGCATACCCCGAACTTCTTTAGAAGTTCCTTGCGTTCTTGGAGCGGTTTCTTCCTGAAGCCGATGCACTTTTTTAAGGGATGTGGCTTCTTGTGGATGGGACACTCACGACTTGGGTTCTCTATCTTTTCACCCTTGTTGCTCTTGCCTGGGGCTGATGTTGGTAAGGGAAGAATATCCGTCTTCTTCACTGACACTGGACCCCTGCGGTTTCTGTCATTCGAGCGTGTGCTCACGTATTTAGAATTAGGTGAAGCTGGGCCACTGGATTCTCCGTAGGAAAAGCTTGGGTCGTTCTTACGCTCTGCAATGTCTTTTATAAACTCACAGAAGTAGGAGAACGGAGGAAATGACACTTGATGGTCTTTCTTGTATTTTGACCCTATTGCAGTCCACTTCTCTTGTACATTGTATGGTAGCTTGGAGATAATGGGGTTTACTCCACGAGCAGTGTCCAGGTAGCTGAGGCCAGGTAGGTGGGTGTCTGCCTTGGCCAGCTGGAGCTCTAACAGCAGGTCACTGAGCTCTAGGAACTTTGAACTGTCCTTGCTTGATATCTTTGGAAAACTCTGTAGTCGCTTGAACAGTGCATCCTCTATGGCTTCTGGACTGCCAAAGTTTCTCTCTAGTCTTTCCCATGCAGCCATGAGACCAGCCGTTGGATTACTGATATGTACAGACCTGAGTCTCTTGACACGCTCTGTGGATTGTGGTCCTAACCATCTGATCAGCAGGTCCAGCTCTTCCGCAGCAGTGATGCCGAGGTCACTAGTTACGGTTCTAAAGGCACTTTTCCAACCTCTGTAATTTTCAGGTTGGTCGTCGAACCTTGTGAGACCGGTTTTAGTAAGTTCACGGCGAATCATGTACCTTGCGAAGTCGGACATGTCTGTTCTTTCTGACTTAGGATGCACAATTGTAGGCTGAGTGGTGTTGTACATAGGGGTGGAGACGTCTTGGCCTTGAAACATGGGGAAGTATGGAGTGGCATATGCATTTAGTCCAGCAACTGGTTTGGTGGGTATAGTTTCTGCTACCTGCGGAGGTGGCACTGTGTGGTTGTCGAGGCGATAATGACCTGCCGGCATATTGGGTTGCATGTAGGTATTAGCCTGTGGAGTTTGGTGAGATGCAGGGTTTTGGCGCATACTGGAATATGAAGGAAGTTCAAGTTTGGGAGCATTGTACTGACCTTGAATGCAGGATTCTGTAAGTGGATCGGCATCCTGGTGCTCTGGAGAAGCGTCAACACCATCAGGAGTGTTAGTGATGATCTGCGGTTCGCCATCTTGGCTTAGCACGTAGTCTCTTGTGCGTTCAATAGGGTCTTCTGCCTCCATTTCACACAAACTGACGCTGTCTCTTTGACTCCCACTGATAGCCTGCTCGAGTACCTTTAATTCTGCCATGGCTGTTGCATGCTCACATTCCTTCTCTAGAGCTTCCATGCGTGCCGCTTCTGCATCCATTTCTGCTCTATTTTGTGCAGCAGCTGCATCCATTTCTGCTCTCTTTTGTGCAGCAGCTGCATCCATTTCTGCTCTCTTTTGTGCAGCAGCTGCATCCATTTCTGCTCTCTTTTGTGCAGCAGCTGCATCCATTTCTGCTCTCTTTTGTGCAAAGGCAGCTTGTACCTTAGTAGTTTCAGCCTTAGCACGTGCTCTTATAAGCTGCTCAGTAAGAGTAGAATATTTTGATGAACTTGACCTAGATGAACGTTTTGAGTGCTTACACGATTTGGATGAGCGAGTTGATGCATCTGGTGTTCGTGCGATTCTAGCCTCTATCTTGGCTTTAATGTCACGTACAGTGCAGTCTCTTTCAGAATTAAGCTGCTGGAAACCTTGCAATTCGTTTAAAGTCTCTGGGAGATTCAGTTTCTTCAGGAGAATAATATATTGGTCACTCTTCTGCATGTACATTTGGTATACTGTGCATAATTGTTCTAGAACTCCCTCTGGTGGTAACTCATGAGAAGCAGGCCTTGATGCAGTGTCTATATGACTCAGCACTTTCTTCCATACTGAAGACACATCACTATATAATTCACATTTTGCAGTCTCTAAATTCTCCATGACTTTCCATGTGGGTTTGACTGTACGTTTTCCCCTTTCGCTGGATGGGGGTCTGGGTCTCTTTCCTGTGCTTGTAAGTCTGGTAGGGACATTGTATTCCTTGCTTCAGACATAATTAGATTGCAGGCAGGAAGAGTGGATGATGAGGGTTATACTTCTCACTGTTCAGCAACAGGAAATACACAGACTCTGCACAGAGTTGATACTTTGTATCTAATGCTGGAGCAGCTGCAGGGTCTTGCGTAATGATGGGAGTTATATTCCTCTCTTCAGCTGCAGTGTGGCTTCTATGCGCGCTGGGGTCTGGCTGGAACTGGGTTACAGTCTATCTGGAAAATGTCCTTTTCCACTGAGATTCAGCACAGACCTTGAGTTACTGTCTCTGAAGGCAGGTTATTCCTTTTTACTATTCTGACTCATGGATATGTAGAACGTATGGTGCCTGGATAGACCTCTCTTTCTGGGCCCTTTCCGTATCGACCTGTACTCACGTTCATACCGATTAATCAGACAGCTTAACTCCGCCACGATCTCATGTAAGAAGACTCCAGGAAAAGAGGGATGCTTTAACTGAAATTCTTGTATTATGATGAAAGCAGCAGGTAAAAAGGAATATTCTTCAGAGGAAATGCAACAGGATGCATACAGATGGAGGGACGATCACAAAATGGAGAATGAAGGAGGGAACAAACATACATCACAGGACTACAGGGAGAGAGTTGGAAGAAAATACAGGGAAAGGCAAACTTCTGCCTAGCAACAGATGATGCAACACAAACAATGCAAATATTAAATGATTTCCCAAGTCGTGGGACATGACAAATACAGTCTCAGAATCACTGGGATCCTCTGACGCGTTCTAGAGTTATAACCTCATAAAGTTACACTGGTCAGAATTGTAAAAGGTGCAATCCGCCTAGAAGGGAAGTGAAGATGTTAAAGCATCCCTCCTGATTTTGTTTTTCTTTCAGTGCTGAAGTGGTGCTTTAAATGTAAGCCCCCTGCCCCCAGTTACATACTCGCCCTCCGGCGTCTTCACAGTTTGCACTGGTTCCGCAGCGTCCTCTTGTGTGCTCAGCTTCTGACTATCCGGAAGTCGGAAGCTACGTCGCAAGCTCTCAATGCAAGTTTGAGGCTAGAACGAGGCCCTCATTGACTTGAATTGAAAAGTGACCTCCGTCGTGCTCCATGAAACACTGAAGATGCAGGCAGGTCACTAATTGCTGGAGACCGACAGGAGCTTGTGCGAAACAGATGAAAACACCTGAAAGTGAGAATGAAACGGGACGGTGGACTCCCATTTATAGTGAGCGGTGCAATACAAAAAACTGCAGTGATGCTTTAAGAAAGACAGAACCTCACTTTTACTTTAAATGTACAGATTTCAGGTTTATTGATCTTTCAGACCAACCACCAGCGCTGTAATTGTTCACCAATAAAATGAATAATCGAAGATACAGATTGCCTAATAATTGCGCACACAGTGTATAATTGTCTCTTGTGACAGTAAAGGTGTACTTTAAACTACCTGCCGGCAGTAGAATTTTCTTAGGATTGTGCACAGCGGTAGTTATAATTTTCATCTCCTTTTCCAGTTTTCACTTTTAAAAATGTGATCCCATCATTTCTATAGAGCAGACATGTTCGGCAATTTGTGTGCTAGCACCAGTATACAACCATTCCAGGGAATTATTTTTTTTATAAATATTGTGAAACTTAATGTGACAATCTTGGTAGCTTACACTATTTTCTTCAGTTGTGTACGTTTAATTGTGAATACAGATGTCCAGAAATCACATGTTTATTCTCCGTATGCTTGCTACTAATTACTTTAGCTTGAATGGAGCAAATGGGATGCTGCATGCATGCAGCGACCTGCTGGGAAGGGGTTAAAGGTAGGAACGTGAATATGAAAAACAACATGTTTCCTGTTTGCTGCAGGCTGTAAAGATGGTTGGAGTGAATCCTCTGTTCTCCCCTCCCTCTCTGTGCTCAGGAAATGTTTGGTCCTCACTGTGCTTTAAAATAAACCTGCAAAATGGTCCAGCCTCGGCTCTGTATGGCTTTGTGTTCTGGGGCAAGGAATTCATTGTGACTGCTCCTTCTCCAGCACAAACTCTGGTACTGATAACACAAAGCACTTGCAGTTGAGTCATGAGCTGTCCTACAATACCTATAGTGGAATTTGTTTTGTTTTTTTTGGGGGGTGGGTGTTAATTGTCCTTTTTTTTTCTTTTTGCTTGGACAATACAAGGTGTTCTCTTTCTTGTCTTTAGACCGCCTTCTTGTCTTTAGACTGTTACCGGTAGAACATTGCCTTTATCTCCTACGCTAAATTCTGGAATCATTGCCCAACAGTGCTCTAGTGTCATGCGGAAGGGCATGTATGTGTGGAAATGTAATCTCTTGAGCTTGCAGCTCAAATCCCGAAGACTTGGGGAGCGCTATGGGTGCTGTAGTAAGCATTTTTCCTTTGAATGCCTGCAGTATAGCTATCAGATCGGAACAGATGATGAATAGCATGATAGAGCTGTTGGAGGGAATGATCTATCAAGGTTTAGAGACCTAGACAAGAACTATGCAATTAAGAATCTGATTCGACTTGACATGCCTAGGAAGAGGCAAGCTGCTTCTCTAACCATTACAGGAGGCTTTTTTTTACCTAGACAAGGTTGTCAGGCCCACTGCATATGTGCTAGGGTTGTTTTTTTTTTCTTAAATATGTGGAATTTGGTACAGTCTGCCATTATATAAATGTCTGACCTTTGTGCTGTGTTTAACAGAATTTTATTATCCTGTGGTGTATGCAGGACCTTCAAAAGCAGAATATTGTCATTTGCAGAATGAATGAAGTCCAATTGGTTAGGAATAGAAAAATTACAGAAAAATATATTTCTTAGGTTTTCTTTAATCCAGTATCTGAATTTCATCCTTTGATTGAATTGCTTACAGTGGGCTAGCATTTTACCTCTTTATTCTATGTTTTCAGTTCCGGCTTCTAATGTACAATAATTGCTCAATATTTAAACAATTTAGAGGGGCTGTGTCATAAAGGCAACCCCAGGCGATGCACCCTGCCTATATACAATGGGATATGTAGGAGGTCCTGCAGTACATGAGATGTGCACAGAGCCTTACTGTACAATGCTGCTGTCCATGTGGTCCGTTCCCTGTTAAATATTGAGGTACTCTGTGTTTTCTGATGGACATTTCCTTGTTTATTTTTGATCTCATTAACTGTCAGGGAATTATAGGAGGTGTTTCTGTCTCCCCCACACAGCAGAAAGGTATAAGCAGTCTGATTCCTGCAATCCCAAGAGCTAATTTTTGACAATTGCTTCAAAAATTGATACTATGGCTTGCCTGATAAATGTATCTGCAAGTCTCCAAGGCTTTTTCCTATCAAGTGCTCAATTAACAGCATAGCATTAAGTCGCATTGGGCCACATGAAAGCTGAATTTTGTGACGTTGGGATTATTGACCAAATATTGCCTGTGGCTTCAATATTTACTTAAAGCTACTATCTATTATCAGATGTTGGGATATACTCAATCATTCTTTCTCCATATACTAATGCCTCATTAATAATTACAGGATACCCTACATTTACACAATTGTTCTTCTGCTGTATTTTTCCTTCATAGAAAAGTTCCCAAATTTTTTTTGTTTGAAGAGTCTTTTTTTGTTTGGCTATCACACTAAATGTATGTTACATTTTATGGCAATGCTAAAGAAATTTTCCACTACTTGGATAACTTCTTTTCATACCCCACACTTGGCCCCCATAAAATAATAAAGCTGATACTCGCTTCCTGTACTGGCACTGGTCCCGCCATGTCAGCGCTCCGTCTCTTGGGGTTCCCGTGCTGTTCTTTTGAAACAAGATGCCAGCGCTCAATAAGCATCGGCATCACTGTCCTCTCCTCCTGTCAAATTGAGCAGGAAGAGGAAGTCAGGGAACAGCTGCAGCCCATGATTCCTCTTCATGTTCGATTTGTCCGAAGGCGGAGACAGCGACGCCGGGAACGGAGCCGACACGGGAGGTGAGTATAGGCGTTATTATTTTATGGAGGCCAAACATTTAGATCAAGAAGGGATTTTCCTAGTAGTGAATAACCCCTTTAACTTATTAATGTACGACTACTTGTTGTGATAACACTTGTTTGCCCAAAGTCAGAAAATAGTTATTATCCTGAAATTTTTTATTTTTTTAGGGTAAGGCAGCAAATTACTTACAGTATTTCAATTAGAATGCATATAAAATGTGTATTTTACTTGCCCATGGGAAATAAAGTATTTTATCTAATAAACCTGTACATGTACCATGATTGTTGATACA